>NW_027437188.1:1590000-2190000 GCF_033239565.1 Halichoeres trimaculatus | reverse complement strand
CGAAGCTCGTGGCGAGAATAAAGTTTTTTGCCACTCGTTGCATATATTAGCTTCGTGGAGCATACAACGCAGAAGCTAGCCCCTGACTCTCGAAGCTTTCGGCACCAGCTTCCAAAGGGCTTTCCACCACTGCCCACCTCATCCATCCACGCCCAGCGCCATTTATTTTTAACACCTACGCCCACTCGTGAAATGTCCTCTCCTGGTTTCATTAAATGTTTAAATGTCGCTCCATGGTGGTGTTAGCTGCTGAGTAAGCTAATTTGCTGTGACAGGAGAAGTTTGCATGCGCAGTCACAACCTCTTGACACACAAAAGACCAGCCCCTGTCAACTTTTAATTGGCTGAAATGGTGTTTGTTTGAACTGTATGCGGGCAATCCTTCAATCGTATTGGTCAAAAACTCACAAGTCTTTACCAAAGCTGTAGTTAGCTTTGCGTATTTATGACATTTATATAATTATATATATACATATTTTTTTTAGGGGGAGACTTCCTCGCGCCGGAAATCCAGTACTGCGTCGGAAAACTTTAAGCCCTGTGAACGTCTGAATGGTTCAGTTTTGGATTTGAGTTTTGCCTGTGCAGACTGCAATTATAGTAAGACGTGTTACAAACATGAAAACCAGAGAGCTGTCTGTGGGTGAAAAAGAAGCAATTGTGAAGCTGAGAGAAGATGGAAAATCATTCAGAGCTTTTGGACAAACATTGACCATAGCCAGTACAACCATTTGGAATGTCCTGAAGAAGAAAGAAACCACTGGTCTACTAAGGAACAGATGTTGAACAGGTAGACCTAGGAAAACAACAGCAGTTGATGACAGAAACATTCTGAGAGCTGAAAAAAGGCCCCAAAACAACTGTTAGTGACATCACCAACAACCTCAATAGAGCAGGAGTGAAGAAATCAGCATCTACAGTTAGCAGAAGACTTCATGAACAGAAGTACAGAGGCTAGACAAGAAGATGCAAGCCAACCATCCGCAAAAAGAATAGGAGGGCCAGGCTGGATTTTGCCAAAAAGTACAGACACTAGCCTCCAAAATTCTGGGACAAAGTTTTATGGACTGATGAGACGAAGATTAACCATTATCAAAGTGAAGGAAAGGCTAAGGTTTGGAGAAAGAAAGGATCTGCCCATGATCCCAAACATACAAGCTCATCTGTAAAACAGGGTGGAGGCAATGTCATGGCTTGGGACGGGCTCATTAAACTTCACTGATAATGTAACACCTGATGGCAGCAGCAAAATGAACTCAGAATTCTACAGACACAATTTGTCTGCCAATTTGAAGAAAGATGCAACCAAACCAATTGGTAGATCATTCGTCAAACAATAAGAAAATGACCCAAAACAAACTGCAAAAACAACAAAAGGAGTTCATCAGGGGCAAGAAGTGGAAGGTTTTAGATTGGCCAGGTCAATCTCCAGACCTAAACCCTGTAGAGCAGAGATCTCAAACTCGTGCCATAGAGGGCCAAGAGGCTGCAGGTTTTCTTTCCAACCAAAAACTCCAACAGCTGATTTCACTGATTACATCACCTTCAAGCAGAGAGCAGGGACTAATCAGTGAAATCAGCTGGTGGAGTTTTTGGTTGGAAAGAAAACCTACAGCCTCTTGGCCCTTCATGGCTTGAGTTTGAGATGCCTGCTATGGAGCATTTTACTTGCTGACGAGAAGACTGGAGGTTGCAACCCCCCAAAACAAAAAACAGCTGAAAGAGGCTGCAGTGGAAGCCTGGAAAAGCATCACAAAAGAAGAATGCAAAAGGTTGGTGACATCAATTGGTCACAGGCTTGATGCAGTTACTGCAAGCAAAGGATTTGCCACAAAATATAATATAAATATGTAAAATAAATATAAATAAAGTCTTACCTGCTTTAATTTATCTTGAGTCTATCTGTTCCAATACTTTTGCTCACCTAAAAATGTAGTGTTCCTTTACAAAAAATGCTATCTTCTAAGTTGTTTATCAGATCTGGATGAAAATACCTGAAAATAAAAGCTGAAATTTTGATCTCCTGTCTCATATTTTTCTTTTGGTGTCAAACCCAATTGTTTCCAGTCTACAGAAAACATAAAGGAATTTGCCCCACTGTTCTAATACTTTTGGAGGACACTGTATCTAGAAGGGAGACTTCAAGATCACTCAAATGGCCACTATAAAGACGATCATGCAACGTTACCAGTTCACATCCTCTGGTGCTAAGAAAAGAAGCCAAAGCCAAATTTAGAAAAAAAAAACATGTAGTTCCCCCAGTGTACACCTGGGGCTGGCTGCAAAAGCCAAGTAATCCCCTCTCGGTCACGTTACAGTTTTTCTCCATCTGTTTAGCTCATTTCTTGAAACAGAAATTACACTTTCAACACTCCAAGATCATTTGGCAAAACAGTCTTCCAGTTCAGCACAACAATATAGCTCACTTGCAAAAGCCTATATCTCTCCCAAAACTATTCACCTATGGTTCAAAGCTAATTTCCTCTCCCAAACAAAAAGTCAGTGCCACCAAAAATGCAAAGATCCTTCTCAGTTGCCGTGGCTCATTTCTTGAAACAGACTGTACATTCTCAACACTCTTGGTGCTTTTGCTAAAACTAACCTGGATTGATCAAAATAACAACATGGATCACCTGCAAAGCGCTCATATCTCTCCCAAAACAGTCAAAACAAAATTTCTGTCTCATACAGATAGTGCCTCAAAAATGCATCTTTCCATTTGGCTTTGTGTAAGCACTGCAAGTCAAATTGTTCAGATGTTCTGTTATGGCGGAGGACCATTGAAATATCGCTAATGTCCACCTCTCAACCTTAGCCCAGTCCTTCACTGACAAAGGGTACTGTACTCAATTTTTGTCTAGCTTACAGAATAAAATTGTTTATACCATGGTCAGTGAGAATTCCAATGGTGTACTTTAGATCGGTCTAATGCACGCCAGTTGACATGTTAGTTCGGCAAGTTAGATCACAATTGTATCACTCCGCTGTGCGCGTTACCATAGCAACGCGTCACACACATTTCAACGCATGCGAGAGCAGCCTGCGCTCCTACTGGGCCCCATCTCTAAAGCCTGACTCACACTACAGGATTCTCGCCCCGATTTAACCCAGATTTGGTCCTCCCGACAATTGGGGAAGAAACCTGGTCGGGGACTAAAATCGGCCCCCACGTTCAGCCAAGATTATCTTCTAGTGTGAGTGGTTGACAGATGAATCTTTAGCCCCACGATCATCTCACTGACTTGTCGGAGCCGCCCCAATCATTTTCAAATATGTTTGATATTTATCTGGATGATTACAACATTCATTCTCACTGAGGATGACAACAGCCAATTAGAAAGAGCCCCAGAGACCGAACAACAGACAACAAACACAGGCTCAAAGTGCAACTGAAAGGCTCCGGGTCAGCTGACTGCGCGCTGCACTGGCCCACTCGAGCCAGTTCAATAATGCCTTTAAAAATAACACATAATCACGCCTTTTTCAGTAGCAAACTGTTGTTTTATCAGTGATCGGTGTGAGATCATGCCATTATTGGCTGATACAGCAACAGTTTCACCTCTGTCCCTCTGCGTGTGCGTAATGGATGAAAGGCACCGCTGCAGACAGCTCCGCTTCTCTCTCCTCCTGTCCCACCAGTGCGCTAAAAACCTCAGATCAAACAACTGAGCACATGCGGTCCATCACTCTCTCTGAATAATCTTGTTGAAACCCTGTAGCGTGTGGCGGTCCGTATTTTCAAATCTTGTAGTTAGTGCGTGCTTAAGATTTAAGAGAAGATGATCTGTGAAGATTCTCCTTATGTGTGAGATACAGCCCAATTTCAGAATCTTATAAGATTTTTAAAATCCTGTAGTGTGAGCCAGGCTTAAATGACAGGAAAAATTGGAGCGAAATTCTGTTGACGGGCTCAGCAAATGACTCAGCAGCATCCCTGCCACAGAAAAAATCCAGCAAGGCAAACACGCCAGTGTCTTCTAATAATGGCACAATCAACGGGAACATTCAGTTAAATTTTTCTTTTATCTTGACAACGATTTGCTAAGAAAAAAAAACTTTTTTGGTTGACTCACAAAAATAGTTCCTATATTTGAGCACATTTAGCAAGTTTACAGCAATTTTTCATTATTTCTTTTAAAGTTTACAGTTTGTGGGACCATGGTATAAGCGGATTAAACAATGAGGAAGCGTGCATTAGACCGTTCTAAGGCACGACGAGGAGTGGGAACACCACGACGCGCAGCGGAGTGGTGTTACTCCGCAGAGTAACACCACTTACATATAAAGCTAATTAAAAAGGGGAAAAAAAGGTTTTACGGTAAGAGTATCCCGAAGGTTTGACATCACGCATTGCACTTACACTGCCAAGCAAATAGTAACCTTTATTATCCACACACATAAAGTAACTTCCCTACAACAGAGTAAAAAGAAAATGCATTAAGCCCAAAGTACTGTAATATAAACACATAAACTAAAACAAGGAAAATTATATGTAGCCAACAGTGCTGTAAATAAAGCTGGAGTTTCACAACTACACTTCTTTACTGGCAACCGTCCTCACCCTCCCTCTCCTGCCCACCATCCTAGCTCTCCTGACCATCCACAGGCAATTGCCTGTCTGGCCACGGATTCTTATACACATCACAGCGTATTTTCACAATTACTGACAGAACCTGTCATCTGGACTTCTGAGATGTGTGAAACTCTTCCTTCAAGTTCTAGTTCCACCTGACTTTTGATATATCAATTTATCAAATCTTTCAAGAGATTCATATATGGCAGACCTGGGCAAACTACGGCCCGCGGGCCACATCCGGCCCTTTGTACGTCCCTGTCCGGCCCGCGTGAGGCCAATCATAAACATAAACATAAAACTCGTGCGGGTGCATATGTCTTAAAACTCCATCTATCACAGGCACTGAACAAGACATTTTGGATTGAATTCTCCCTCTCTTTCACTGGCTCAGTCAGTCTCCTCCACCCTCCTCTGTGTGCTATTACAAACCCGCAAGAGAGTGCCGTTGGTACACGCGCAGCGCATGTACGCGACGGCACTGTCTTCAGTACAACGATACGCGTTTCACTATTTTAGAGTCAGCCTTCTCACTATAAAATTCACGCTGCTCTTTCCTGATTGGAGAGGATGCTGCGTTAGAGCAGAGCTACGTTAGTCTAACTCATGACATGTCATGTCAAAGTTCTCCAAAAAAGAAAGGAAACAGCTAAGGCTCTGATAAAGTCTTCATCAACAAGTGCTGCACCGTTATCTGTCTCTGTCTCTGAGGTCTACTGCAGCGTCTCTGGATCAAACCAACTAAGAGAGGGGGGTGGATGGTTTCTGAGTTTTCGATATAACGCCCAAGTACGGGACTTGATTTGACTTAGTAAAATATTAGAGCTCACAGAAGCATACTTAAATTTTGGGGACTATCAGGAGAAATCACAAGCCAGGAGAACAGCTGGAGAAAGGGTTTAAAAAATGGGAGCTTCCCTCCATATTCAGGAGTGTTGGCAGTCTGCCAGCACTCTCGATCGGTAAAAGTGAGTTCATGTATGACAGATATTGACAAAGACGAAAACTTAAGACATTTTCTCTTTCATTTTAGGATTCAATAATTGTTTTGTTTTTTTCTACTTGACCTATACACCACAATTTTACATCACCTAATATAAACATTTACAGAGTGCTTTATTCTTCTGATAATCAGTTCCGACTATTCAAAATATTTAATTTAGAGCATTTTACGATGGAAGAAAGTTGGTGGCCCTCTGACACAATTCAGGTTCCTCATGTGGCCCCTGGTAAAAATTAATTGCCCACCCCTGATATATGGTCTTCATATCTGGTTGTTGACTAATTTTGACAATTGAGCAGACAATTGTGCTTGAGGTGACTTATGCAATGAAATGATGCGGATACGTTCTGGAGAGACTGACCATTAGACTGAGAATCAACAAACATTTTAGATCAATGTAATGTATACACTTGAAAATTGTGCTAAATCTAGGCTTACTGTACTAAATGTAGGATACCTGTACTTTGTCATTTGCAGTACTAAACAAAAAAAAATAGCAATTTGATTAAATTAATGACACATTAAATTATGTTGTTAACAATTTCCAAGTAGTTTGGAGGTTTGTCCATGTTGTTTTGAGAATGTAATTTCTGTATCAAGAAATAAGCCTAACCAATGGAGAAAAACTAATACCACAGCAGAACTGAACAGCTTTGAATAGATGGGCAGGTATGTTGTACTAATTTCCCGGGAGGCTAAAAGCCCTCCTCGGTGCCACCTTTGGCCTAATCCAAGTTTAAAAGTTAAAGTTGGGTCCAGTTACTCTTTACAACATAGCACCAGGCATCGTCAGGCTTTAATGCAACTTTGGTACAATTCCTCAGAAGCCAGTGAGTGGTGTCACAGAGACCACGGCCAGGATTTGTTCAGTCTCTGTAAGTTACAGCACACCTTTGTCTATCCCCAAGATTTAAATAGGAAATCTTATGACTCAGTGGCTCCCAAAGTGGGGGGGTGGAGACCCCCTGGAGGGTTGCAAGCAGTGATGGGCAGTAGCGCGCTACAAGTAGCAGCGCTAGTAGCTTTAGTTACATTTTTCTGTAGCGAGGCGGCAGCGCCGCTCCATTTGAGTCAAGTAGCTCTTTCTGTAACAAAGATATTTTTAGAGCCAGCAGCGACGGAAGCTACATGTTACTGTCTTGTCGAGTGTCCAGAAGAAGTCGGCTGAATAAAGATTTGTGGGGGGGGGGTTGTTTTTTTTACGGTGATTGGTTTGTTTGCATATGACGACTATGGCGACTCACAGTTGGGTAAGGTTACCCAATCAGAGGCAAGATAAGGCGGGTCATGCCACTCCAACCAAGAAGCTGAGTCCTACACCCATACCAAACGCACATGTGAAATGACGACGAGTAAAGGCAAAACAAGCAAAAGGGAGGGATGGAAGAACAACCGGATAATGACAGAGGTAGAAAGTAGTTATGAAGGAGATAACGCCCGAGGAGAGGTCAACAACAATTCTTCTCCATGGCCGTTTCTTGACAAATTTATGACGAGAACAAACACAAATGATAAAATCTACGTCTTCACGTGTTTACTGTGTAAACCAAAAAAAAAAAAAACAGCTCTCAACATCAAAGACTTTAAATACAAAACTGATAACGCACATTAAGGTGAGTTGATGAAAAGGAAAGTAGCTGCACTCTTGGAGCCATTAAATGGGCCTAGAGCCACTTGTTTCAAATGCCTCTATCCTGCTATTATGTTTACTCTTAAATCAAATTCTTATAAAACTGCGATTGCCCCACACCTTAGAAAGGACTCTGGGAAAGTATAATTTACTGCCTTTTAAATGTATAGTCTTCAGAATTTTTTTTAAAAAAAGTGAGAGATTTTGTGTATTCAACAGAATCATGTGCAAAAAAATGAACAACATTGTGGGGATGGTCAGGGAAAGAAAAGGCAAACTGTGTATGTATTTAATTTCTCTGGGCTATGTATGAATATTATTTGCATGAGAACCAAATCCCTAGAACAAAGGAAAGACATCTAAGTCTAAATTATTACTTTTGCCTGAAATATGTAGAGATGATTACATTCCTCAAGATCAGTGTTACCCAACCCTGGTCCTGGAGGACCCCTGCCCTGCATGTTTTGGATGTTACCCCACTCCAGCACACCTGATTCAAATGAATGGCACATTATCAGGCTCGAGCAGAGCTTGATGACAAGCTGATCATTTGATAAACAATCAAACTGTATATTTTTTAACTGCCTATTTGTTTGGTTGTAAAAAAAAAAAAAAAAGTAGTGGGACTGTAGCCAGCTACTTCTGCACTGTAGCTTGTAGCTTAACTTGCTACATTTCTCTGGGTTAGCTTTTGCTGTAGTGAAGCTATAGTTTATCAAAATGAACTTGTAGCTTAACTTGCTACATTTTCCAAGTAGCTTGCCCATCACTGGTTGCAAGTCACTGATTAAAGGGTCATAAAATCACAAGCTTTTTACAATAGTATATTTCATTGATAGTCAAAAATACGACCAAAAGTAGTTTGAATTTCTAAATAAAACCATATGAACAGAAACTGTTTGACACCATGTCTTTTTTTGACCCTCAAGGCACACTATTTTTAGGAAACATAGCAGTGTACCTATAGTCAGTCTCATTTTCTAATGAACAGCAAACTTAGTACCTTTTGCCTTTGTTTGCTGTTTCTTTGTTTTTGGGATTGGACTGTGAGTGTTTGCCCTCAGTAGGGTAAACATCGTCATTGTCAGCTTGCTGACCTCTAGCACTGTTATTTTGGGGTCACATGCTGAAAACTTCAGCGACCTTATTCACACACACTTTGATTACTAATTTCAATAACACAAATACAAATGTTGATTCAGTGTTGTCATGCTGTCTTTGAAACTTTCTAAGGAAAAGAGGAGACCCTTCCCCCCGGGTCAGGAGCCCTCTCAGCCTGTCAATGTTTTTTTCTGCTTTAATAAACTCACCGTAATCTTTTCTTTACCCTGAGGATTTGTTTCAGCCCTCTCACCTTGGGAAAGAAATGCACCTGGAGTCAAGAGCTGCTACTAACTGCTCAGATAGAGTCAGCTCCTCTAGACCACATCTGAACGCTCTCTAATAGGTGCCACATGAGAAAACCTTCACCATGTTCATGTGGCGGCCTTAAATCATGGAGCAACATGTGGTGAGGTTCAGGACGCATAGCTATGTTCAGAGTTTGATCACTATCATTTCATACGAACCAATCCTATACAGCCCAGGAGGACCAGATAAAGGGCTTAAAGGATGGATGGATGGATGGATGGATGGATGGATGGATGGATGGATGGATGGATGGATGGATGGATGGATGGATGGATGAGGGGGCTGAACAATTAATCAAATTGAAGCCAAAACTGTAATGAAATAGAATGCAATTTTCAAATTGCAAAGGGTGCAATTAACAACAAAAGAGTTTCATGTTCACAGACCCGGAGGAAAAAAATAGAAACTTGTACTCATTCCTCAAAACCAGCAATGTAAATCAGCTGTTTTTTTCGGGTAAAAACCTGTGAGTCACTCAGAACCGAACCCAGCGAATGATTGTAGCTGGCAGAGCCATTCCTCTTGTTCACTTAAGTCTGTATGGTTTGTTACTCTGACAACTGGATGTCGGTAAAATTTCACATTGATGCTTTTTCTTTTTCAATTAGTGCAGGATAAATAACTGTTTATATTGACAGTATCCTTCATCCTTTGTTGTGTTGGTCATACAGCAAATTGATTTATTGCTTGTGTTTAGTGATTAATGCAGAAGATCCCCCCCAAAAAAATAATTAAATAAATACAAAAATAAATGAATGAATAAATAAGTAGAAATAAAATAATTTTGTGCTAAATTTTCCAAAATCGTTCAGCCCTAATGGATAGCATTCGACAGTTAACCAGGTGGAGTGACCAGCATTAACTCTTATCAGCTCTGCTGATGAGGTTTCTAAACACGGTCACTTCTGGCTCCAAAAACCAAGCCAGTGTCGATCAGAAAGACAAACTCCAGGTTTCAGAAGCAGCAAAGCAGCAGATGAAGTTACCAGATTTCCTTCTTCTGCTTACAAAGAGCATCTGAAGGTACCTTACCTGCTGTATTGGTAGCGCGGTGTGTCAGTCCCTGCAGACTGTGAAGGCTCCGGGGCAGCTCATTCTATTGTTGCTATCCCACAGAGTACATTCACACACACTCACACACACATACACACACCAAACACATAGGAGGGCTCTGATCACACCTGTGAAAACATACAGATATATAAGGTGTCATTAAATGAAAAGGACATTGAAAGAAACATTAAAATGTTCACACATTGATTTGTAGAGCATAAACTCTTGGTAGCTGTCATATAAACCTCACTGTGAGAGCAGTTTGGGGACTTTCAGTCGTAGTAATGGACAAATGTAGCAGGAAAGCGCTCAATCGGTTGTCCCTTTATGACAGACACAAAAAGCTTGAAGTGAGCCCAGAGGCCAGTCAACACATTCTCCGGATTTCATGTCTAACCATAAAAGTTTGATGACGCAGCATTCAGCTGGTGTTATCAAATCTGGAAAAGTTGCTCAGAGAGAAAACTGAGACCCAGAGAAAGTTGATCCATACAGTCCATGTTCAGTGTGTGGCTCTCTCAGCACCTGTTTCAATGCTCTTATTTTGAAATTAAAACCATCAACTTCACAATCTCACCACAAAATGTAACATCACACAAACTGATGGCATTTCCCAGTCCAAAGTGAGTCTGTCTGCTGCTCCGGTGCTGATAGAACCCAAAACTGTCACTAACCCCATCTTCTATCATCGCCTCCAGACAACTGCTCAAACAGCCCTGACATTCACACGCACACACACACACACACACACACACACACACACACACACGCACACACACACGCACACGCACACGCACACACACACTACACACATTCACACACACACACACACACACACACACACACACACACACACACACACACACACACACACACACCCATACACTTCACCTAGAAGCAGGTACCTGAAGGCAGAAACAGGAGGATAAGTGGAGGCTGGGTTGGGTTGGTCAGCGGCTTTCCCTGGTTGTTCTGAGCGGCCAGACCCATAGACAGACAGACAGCAGCGGGGCAGAACAGCTACATGGAAGGCTGTGGCCCCAGAGTGTGAGAGGATAGTATGAGCACAGCCATCCAGAATGCCACAGATCAAATTACAGCGGCGGTAAATATAGCAGACACCTCTGACCTCGGCAGGTCACTCAGCACTCACAGGCATTCTAATTTACTTTAAGGACTCACATTAAGACTTTTTATAAACCAGGCTGGGTAAGAACCAAGTCCATCAGTGCACTGCTTCAGCCAGCAGACCGGATGCTTTAACATTAAGCAGATGAGTCTTCAGACATCTCTTTAAGAAGAAAGGGACTCTGCTGATCGTAAAGAGTTGGGTAATTCATTTCATCATTTGGGCATAGCAGAGTAGAAGAGTCTGGCAAGAGAATTAGTGCCAGGGAGCACCAGGCGCCTTTCACAAGCAAAGCGTAAAGGACGAGAAGGAGAGAGGACCTGGATGAGGGACCCCAGGAAAGCAGGAGCCATTCTTGTTAATATTTGTAAGCCAGAAGAAGAGCTTTAAATTTGATTCAAGCTGCCACTTGAAGCCAGTGAAGAGAGATTAACAGCAGGGTGACGTGCTGTGCAAATTAGAGGAAACATTTTTGCTTTTTGGTAGGACATGTATGAGTATGCCTACCCAGCATATGATTGACCTGGCATTTGTTCAATTAAGGTTGGAGTTATTTCAGTTTTGAGTTTGCTTTATGGAATGAAAGGATAGTTAATGGTCAGGTTTCAAAAAGTTGTCAAAATTGGATGTTGGAAATGGGTTAAATCCAATAAAAACCCAGCAAAGAAGACCTGGAGAAGTAAGGAAAGGGACTGCCTGTGGTGATCTCTCACCACAGTCTGGTCTCGCCCTGAACTCCCCTGTAGTGCAGGCTGCACTCCCAGTTCCTCCCTCATGTCTACATACCTGATTCCCCTGCACACCTGCCTGCAATCACCAACGCTCTGTGGATGCACTTAAGGACTGCTGCAGTGGAAGACAGGCGTATTCCCACTCACATTGTGGTAACACGGCTGGCTCTTTTGAGTATTTATAAATTAGTATGTGTTGGTTCGCTTGTCTAACTGCCTGCATCTGCTCCACTCTGCTCCAGTGCCCCCACATGCTTCCTGCTCTTCTGCCCAGTCTTCCACGCTGCCTAAAGCTCTCACTGATTCCACCGGCTGTCACTCACTCACTGGATTTTGGGAACTGCACCACACCACTTTATTAACAGTGTTAATAAAATCATTGTTCAACGTCTTCGCTGCCTCCTGTCTGCTCCTGGGTTCTGTGCAACTTCCTGGTTCAAAACCATAGCACTGCCTCCTAAACAATTTGATTTACCTGACATTGATTTAATTTAACTCAGGGTAATTCCAGTTTTAGGTTTGCACTATGGAATGAAAGGGCAGTTTAGGGCAGGTTAAAAGTTGCCTCGGTCACACTAGAATGTTAGAAAAATTGGCCTCAGGCACTTGATTATTTAATCTTTCATGATTGACACACAATGTTCTCTGCATAACAACAATCATCCACTGTAAAGGCCGTTTTGATTGAAGTGATTTATAAATATATGCTCTGTATCTGGTCAAGTTTTTTGTGTTTTTCCCCAAAACTTGAAAAACTAACTTAGGCCATTATTTTAATAGGGTGATGATATGAACATTAAATGTATTAAAATCTTTCTGATTAGTCATTGATTGCAGCCTTTGCAACTTGAAAATTGCATTCTTTTACATTGCAATTTCTGTGTCAATTTGATTAATTGTTCAGCCCTAGTCATTTAACATAAAATTTATGTCAGGGAGAAAAGTCAGGCTCATATCAGGGGCCCCTGACTGTATGGAGCCCTATAACATGAAGAGCAGCAATGATACTTAAAGTTCTGGAGCCAAAACAAACATTTGATCTGTGGTGCCCCTGGCTACTGCACCTGCATTTGTGTCTTACAGACCAATATGAGTCAAATATTTACACAACGTGCATATAGCTATGAGGCTCACCTCGTTAGTGTCGGTTTCTTCCGCATGGAGTCTCATACGTTACAATGACCATAGTTAACAAAACTACTGCAGGAGAAGTAAACGAGAGCGGTGAGGGTGAACACTAGCTGAGGTTACAGTTGACGTATAAGTGAAAGACAGTGGAGACAAACAGAGTGGTGTGGTGGAGGTCTGTGAGAAGGGTGTAGCGTTACATGTCACTGGAAGGGGATGGGACGACACCGGCAGAGGAGCCAAAGGACAGACTCTTCTTTCCCTTGGACTGTAAGACACTGCTATCGAAATTAGGAGCCAACACTGTGAAATCATGAGAACCTCGGTCAACAACCTGCTATGTTTGTAAAGGAACAAACATCTTGCAGCCAAAGTCGTCGTTGAGACAGCAACATGGCTATGCTGTGGTCAAAAGTGATGGGTGATTGATATGCAGATAGTAATCACCTCAAACCAGTGATCTGTCAAATACTGCAAGTCTACCTTGCATCATAGCTTAACTATATCCCAGATCCCACTATATTCTTTGTTTATTAACTAGGGCTGGGACAATATACTATTCTTGCAATTTGATTGTATTACGATTTTTGGGGTGTTGCTTCGGTTTCAATTGCAATTTTTGTGATTTTTAGTTTGCTTTTTAACACCAGACCATGGAGACCGTTAAATAATGATGATAATGTCAACAGACTATATCAGGAGCCCTAATTTCACATAAAATGCACATCACGTGAGTCAGAGAGAAACATTTCACCATCTGCTCGAGAAAAATGGTAACATTTTTTCCCAATCCAGTTAATAAACAAAGACTGAAATTAAGAATTTGAATTAGAAAACAAAATGATTTTTTGATAAAGAATCCCAAATTTAATATTGTCAAACAAAAAATCCCAATATATTGAGTTTTGCTTTATTTCTCCCACCCCCAGCATTATGTATTACAGAATAGAAACCAGCCATTTTCATACAGCCCTCAGCATTTATCTTATTGTGTATTAATTATGGCAAGAAAATTAATCACATTCTAAATTATGTCTACATTAATAGATAAGAGCCCAAAGACAAACAAAGTCTACAGTGTTGTGCATGAAAGAGTGAAAATGAGCGTGTTCATTGAATGCGCTCATATGTTCATGAACGGTGAACTGAACTGTTAAGTTTTAACTCGTGAACAGAAATGTGAGCGAGGTTCAGTCCTGAGGCAGTGAGCGGCCGCTCACAATCTAACCTCCAATTCACACATACATGCCAACTACGGTCGGTCAAAGGCTGTGCATACCTGTTTTGCTGTGAATCTACTCTTAGGCGGGGTGTGCTGCAGAAACGCGTCAAACAGTCTGAGTATCGAGTTGTTTCAAAAAAGAGCTTCATGTTCTGGCTCCTGATCATAAATTTCATTCTTGTTTATCAAAAAATCGTCATTGACACATGGCCAGAAGTCATCAGCAGGTCAGATTCAGTAGGAATCCGACGCCTTTGACGAGGAAAAAATAGTGAAAAAATGAACATGAACTAGTTCATTTTTTTGTACCATGAGCTAGTTCAGAATTTTCAAAAATGAACTATGAACATGCACTTGTTCATTTTGATTGGTGTCAATTGCACTTTGAGCTAGCTCACTTTTTGTGTGAGCTGGCACAACAACTAGTATTGTCTCACTAAACTCCATGTGGACTGTGCATAGGCTGCTTGTATAAAAGTAAAGTTCTGCACATTCTGCATAAAATCAACAACTTATCCATCTGGCTTCTTTAAATAAATAGATTAATCAGAATGTGAAAAAGTGAGTTCAAAAAACACAAAAAAGTCAAAATAGTAAAAAAAAAAAACAAATTGCCCTGATCAAATTCAGATCCTGATACTGCCATAAAGCCGTCCTGACATTTGGCTCATTTCATCCCATAGACTGTATAAAACATAGACATGGTCTCGCCGACGTCATCTGTCTGTTTCTGAAACGGAAAATGAAGCACATCGACTAAAGAGGCCATATTGGTAGTGGCAGGGGCTTCACGTACAGCCATAGGGCGCCTGTTGGTCACGTGACCCTCAGCTGTGCCTCTTATTGGGGGAGCTCACGATCTTAATATCCTTTGAACAGCCAAGTTAGAAAAAAGTGCCCCCCCCCATACAGTGGGTGCCAATAGTAAAATTAGCGACTCAGACAGGAGACGTTTTTTGAACCAGGCTGTAAATAGGTTAATTTCTGCTCTGAAAATGGCTATTTGCGGCTTGGTGTGTATGTGACTTCCAGTAATTCCAGAGCCAGCCTCACGCGAACACTCGAGAAACAGCAGATTATAGCACTTCCACATTGTCTCATATTCTTAGACCAGGGGTTGTCGCTTGTTTCATCCCCTAATGGAGAACATGTTCCTTGGTCAGAAGGAGAGTTTGCTGGTGTTTATGCAGAGCGTAACACTGCAGAAAACGGACTACTGATTATCTGGTATCAAGAGACACCTGAGGGACGGATGAGTTTTGATGTCATCAGCCTGTGATGATGGAAAGAGCAGGTTTAAGCACATTGTGGGACTGATTTTATAGAAATCACTAAAATAAATAGATAATACATATAGCTTTCAGATGTTACTTTCAGAGGTTATAGAAAAGGGTAACAGTAAGACACTTTGCTCTTCATTATTTCAAAAGTAAAGTAATGTAATTCTACAGTCCAAATGAAGATTTTGGATCCGACCATTGGCGCCTACTGCTGAACTGAGTCAAATGATCCGACTAACTGTTAGAGCTCGAATTTCTCTCACTTCTTAAGACATCACAGAAATAGGCTCTTTTGGCAGTCATGACCCATAAACTCCTAGTATCGGCTTCGTTATGTGTAAATGATGATTAATGTGAATGAATTAAAGTGTAAATGAGCCTGAGGTTTAACACTGCTGCCAACATAACCTCTCAGGTTTCGCGGGAAGGTTGTGGTCTGCAGGCACTCACCTCACAGCTAGAACTCATTCCGGTCCACACGGGTGGCGAAACGCCCCTCAAAGTATCCCCACAGCTGGTATTTCACCTTTCAACGTGCAGAGGGTTGAGATCCATGATAACTGAGCGTTAATTTATGGAAGACGACTTCTGGAGGCAACTAAGTAACGGTAATGTCTGCTTTGACGGTGACGTCAGCTCTGCACTGAAAGCTCGCCTCTGATTGGTTCACACCTCTCCATGAGCGTCACCAGCCAGCTCAGGGAACTGCCCACTACGTTGTCGCCGTGGTGATGAACGTAAACATAAGGTGATTCTTTCATTGAGAAAATGTGATGGGATGAAGAGAGGTTTAAAAAGCCGACGCTGCGTTTGTTTTCACAGTTCTATATATGACATAGCCTAATCATTAATAGGATCATTCATTTTCTACCCGTGAAAGAAGCACCATTCAAGAAGACATGCAGAATAAGTCAAAATATCTCATAAATACATTACCCATGACCTGCAACTTAGACTAAATGCAGTTTATTAAGTAATAAGGGATAACTTTATGGACTCTTTCAGCAGTTTTGATGTAAAAATGAAATTCTTTTGGATTAAGTCAAGCCATTGCAATAGTAGCAAATAGAAATAAAAATGTGTTTGAAATGTGTACCCTGTAACACAAGACAACCGCTATTTTTTTTATCATTATCATTATTTTCCTGTCATCACAGTGCACTCATATTGCTTTTTTATGTAATAAATTGCATATTACTGTTAAAAATTTGGCCGAAATATGTTTGTAATTATCAAAATGTTCTGTGAAGCTTAGAGCTGAACTTATTTGTTGTTTGAAGTCTAAATTCTAAGAACCAATGATTATGAATTTCCATTTACTATGTTAGCAATATCGACATGCTTTGGAGTATTCAGAGTTGCAGCCCTTGAAGTGGGCACTCCTTCTGGAGTGTCTGCAATCAAAGTGAGTTAGTCATAAAATCGTCCTACAGCAAAACCATGGAACTAATAATGCTTCGGCTCTGTGAATGAAACAAAGTGTCAGACACAGAGGACAGAGACCGCTGTTTATTACCCACTGTTGACGCATCTTACCCCACAAACCCTAATATGAGAAAGATGACTCACTCTGATTATTCTAGTACATCAAACAGGCTCCTACAGAGAGTCATTTAGCTTTAATTGCCACCTATTGTGAGCAGTCCTGTGTTACACTCGCTGGCCACTTTATTAGGTACACCTTGCTAGTACTGGATTGGACCCCCTTTTGGCTTCTGAAACTGCCTCAATTCTTTGTGGCATATATTCCATAAGGTACTGGAAACATTCCTCAGAGAGTTTAGTCCATATTGACATGATTAGGGATGCAGGATATTATCGGCACAATATCGGTATCGGCTGATAAAAGCTTAAAAACACGTTTATCGGTATTGGCAGATATGAAAATTCCTGCAGATATGCACAGCCGATACGGTGCTATTCAGTTAGGATTATTATTATTTTCCATCTGAAAAATAAGCTCCTTAAATAAAATGTAGCACTTCATTTATTTGCACAGAGCTCTGTGTCTGTCACCAGGTTGTTACAGTAGCTCTAAAATAATCAAATGCAGCTTGGTTATGTTTAAAAATGCATTGTACATTTAAAGTTTTATGTGATCTAAAGAAATTATTTTTCTGTATTTCAATACTGAATGTCTTGAGTTTGAAATATTAATACATTTCTTATTTATGGTAAAATCAAATGTTTTTTTGTCTTGTTTTATGTGTGTTTCTTAAACAAATAAGACTGTCACAATAAGAGTAACATATAAATGCCAGTACAGGATAGACTTAACTTTCTTTACAGTGAAAAAAACAAACAAACTTGTGATTATCGGTACCGGCCAAAAGGGGTTTTGATATATCGGCATATTGGAAATCGGAAAAATCCAATATCGTGCATCCCTAGACATGATAGCATCAAGCATTTGCTGCATATTTGTCGGCTGAACATCCATGATGAGAATCTCCCGTTCCTCCACATCCCAAAGGTGCTCTATTGGATTGAGATCTGGGGACTGTGGAGGCCATTTGAGTACAGTGAACTCATTGTCATGTTCAAGAAACCAGTCTGAGATGACTCCAGCTTTATGACATGGTGTGTTATCCTGCTGGAAGTAGCCATTAGAAGATGGGTACACTGTGGTCATAAGGGGATGGACATGGTCAGCAACAATACTCAGGTAGGCTGTGGTGTTTACACAATGCTCAATTGGTACTAAGGGGCCCAAAGTGTTCCAAGAAAATATCCCCCACACCATTATACCACCATCACCAGCCTGACCCGTTGATACAAGGCAGGATGGATCCATGCTTTCATGTTGTTGACGCCAAATTCTGACCCTACTATCCAAATGTGGCAGCAGAAATGCAGACACATCAGACCAGGCAACATTTTTCCATTTTTCCATTGTCCAATTTTGATGGGTTTGTGCAAATTGTAGCCTCAGTTTCCTGTTCTTATCTGACAGGACTGGCACCCGGCGCGGTCTTCTGCTGCTGTAGCCCATCTGCCTCAAGGTTGGACATGTTGTGCATTCAGATACCTCAGTTGTAACGAGTGGTTATTTGAGTTACTGTTGCCTTTCAATCAGCTGGAACCAGTCTGGCCATTCTCCTCTGACCTCTGGCATTAGCAAGGCATTATTTTCTCCCACAGAACTGCCGCTCACTGGATATTTTCTCTTTTTCAGACCATTCTCTGTAAACCCTAGAGATGAACAATGAAAAATCCCAGTAGATCAGCAGTTTCTGAAATACTCAGACCAGCACATCTGGCACCAACAACCATGCCACATTCAAAGTAATTTGATTGGCTGATTAGAAATTTGTGTCAAAGAGCAGTTGGACAGGTGCACCCAATAAAGTGGACGGTGAGTGTGTGTATACATATGTGTGTGTGTGTGTGTGTGTGTGTGTGTGTGTGTGTGTGTGTGTGTGTACAGTGGTCATAAATCTCTCTCTCTCTCTCTCTCTCTCTCTCTCTCTCTCTCTCTCTCTCTCTCTCTCTCTCTCTCTCTCTCTCTCTCTCTCTCTATATATATATATATATATATATATATATATATATATATATATATATATATATATATATATATATACGCATTTATACGCATTTATACACACACACACACACACATACGTCGGTTTGTGGAATAAATAGCTTAAATTCTGATGTACAGGTCTGAATGAGGATGAACTCTGCACATTTTGTTAAACCATGAAAAGCAAAGACAAAGAAAAACCAAGCTTTAGGGAGATCCATGTCAGCCCTGCTGGATAACTCCAAGATGCAGATGATGGCCCAGGCAGAGTGTTACAGATGGACATGATGAAAATTTCTTGTTGTTTTATTTCAGACAGAATGTGCTCCACTGATGCTGCTGACACATGTTGTGCAATAAGTGATGGGATTTAAACCTCAAAAAATATATTTGCAGCTGTAGAAATATGAATCATATCCATTTCAGCTGAAAAAATTTAAAGAAAAGACAAGAGCTCCATTTCATTAAAGCTCCTGTAAGGAACTTCTGGTTTGTTTCTACTATAGATCTATGCTATGTAATATCCATCTACAGTTTTACCTGACACTGATTTTTTACTGCGTCAACAAAACACATTGCTATCAGATTTCAAAACTTCTCTTTTAAAGCAAACACTTTAAAAATGTACACTTTTAAACCCCTAACCCATGTGAGAGAGAAATAACAAAGCATTAACTCACCCAAGAGGCACCGGTTTGGGGCTTAAAATACTTTTTTAAACACTGATGAACAGAGAATCAAAGCATGGGATGATTATTGAATGTGACATAAAGTTGAGATCAACAGGAGATCTACAGAATAAGACCGCGTGGGCAGGCCTTCTTCTCTTTTTTCTGTCCAAACTCTGATGCTAACACTCTCTTGGCATTACAACCTGAAAACCAATGTTTAATTTAGACAATGAGCCAAGACTTCTGCTCCAACAACCTGCTAACTGTACATTACTCATGACACAGCTACTACCTGAAATAAACAATAATGATGATACCTAATAAAGTGTCATCACTGTTAAAATCTGTGACTGTCAGCCCTTGAAACTGTTATTTACCAATTCCCAATTTCATTTTAACCTCTCCATCCTTTTCCCTGCTGTTTACTTTTCTGTTCTTGGCTTTCTCATCATACTTGGACTTACAAACATTGACATAACTGGACAGATATAATGAAAGTTATGCTGCATTCATGTGCTGTCAGAAAAAAGAGCCCCCAGGTTGGAAAATACACGAGTGCCTGCTCCAATCAGAAACATCATCTCAAATCTGGTGCGTCAGCGTCACATGAAACAGTGTTTCCATCAGCTGTTGTCCAATTTCAGTGATCTGGACACATTAGGAAGTTATTAGTGTTAAGTTATTGTGATTAGTGTGGTATTTAACCCTCAATGACAAGTCAGGCATCTTAAGCCGCGTTTCCACCAAGCAGGCCGGGTCAGTTCAGTACGGTTTGGGACGGTTTGGTACAGTTGAGAATGATCCAGTTTGCGTTTCCACAGCAAACTGTGCCCTCTTGTGGTAGGTGGCGTGTAAGCCGGATGCCGAAAGCCCCAGCTGTTAAACAATAGCGTGACGCCGTAGCAGTTTACCCCGCTATTAAATCCAACAAAGAAGAAAAACGTGACACAGAAAACAAAGAGCACAAATGGAAGACATGCAGCATTTCGACCTCCCTGTGATTGGCATGTAGCTCTCTGTTACAAAGTGCAAAGCAGTCAAGCTTTGTTTCAGAGAAGTCTGTGTGCCGCCAGGAGAAATACAGCAGCCGCTGTCGGGGGGTAAGTAACGATTCCTTTCACCAATCAACAGTCCGCAGTGTGTTGCTCCACCTTTCGAGAGCGGATTGGTTCAGTCTGGCACCCATACGGAAGGGTCCCAAAAAAGTAGGCCGGCTCGTCTCGGTTTTTAAGGCATCTGTCCCGGGATAAGTGTGCCGTACCGAGACGAACCGAACCGGTCTACTTGGTGGAAATGCGGCTTTCGAGTCAGCAGTCAGTTAGCATCAAACCATCAAACCACTTTAAAAGTCAGGGAAAAGGACCGACTTCTTGGAAAGTGGATCATCAAAGGAACACATCGATGAAGCATTAGTCCTCTGCATTCTGCACCCCTCCATCCCCCCACCCCCACTGGAGAGTACAGCCAGCGGTAACACTACTCCAATATGAACCAGACTTTAGCAGGTATCACACACACATATGGCTCGTCTACGTCACCGTGAAGCGTCTGTTTACATGAAGTGCAATCTCATCAGAGTCAGTACAATAAGACACGGGTGCACTGCTACAACTTTAAGGAACTTTGTAACTAATGGAAAGTCTTATTGGCCCGACACAGCCCTCTAACACCCCGCTACTGTTTAAAATGATATTCGAGAGACGCACGCGGTAAACATAACATGACAACATGAATCACACGCACTGTCTGCGTGCTTGTGCTCATGCGTGAAGTAAACCGTGCCGAAGGCCTCCTCTCTGAAGCGTGCCAAAGCAGAAAAGTGAATCATACTAATGCCTGGTTGCAATCACACTGGCCATTCAAAACGTGCTTTGGACTGAAGCCTGCTCAAGCACGGCCAGTTTGCCAGTGTGACCGCATCCTTAAAGAGACAGCAGCTAAAACAAAACGTTTCAGACAGAGGCTGATACTATGGGTGAACCAGAGGGACAGAATAAACCCTTAACAACGTAAAATACCCCCACTTTAAGGAATGAACATCAGCGACCTTAGTGTGCCATCACTCTGCCGTTTCCTGTAACTCAGAAATAAAAGAGCTGACTCTCAGCAGTCATTATAAGAATAGATTGCTAAGAGAGTAAGTAGTACAAGTATGAGTGTGTGTGTGTGTGTGTGTGTGTGTGTGTGTGTGTGTGTGTGTAGATATGACCTGATAAACTGGGTGTGGTTAATTAAAGGAAAGCTGATTTTATTCCGGGAATTCAGAAACAGAGAATTAATTATATGAGCTGATGAGCTCTGAGAGACTGCCTCTTGGATGTGTGAGAGTTTGTGAGAGTATGTGAGAGTGTGTAAAAGTGTTTTAGAGTGAGTGAAAGTGGAAAAGTCTGAGAGAGTGTGTGAGAGTGTGACTCCTTAGATGGTAGACCCTCTGGTCAGCTCAGTGCAGAGGCAGAGCTGAATTTGTGTTGCTGAAACATGACACCTAAAGGATGCAGCGTTTCACCAGACAAACAGCTGCTCTGCTGTGAATGGTGTGGACAGGTGAGTGTTTGTTTGTGACTGAACACAAGAAGTAAATGCATATCACAGGTTAAAAACGTAGCACCTGAACCCTGCGCAGCTAGCAGCCAGCTGGGGGTGACCTACATGGTTGCAAAAATGCTGTGTCTATGAAGATTATTAGTTTAATGTGTAAATGACAGTACCTCTCAGTTTATTATTTATCTGTTACACATTTTCCTATGAATTTATATTTGTTTTCAGTCTGTGATGCAGCCTGATGCTCATTCAGTCACTCTGGGCACACTTCCCTTATCTTTGAGTGGTCATCTTTAGTGATCTTTAGGACTCTGATCTTCCTAGTTGGCTCTTAGAGTTTTAGTTTTCTCTGTGGCACTGTCAGTACCCCCTTAAACAGTGTCAGTGTGATGTGGCATTGTCTAACCTTGGCAGTTATTCATGGAAGTAGAAAAGAAATCACTCAAAAACAAATAAAGCTAAGAAAAGCAGGTTTCATCACCAATCTCTGCATTTCAGAGTTTAGAGAGAAGATTTCCTGCCACAGCAGCTGCTCTTCCTGATAATGTGCCCACTCTAATGGTGTAGATGAGTGCAGCAGTGCCTCACTAGTGAACAGGGTAGTTTTACCCACAAGCGGGCAAGCTAGTGGTGCTTTGGTAAATGTTGTGTACATGGAGAAAGAGCTGCTTCAGCAGGGCCCTGTTCTCCTCTGCTCAAGCTGAGAGTGGGCTCTCAGCCTGTTATTCACGCTGACAGACTGGTCCACAGACTCCAGTGGATTCCTCTGAATATAGCTAAAATAAATAAAGACACACCCCTCTCCATACTGGCTGCAGCAGCAGTCAGATCCTCCTCACAGTCTACTATTGTCCTTTCTGCGCTCCTCGACTTGTCTGCATCCTTTTCCTCTCTCATGCTCCAACAAGTGGACTGCCTGTCCTTTCTTTTCCATTAACATGTTCCAATGATTTTGTATTTTCTGTAACCAACCAGCAAAAAATCAAAATAATCCATCACTCAGTTAATCCCACTTCTCAGACAGTTTGACACTAGACTTTCACTTGGTCTTGGGAACGACCAGTATTTCATCCCCGTCCTGGATGCTGTAGGAGTGCAGAGCGCGGGTGTTGTACTTCATCTCCTCAGGACCAAAAGCGGTGCACTTGTCAATGTAGTAAAGCCTCATGCTGTTGGTGGGAAGCTGCACAACGGTGGTCAGCTGCTTTTTCAGTTCAGCAACGGTCTGGTCCAAACGGATGTTCAGCTGAAACAAATAAAAAGCTTCAAAGAAAAGCAAAGCAGTGTTTTTTTCCCCTTAAAACTTCACATTGGTATTAATACCAGTAGTTTTCTGATTTATAGTTAGATAACAGGCAGGTGTTTATCTTTTGAGAATTTGAGAGAAATTTCTTACTGTTGTTTGTAAGAATCATTTCCACCTTCAATAATGTGACTGACAGAGAGACAATGTTTCCACCATAGAGAGGACAGCGTGGCTCCGCCATTTGCCACTGAATGGCTTTGAAGCCAAAATACCCCTTTCACAGGCACCGCCATTGGCAGCTGTTGTGCAAGCAGAGTCTGCTCAGCAGAGACTATGAGGGACTCTGAGAGAATCTGACTTGAGCTGGGTGACAAAAATAATATATATTTGTTTTACTTTTGAGTCTAATCTTTTCTTGGCTCTCCCTCCCAACATATTTTACAATCCCTGAAAAAAATACACAGGACCATCAGCTGCCAATCATCATTAAACGTGACGTAAAGCCTTGTTTTTAACCTTTTATAACTAATGAAAACAAAACTTCTCAGAAAAAAGAGAGCTTGAATACAAGGCAGCCAAATAATATCTTCAAATCACCACAAGAATTGGATGTGAGAAACATTTCTACCAGGTGTATTATTTTTTTCAAAGTTTGAACACAGCTAGCCAGCCACCAGGGAAGCAGTTTTTGTGGCGCCCTCACTTCGAGCCGAGCAAGATGATGTCCATTTTATTTTTTTTACAATCTACGGTTTCCACTAATGGAGGGCAGTTTGGTTATCTGTGTAAATAAACATTCCTACTTTTCATTCCAGCAGTGTGAGTATCACTGAACACACCTGCTGCACCTTTTCCTCACAGTGAACCTCCACTTGGGCACGACAGCGAGGTCGAAGGTCAATCTCAGCAAGCGGCTCCAGCTTCCCATACTTGGTCACCAGTGAGTGGTATCTGAAAGGGGAGAGAGCAGCCAGGGGTTAGAAACACGGTTCAGGCGTGAGCAAGAGCAGAAAGAGCATCATAGTCAGGGCCAATAAGTTCAGCTGGATGAGTTTGTAGGATGAAGACAGAGATTTTTCAAACTATACATTTTTGGAAACCTTATAGTGTAACAAATCAGAAAACCAATGTTGCCATTCTTTCCAAGGTTGTTATAGCAGCCATCTTGGAGCTTTAAAAATGGCTTCTTTCAAAAACAAGTTTCTCTATATCTTACCTCCTAGATGACCTAAATGAATGATTTCAATAGTTGAATCTACATTTTTGGGGGCAAAGAATCCAATGAAGCTGACTACACTGTAGATAGGACATGAATAGGTGGGTATTTTGAATTTTTATCATGCCTTAGAGTGTTTTATATGATAAAATAGCTGGCTGTTTTGATTGAAACATGTCTGGCTTTTTTTTCTTGCATTTTGTAGAATGGTCCCCCAAATAAAATGAAAAGGTCCCTATAAAGGTGTATATTTTCAGTTTACTCGATATACCCTCAAAAACTGTGAGCACAAATTATCTGATGCATGTAGTAACAGTTTGACACTTAAATTGATGTAAAGGAAAGAGAATAGAGGTGTGGTAGTGTGATCTCGCTACTTAAACTTCACAGCTTATGATCAGTACAGAATAGAACATTAATTTAGACACCAATAACAAGAGCAGCAATCACAAAAAATCAACAAGACAATGACCAATCAACACGAGGCTGTTATATCAGTACTTCACTTCCCATAATCATAATACCACACAGTGTTGCATATAATTGGCATAATGAAGCAATCAGGTCATCATGACAATACCTTATATGAAACAAATGAATGAAAAATACATTTTTTTATCCCAAAGGAAAATTCAATTCATATCCTAGTTGATTTGATTTACTGTAGCTTAACTCTTATGTTACCCTAATTCAAGATTCCACTGGCTTCTACATTTTTGTCTGTGAAAAAAACAAATGGTGCCAATACATCTCGGATGAATCCAGGTATGTTGCTTTACCAGTGTAATGTTGATGCTAGGCCTACATGGCATGGCCAGGGTAACTCTAGTTAGCAATTGCATTGTGTCACCTGCAAGGTTGATTATATTTTCAGAAGGAGTAAAATCATCTCTTAATCAATATTACTTGTCAATTATATTTGATAAGGAGTAGCTGTGTACTTAGCAGGGATAAATAAGTCTACAGTGAGCTAGGCTGTGTCTCAGGTCCAGGTATGTTGCTTATCAGTGTAATGTTGATGCTAGGCCTACATGGCATGGCCAAGGTAACTCTAGTTAGCAATTGCATTGAGTCAAGTACAAGGTTTGATGAGAAGAGCTCTGAACATTTCTGTTTTGTTAAACAAGTTTGTTAGACAAGTTTGTTAGATATTGTTGGACATGTTTGTTATATTGTAGATAATTAAATGTTCAATGTACAGAGAATATTGTATATGTTGTATTTGGGTAGGAGATCCTATATGCTTTTAGTTTATCTTCTAGTGTATGATCACAAAACTGTCCTACATTTGTCCATATTTTGTCATAGTGTCTGATGAACTCTTATGATGGTGTGCCATGATAATAGAATAGAATAGAATAGAATAGAATAGAATAGAATAGAATAGAATAGAATAGAATAGAATAGAAAATACTTTATTTATCCCCGAGGGGAAATTCAGATACAAATTCAAATTCTTAATTCAATTAAGAGCACCCCCCTTTGAGTTCTTGATAAAACTAATATGGTCTATGATCTGAAACCCAGTTCGGCTGATGAGACACAATTGAAAAATGCAGTCTCACTCACCCTTCCCCTCCGTGTTCCACGATCCCGCCGCCCAGCTTGTATCACCTTTCTTCGCCTCCTAACAATACGCCCTCTCCGACAGAGCAAGAAGCCAGCCGGCAGAAAATGTAACAAACAAGACAGTCATCCTCCTTGTAACACTCAGTGGTAGGTTTTTTAATTGGACTGGCGCGATCGCGAAGCAGGTCTGGCGTTGCCACTGCCAGCTGATCAGAGCAGAGCCGACTGTAGACAAGGCTTTACCTTTCTTGGTGTGTCATCACCAGCTCAGTTTACAATGCTAAAGATGTGTGGCTAACTTATGCTAAAATCTATTTGCAGAGCTGACCCGTTCCAACCAGCAGCGTTCAGTCATTAGCCAGTATAGGCACAGACTAACCAGAGTTATTCAGCTGACATCTCCCACTGTGTCAAACAAAATCTGTACCTGTTCAACAGAAACTCAGCTGTCGGCGCCAGTCTTCAGTCCCAAATCCCTCTGCAGCTTTTTCCACCGATCGTACATTTTTCCAATATTCAGTCTCTGTTGGCACTTGTATGGCTCATAATTCTTCCTTGCTTCAGCCTTTTCCTTGAAACGTTTTTGTTTTCTTCCCTTCCCTGTGGAGGGTAACAGTAACAGCTTCCTGGTCTTGATCTTCTCTGGCTCCATGACGCTTCGGTAGCCGAGCAGCTAGCTGATGTGAGAGGGGTAGTGGGAAAGCTCGAGGTGGGACCATGGGCATGATGCGAGGGAGACAGGGGATTGGATGGACTCATGGATCAATCCGAACCTCACATGCAATGTGCGGGTCGGATTGGTCAACTAGTATGCAGCTCTGCAGCGGATATACTGAATGGATTTTTTTCGTTTTTTTTGGTCTTTATATCGTGTAGATTGGACCATAGGACAATAGCAGCCCTATAAATGGTGTTATTAAGATGTACAAAGCTTCCAAATCGTACACCATAACTTTAAGGGGCCCTCAAAGTTGATGAATGGGCAGGTTGTCTTTTAAGAGTTGTCTTTTGTAAGATGTGATAAAGAGTGTTAGTGAAATATTCCATTATTTGGACGACATACATATCCAAATGAACATAAAATACCATTTTGTCATGTAAATATGCAAAATACACAACCATACATGCCTCAATTAGAAGGAAGGTCAACTCCATTGGTTTCCTTGCCCCCCAAAATGTACATTTAACCATTGAAACCATGAATTTAGGTCATATAGGAGACAAGATATGGAGAAATTCATTTCTGAAAGAGGCCATATTTAAAGTTGGCTATTTAAAAATGGTTGCCATACCGATCTCAGAAAAAATGGCAACATTGGTTTTCTGATTTGTTACGTTGTAAGGTTTCCAAAAATGTATGCTTTGACAAATCTCCGTCTTCATCCTACCTCAGCAACCTGACTATCAGGCCCACTAAACTCCCCTGAATCAAATATCTAACAGACTGATATGAATTTACTTTCCTGATCTCACTCCCACCCTGAACCAGATCAGCTCCCAGTGTGAAAACCTGTTAACTGAAAACCAATCTTATCAGTCTCATACCAGGGCGCCTCAAAGGAGGAGATGGGACCAATGATCCTGAGGACCTTCCTCCACTAAAGCCTCGGGTCGGTTTCTTTTATTCAAGCAGAACTTCAAACTCTGACTTCAAGGTCCGCTGAGATGATCTAGTAATTTATTAGTTGTAAAGGAAGGTCTACACTAAGAGCTGAGGGGCATTAATCCAACTCAAAGGTCAGATGTGACTGGACCTGGTTCGATGTGGTTCATACATGAATCTGAAGTTTTGTTTCTGAGGTGTCAGGTGGTTTTCAAGAAGACTTCAAAGATGTAGGTCAGACTGTGAACTTATCAAAGTGTTTGTAAAGCTGGAAAATGAATTAAGAAGAGGATAAATCTACACTTGTTTTTTTGAAAGCTTTTCTCTGAGCCTACCCCTGCTGGTCAGTAAAGAGAAAGCAGGTGGACTTCCCTTAAAATCTGTCTACATGATCACACAGTTACACAGGTCTAAACACAGCTGCACTGTACATCCTGAGTGTGCAAAGTACCTGTAAGGCAGCTCCTCCTTGGGGTAGTCTGAGCAGTACCGGATGAAGAACCTCTCTGCGTCCTCTCTCTCACTGTCGGTCACAACGCTCCCGTTTAGCGTCGACACTGAAGGGAGGCTGTGGAGGAACACACACACTGTTTTGCCAGTTTAACAGCAGGTGTTAATGTGACCACGCTTATACCTCCTCCTGTGGCACAAAGTGAGGACAAAATGCTACCGTGCTGAGCCTGTTGCTTATGAAAACCAACACCTTGACCTGAATCAGCATCTTAAGACTAACTTAGACCAACACTTCTTTAAAGAGGTGGAGCCCAGGGCCTACACTGAGTCAGCATTTAGAGCACTAAATGTTCTGGTTTCACTGTCGGGGAGCTGTTGTGCCAGCCGTCTTTTAATAAAGTCTGAAAACAGGGGGTTAACTCTTCCAAATGTTTGTTCTCACTGAGGCAGAAAGTGACTCACTGTGCTATCATGAGGCTCCGTCGCTCTGCGTTGGTGTAGGTCTGCAGTAAAGGAATGCCCTGTAGCCGCACTTCCTCCAGCTTAGGGAAGAAGTTGAGCTTCTCAATGTCATCCCATTGATTAAGACCTGAAAACAAACACAGAGGTGTCATGTTTTTAACAATTAAGACAAAAAGACAGTGATCCTTTTGAATTTTCTTAGGTTTCATGGGCCTTTAGGGAGGACAGCACAGTGGATAGAGTAGGAACCAGAGCAAAAGCAAGGAGGGGCATGAGGGAAAGAGATCACAGGGTGGATCTGAGCCCGTATTGCACAATCAAATCCCTTAGCACCCATAAAACCACAGAAACAGCTCTTAAAGGAGATGTTTGATATGTGTGAGAACAAGTAAGCACCAGCTTCAAGAGACACAATGACATTCACCAAGTCATGATTTGTTGAAAAGACAACAAGGAGTGAAATCTTGAGGGTAACCAGGCCAAATAAAATGTGTGTGTGATTGATGGTATTTACAGCCGGCTCTAGAACAACACCCTCCTTACAGAAATAAAAGTTAACAGCAAGGATTGAGCTGAAACATTTAAAAAGCGGAAATGAAAGTCCTGTTCTTCTTTGTTGAGACTGGAACATGATTCTCAGGCTGAAATCTCTGCTCCATCATCTCATCTTTCTTCTTCCTTCATAGATTGAATATTCACAGTCTCTCAAATCAATAACTTCTCTTCTTCTCCAGAACAATCACAGGTTGTATTTGGGCATCAGAGGAGATGTGACAGAGCTATCCACTGGAGACACCAACACACACTTCTGTCCCTTCATCTCCATACAGAGCTCTAAAAATAGGAGCAGCTCTATTGCGCTCTGAAACAGAAACCAGTCTTGAGACCTGAAATGAAGCTGACGTGAGACTGCAGAGACACACAGCTCTGGAAGCATGCTGGCACCCATGTGTGTGTGTGCGCACACGCATGTGTGTGTGTGTGCGCGCCCACGCATGTGTGTGTGTGTGCGCGCCCACACATGTGTGTGTGTGTGTGTGTGTGTGTGTGTGTGTGTGTGTGTGTGTGTGTGTGTGTGTGTGTGTGTGTGTGTGTGTGTGTGTTTGTGCGTCTGTGTGTGCGTGTGTGCGTGTGTGCGTGTGTGTGTGCGTGTGTGTGCGCGTGTGTGTGTTTGTGCTGAATAGACCAGGGGTTATCAGGTCAGAGCCTATGGATGATGATAAAGAAGGAATGAGAGACATCCTGCAAAACAATGCAATCATCAACACACACACATTGATTTGCATTGTTCAAGTTGATGCTGAACTGGTTACACACACACA
Source organism: Halichoeres trimaculatus (assembly GCF_033239565.1). Taxonomy (NCBI): domain Eukaryota; kingdom Metazoa; phylum Chordata; class Actinopteri; order Labriformes; family Labridae; genus Halichoeres; species Halichoeres trimaculatus. Next base: position 2,160,232 of record NW_027437188.1, on the reverse strand, counting down.
CACACACACACACACACACACACACACACACACACACACAAACACACACACACACACACACACACACACACACACACACACACACACACACACACGGACCTGCGTTGTTCAGGTTGATGCTGCGCAAGCTGCTGAACAGGCGCTCCAGGATGTCCTTGCTGTCGCTGATGGAGCTCAGGTTGTTGTTGGCCATCACTAGAGTGTCCATGCTGGGGAACATGGAGCCAAACTTGCGGACTTCACTCCAGTCTTTGAGGCTGTTGTCGGTGATGTGTAGCAGGCGCAGGTTTGGGCAAATTATGCTGGAGGCACTCACACTGCTGTACTCATTAAGGCACAGGAACAGCTCCTCCAGCCTGCAGGGCCACACAGGGAAACATACTCAGAGAGAGACAACAGAGAGAGAGAGAAAACAGAGAGAGAGAGACAACAGAAAGAGAGAGAAAACAGAGAGAGAGAGACAACAGAAAGAGAGAGAAAACAGAGAGACAGATGGGGCTAGTGTACTGAATGCAGATGGGGATAAGTGCTCAAGAAACAGAGACAACTATGTGAAAGCCTTCATCAGCTGCTTCTCTTACTCTGGGATCTCTCTGGCGAGCAGCAGCACAGTGTCCCAGGACACCTGAGTGTTGTTGAGGACGAGGCGTCGGACCCGAGAGAAGGCTTCAGCAAACTGCGGCTCCAGGGTTATTCCTGCCAGAGGGTTAGAGCTCAGGTTCAGGAAGTCCAGGTTTGGGATGTTGGAGACAATTTTACTGATCTGAAAATGAGACAGAGACCTTTTCACTTCATCATGAATTCAGCTTTGACTTTCACTCTGATGTGATGCTCCACAGTTAGAATTTCACACCGCTGTGTTCATCCATTGATCCAGAAAAATCTAAATGTATTTTATAACCTGCAGTATCAGAAACCTCTGACTAAGCTGAACCCACCTCCTGCCAGTCCTGCAGCTTGTTGTGGGACAGATCCAGCTCCATAACGTGGGCACAGAAAGCAGCAATCTCAGCCTGGTCTCCTGCCCGACTAATCCCACAGCTGTTCAGCACCAGGACACTGGGTAGGTTCAGACGGTCTGCAAGTTTTTGTATTTGTATTTGTTTATTATTTCGTGGACAGTCCTCTTTAATGTACTGTACAAAGTAAAAGAGGCAGCTTTAGCCTTTGCGGCTAATTTCCAGCTGCAGTCCCCGGCCAGTTGTCAATATAGGCAACCTAAAAAAAATTTAAAGTAAAATAAAATGCATTACATTTCTAATACAATCAAGCCCAAAAAAGAGAAGACACAACATGTTACACACAGATCAAGCACACACACACAACACATATCAAATCAGTTCATCCATAGATATAAAGTGTCAGTTGCATTGCACATTGCCCATCAAGCCCAAATAAAAGAGAGAAGACACAACATGTTACGCACAGATCGAGCAGACACACACAAAGCATATCAAATCAGTTCATCTAACACATACAAAGTGCCAGTTGCATTGCACATTGCCCAGCAAAAAATTGGAGATGGAGCCCCCGACACAATAAATATACAGGACAAGTACGCAAGTTCAGGCCTGGTTATGACAACAATGCTGGTTTTCCGGTGGCCAAGTGTTAAGCTGTTTGGTAAAAGAGGTCAAGGTTGGGAGTGTTGGAACTGAGTTCCAGGTGTGAGATGCGCGGACAGAAGAAGTGGCTTGACTATAGCCACTTTTTTAAAAGGAACAACACAGTCAGTCCTTTGGAACCGGCTTTTGTTGACCTATTTGAGATTTTTTTTTTTTTTTTTTTTTCACAAATTCTTGTAGCAGAGGTGGTGCTTGGCCATGGAAAATTTTGTATATCAAGATAGTATCAGTGTGTTTGATAGTGTTGTCCCAGGTCAAGCGCTCATGCTTTTTTAAAATATGACACTGATGGAACATTTTGGGTTACTTATCTAGAACTACACGCACACACACAGAAGAAGACAGATGTTTACAGGAAGTGGAGAGAAAGTGGTCATAGAAAAGAAGGGTCTTTGTAATCTGGTTCATCCTTCTCACTCAAACACTCACAGACAGTAAGTGTGTGAGAGATAAGTGATGTCGTGTTAGATTTCTTGAATCACTGAGAACATCAGAAACATTTCTGGACAGTCTGACCCCGAGTGTCCTTCACAGGCTGGAACAGGGAGGTGGGGGCAGAGTTGACATATATATTACATGAACACATCAACTTTTTTCTCATCACATTTATTTCCAAAGCTGAAATTGAAACAAAATTTCTACCAGACATTGGTATTAACTCAAATAATCTACACATGAAAAGAAATCAAAACGATCAAGTCCATAAATAATGATTATGTGGAATTAAGTCCAATAACACAGGAAAAGTATTGAACACACCATGGAAAGGCTGTATACTTAGGCAAGGAAATGCCCTATACCACCTGAAATCTGTCAGTAATTATTACTTGAACTTCCAATTAGTGCAAACTAACAACATCTGGGGCACAGCAAATTGATGGTACTAAAAATGCCACACACCTCATGATGGGTAAAGGCAAAGGGCTCTCTGAAGACAATCGCAACCTGGTTGTTGCTCAGCATCAGAATGGAACTGGTTACAAAATCAAAGCACCTGAATAATCCAGTCAGCACCGTTGGGGCCATTATTCGCAAGAGGAAGAAGCACCACCTTACCATCAACAGGCCACACACAAGAGCTTCTTGCTTCTTGACTAGGGAGTCAGAAAGATAGTCAGAAGGGTACTCACCGAGCCAAGGACCACCCTGAAAGTGAAAGTGCTCCAGAAAGATTTGGAGGCAGCAGGTACAATTGTTACAGTAAAAACAATAGGCAATGCACTCCAACGCCATGGCCTCTATGGATGCTCAGCCCGCAAGACTCTATTCCTCAAGAAAAAGCAGGTTGAAGCTTGTTTAAAGTTTGCTGAACAGCATCTTGACAAGCCTGTAGAATATTGGGAGAATGTTGTCTGGTCAGATGAGACCGAAGTTGAATTTTTTGGCTGTCATACGACATACCATATTTGGAGGGGAAAAGGCAATGCACATCATCCAAAAAACACTATACTAACAGTGAGGTTTGGAGGTGGAAGCATCATGGCATGGGTTGTTTCTCATCTCATGGTATTGGCAAACTTTATATAAGTGATGGAGCAATGAATGGAGCCATGTATCGGATTTCTCGATATAAATCTGCTGCCATCCACCAGGCTGATGAAGATGAGATGTGGCTGGACCTTCCATCAGGACAACGATCCAAAGCACATGGCAAAGTTGACTCTCAAATAGTTTCTTAAAAAAGATATTCAATCTGTTAGAATAGCCTAGTAAATCACCTGACTTAAATCCAATTGAACATTTGTGGAAAGAACTAAAGAAAAGTGTTCGCCAGAGGGCACCAAAGAAAATTCAAGATTTAAAGACAATCTGTGCAGAGGAATGGGCCAAAATCACACCTGAGCAGTGTGGGTGATTAGTTAAAACATACAAGAAGCGTCTGGAAGCTGTCATTTTTGTTGTGATTTCTTTTCATGTGTGGATTATTTGAGTTAATACCAATTTCTGGTAGACATTTTGTTTGAATTGCATCTTTGGAAAAAAATGTGATGACAAAAAAGTTGACGCGTTCAATACTAAATTTCTCCACTGTATAAAAAGAGCTGGAGCTGCCACTGTGTAATGTTTACAAGATAGCCAGAATTCAACCCTGGGGGAGAGTTTACCTTCATACCAATGCAATTCAGTGGTTGGTCTGAGAATTTAAGTCTTCATTATGTGCAAAAGAGCTCACAACCCTGCAGCCCACGTCTTAATATGACCCACTGGCTCCTTACTGTCACCTGTCCCATTCACACATCAGCTAACCCTGAGTTCACTCACAGGCTGCATGCATTAACACCCCCCCCCCACACACACACACACACACACACACACACACACACACACACACACACTCACACTCACACTCACACTCACACTCACACACACACACCACCACCACCACCACCCGAGAAAAATTTACAGTACATCTTCTTCTGTGACTTACCTAGCCTTCATCTATTATCACTGGATCCAATTCGAGAATGAAGCTTAATTCTGTTTTCCTTTTTTTTAAATTCTATCAAAAGAAGCTGTTTTTATTATTTTCCTGAACTTATCTACTGTCACAAGGCGTCAGTACAGACTGACTGACTCAGAACTTTAAAGCTCCTGATACAAGCGCTGAAATGGGGATGTGTAGAAAGATTTGTTTGTTTGATTTCAATCAAAATTTTATTCTACCTCACTTTGGGACAAAACATTGGTCTGAAAATGATTCTGTGGACTCTAAATGATCCTATTTACTCCAGTGAAATAAGTCTGTTACTCCCCCAGACTGAGCCCTTAACACAGCAGCCATCTTTGTTCATGATAATTGAGCTTTTCTGCCTCATGCTAAACCAAACATCTCCTCTGATGCTGAAGCAAAATACAATGATCAACCAACCAGAAGCAAGTGTTGAGCACAGGTGTGTCTCAGACAGGGGTTTTCTGTCTTATCTAGAGTGCTTTACTCTTTAAAGTCATGACCATCAAACTCCCTGTTGAGTAAAGGTCTTCTGTACTTGCAGCAGTTCCTCCTCCTGTTTACCTTTCATGGGGGAACCTTGTGGCAGGACTGTGGGCACCACAACCACACCCATCCCTGGCCCTCTGCGGTAAGGAAAGTTCTCTGGGCTGTACTTCTCACTCATCACCTCCACAAAGGTACGGCCCTCCGAGTACTCTGGTTGCTCCATGACACTGTCCGGCTTGGCTGACCCTGCCTCAGCTGGAGGGCAGATGGGGGAAAAGATGGACATCCCTGGCCGTTAGCTTTTTGACTTCTTCATTACTGTTGCTTAAAAACATTTCTGTTCTTGAATCTAAGCACAAACATTAAAGATGGTCTACTGAAACAACGGCAGACCATCCACTCTTCTCTTTAGGTGTAGAAACAGGGGAGGGAACAGGGAGGGACATAAGGAGATGTCACCAGCTCTTACCAGCAAACCACAGTGTCCCACTGAAACCTCTCTGAATTCACCCCGAAGGAAAGAAACATTACGGCTGCTCCTTATACTGAACTTTTAAAAATAAAACACGAGGTGAAGAAAGCCCTTTTGACCAAACGTATCACTTCAGCTTCTATAATTAAAGTGAGGAGCGTCAGTAATCTTTTTCAAAGCTCTTGCTGGGTTAAGCTGCTGTTGAGTCCACTGCAGGGAAACATTAATTATGCAGTGGTTTTCACTGAATTGAATAATAAAAAGATCCTGACACTGTCTTATTTGACAGGAATGGGCTGCAGTAAATTGTGGTGAGAGATAATAAGCCATTTGTGACTCTGAAGCCAATAAGTCATTTTCTGTGAGGCCACAGTTATTTTTACACCCAGGAAACCACCCAATGAAAACTGTTCACAGTTTAATCCTATTTCTCTGAATGAAGGAAGTCAGAGCGGAAAAGAAAGGTCAGAGCGGAAAAGAAAGGACAGAGCGTCTTACCCGGAGAGACGTTTCCTTTGTTTTGACTACCGTCACTGCTCGCTGTGGTTGTCTCTGTGAATGCTATGGGCCTGTCAAAGAAACCAGCATTACTCTTTCTCATTTCTCATCTACTGACACATAGGTTAATACATCCATTACATATGTAGCTGAAAAATAAGGTCATATGCACATGTCTGTAGTAAAGACGAAAGACAAGGCCCTTTGCTTTGTTAGTGGGGTCTTACTCCAGAGTGGCTGATGGGGTTGATAGACCACTGCAAGAAAAATGCTGGCCCTTCTTTGATCAGATGTCAGGTTTTGATCTGGAGCAGCCAGAAGAAGTCAGAAAGCTGTCACCACGTGACACTGAAGAGTAAACAAGATAAAAGGTCACTGTGCTGTTATTCAACCTGAAGCAATAAAATCCTGCTTAGATTAACAGTGCACTACTACTGTGAGCAGTTTTTACAGCATATATTAACTAACATCTATTCAACACAGAAACAAAAAGCAGGGGGTATTGCAAGATCTGGTGTTATTTTCAGAACAGAGTGTTTTGCTCTGTCCAGGGATTTCTACAACATAAGAATATGTACAGGTTTGAAGATCCGCACATGCTCAGTCCAACTATCCAACACTGGTACTTTGGATCCATGTTTAAGGTATGGGAAGGGCTAGTTTCAGTGCAGTCTGCTGAGGTTTGTTGTGCACGTATGCAAGCAAGGCTGTTTGTGCGCCCCTCAGTGTCTGTGCAGTGACAATTGTGCAAGTCTTCGAGATTTTGTTTTTTGTTATCCCCCCCTTTGGAGCATATTCTGGAATTTACTTTTTTTCCCCCCTCTTCTCCCTCAGGTTTTCATTTCATATCTATTATAACAGGGCGCTGGGCACGCTAGCAGCTTCCACAGTTCACCCATTCCTGTATTCCCCATGTCACTGTGTTTAATGTTCCTCCGAAGGGATGAAACTGAAATGTAATTTCCCCCCTCCGGGGATCAATAAAGTATTTCTGAATTCTGATTTCTGATATAAATATAGATATGAATTGTTATATTACTTTGAAGTGGATCACCATACTGTAATATAACTCCACTCTGTGAACTCAGACTAAACCTGTAACGGAGCTTTAGAATGAGCTGGCCAAACTGTGGGACTGACTTCTATAAGGGTGGTAGACGTTAAGTGCTAGCCCAAGACCAAAGTTTGCGTGAATTTGGGATTTTTCTGGGAAATTCATAGTGACACCTGAATTCTGGAATACTTCAGGAATTCCAACAAGGTACCAGAATTCCAGGAGGTTTCTACATTTCCAGAGTGTAATCAGAATTCTGATATATCGCCAGGCAAACTATCCCTATCCCTGCTCAAACCCTGGGGGGATCATCGAATCACACCCTCTTTAAATTTGTAGTTCTTAATCCTAATCAGTAACTCAACTGGGTGTCAGAATTTGTTTGCCTTAGTAATGATCTTAATGCTTTGTCGCTAGGCGCCGCCCCGTTGTGGCTGCCTGTTGCATGAGCTCTCTATTCCTTGTCCGTTTTTGTAATTTTTTTCATCTCTTTTTTGTCATTGTTGCATTTGGAGTGGATCATTACAATTGTATGGTTCATTTGTTGGTTATGGACATCAAACTGGTTATGCCTTTGGTGATACTTTTACTTTTTTTGCTCCTGTGTTTGTCTGAAGGTCCTACAAGTAACCATGGCCACATTGTCTCCATGTGAAATCAGCTATTAGCAGCCTGTAGCATGTCCTTGCTTACTGGGGCAAGGCCTGATGTTTTTCTCACAAGGTTAGGAGAAGCAGGTGAGGAAGATGTGCTGGTTCTCAGGTGTGAACTAAGAAGTGATGACATTGACCTGTCCTACCATCCATGGTTATTGGGAATGTAAAATCTATCTCCAATAAGATGGACCACCTGGCTGTGCTAACCCAGCAACAGAGGGAATACCAGAAGGCAGAGTAGCATCATACTAACAGAGCTAACACTGGACATGAACGCCACATTGGAAGAACTTCACCTGCTGTGAGCAGACAGGATACAGGAGAGAGAAAAGAACTGACGGCTGAAGAAGCTCAGTCCTGGACCCTGTGGAGGTGAAGGCTAGCTAACTGGAGAATGATGGCCAAGCTGTCATCTGTTTTCTTATAGACCTTTTTGCACATTCTATCACTTTCTTACTTTTGTTTTCTTGATTGCTGCTGTGACCCCTGAATTTCTCCTCAGGGATGTTAGAATGTTCCTATTCTATTCTACTTTTGTTCTACGATTCTAATCTGTTGAACTTTGTTCTTCTAAGGACTTAAAAATAAGATGTTTGAATACCAAGAAAAACAAAGCTGTTGTCTCTCCCCACTGAAACCATAGACTGTTTAATACAGGCTTGGTTGATCAGAAAACGATGGTGCTACCAAAGTGTAAGCCTGATATGGCTTTAATTACTAGAAGATAGATAAACATTTTCTTTTACACCATTATGTAACTGAAAATGGTAATCTACACATTGTCATGGATGCTTCCAGAGTTTGGAGCAATGTTTATTGCTTGTAGTTTTTTATTTGATTTTTATTTAGCCTTAATGTTCAATTGGAAATGAACTCTGTTATATGAAAATACAATGTATATATGAAAAAACTTGCTTTAATATTTGTTGTAAGCACAGTGTGCCTTTAACACAGTGTCATACAGAAAGTACACTGAAGGAAGGCTTTAAAATAAAAGTGTATAACTGGAGAAAACTGCTGAAGCAAAGAACAATAAATTTTACTTTCTTTGTTTATCACTGGATTTAAACATCTTTAAACAACTTTCAAGTTTGAACATGACGGCAATCACCAAAAATATCCCGTTAATTTGGCTTTTCCCCTTCAATAAAATGTATTATCGTTGTTACAATTAAATGTCTTTCATGTATTAACCGCTGACAGAGCATCGCATGGGTCACAGTGATTTGGGGCAAAGTGTTACAGACATCAACAGACAGGGAGATCATAAAAGTTGAAATATCATGGTCGCCACAGAAGCATGTTTAACAGAATTACCTCCTTGCTGATATTTCAATATTGAGGGTTGAAGAAAAAGTCTGAAATTGGTGCAGCTGCCTTGATAATCCGCCGGCTAGACTCCCTGAAAACGATCTGATTTCTGAATGGAGTCTGGCTCCCTGTCAAACTGAATAGCCTGTAGCTAACCCTGTCCACGCGTTAAAAACAAATGATAGCTCCAGTGTCAAGGAAACTGCATTCTAATTGTGAAAAACGAATGGAAAGTGAAGGTTTTATTTTTAAGGTAAGACATCAGAGTCTGACCCTCTGCAAGCAGCTCGATTCAGCCGGAGGTGGATCACAGATAGCAGCGGTTTAAAAACATGAACAAACTGAAATTATCAGAGAATAATCATGTTACACATACGCAGATCAGGAGAATGATTGGTTATATACAAAGTCGTGGTTGTACATACCTTCTGTGTCTATTTTAATTCCCCTAGTTGATAAAAACAAAGCAGCTGTCATTTTCCTCGCCTGTACATCCGGAAGTGACGTTGCTTGATCGTCGAAATCAATGTCTTTTTTTTCTTATTATTTTAAAGAATTAGATTATTTCCTGTGTTGTGTTTGTGTGTTTTTAATGCTGTTTTCTGTCGTGATAAAAAAAAAAATCTTTCACTGAAAGCAAGATGGGGTCCCCAGAGGCGTAGATAAGCTCACAATGTAATATGTCGATAACGAGGTGTCTATCCTGCCTGTAAACGCATTCACAAACATGACTTAACTCAAAAATAAATCAATCAATAAATAAATAAAAGAAAAAGGTTTATACGAAGGGGCCTTTAAAAAAGACCCTGAATGGATCAGGATCATGGCAGGAATACATAACATGGGAAAAGTTAACGTTTGTGTCGAGGACCAAAACTGCGTAAAATTATATATATATATATATATATATATATATATATATATATATATATATATATATATATATATATATATATATAAATATATATATATATATATATATATATGTGTGTGTGTGTGTGTGTGTGTGTGTGTGTGTGTGTGTGTGTAATTAATTAATTTTTGGAATTAACTGCATTAAAATATTTGACGCATTTAACGCATGTGCATACGTCCCATCCAAAAATCCACACTGCGCATTTAACGCATGCACAGATGACCCGCTCCATGACTCCCAAGGTTCCACCCATTCATCCCACCACATTCGTCAACAATAGAGCAAGAAAAGATTGGTCCTCTGGATGGCGAATTTGAGTTTCAGAAGAAGAAAGACGGAACCGTAAACGAACAAGTAGAAGTCTGCACGCACTGCAGAGGAATTTAAGTTTCACCAAAGCTGTTCAAGCTTAAAGTACCATCTCAGCGCTAACCATGTATTTGTTCGGGCTTCCAGTTCAACACGTGGCTTCCGTCAGACCACTCTGAATGAATGCAGGCTGTTAAGCAAGTCTGCCTCGGACAGATTAACCCACACAATTGCCAAATGGGTTACAAAGGACTGTAGACCGGATAGCGTTGTTGAAGACAAAGGGCTTCGCCGATGTTTTGGAAGTTGTGTCCCTTGACACGTCCTACAAGCCACCATCAAGAGACACAATAATGAAAAGAATCCACGAATTTAATAAAACAGAAACAGAAATGCGCAGGCTTTTATTTTGAAATTCCACATGAGAATGAGCGGATTTTTTCTGAGTGTCATTCTGAGGTCAAGTACTATCAGTCTAAAGTGGAATGGCCCAGTTATAACTACAGATTTTTAAGTTATTATAAATCCATAAATAGAGGAAATACAGTGAGATTTGAAAGTTTAGAAGGCTTTTATTGTGAAATTCCACATCAGAATGAGCTTATTTTTTTCAGAGTGTCATCCTGAAGTCAAGTACTATCAGTCTAAAGTGGAATGGCCCAGTTATAACTACAGATTTTTTTAGTTATTATAAATCTATATTTAGAGGAAATACAGTGAGATTTGAAAGTTAAGAGGGCCTTTATTGTGAAATTCCACCTCAAAATGAGCTGATTTTTATCTGAGTTTAATCCTCATGTCTTGTACTATCAGTCAGATTGCTTTTACTTTGAAATGAGGCGTTTGCAGCTATTACCGTAATTTGCCATAATATTCGCGCACCACAAGGCAACGTGTGGCCTGGCTTGACCGAGTGTTTCTACTTGTGTGCTGGCTTGACTTCAGTGATGCTCCTGTGTAACATGTGAGCAATGCAGGGCATGTGATCGAATGGTAGAAAAAGAGCTGCAGCGATCATATTGCGTGCACTTTTAGTCCCTTTGGTTGTGACCTCTTTCAATTACCCACTTGCGAGCCACAATTTGGAACTGTTCTGCACATGCCTCCGCAAAGTGTTATGTTTTTATTCATTCATTATTGTGCCTCTTGATGGTGGCTTGTACGAAGTGTCAAGGGACACAACTTCCAAAACATTGGCGAAGCCCTTTGTCTCCAACAACGCTAACCGGTCTACAGTCCTTTGTAACCCATTTGGCAATTGTGTGGGTTAATCTGTCCGAGGCAGACTTGCTTAACAGCCTGCATTCATTCAGTGGTCTGACGGAAGCCACGTGTTGAACTGGAAGCCCGAACAAATGCATGGTTAGCGCTGAGATGGTACTTTAAGCTTGAACAGCTTTGGTGAAACTTAAACTCCCCTGCAGTGCGTGCAGACTGCTACTTGTTTGTTTACGGTTCCGTCTTTGTTCTTCTGAAACTCAAATTCCCCATCCAGAGGACCAATCTTTTCTTGCTCTATTGTTGACTTCAGTGGAGCATCACAGTAAGTCTTGCTGTCAGTGGCTTTGTCAGCGCGTTGGCCAAGTGTCGCAAAATTGTGGGCCACTTCAAGCACAGCCCAGCAAACACAGGGGAGTTGAATGCAGAGCACCTGTCACTCGGACTGAAACAGGAGCCACTTATACAGGACGTTCCAACGCGCTAGAATTCCACGTTGGAAATGGTCATGTGCTCAGTTCGCAATCAAGCAGCAATAGCAGCCACCCTGGATAAAAAGAAGCATAAACTTGTTATGTCGACGCCACCAGAATGGGAAAAACTCTTGAGACTGGAAACCCTTCAAAAGCCCTGCCGGTAAGCCTGTCATCATAATGCGACCATTCATTGTTGGCTGAAATTAATTTTATCAAAGGAATATTGCATGTTAATCTGCTATTAAATGTAACATCTTGTGATCAGGTAATTCACTTATCTTTCCTTGTGTGTTGTGTTGTGTTGTGTGTGTGTGTGTGTGTGTGTGTGTGTGTGTGTGTGTGTGTGTGTGTGTGTGTGTGTGTGTATTCCATGACAGGTATTTAACTGAGATTCTGGGTGGGGAGGCCTGTGTCTCCTGCTCTATGATACTCCCCTGCTCTCTGCCACTTGCGCAGTGTCCGATGAGGACCCAGCATATGTGGTGAGTTTCTCTGTTGCAGGGCACATTGTGAACAAGAGGAGGTCAGCACTCAGAAAATGTGGACAAGTTGGTTTGCCTCAGCAACTGGCTGAAAAATGAGTAGATAAGAGGACCACATGAATGTGTAGGCCATTTTCTTTTGGTTTCATTAAAATGAAAAAGAATACTGTATTTTCTGGTACTGAAATAACATTTGTCTTCATCTTATTTGCATTGATGCTCTGCATCAAAAAGTAATGTAGCTCCTTTTTTGTCTTTGCCTGAGAGCATAAAGTTGCAGTTAAGCTGATTGATAAATCCAAAGTGTGTTATGTGAACTGAAAAAGTATGTGGCTGAACCATAGTGCCTAAAGTAGATAGATTCAGATGATTAAAAACAACATTCAGTAAATATTCAGCTGAGTACTGTTCTCAACCATCGTGCAAGGAGTTCAAGCTCTGTTCTGTTCATTTTGTCCTCTTTCATATATGTTAATCATAGGAAAAATACTGTCCTTCCACACTGAAGTTGTTATAATAAATAAACATACATACTAAGTATTGAAAGTTTTTAAGTTTTTCTTATCACCTTTATTTCCAAAGATGCAATTCAAACAAAATTTCTACCAAACATTGGTATTAACTCACATATATATATATATATATATATATATATATATATATATATATATATATATATATATATATATATATATATATATATTTGTGTGTGTGTGTGTGTGTGTGTGTGTGTGTGTGTGTGAACTCAAACTTTCTTGTAAACATTGATACATTTTCAATACAAATTAACATTGGTTTTCATAAACCGGGTTTGGATGACATGTTTTCAGTTTCACTCTGTAGGAGCACCAATGGGGTTGATGATCAAAGCTTTGGTCATGACAGTGATACTGAAAACAGAGAGCCAAGAAACATTAAAAGATGACAGTGGCTGCCCTGAACCCAAACCTCTATCAGTTTGATGAGAGAGCTTCAGGCTACACCCACAACGGCATCCTGCACAAGGAACCAGGCAGTAGATGTCAGGGGGAGCAGGAGAAAGACCTGGGGCCTGTACTACGAAGCTGGATTAGCACTTGTAGAGATAACTTCCTGGATAAGTCTGGGTTTTCCGTACTATGAATGTGGATCTCTTTTTATCCAGACACGTTGCCCCAGTAACTGATGCTGAATGCCAAACCTGGTCTGGAGCAGGCTAAGTTCCAGGATAAGAGCTCACGGGGTGTGACAGACTGCCCGCTGACCAATCGGTTCTCTCCGGCCGGCATGAAAGACCATTCAGTCACCAATTTGCTCAGTCAGAGTGAAGTCCTCCGGCGTGGGACCACCCCCTGTCTTTTTGGACCAACATTTTTTCTTATAGGCTGTGAACAAACAATATCTTACTGATCATCATAACTGAGACATTGTCAGGGAATATGGAAGCGTATTGCTGCCAAAACTAAAATGACATTGCAATCATGAAAATGAAAATGCAATACACTAAATGCATTTTGAATTCAAGATTAAGGATGCATTATTTGCATCAAAATTAAAAATTAAATGTCAAATATACCATTATCATTTTCATTTTCATCTTCAAGACTGCAATCTGTGTGACATAATTCAAATTAAAATGAAAAAGGGTTGTTTGCATTTTAATTTTCAAGAAATTGTCCAGTTTATTCATGACACAATTTGAATGAAAATGCAAACATGAAAATGAAAATGCAATACTGACTTGACATATACATTTCAGGATCAAAGGTGCGCTAAGTGTGACAAAACTCAAATGAAAATTCAAATGACTCCTTGGTTGTACATCCTATTCAACACTAGGGGGCAGTGTGTACATATGGCACTGTCATCAAGTAGCCTACCAAAAGAGGAGAAAAGGAAGCGCCAAGTTCTACCGCGAGCGGAAAGAGGACAGGCAGAGAGATGGCAAGCCAGCAGCAAAATTTAGCGGTGGGAATGGAGAGATCGGTGGTCGAGCTGCTCAGGGAGGCTGCGGCTGCTCTGGAGCAGCAGCATCAACAACAACAGCGGAATTGCCCGACACCTACGGTTTGCCCGACACCTACGGTTGTCACACCCAGTTCTTCCTCAACTCCAACAGCTCCTGACCGCCGCACCAGTACGCGGGGTAAGATATTATCTTTTCGGCTATGGTTGCATGAAAAGAAGGAGATTGGTGGTACCATGGACGGTTACAATCAATTATCAATCAATTATTCGAGTAAAAAAATAATTAATGTGATCTTGTAACGTTCGGAATGCTCTCTGCTGCTTCAGTAGTTTTTTTTTTTAAGTCCACATGTGTATGATATGTATGTATTAACGCTACTGGTTATATTTGCAGGGGTGTATGGGCTGAACAGCTTCATAACCTTGGCTGGTGAAGACATGAAAAGAAAAGAAAATAATTAATGATCAGATTCATTTTGATTAAACATACATTTTATTATTCAAAAAGTAATGGTACAATGAGCAACGGCAACAGGAAAATGTGTCTCACATTTCCACTAGGCTCATTCTAAATTAATAATGTAATGTGTAATGACATTGCAGGACACAAATCAGGAAGCAGTCATGTTTTGGTGCATATTTCAGAGAAAAACGTTTCACACAAGAATATTTTGATAGAATACTCAAAATCACAACTAAAAGTATCAGAAAAATAGATAAAACTACAATAAATTAGCAAAAAAAAAAAGAAGTAAATACAGCCCACTAATACTACTGGTACAAACTACAATGGATTAATGAACTGTCCTCCCTCTAACTCAGTGTGGATGAGCTTGTATGAGTGTCTGTGTACTGTGAACCATAGGGGTGAACTCAGGGAGACAGAAAAAGCAAACAGCTCCCAACGAATCGCGTTTCGGATCACATCGTTCATGTTAATAAGTTGTTCAAAAGATTCGATTTGAATCGTGAACGTCACATCACTGCTGCAAGGCTACCTCACTTAGCAACCTGACGTCCATTTTTTCTTGCGATGGTGTCGCATTTTGAGCAAGCCTTGAGTATGGTATAACCAGTAGTGGTAATACATACATATCATATACATGTGGACTTACAAAACAAAAACTACTGAAGCAGCAGAGGGCATTCCGAACGTTATGAGATTACATTAATTAAAATGCAAACACCCTTTTTCATTTTAATTTGAATTATGTCACACAGTTTGCAGTCTTGAAGATGAAAATGAAAATGATAATGGTATATTTGACATTTAATTTTCATTTTGACTCAAATAATGCACCTTTGATCCTGAAATGTAAATGTTAAGTTACTATTGCATTTTCATTTTCATGTTTGCATTTTCATTTGAATTACCGTAAAATACCAAATAAACGCCGGGTTCCAATTAAACGCCGGGTTCCAAATAAACGCTGGGTGTAGCAGCACATTTAGCAAAATAAACGCCCGTTCCAAATAAACGCCGGGGGTATGGTATGTTACTCGGCGCAGCCTACGAGCCGCAGTCAATTTCTTTTGTTTTTTTTTTCATTCCACGTTCGTAGTTACAGAACACACATGCAAACGCTGAGCTCACAACTGACAGTTGACTCTTGAAAACTGTTGTAAAAGAAACATAATCAGACCGTACCTTATTAGTCCATATGGTTTATTTTTCTCAATGAACATCCTGCCGGCTTCTCCTCCCTCTGCATGTCAATACGTGTTGTTGTGTGACCGTGCAGTTACACACGTCGATCATAGAGGCCCCTAGAGAGCTGAAAGCTGGACTCTGGGGCTTTGGAGAGTCAAAGAAGAAGACGTTACCACTCCCGCTTAATGTTATTTTCCCCTTTCACGTTTTTACGTGCTTTTTAAAAAGAAGGGGGCAAGACATCAGTTAACGTAGCTGTACTTTGCTGCTGTTCGCCATGGCGCCAGTACAAAGAAAAAAATACGACCTCAACTTTAAATTGTCTGTCGTCAACTATGCCTATCAACACTCTGGACAAGCAGCAGCTTGATACTTTTCTGTTGACCCCAAGAGAATAAGAGATTGGCGAAAATACAAAAGGGAACTTCAGCACCTCTCTGAGGAGAACAGCAAGAGGAGAAGGCTACGTGGTGGAGGTAGGAAGAAGGCTAGTGAGGAGCTGGAGATAAACATGCGTGAATGGATCCTCAGCAATCGGGCGCTCCACGAGAGAGTGTCCCGAAAAATGATCAGGACGAAGGCCAGAGACATGTACGCCACCGTGGGTAACAGCAGAGACGGGAGATTTGAAGCTAGTGCTGGCTGGCTAAACCGTTTCCTTCGCCGGAACAACTTTACTTGCAGAAGACGTACAACTGTTGCCCAGAAGGACGCCAGAGAGTTCACAGAAAAGTTGGTGAAGTTTGTGAGATTTTCTTCACGGATCATTCAAACAAAGAAGATACCAGAGAGGGGCATCATAGCCATGGATGAAACGGCCGTCTGGTTTGACATGGTGGGGTCAACTACTGTGGAGATGCGGGGGATGCGCAGTGTTCCCCTGAAAACAACCAGTCATGAGAAGAGTCACTTGACTGTGGTGCTGACGGCAAAAGCAGACGGGACTAAACTTAAGCCTTATGTGGTTTTCAAAGGAGGTGTCAGGGAAGTAAAAGCGATGCAAAACATCAGTGGAGTTGTAATAGCATCCTCTCAAAATGGTTGGATGAATGACGACCTGACTGCAGACTGGCTGCAGAAAGTTGTGGGGAAATTCAACTTTGGTCCTCGCCTCCTCGTCTGAGATTCATACCGATGTCACATCAGCCAGGCCACCAAAAAGGAGCGTCAGCGGGGCTACAAAATAACTACAGCTGTGATACCGGGAGGATGTATAAAATATATCCAGGCACCAGACGTTGTGTGGAATCAGCCGTTCAAAGCCAGTCTGCATGAATCATATGACAATTGGATGGCTGACGATGTGGACAAGACCTACACCGCTGGAGGAAATCTGAGAGCCCCAGCTCGTTGCTTGCTGGTTGACTGGGTCCTAAAAGCTTGGGAGGTGTTGGATATGGAGCTGGTCAAGAAATCATTTAAGGTGACTGTGTGTGTGCATGTGTGTGATTTCATCATGTTTTATAGTGTGTGTGAATTAGAGCCCGACCGATATGGGATTTTTGGGGCCGATGCCGATACCGATACTGAGGGCAAAAAAAGGCCGATATCCGATATATCGGCCGATATCTGATATATAGACCAATATCCGATATAATGGCTGATATATATAATAAATTCATTGATATACACAGGATATATACTGTATATAAACACAAATTATTATAATACCCATATGATTCAAGACAGAGACAAAACACTATTAAATTAAGACAAGGAACTTTAATTAAAAAACTGTCAACGTAAGAACTGTAGTTTAAACAAATGATAAATAAGAACAAGCTGTAAACACAATAATAAATAAATAAGTCAAACTTTAAACACAATAATGAATTAAAAAAAAAAGTCAAACTTTAAACACAATAATGAATTAAAAAAAAAGTCAAACTTTTAACACACAATGATTAATAGGAAAAATTAAACTGTAAACACACAATGATAAATAAGGCAATAAGGCAAGTTTGTGCGAACAAACTAGTGCAAACTGTATTTTAAGAGTACAATGAAAATAAATATTCAAAAATAAAGTTTTCAAACTGTAAACATGTAGACAGTGGCATAATGCATATATCATTTCACAAAGATGCAACTTACACTACGTTAAAAGGTCGTATTATACTCTTACATTAGATAATGGTGGGTGTGTGAATTAACACTAGCATTTATCTCTCTTTATCTCACAGAAAAACAACCTACACGACGTTAAAACGCCATGTTATACTCTTGTATTAGATAATGGTGGAGGTATGAATTAACAGTTCCAATTATCTCTGTTTATCTCACGAAAAAAAAAAACTTACACGACGTTAAAACGCCGTATTATACTCTTACATTAGATAATGGTGGACGTGTGAATTAACAGTAGCATTTGTCTCTGTTTATCTCACAGAAAAACAACTTACACAACGTTAAAACGCCGTTCTATAGTCTTACTGTAGATTATGGTGAACGTGTGAATTAACAGTAGCATTTATCTCTGTTCATCTCACAAAAGATACAACTTACATGGCGTTAAACATTGTTACACACTCTTTAAAACTTGCGTGAAAAAACCTTGAATGCTCTTCCTGGCATGTCTTAACAGTGTGTTTTTGTCAAGGAGCACTAAAGTGTAGAGTTACATTATTTTGAAAAGTCACAGCTGACGATGGAGTAATTAAAGTTATTGCCGTCCTCTCCCGTAGCAGAGTGAGTGGGGGAGACGAGCGGCTGCAAAGCATGGTCTGCGTGTGAGGGGGAGGGGCCGGGCACTCGGGCAGCGTGCAGCCCAACACACAGACTCACAGGAGCAGGAGCGGCAGAATTTCCGCGGAGCAAAATTTTTTTTATAATCGGCTACGTTTGGGCCGATGTTGATTATTCTGTGACAGGCTCGGTCGGGCTCTAGTATTTTGTGTTTCTTTTTATTTTTTTTTTATTACGGAGACGTCCACTGTCGCGGGCGGTAAGGAAGCAACAAGGAGTGTTTCGTATTTTTGTTAATAATGATTTGTGGTTATTGTATTTCGTTATTTAAAAAAAACGGGAGGGGTTATAGGGTTATTTTCAAAGTTTGTAAAAATAAATCGGAGATTATCTAACTCTATCATCGCCCCAACGAGTCCCCCTTTTTCGATGTAATGCAAGGACATAGGCTGAGCGTTACAAGAGGAGGAAGCACTGACCCTATATCATGAGCTCATGTCTGTATGTGCTAAAGGAGGATTCTGTTTGACAAAGTGGCTGAGTAACAGATCTGAAGTGCTCAAGGTCATCCCAGAGCCACACAGAGCTAAAAATGTGAGGCAGTTGGACCTGGAGTAGGAGTTTGTGCCTGTTGAAAGAGTGCTGGTTGTGGAGTGGTGTATCAAGTCAGACACCTTTAAATTCAAAATCCTGTGGAAAGACAGACCACTCAACCACAGAGGCATTCTTTCTGTGGTGAGCTCCATTTATGATCCTCTGGGTATGCTAAGTCCCCTTGTTCTGTCCACATAAAAAGATCTTGAGGAATTTGTGCAGAATAAGAGTTGGTTGGGATGACCCCATACCAGAGATTGTCTCCAAAGAGTGGCTTAAGTGGGTGCAAGGGCTCCACCTGCTGGACAACTTTGAGCTACACAGGTGTTTGAAACCTTTGGAATTTGGAGATCTCATTACTGCCCAACTACACCATTGCAATGCTGCAATGCTATTGAGGAAGGCTATGGTACAGTCACTTACCTGCTGCTACAGAATGAGCACCTCCAAATGCACAGTGCTTTCATAATGGGAAAAGCTTGTGTTGCCCCACTGAAAACAGTTACAATTCCAAGAATGGAACTGATTGCAGCAACAATGGATTTCCTGTGGAAGAAGGAGCTACACACGAGTCTTCGGGAATCTGTGTTTTGGACATATAGTGCCTCTGTGCTGAAATACATCAACAGCGAAGGCTCCAGATTCAAGGTGTTTGTTGCCAATCATGTTTCAGAGATATTGAAATCATCTCACCCTGCTCAGTAGAGGTATGTGGATACAGCTCCAAACCCAGCAGACACAGCATCCATTTTTGAATGACAGTCTCTGGTTAACAGGACCTCTTTTTTCTTTGCCAACCTGAAACAGAGTGGCCTGTGAACTCTGTGTCTGTGAGCCGTCTCTCTCAAGACAATCCAGAGGTGCTGTTGTCAATGCTGTACAAACCTGAAACATTATTCCTCATGGATCCGATTAAAGAAAGCTATGGCATGGTGGCTGAAATTCAAGGGATGGTTGTTGTCTTGCAGCAGGGAGAAGAAAAGACAAGCAGCCGATCAGAGTGAAGAGAGCATGCAGCAACAGAGAACAGAGGTGCAGGAAAGGTGCACATCTAAAAGTGCAGCTGTCCTGGGAGTTCTCACTGTGGAGGACATTGACAGGGCTGAACTGGCCATAGTTCAATTTTGCCAGAGGAGAACATTTTCAGAGGAGCTTTTGTGTCTGGAAAAGGGACAAAATGCCAAGAAAAGTAGTCACCTATACACCTTGTGTCCTAGGCTGGAGGATGGAGTCTTGCTTGTGGGAGGACAGCGCAGTAAGGCAGCACTACCTTTGGAGTCTAAGCATCCTATCATTCTGTCAAAAGACCTTCATATTTCTACCCTGCTGCTGAGGAATATACATCAAGAGGTAGGACACAGCTGCCGCAACCACATGTTGTCCAAGCTCAGGGAGGAATACTAGATGACAGGAGTAAGCACTGCCATTAGGTCAGTTTTGTCTAAGTGCACCATCTGCAGAAGACTTAACGCCACTCCAGTTTACCAGCAGATGGCAGACTTGCCCACAGATAGACTCAAGTCTGATGAACCTCCTGTCACTTGTGTGGGAGTTGATTATTTTGGACCCTTTGAAGTGAGGAGCAGGAGGAGTACAGTGAAAAGGTATGGTGTCATATTTACCTGTCTTGCATTGAGAGCTATTCACATGGAGGTGGCACCTTCCCTGGATACTGATTCCTTCATAAATGCACTGAGGCATTTTATATCCTGAAGAGGACAGGTCCAGATCTGACAACGGGACAAATTTTGTGGGAGCAGAACGTGAGCTAAAAACAGCAATTGCACAGTGGAACCAGGCACAGGTGCAGGATGTGTTACTTCAAAAGGGCATCATTCAACCCCCCTGCTGGTTCACATCATGGAGGAGCATGGGAAAGGCTGATCAGATGGGTGAGGAAAGTCCTGAACTCCACCCTCAGAGTACAACGCTTGGATGAGGAGGGACTTTACACAGTTCTCTGTGAAATGTGAGCCATTATTAACAGCAGGCCCATCACCAAGGCCTCCACCAGGGGCTGACTGGTCATCTGGATGTTCTGGAGAATTCCAGAATGGCCGACGGCCGGTGCTGTCAGGGGAGGGGGCCCAGGGGACATGTCCTGTTGTTGTGGGCTGGGCAGAGTCAAAGTCCAGGGCTGCTTTTCAGTTCCTGTCCGCCACTTGCCTCCACAGATCCTAACAAACTGGAAGCACTGATACCAAATCATCTCTTACTGCTTAAAAACCAGCCTGGAGAGTTAACATACTCAATTTTCAATCACTAATCACTGTACAGTGTCATATATCTCCTGTTTCTTTAACTCAAGTGTAACTATCTATACTGCTTTTAAAATTAATGATGAACTTTAATTTGAGGCATTAAAACATTAAACATTATGTGTTAGTATTAAACAATCATGTTACACAAACTTCGATTGGTTTTTAATTTAAATGAAATTGGTCTTAGTCAGCAAAATGTCAACCCTTGTAAAAGATGTTCATTTCACGTCCGCAAGCCATTGGCAACATACTAACTAAAACATTCACCTCGATCATAGACAAAACGACAGAAAACAGCTACAGCCACAGCAGTTTGGAACTCTTTGGCAGCAACTTCAGACACGTGAAACTCAAAAAATCATGAATAGAAAGCAATATTTCTTCCCCAGAAAACATCTCCAACTGCACTCTTGACTACATCGTGGTCACATTTGCAACAGGATTAGCTGCAGTGAATGTTAAATCCAGCGTGCAACGCTTGTCCACTGAAAAAAAAAAAAAGCACATGGCACATAGACAAGGCGCCCCCTAGCGGCTGTTTTATCTCAAAACGAAATCTTTAAAATAAATTCAGACATTAAAATTGAAATCACAAATCATATTCACAGGTGCACAAATCCAGTTCTACAAGTCACATATTTTAACACTGACACGCTTACATTTGCCCCTATTGTTGCAGCGCACAAGGTGCAAAACATACTTGTGCACCTGTATCGTATGAAGTGAAGTTGTGGTGAGAATTTGAATCTGTGCATATCTGAATGTGAACTTGTGCAATAAGTATGTGAAATAATTTACCACGAGATAGCTGTGTCCTCCAACACAGGAACACAGATTGCTACTTACAACCTCTCGAATCCTCCCCACAAGTCCCACATTGGCTGTTTCTCAATTCAGGGGTTGCAGCCTCCGTAGGCTGTAGCCTTCAGAGGACCCGGCCTTTGTAGCCTGTGTAGCCTCAAAGGATGAACTGAATTGAGATGGTCTGGCCCACGAAGCATTTCCTGTTTGTCACCCTCAATGTCAAACAACCCTGCCCTTATCTGTCAGGCTTACATTACTTTTTAAACACACATAAACCTCATTTTTAAAATGGGATGATTTTTACTTTTTTTTTTTTTTTTTTTAACGGGCGCGCCCCCGCAAAGTCTGTGAAGGCTTAGGGCTGTCCCTCTGTCATATCATAAAGTGCGAGAGGGATCTCTTGCTGACTTTATGAGCCCTTACTGCACCCTTCCCGTGAGTCACCAGGGTTGCAGAGTTACAGTGAAGGAATTACCCAGAATTCATTTTAATTTGACGGGAAACCATAAACATGGCAGGTTAAGCTAACGCATAATATGGAAATTGAAGAAAGAGAGATGGCAAACAAGAACCACAGAAATTAGACCAATGTAGATGCTTCATGAATATAAGTTTACCTGTCTTTGAGAATAAATAAATAAAACTGCTGTTATCTTCCAAAATATTTATATCTGTACACAAACGGTATGTGCAGTTCAATGAATTAATTCTGATTTTGCATATTCATATTCTTTCAGTTTGGTGGATAAACTGTATTGACTTATGGGAGCATACAGATAAAATATCTGTTTTAATTTAAAGCTTGTTTAATAACAGTTCATACTGCTGCTCAGGTGAGCTACATTATGACATGCAAGTTGTGTGAGTAGTGGCAAAGTGCTATCCAAATCTGAGACACCATATTGAGCCCTTGTAGACTCACGCACTCGAACACTTTTCAGGTGATCTTAATTAAGGCTGTATTCAGACCAGAAAAGTCCTTTGGTCCACTTGTTTGGTCCGGACCAAAAGCGGATTTTATTTTTTTCGTTTGGTGCGGTTCGTATTCAGATTGTACTTTTTGCAAGTGGACTATATTCTGTAAACACATCCACATGTGTGACAGTCAGTGCTCTCATTGGACAGCACTGACAAAGGCGGTACACAGAATACAGACTCGGAAATGGAGGTAAACATGTGAGTTTGTGCTCTTATTAGAGCTGCAAAATCATTTTCAGTTTCAAGAGCAGCTCCTTCAAAGAAGGCTTAACAAGACTGTTTCAAATTTTGGAACAGCGAAGACGAATGCGCTCAGCAAGGAGACGCTATGCTCTGCGTGTCCTGACCCACAACATGCCAGCAACAGCGTGGCTAAACAGAAGACAGAGGATCAGGTATGAACCAAAGACTGTCAGGTTACGGTGGCTTTACAGGCCAAAAAGGCTCATGTATCCTGTAGTTAGTTCGGATGGACCTTGGTTTGTATTCAGACCTGCACCAGAGAACCACGAACCGCACCAGAGTTCGTTTGGAAGCGGACCGAGACCACCTCAAAAAGTGGGTCTTGGTCCGGTTGTTTGGTCCGCACCAGGGTTCGTTTGTGTCTATTCACACCTGCATGAAAAGTCCGCACCAGCGTGGGAAACGAACCCTGGTCCGTTTAAAGTGGACCAAACAGTCCAGGTCTGAATACGCCCCAAGTCTGTAAGGGCCAGTGGCGGCTGCTGGTCAGTCAAGGAGGGGAAGCTCTTTTTTTTCGGTCTACATCATAAATTTATTTATTTATTTAAATGTAAATCCTACCCTCTGTGTCAGCTTGTTCCCTATAACGATGGATGGAAGGACAGGTCCATGTTGTCACTTCTTAGCTCACACATGAGAACCATCATGTCGTCCTCACCTCCTTCTCTTCACCCTGTGGGAAGACAACAGGCCTTACACCAGTTAGCATTGACATTCTACAGGCTGCTAACTGCTGAGTTCACATGTAAACAATAGTGCCGAGGTTACATGTAGGATCTCCAGACAAACACAAGAGGCAAAAGTAGTAAAAATATCGCTGAAGCCACAAAAGGTTTGGTGTCCATAACCAACAAATGAGCAATAGAAAGTAATGACCCACTCCAAATACAGAGATAACGAAAAAGAGACAAAAAATTACAAGAAACGGACAAAGAAGAGAGAGCTGCTGCAAAAGGCAGCCATAGCCACCAGGGTGATGCCTAGCATCATGTAAATAATGGCATACATTGACATATAAATGAATGAATAACGTGTTAATTGTTTTTATTTATTTATTCTTTCAATAGGGACAGCGCACATTAATATACATCTATTCAAAGAACAATAGATGTAAATATGCCGGATTACAGCATCAGTGCTGATTTACGTTCGTAGTTCCTAGGCAGGTAACACTTAAACATTATGGCACTAAGACACCACACACACAAAAGCAGGACATAGAAAAGGACAATAGATCATAATAAGAGCACAATACAACAAAGTTCATTTCTAAAACCCTGGATGTTCATGGTTACAGAACTGGTTTGCTTTGCTTAACATGTATTTTAAAAGTTTGTAATGTGGGGCACTCCCTTATGGCGAGTGGGAGACTGTTTCAGATCTCACTGGCTTTTACAGAAGTAGAGTTTCGTCCAAAAGCTGTTTTTCTGTAAGGCACCTCGCAGTCCCCTCTCGATGAGGCCCTGGAGTTGAGGCCGCTGTGAACCCTTATTTTGAAAAAGTCAGACATATATATATATATATAAATATATATATGTGGGTGTATAAATATATATGTATATATATATATATATATATATATATATATATATATATATATATATGTGTGTATATATATATATATATATATATATATATATATATATATATATATATATAACAACTATTCTTTCACAGAATCAGAAGTGATGAACAGGATGCTGAAGCCTCCACCTTGAATTCAACTGATGAAGCTGCATCGCATCTCAGTGTCAGAGAAACTAACCATGGTAAGAGTTTAACAAAGGGTGTTTTCACTATTTTTTTGTCATTACTGTTGGCATGTGCTGAGGAAGTACTCAAAGAAAAACAGGTCTAATTTGTTTTTCATATGACCCCATTCTGCTGCATCAAAACAAATGTGCTGTAGTTGATAGTCTTTTGAGCACATGACAGAGAAATCACACCACCGCATGCCTATGAGTCCCAACTGTCCTGTTATTTAGTAGTGATATGTGTGGCTCTCCTTTAGCTTGTAGCTACCATCTACATGCTTCACAAGAAAAGGACAATCTTTGCAGCTCTCCTTTGATGGACACTTGATCTCCAAAAGGCCGTGACTTCTTATGTCCCCTAGCTCTATGACCTTCCTGTCAGGTGAAGTGCCAAGGTGAGGAGCATGAGGATTTCCCACAAATCCACATGAGAGCACTGCATTTCTTGTGACCACACAGTAATACTTTTCTACAGTGGGCTCAAGATGTACCCCTCTTTTCATAGTGCTTGTCTGTCAGTGGTTGTGCTCTAATAGTGGCTGCAAGACTTTCATAGTTTGATTTTCTTGCGCAAATTCTTTTAAAAGGAGACATAAGCCGAGCAGACCGCGCAAGGTGCCAGACATTGTTTGTCTCCTGTTGTCTGGTCTCATGCTCCAGGGTGATGGATTGTGGCAAAGTGATGGAGATCTTTGTTTCATGTTTATTCATTACTGTAGTGAAATTTGATGATTGAGCTGGTAAGGGGGGAATCTGGGAATTCACAAGCTTGCTTTGCTGGTGGTGACGGTACCACAGTGTAGAGCTCATACACAGTCTTGTTTCTTCCCTGCATCTTGAGATTCAGTTCGTTCAGGTGCTGCGTAATGTCACATAGGAACGCAACAGACAGCACCTACTCTTTATCATCCAAAAAGGAAAACCGGGAAGTCTCCCCTTGGCCGACAATGAAGGATTTCAGGGGTTCAAGCAGGCCCATGAAATGTGCAAGCATGCGTCCTTTAGACAGCCATCTGATCTCGGTGTGTAACACCAAATCTCCATAGTGAGTGTCAAACTCCTCACACAGCAGTTTAAAATTTAGGTGGTTTCTTGCACCACTTCGATTACATTTGCCATCACTTCATTCAGACATTTGAACTTGGCAAACAAAGCTTGTTGATGCACAATACAATGGTATGAGAAAATATCCTCAGCAGCAACCCCGCCATGCATCAGCGTTTCTTTCAGCAAAGCCACGGCTCTGTTCCTCTTACCAAGCATCGCCGGTGCCCCATCTGTTGTGAATGCTGTGATTTTTTCTGGTCCAATGTTAAACTTTTTGATTGTTTCCATCACAGCGTTTTTTATTTCAAAGCCCGTTGTTCCATCTTCCATTGAAACCATGTCAAGCAGTTCTTCTGTAATGTCAAACTTGCTGTTGATTGCTCGGATAAAGATGAGTAATTGCGGCGTGTCATTAATATCCAAGCTTTTGTCCAATGCAAGGCTGACAAATTCAGCGGATGACAGTTTGTCCTTGAGAGTATGTGCAATGTTCTCTGAAATGTCTGATGCCCTCCTAGCTACAGTAGAATCCGACAGTTGATTTTTTTTTACCTCTCGTTCAAGGTCTTTTTTCTCAGGAAACAACGTTGAACAAGCTAGCAATATGCAATCCTTCACCATTTCTCCATCAGTATATGGCTTCATCTTTTTCATCAGTTCATGTGTGATTTTGTAGGATGCCTCTGTCGCTCTTTCGATTGTATTAACGTGGAATACGTTCGTTTGAGCAGTTTGGTTCTGTTTGAGCCTCGCTAGCTTTTCCGCCCTTAGCTCTCCACCCTTTGGAAAGTCGGTAACGAACTTTGGGTGTTTAGTGTCGTGATGGTGCTGCAAATTGGACAGTTTAAATTGAGAAATGACGTCACAAAGCAGGCAAATGCATTTTCCCGAGCCGGTGGAGACGAAGAAAAACTCAAGTTCCCAGTCCTCTTTAAATGTCCGATATTCCTCTTCATATTTTCGTTTTCTGTATTCCTTCGCCATTTTTGCATGGTGCTGTAAGCTAGTGATTTGTGATTGGTTGTTCAGAGGGATGGGGGGCGGTGGTTTAATAGACTGATGTGTGTGATGACTGACGTGTGACTTTTGAGTGAGAACGAAAGGTTGATGAAATCTGCTGACTTTGTTTTTTCGTTTTAAATTTTTTTTTTTTTTTAAGTGGGACTTAAAAGAGCCGCAACTAGTCTTAAAAAAGCCGCATGCGGCTCAAGAGCCGCGGGTTGAGTACAGCTGTCTAGTGTTTTTGACTAGAGCAAGCTGTGATAGAGAACATTATGTCATGAACTGACTGTTTTTTTCATATATGCATTTACAGAGGCAGACAACAACACACTAAGGCCACTAAGACGAGAAGCTGAAAACTGTAAAGGAGAGACTTGAATGACAAAAGAAGGAAATGATAAATTTGAAGACGGTACTTGAAGAAAAAAACGGCCAGCTTAAGTTACTTGAAGGGAAGTTTAAAAATGCACTGAAATTAACTCCAGAGTCTGTGAACCAATGTCATGTGCCTGGTTATTTCCAGTACTGCACTGGTTTCACATATGAACAGTTTAACAGCATGCCACATGACCCCAATGCACCACAAACACATAAAGTGGTAGACATCGAGGCCCAAAACATGCCTTTGTGGAGATTCATCCAGTTCTTTGGTTATGCACTTCTCAAGAATCACCCAAAGAGGAACTATTTCTCAGTTTAGCACTTAGTCTGATCACAAGTAAAGTGTACTGCGCTGGTCCCAAAAGAATGCGCCTCGATATCCCAGAGCAATACAATTTTATAACAATCATTGCTATGCCTTTCCAGAAGTTGAGTTAAACTAAACACCCGAGAGTAATTGGCCAAAAAAACATGACTGACACCACTGTCTCAACTCACAGTTGGTGTCAGGTTTCGGAGTGATGTGCTATCAAAGTGTGTGACTGTTGAATCAGAGTATGCAGCTACGAGACTGGGTGAAAGTTTACACAGGGTCAAGGAGACCTCACAGACACACAGCTAAAGACAGAAGCTATCCTTCTATCTGCCAGATAAGCATACATCAACCCTGAACATAGCATGTGACTAGAATAAAATGCTAAATTATGTCAATTATTATAAAAAATATATAACAATCCCCCTCTTGACTTTATTTCATTAACTCAATCAAAAAGTGAGAAAAGACTCCTGATTGGCACGTGTCAGGCCTAGCTATTGATCTGGGGATCAATGATTGTTTTGTTTTCTTCTGTACTTGTTTTACCTTTTCTCACCCTTCCAGGGATGCGTCTCAATGTACTAACTTCATGTCTCCTCCGTCCTATCTCCTCCACAGCACCGTAAGTACTTTCCCAGTCGCCATTTGAAGACTGTCCCAAAGCGATAATTTTGCTCG
The DNA here is from genome assembly GCF_033239565.1 of Halichoeres trimaculatus. Taxonomy (NCBI): domain Eukaryota; kingdom Metazoa; phylum Chordata; class Actinopteri; order Labriformes; family Labridae; genus Halichoeres; species Halichoeres trimaculatus. The sequence goes on along the minus strand of NW_027437188.1, from coordinate 2,131,936 downwards.
AAGGAGAGAGGAGAGAGGATGGAGGAGACTGATCGGAGGAGCTATGATCGCGGAAACACGGGAGCTGGATTTGTGGAAGTCTTTTCACTGACAGACACGCCCCCATATGGAATATCACTCTCTGATTGGACGCTGCAACGGCTCAGACTTCATATGAAACTTCACAAACACAAGAGAGGTTAATGAGAGAAAAGATAAGCTTAGGACAGGCACAGAGGATGGTTCAGAAACTGATCATAAATCTGATAACAAAGGTTTTGTTGTGAGTTTAAAACATAAAATACTGAACACAGCCATCATCACATCAATATTATGGAGGATTAATACAGAAAACTGATATCTGATAAATAATATCTTCCTGAGACACAACAAACTAGGTTATATTAATAAGTTTCAGAGTTCACGATTAGATTCGCTCTAGATAAAGGCTAAATAATTCATGAATAATCTCACAATCACGCATTTTACCGGTAAAGTGATCCGTGTGCTTCTAAACTGCACACAGGATAAACAGAGAGCTTGTTTTCTTCATGGTAAAGTGTTTGTTAAACAGGTTAAAAGAACAGACAAACCTCTGTTACTGTTTATGTTTTATCAGAGTTATTACAGCGCATATGTGCAGACACACATACAGCTGTCAGAGCTGACTGACAAATGATCCAGAGGTGATCAGATGATGCCGTCATCGCTGAAACACGTCGCTTTGTGTGACACTCCGGAGGAGAGGATGTCCCATTGCTCTCTAAAACGAATCTCTTCCATCCTCTGTCCTCTCTACTTTTCCTTGCGTCTCAGGTGGAGGAAGGAAGGATGGAACTTTGGAGCTTAGAGACGCACCCCAGGTCACTTCACTCCTGTCTGCTCCTTCTCACACCTGCTTGATTGCTTCAGCGCCTCCCCTCCCACCACCTGTGGCTTGTTAGCAATCACCACCCTGTGTATTTAAACCCCTGTCTCTTTGTGTTTTGTGCCACATTGTCTTCGTCCCTAGTGAAAGTTTTGTTCCTCGAGTGACTCAGTGTTTTTTGACCCTTCCTTCTGCCTAGTGTAGGATACCTCTGCTTGTTTTTTGGCCTGCCTGTTTTTTTGGACAGTTTCTGGCTGACCTTATCTTCTGCCTGTTCCTTGTTGATATCTCTGCATGCTTGTTGCTAATAAAAACTGGACTTGGTATCTATGCTAGACTGTGCCGTGCTATTGGGTTCTTTTACCAGGTTCCTGACATGTCTACCCTTCCAGTTACAGTCACATGAATCGGATACCTGGGCCCCAGTGGCATATCCAGGACAATTTCACTGGGGTAGCCAGAATGGGACACAAAGTTGGTCTGGGGTGGCCATGGTATCACGGAATTAGACCCTTTCTCACACACACACACACACCACACACATACATTTTATATATATATATATATATATATATATATATATATATATATATATATATATATATATATATATATATATATATATTCTACAAATTAAAGGTGTTCATGGGGCCCTGGGACCCTTTAAATAACAACTTTGACTTCATTTAAAAAACTTCAAAAAGCAAGGAAGTGTCAACAATGTGTATAATTATGTTTTTTACTCTTAATAGCACAATAAACACACATTGTATCTCTAACATTTGTGGCATTTGAATGCAAGTTGAACTGCCTATTGTCTAAAACGTGAGCTGTGAAAATGAGCTAAGTCCTTAATCCCCAAGAGAAAAAATTCTCTAAACAGCATTTAAAACACAGAAAATACAGTGCTGGATAAAGTGCTGAGACAACCTTAACCCTTAAAAGGCCAATTTCATAGATTATAGCCAGAAAATTCGTATTTTTTGGAGCTGAAATGTTAGTTTCACTTTCTGCTAAAACACTAAAATTATCAAAGTGTCAATAAATTTCAACATATAGATTTGTCGAGTGATTTGTTGTCTCATTAGGTGTTTTTGGCAACTGATAATCCATTAGAGGACATTTTTATCTTTTATCTGATTGAATACAGATGGGATTTTTTTGTAATTGGTTGATCATATTGAGTAGATAGAGGTATTAGTTAGTAATAGTAGAGAGATTAGTTAGTAATAAAAAAAAATTGCAATTGAAGACCTAAGAATGATTTTTAATGCAATATTTTAAACTGTATGGTGTCCCGATTGTCCCCCCCCCAGCACTGCAAATAAGCCCTTTTGCTGTTAACTTCATGACTGTGATATTTAATTTCATACACTGGTTAGTGAAAAATAAAACATCAGCTTTAGATATTGTGTGGTGATTCCTTGGCTGTGTGGAGTTGTTCCTCCTCTCTCTCCTCCCCTCTCTGAAGCTGCTGCACGAGGTCCTGGCACACCTGCGCCGCATGAGCAATCAGCCGCTCCTGCTCTTAAGCTCTGGCTTGAGTGAAGACCGGTGCCAGAGTATTGAAGCTTCGACCGCGGTACCAGTGCTGAACCTATCTAAGTATAGCTTGAGATTGTTTGATCTTTTGTATGCCTGCTTACCAGTCCCTAACGCCTGCTCTCCCTCTTTTCCTTTCAGTGCCTCCTCTTCAACCTGCAGCAGCCCTGAAAACATTCACACAGCCTCAACTCTCTGACAAAGGAACTCTGGATTTGGACTCACCTTTTCATCTACAACTCTCAATAAAAACTCATCTACTGTCTCTACTGCCTCCGCCTGCTTTTGGGTCACTTAAAAACACATCGGTTCCTCTGAACCATAACATATTGAACATACACATCAGCAAAATAACTCCGGTCTTCAGTCTAGAACCAATTCAAATTCAGTTTATCCTGTTAACAACAACAAAAAAGCAACTGATGTTAATACCAACTTGGTTTGCAGGATGCTGCTACATTAGCTTACTTTTTGCAGTATCTCATCTTTTAGCTGCTGCTACTTATATAAAATTTGCTAAATAAAGTTTTCCTACACATTCAGAACAAATCACAACAAAATTAAACATTAAATACCATACCTCTTAATTGTCTTCATCCGTTTTTCATCCGCATTCATTTCAGTGGATACTAAAATGAATGCTTTTGTCTCTGTCCTGCCTCGTTGTAGCTGCAGGTGACAGGAGATGCAGTGTGCTCATCTCATGGCTCTACTGACCCCAGATCTGCATGGTGACTGGAAAAACCTCCGCTGATCAGAAATCAGCTCTCTGCAGCCTCAGTCCGACCATATCGTGGTACTTTAAAAGTGTTAAACTGACCCTAAATTCGTCAGTCGGCCATCCCCATTGATTGACAGCATTTCTCTTGTTTCTTGTGTTGACGAACTTGACCAACTACCTATCGGATCTGGGGTGGCAACAGGGGTGGCCGGTGAGATTTCAGGGGTGGCACCTGCCACCCGGGCCACCCCCTAAAACCGCCACAGCTGGGCCCCCCTCAAACCTGGTACACTTCATCAGGAACTATTGTAGGAGAGCAGAGATGCTGACCTATATGTGATGCATGTAAGCTGGTCATCATTGCAACTACAGCACAAGAGTTCTTTATCTCCAAGTCACTACACATTTAAACAGTAAACAGTAAATATAGTAGATAGAAAGAATTAGCAAATTAATATTCTGAGTCAAAAACAATTTAAATCTTCCCATTATACTATGATTACAGCTTAGAGTCACGTGCTCCTAAGTGTGTGCAAGAGGGATAGAAAAGAGAGGAAAGCAGCTATATATGGTTATGTGGTATCATTAGCATAGCAGGTGTATTTACAATGGGGTGGGGAAGAAATATATGGTATTCAGGATTCTCTTCATCCTTGGAAGTCTGGCAACCTGTCAAAGGAATCATTTCAGGTGCATGCTGTATTACTTGATAAGATGATAACGCTGCAAATTTATCTTTGGTGGTAAGGTATTTGAGCCATAGGTGTCTTATGCAGGGAATACAGCAACAACAACAAAGGGTCAATAGGGCCACTGCAGATATTAGAGAGATCACTACTGAGGTAATTAACGATTTCCATTTACCAAATATTTTATCTAACCAGTCAGACAAAAGGATTAGCTATGCCTGAGTTTTGGGTTAATTCTTCTGATAGTGCTTGCAGGCCATTCGGAGTGGTATTGTTTGGAATAAAAACACAACAATCTTATTGGAATAGTGCACAGATGCCCCCTGTCACAGCCGATAAGAAATCTAGAGCCAATCAGTTTTGATAAGACATGAGAGAAGTTGTTGCAAATTGTTCATAGATTTCCAGTGAGTGCATCTCTTGTCATGTTACTGAGTCTCTGAATATTAAAATGGGTGTAATCAATTCTATCTACATTTTTGGGTAGCACTTTAGATTGCAGCCCGCGTCTTACAGTGTAGTTTCCCGTCTCTTACATTGCAGTTTCCTCAACTGTTGGGGTAACTCTCACACATGTACCATGACATTTTGCGGTATCTATGGGGTAGTTACGCTCGCATCTTACAGTGTAAGTCCTGGAGTCTTACAGTGTAGTAGTTTGCTGTGCAAACCTTGATGTGCCACTTCCTCTTAAGAATCAGTATGGATACGGATAATTTAGACCAGTGATGAACTTAAACACTGTAATGTATTGATGAGTATGTGTTTCACACAATAATGGCAAGACACGCTGACGTATAAAATATCTTTATTTTTTAAACACACAGAGACCCGGAATAGTAATTCACCTTTTGAGTAACCCAGCCATTAAGTTTAAACTTGTCTTTGCTTACTGTCTAACTGTCCAGTAGTTTCACTGAGTAACTACCAAGCACTTTACCTGTAACTACTGGTCAACATCTGGAACCAGTCTGGATTATAAAGTGCGCACTTGTTGGCTTTACTTACCGGGTAACTAACCACTACTTTACCTGTAACTACTAGTCAACTTCTGGAACCGGGCTGGATTATAAAGTGCACACTTGTTGGCTTTACTTACCAGGTAACTACCCAGCACTTTACCTGTAACTACTGGTCAACATCTGGAACCAGGCTGGATTATAAAGTTAACATTTGTCTGCTTTACTTACCAGGTAACTACCCACTACTTTACCTGTAACTATTGGTCAACATCTGGAACCAGGCTGGATTATAAAGTGCACACTTGTTGGCTTTACTTACCGGGTAACTACCCACTACTTTACCTGTAACTACTAGTCAACATCTGGAACCGGGCTGGATTATAAAGTGCACATTTGTCGGCTTTACTTACCAGGTAACTACCCACTACTTTACCTGTAACTACTGGTCAACATCTGGAACCAGGCTGGATTATAAAGTGCACACTTGTCGGCTTTACTTACCGGGTAACTACCCACTACTTTACCTGTAACTACTGGTCAACATCTGGAACCAGGCTGGATTATAAAGTTAACATTTGTCGGCTTTACTTACCAGGTAACTACCCACTACTTAACCTGTAACTACTGGTCAACATCTGGAACCGGGCTGGATTATAAAGTGCACACTTGTTGGCTTTACTTACTGGGAAACTACCCACTACTTTACCTGTAACTACTGGTCAACATCTGGAACCGGGCTGGATTATAAAGTGCACATTTGTCGGCTTTACTTACCAGGTAACTACCCACTACTTTACCTGTAACTACTAGTCGACATCTGGAACCAGTCTGGATTATAAAGTGCACATTTGTCGGCTTTACTTACCGGGTAACAACCCACTACTTTACCTGTAACTACTGGTCAACAACTGGAACGGGGCTGGATTATAAAGTGCACACTTGTCGGCTTTACTTACTGGATAACCTATAAGTACCCCGCACTTCCCCTGCAACTTTTTGTGTTCAAACTATGGACCAAAGTCTAGCTGTTTGAATCTTTAAAAAACAAACACCATGCAAAACATTACTATGGATTGCATCGAGAAAGAATACTCACTCTGATTAAAACATTTTAATTTAAAAAAACAACACAATTATTTTGCATTTCTAACAACAGCAAAGTAACTTGAAAGAACAGAAACAATATTTCTTAACTCAGAAAATAATTTAAGAACTTTAAATGAACATCATTACTATTTTCTATACTTTTTCTTTCTTTCTTTCTTTCTTTCTTTCTGTTTCTTTCCCTTGGTCTTCTTCTTGTTTTTCTTCCGTCGTTCCTCTGACGAGGAACTGGCGGATGAATATTGACGTGTAACTTCAAGGTCTTTCTTTTTTGCTGTTGCTAGTAATGAAGAAAAAAACAAAATATTTTAATAAAAAACTGTGTGCTAACACTCAACACTGCTTCCAAGTTATTAATGTATTACAGCTTGATCAAGTACCATATCACATGCTTAAGGCTTACAAGCATAGACATTACATACAGACGCCTCATTACATGCTTGAGTGTGATGCACTGCACCGCCAGGATGGGTCTCTTTATTGCAGTCCAGCATCAGAAACAACTTGAGTGAAAGCATCTACACCTGTATTCTGAGCAGCCTAAAGTTACAGTTAACGGCGCTGTATTGAAAGCAGATGACGTGTCTTAGTTTAATTCTACCACAACTGAGTAAAAATCTTATTTAAACTTTAATACGCATGTCAACAGGATTAATATGAGATGTCTTGTTTGTGCGTGCAAGCGCACATACATGTGCCAGTGTCTGAAATAGTTACACTGAATAAACTCACAGTACAAAAAAAATCAAAAAAAAAAATCTTGTTTTAATGGTGTCTTAACAAGGGTCATGATTGTGTGTGTATATGTTTGTGTGACAGAGAGATAAATTCAATCGCTAACATACTACAATGACAGCGATGATGATTTACAAAATAAAGTAAAATAAGATTTACAGAATTACTATTAAGTTATTTGTACTGTTATTATTAGTAATATTATTACTACCTATAACTATAATATTATCAACATTGTTGGCATTACTATTACCATTACTATCATTGCAATTATTACTCACTCATCTGACTTTCTCATCTATTTGTTTATTTTCCTGATCCACTTCTTATATTATTGTTAATATTATCAACATACCTTCCCTTTTTTCTACTATTAATATATAATTTATTCTTTCTGTTGTTCTTTCTATCCATATTTAACTATATTACTATATTTTATTTATTCACCCTACTTATTTACTGCCTCCTTTACATCTTCTTCTCTCCCTACAACCAATGCTACACCATTGGCAAACCCCCCCTTCCCCGACCGTCTACCTATCTTCCTGGTAATGCTGTTGCTATTCTCCTCTCATTTAAACTCCACCCGATGTTTATTGCTGTGAATGCAGCAATGCATTCACAGCATATGTTCTTCTGTGACAAAAAAATGTATTCTTCTTCTTCTTCTTCTTCTTCTTCTTCTTCTTCTTCTTCTTCTTCTTCATTCTTCCACCCGCTTTTTTGGACCGCTAAAACTCTGACAAACTTCAACCGATTTTCACCGTTCAAACTTCAAAACGTGTGTTTCAGTGGGGACAAGGGGGCTATGACTCTTCAGAAACTTTTCACAAATACTTTCCGACATATTTAAAGATTTATGAAATTTCGGTCCCATAGAGATGAATGCGAAATTTTCAAAATTTCCTCTCTTCAGGACATTTTTTCCGCCTGCTTCAAACCCTTCTCATTCAGTCATACATTCAGCTACAAACTCCATTCGAACTTCAAAATATTCAGCTATCTTTTGGCTTCATTCAGTGGGTTTCAAATGTTTCCTAGCATTCATAGGTTCTTCACAATGACCCTTCAAAGGTCATGATGCATTTCAGCTCTTTGAGCCGTTTAACATTGGTGTGTATTGGACGGAATGTTTTGGCTTAGAGTGGGAGATTCAAACGACAGAGCAGGGAGAGGGGGAAACAAGACCTGGAAAAATTCTGGGTAAACTGCTCTTTTGGTCACAATTTTCGCTCCACATAGGCATATCATATGTCAAAATGGAGGAGGGCTTGTCCTGCTTCTGACAAAGTGGTTTTTAAAGCAAAAGGATGGAGCACTTTTTCACAAAATGGCCAACTGTCATGAGAAGTTAAAAAAAATCCTCATATACCTCCATGTTAATTCCTGAGGGGTTTTCTCAGAGATCAGTAAATTTTCCCTCATCTATCTATCGCTCTCGTGGGTTCGTTTCTTGACCTTCATGCATGAAATTTAGACGGACAGCTTCCTCTGGGTCTCAGGATTCCTACGGTGTGTTCATTTTTATTCTAGCCCTCATGGTTTTGGCAAGGTGACAGGAGATTCGGACTCTTGCTTTGCCACAAAATCTTCAGAAGATTACAGTAACAAGGGCAAAGTTGTGCACCTGCACCTGCTGCCCTTGACGAGCTGGTCACCGTGGAAACCTTTGATCTCATGCAGCTGTTTATAGTAACTCATCAAAACATCCAGGACCAATGACAAGCGAGTGTGTTAATTTATCATTGATCACTAATGCAAAATCTGGCTTCAGAAAAGCCTCAGCAGACAGGTTTACATGATTGAACACACACACACACACACACACACACACACACACACACACACACACACACACACACACACACACACACAGGGAAGAAAGTATCACACTTTAACAGCATTTGACTTCCATTTCCCTGAGTCAGCTCCTTATTTTCCTAGATTTTTTTCTTTAAATTTAAATCCCTTCCTTTAATTCCTGAATTGATTCAGCCATTCAAACTTTTAAATCCAATTTTAGATTACACTGATTCATGCTTCATCATCATTCTTTTTGTCAGAATTGCAAGCACCTTTACACCCTGATTTCAAAGGGAATGTGTTGGGAATCAACAGACTCCACCAGCTCTCTGATGGCAGTTGGTAAACAATGATCACCATGGCAACATCTGGCTTCAGATGGGCCTCAGCCTACAGGCTTACATGGTTAAAAAACTCACACACAGGACACACAGGATTACATTTTAACAGGGTTTAAGATAGCCAACTTACATTTACCCTCAGTCAGGTCATTATGTCCATCAATTTTCTTTAAAATTTCATACATTCCTTTAATTTTTGAATAGACGCAACTATTTCAACTTTAAATTCATTCATCCATTCAATTTATTGTCCATTTATTTCCTTTCATCCAAGAGTTCATGGCAGGCTAATTCAGCATTCTGCATTAGCAGTTGAGCGCAAGCTTTTACAGGAGTTCTTTAAACAATTTTCAGACATATCCTCAGTCATTCATGATCAGCATTCTGCATCAGCAGTTGAGCACAAGCTTTTCAAGACTTCATTCAACCATTTCAGACACATCTTCAGTCATTCATGTTCAGCTTCTGCTTTAGCATTTCAGCGCGAGTTATTAAAGACTTCATTCAGCCATTTTCAGACACATCTTCAGTCATTCCTGGTCAGCATTCTGCATTAGCAGTTCAGCGCAAGCTGCTTCAGCATTCTGCATTCACAGCGCAATTTCTTCAGAAATTGCTTTTCTAGTTTTTATTACTCTTTTATTCTCTCTTTTCTTGATGTCTTTACTACAATTTATTTATGTATTACCATTACCACCCCTATTACTGCAGCTAAGCTATCCTTCTCCCTATTATAAGAAACTTTTCACATTATTATGGTTCTAGTGATTATTGATTTTTTTTTAAACCTGTTATTTACATAAGCATCCATATTAAAATTTAATCTAATTTAACAATTATTGTGGCTGATATTGCCATTGTTATTATTATTATTTTTTAATTTATACAACAATAATAATAATAGTATCATTTAGATGTGTTAAGTTGGCAATGTCAGTTACTTATTTGTGTGTGTGTGTGTGTGTGTGTGTGTGTGTGTGTGTGTGTGTGTGTGTGTGTGTGTTTATATATATATATATATATATATATATATATATATATATATATAAAGAGATAGATAGATAGATAGATAGATAGATAGATAGATAGATAGATAGATAGATAGATAGATATGAGTTACACCCTACACACACACACACACACGTAGAATGCACCAACCTTTGTCCACTTGCTCTTGGAGAAACGTGCATTCCTCCTTGAGCTACGCAATCTCCACTTTAATATTTGAAATCTCGATTTTAGCTGAAATTTTTTATAGAAAACAAACAACAAAAAAACAGTAAAATAATGTCAGTATATTCCAACACTCTCCAAAAATTGTAATTGCATTTCAAAACTTACTTCTTACCTAAACTGTCTGTCAAAGGTTAGTTGATGGCAACAGCAACATAAAAAAACCCTGACATGCTATAAAAAAACGTTGTTTTTGGCCATTCCTGCTACTTATTGCTCATTTTGTGAGCTGAAGTAGTTAAGGCACAGTTTAAGAGTTATGTTCATTGATTTGAATTCAAAGGGCAACTCTGTTTTTTGGGGCGTCAGTGGCACAGTTGGAGAATGCGCTTGTGGTGATCAGAAGGTTGCAGGTTCAAGCCCAGCTCTGGGCGACACATGGCGATGTGTCCTTGGGCAAGACACTTAACCCCTAGTTGCTCCCACTGCTGTGTCAGTGGTGTGTGAATGGGTATGAAAAGGCGTGACTGTGTTAGACCTACTGATGGATAGCTATCATAGTAACGATCGGATCCATCAGTGTGTGAATGTGGGCGCGAATGGGTGTGAATGGGTAAGTGTGACCTGTGGTGTAAAGCTGCTTTGAGTAGTCCATGACTAGAAAAGCGCTATATAAGCTCAAGTCCATTTACCATTTAACATTTACACCTGGACCTTATTTATAGGTGTGTGCATGCTCATATACTCACTCAGACAAGCATCGTGCAGCTCGGAGTCCTTCAGAAGTTATTTGTTATTTGTCTGAAGACGGTACACGAACTGACTTTATGATAACACTGGCGATGGATGAAAAAATATAGCCGAAATGAGCGATTTTGCAAAGATTATGTCCTGTGCTGAAGCTCCCTTGCCATGGCCCCGCTAAGTGCGGCTAAAATCGGTTGGATCTAAACAACTTCTGAAGGACTCCGAGCTGCACAATGTTTGTCTGAGTGAGTATATAAGCATGCACACACCTATAAATAAGGTCCAGGTGTCAAAAAAACGGAGTTGCCCTTTAACAGACCACACTCAAAATTTTTACAGTCCATCCCAAAAGAAACGTGGCATCTATTATTACAATCAAGTAATTATAAGTAGTTAATGTAGACATTCAGTAAGATACATATGTACATATAAGATACATAAGATACATATAAGCAAACTATGGCTGTCTTACCTGTCCCCAGACCTGTTTCCTTGTCATTTTCCTTTCCGTCGTTGTACCTTTGGGGCACACATTTTCTTCTTTTCGGTCTTGACATGACTTCAATAAGGGAAAAGGCAGAAAAATTTACATTTTATCATTATAATGGGACATAACTTTAAGAATCATCATACCACCGTGATATTTATGTCGTAATTGTAATTAGCATTTATGTTCGACAACCTACCTCAATGCAAACTGCTCCCAAAAATGGATGCCTGCATCTCCTTCGCTTGAACCATGACATTGCATTGCGCCAACTACTGGACTGGAGTCAGCATTTTCAAGACGTATTGTCGTAATCAATTGTTCAAAAGATTAGACCACATTGACGTTTTTTGAAGTATAGAATATGCTGTAATAATGCCAAAGACCGAAAACTTAATATGTTTTAAGTTAAAAATGTCTAATAATTGTCATATTGATAGATGAAGTTATCTCTGTGATGAATTGGTTTTGTCTGAGTTTTGTTGTCTTTGGGCACTTCCTGTTTTGGCGAGGAGCTTGTTGCACGTGGCATCTCATTACATCAGTACAACACCGGCAACAATTGGTTTTCTTTCGTTCGTCCTTCCCCTGCTGTACAGGTAATAAAAAAAGTGTGTTTTAATTAATCTACAAGATTTTAAATGGCAGTCTAAAGTGTTATTGTGCATGTGTAAGTTTTATGTTCAATGAATTCATTACATTACTGAATGAAAGCCAGCAACAAGCGTGTTTTCTTTTGTTCGTCTGGTGTAACAGTTGCCATTGTGCCACGTTCATGCTCAAATTCCGGAGATTGACTGTAAGGATCTTTTCATCATTAGACATCTATTAAAGTGATACTCCGGGATGGAACAAGTTGGGTCCTATCACAAGGTTTAGGGCAGAAATTACCCCTACAGCAGTGTTTTTGTGCAGCAGAAGACCAGAACACTCACACCAAAGACCCCTGGCCCTGCTCGTCAGCCGGTTTCCTCTGCACTCAGATGGGGCCATTTTTTACTTGACCAAAAACACAAATAAACAGTCCCACCAAAAAAAATTCTGATATCGGTCTGCATTTAAGCTTTATTTAGAGAATTTTCAGCATGTTACTTTCACACAAAACACCGCTAAATAAGGCTCTGGTTCTCATCGTGTCTCTTCGTCCTGGCAGACTACCTGAACCAACTACCTGAACTAGAGCCTTATTTAGCGGTGTTTTTGTGTGAAAGTGATGCGCTGAAAATTCTCTAAATAAAGCGTGAATGCAGACCGATATCAGATTTTTTTTTGGTGGGAGTCCGTTTATTTGTGTTTTTGGTCAAGTAAAATATAGCCTTGTCTGAATGCATAGGAAACCGGCTGACGAGCAGGGAGGGGGTGTTGGGTGCGAGCGCTCTAGTCTTCTGCTGCACAAAAACACTGCTGTAGGGGTAATTTCTGCCCTAAACCCTGTGATAGGACCCAACTTGTTCCATCCCGGAGTATTATTTTAAAGGTCTTGTATACATGTCTAAAAGGCTTTCATTTCTTTGCCACTGGTTGATTGATTGTAGACCAGACGTCAATCAGACGTCTAATAGACCTTAAAAATAAGCTCAGTGTTTTGTCAATATTTTAATTTAAAAAGTCACATTAGACGGTTAATATCACTTGTTGACGTTATTTACACTGTTTTATGAATGATTTGAATTAAAGTACTGCTCTGTATCTCTTAGACGTGGCCAAGCTCGTGAGAGAGTTGCTTCGGAAAGCAGCTGTAGGAGACCCATACCCTTAGCTTTAAGTCCATACAGTGGAAGTATTTAGAGAGAAATAGCTCCACTCTTCATTATTCTCATATTTAATTATTTTTATAAGTCATTTCCTAATGTTTTTTTTCTAAGTAAAACTTAAAAATATAGCTAGCAAAGGAAAACAGGGAGAAAAAATCGATAATCTTTGAAGAAGTTCATTTCTAACAGAGAAGTACAACATAGATGACAATATGGTTTAGGACAAAAGTGTATTATATCTGTCTAACCTGTGTAATCCTTTATTTCAAATGTGTCTCTCCAGTTTTGCCCAAGGTATCAGGAGGAGGCATGTCGATCTTATTGAAGATGGCATTTGTGGAAGCAGCACATCCATAACAAAAGTTTATGACTGCCTCCGTGAGGCCTGCGTCCAGAGGCGTCGCCTGGCCCAGGCATCTGGGGCTTCAGCCCCGGATGTTTTTTCCTCAGCCCCGGATAATTCAACTTCAGAATGAACATTGAGCCATCAAAGAAGTTGTAGTTTCCGTTTTCATGAACGCAACACAGGATGACGTCTTGTTGATGCCAAGACCAATCAGAGAGGGGTTGCGTGAAGGATCCGTTTTCTATTGGCTAACGACGCGCTGGATTCAGCGAGGCATTAAAAAAACTGCACCTGACAGCCACAGAAAAAATGGACATAAGTAGATTTTTTAAACAGAGCGAGGCTGAGGCTCACGTCTCCTGGAAGAATTCAACGGACGAAGGTAAATCCATCCATCCATCCATTTTCTATACCGCTTATCCTGTTTAGGGTCGCGGGTGGCTGGAGCCTATCCCAGCAATCATTGGGCGAGAGGCAGGGTACACCCTGGACTGGTCGTCAGTCAATCGCAGGGCTGACATATAGACAGACAACCACGCACGCTCACACTCACACCTAGGGACAATTTTGGTGTGACCAATTAACCTGGTAAGCATGTTTTTGGACTGTGGGAGGAAGCCGGAGTACCCGGAGAGAACCCACGCATGCACGGGGAGAACATGCAAACTCCACACAGAAAGACCCACCGGCCGAGGTGGGGATTTGAACCGGTGACCTTCTTGCTGTGAGGCTGCAGCGCTAACCGTTGCACCACCGTGCAGCCCGACGAAGGTAAATGAAAAATTTAATTTTCATTTGTGATCACGCTCCAATTACATTAACATTAGATACAGGCAATGACAAACATTTCAAATACTGGAGACTTAATGTCTCACTACTGTCTGATGATAAGGTGCTAAATGAGCTGAAATTACAAATGAGGGAATATTTTGATATAAATGACACTGGGGAGGTGTCCCCTTCAGTTTTATGGGAAGGGGCGAAAGCTGTATTAAGGGGGAAAATAATCGAAATATCTTGTAGACTTAGAAGAGCTCGATTGGAACAGCAACAGAGACTGGAAGGTAAATTAAAGGAATTAGAACTAAATCATAAGAGAACAACAGATAAGATGATACTCCTTGAAATGAAAAAATGTAAAAAGGAACTTGAAGAACTACTTACATACAAGGCTGAAGGGGCTCTGCGTTATTTAAATCAAAAATACTATGAAATGGGCAACAGAGCTAGCAGATTGTTGGCATTTCAGCTCAGAAAAGCACAATCAAACAGGACGGTTACAAAAATTATCCACCCTATCTCTAAACAAAAGATGACAAAACCCACAGAAATAGCTGAAGCATTTGCAGAATATTACAAATCACTATACTATGATTCAGACTCTAAAGATATAGGAGATAAAACACAAACATTTTTGAACAATTTACAGTTACCATCATTAACAAAGGAAGATGCCTCAGAAATTACCCAATTAATTTCAATACAGGAAATATCAGATACGATTAAAAAGCTAAAAAGCAATAAATCTCCTGGCGTAGATGGCTTCCCGGGAGAATTTTATAAATGTTTCAGGGAAGAAATTACACCAGTACTGTTTAAAGTTTTTAATTATGTCTTATCCTCAGGAATTCCACCAGCAACATGGTCAGAAGCCATTATTTCAGTATTACACAAAGAAGGGAAAGGTCCAGTGTTGTGTGAGAACTATAGACCTGTTAGCTTACTATGTACTGATTTAAAAATACTGACAAGCATCTTAGCACAGAGAATACAGAAACATATTAAAAAAATAATTAAACCTGACCAAACGGGATTTATTCCTGGGAGGCAGGGGGCTAATAATATCAGACGAACACTAAATCTTATTTCATGTGCTACTAAACAAAACAAAGGAAGTAATATGCTGCTTAGTTTAGATGCACATAAGGCATTTGATAGTGTGAAATGGCATTTTCTGTATAACACACTGGGAAAATTTGGGTTCAATAATACATTCATAGACTGGATAAAAATTGTTTATAGGAATCCAAAATCAAGGATAAGAGTAAACGGTTGTTGCTCTGATTTCTTCCCTTTGAGAAGAGGTGTCAGACAAGGAGATTGTCTTAGTCCCTTATTATTCGCCATAAGCATCGAACCATTGGCAGAATCAATAAGAATAAATGAGAAAATTAAAGGAATTCTAGATCAGGGAGGTATAGAACATAAGCTGTCTTTGTTCGCGGATGATATACTCGTGTACATATGCAAACCAGTATCATCTATTCCAGCATTACTGCAAAACCTTGAAGAATATGGAGAAATATCAGGATATGTAGTTAATGAATCTAAATCTGTTTCCATGATGCTTTCGGGGACATTTCCGGTAGAATTGGAGGAAATAGTGAAATTTAAATGGTCCAATAATGGATTTAGATATCTAGGTGTCATTATTACTCCATTCATCTCACAACTTTTTGAAGCAAATTATGGAAAATTGATCAATGAATTTTATAGGGATATAGCCAGATGGGATATTTTGCCACTAACTTTGATGGGAAGAATTGAAGTAGTGAGAATGAATATATTACCTAGACTGCTATTTTTGTTTCAATCACTACCTATTAAAGTACCAAACAATTTCTTTAAAATATTAGACAAAAATATATCAAAATTTGTGTGGCAAAATAAAAGGGCAAGAATTAAATATAATATCCTTCAATGCCCTTAAGAGAAAGGAGGGTTGAATTTACCAAACTTAAAAAACTATTACTGGGCAGCTCAACCTAGAGCAATTGTTTTGTGGATAACTAAGGATACAGAATCTATATGGGTAGAAATGGAAAACAGCTCTTGTCCAAATTTTCCTTTGGAATGCCTCCCATTTTTAAGTAAAAAAACACTGCATGGGGTGAAAATTACAAATGAGTGCATCAGGGAAACAAAGAAGGTTTGGTCCATTGTTAGGAAGAAGCTAGGTCTTTCAAACTCCATCTGTAGAATTACTAAAATAGCAATAAATCCAGAGTTCATACCCTCCACTATGGAAATGGGTTATAACAGGTGGGCAGAAAAGGGTCTGATATACATTGCTCAAGTGTTTTTAGAACAGAACATGAAATCATTTGAACAACTCAGAAGAGAGTTCAATTTATCAACTCAAGATTTCTACAAGTATTTACAACTAAGGAGCTATCTTCAGAAACATGAAGAATGGATTAACATAAGCAAGACACCATCTAAACTTGAAGAAGTATTAAGGGCATTTACAGAAACAGAAACAAAAAAGGGAGTTGTCTCTAAGCTTTATAGGGCAATACAAAGTGAATCTGGAGTTAATAACTTGAATGTGAAGGAAAAATGGGAATTGGAAGCGAATATTACTATAACAGATGAACAGTGGGAGGACTCTTTCAAGGAGGGCCATAAATTAACAAATAGCCCAGTGTGGAGGGAGTTTGACTGGAAAGTAAAGATGCGTTATTTTAACACTCCTTTCATTACTTCGAAATTTAGTAAAACATCTGAGTTGTGCTGGAGTGGCTGTGGAAAAGTCGGAGATTTTACACATATATTCTGGGATTGTCCCAAAATTACAAATTTTTGGAAAAATATTCAAAATGAAATCAATATAATTTTGGGCATTAATTTTGCTTTAGACCCGTCACTTTTTATACTAGGTATAGCATCCGAAGAATGTACAAATACAGATTTAATTTACTCGTTGAGAGTTTTACTTCTAATTGCAAAAAAAACAATAACAGCATCCTGGCTGAAACCACAGCCTCCTAGCATAGCGGAATGGAGAGAAAGACTAAGGAATGTTTTGACTATGGAGAAAATTACAGCAAAGCTACAGGGGAAAACAGAAAGGTTTTATGACAAATGGTCTTCAGTAATTCAAACAACATATGGATTCTAGATACCTCTATAACTTAAAAATTTTTTTTTTTTTTTTTTTTTTCCTTTCTCCCTTTTTTTTTCTTTTTTTTTCCCCCTTAATTTTAGTTTATGTATGTATTTATTTTCAAGTATTATCTCATTCATCTTCATTTACTGACATTAGTCTTAAATACACTTGTCCAGAATGGGATGACTACTTAGGTTCATCATGTAATGAAATGAACATTAAGCAAGTTAAATTGAGATCTGTAAGATGAACTTCTGGAAAAAAAAAAAAACAACTAAGGAATAATATGGAAAATGTAGAAATGATATTGATTGTCTGTATTATTGCTGTTGAATGTGAAAGCATCTTCTAAATGATATTTGTGTATGTAAATATAGATGTCAAATAAAAATTAAGTTAAAAAAAAAAAGAAGACAGAGCGCCGTCGCGTACGCGAAGCGTCTGTTTACATGAAGCGCGGTCTCATCAGAGTCAGCAAAATGAGACACAGAGAGCACTGCTACAACTTTAGAGACTTTTAGACTTATGGTAAGTTGTTTTCAGCCAACACAGCCCTCTAACAACCCCGCTTTGATTTAAACGATCGTCGGGAGATGCACTCGAGGTGATCTTAAGTCATGGATCACATGCACTGTCCGCGTGCTTGTGCTCGTGCATGAAGCAAGCCGTGCTGAAGTCCACCTCACTGAAGTCTGCTAAAGCAGAGAAGTGAATTGTGCTTAAGCACGACACGGTTGCGGTCACACTGGCCATTCAAAGCATGCTTAGGGGTTGAAACCTGCTTAAAACCCTTAAAATCCCAAGCACTCTCTGAGCGTTTTTTGCTTCTGTCATATTTTACTCACTGTGGTCTCATTTTTCTCTGTGAAGTAAAGTGCAGCACCTCTATAGACTCAGGACAACCGTGGCTATAGGCTGATGTAACTCAATTATGTCTATATGCAGTGTAACGAAATTCAAAAGCTGTAATTCATTAGAAAAAAAGCGATATGAAAAAAATGTTTTTTTTCTGATTTAATTTTTTCTAATAAGGTGGGTGTTTATACAACACACTTTTAGGTACCCCGAGTCATAAGGAACGCAGGAAAAACGTGTTGTGGTTCCATCTTTACAGAATCTACACATTCTGGTACCTAAGATAAGTTGATTTGAATTTAAGGCCGGTTTTTGCTTCTGTCACATTTTTACTCACTGTGGACTCATTTTTCACTCACTCACTCACTCACTCACTCACTCGCTCACTCACAGTTTGTGAGTTCAATGCTCAAGTTCTTTCTTGCATCCTGCTCAAAATGAATTGTATTATTAATAAAACAAAAAAAATAATAAGGAAATGCAACTAATCCTGTTGTAATGGCCAGTTGTTCCCTTAAATTATTGCTTTTTGATAACACCTATTGTGATAAAATGAATCTGCTGTTATATTCTGTTTACAGATGACATTGACACTACAGGAAAGGAGAATAAAAAGGAAGATCCAAAGCAAAGGGAGGTAGAAGGAGACTAAGAAGACAATCATTACACTGAGGTCAGTGATTTGGGAACAGCAGAAACAGGGCCAAGACGCATAAAGCATCACTGCTTTCCCTCCAGCATGTTTGGCAAGCAAAAAAGATCATTTCAATCAAGTTGGTTTGAAACATTTGAATGGCTGGAGTACTCAGAAGCTGCCGCCGCAGCGTTCTGCTTTGCTTGTAGATTGTACGGAAAACAAAAACAGACAAGGGATCAAAAGGATTCACTCAACACAAAAGGACACATTAACTAGAAGAGAGCATTAGACTCTTTTAGAGAGCATGAAAAATCCAACCTGCATAACGCCTCAATGATTCAGTGGAAGAGCTTTAAAGCGACACAGGTCCACGGGGACATCACAGAGCAACTACAAGCCGCACATTTTGGATCGCAGGGAGTATCTGAAACGTATAGCAGCAGTGACAGCCTTTCTCGGGAAGCAGGGCATTGCTTTTAGAGGGCACAATGAATCACTAGAGAGTAGCAATAAGGGGAATTTTATTGAATGCATGCAGCTTCTTGAGAAATTTGACCCTTTTCTGCAAAAGTATAAACCAGCTTCATGTGCAACTTACCTTTCACCCTCATCCCAGAATGAGATGATCCAAAGCACCTCTGAGCTTATTATTTCAAGGATCATCTCTGAAATCAAAGAGGCAGAAATGTTCGCGATAATGGTGGATGAAGCAAGGGATCATCGGTCAGAGCAGCTTGCGTTGTGTGTGCGGTATGTTTCTCCACAAGGCATTGTGAAAGAGAGATTCCTTGGATTTTCCCAGCTTGACTCATTTGATGCAAGGTCTATAGCTGACACCATAGAGCAGCAGCTTGAGAAACATGGACTAGGACACCTAAAATGTGTTGCTCAGTTCTATGATGGTGCTGCGGTTATGAGCAGAGCAGTGAGTGGTGTACAAACCAGATTCAGAGAGAAGCATCCAGAGGCATTATACATTCACTGCCATGCCCATGAGCTTAATCTTGTTCTCTGTGCCAGCTGTAAAGCCATCCCAGAGGCACGCGACCTCTTCAATCTCCTGGAATGTCTCTACTCTTTCTTTTCCACATCTCCTCTTCATCATCACAAGTTGCAAGAATTTCAGAGGCAACTTGGGTTGGACATTAGGGAACTTGTTCAGTTGTCTACAACTCGCTGGGCATGTCGGGTTGAGAGTGTGAAAGCCACTCTACAAAACCTTCCTGCTTTGATTCAGGCTTTCGGGAGCATTTCAGCACCTGTAGCTAAGGGGCTGGAAAGCAAGCTTTGCCAATTCAGTACCATCTACATGCTAGTCATGTTTGACACACTGCTCTCAGTAACTCAGGGTCTGCACAAATACTTGCAGAAAGAGACAATCGACTTGGTGCAAGCAATGGAATATAAAACAGCTGTTCAGAACACAGTCAAAAGCTACAGGTGCGATGAGAAAGCAGATGAAATCTTTGACAAGACCAAGACCCTGTGCGACGATCTTGAGATTCATTCAACTGAGACAAAGAGGAAGAAGAGAAAAAACATGGACGACTTTATAGTTGAGACATTTTGCGGTGCAATCTTGACAGGTTTGCAGGCATGTCAACCTGCTTCAGAGCATTTCTTGGAGGCAGAGGCACTCAAACATCTGGCTGAACACTACAGCATCCCCTTGAAACCTGAAGAAATTGTTGTTGCCAAAAATTACCTTGAAAAAAAAAAGGCAAACTCACCATTGAGAGTGTGTTTTCCCTTTTGGACAAGGATATGTTCCCCTCTCTACAGGCCATCTTTCAAGGTGCCTTGACAATCCCAGTCACCAGCTGCAGTTGTGAAAGATCTTTCAGTGCCCTCCGACGACTACACACATGGCTGAGAAATACTATGGGTCAAGAGCGTTTAAGTAATTTGGCTATAATGTCAATTGAGAAGGAGGTTCTGCAGGCTCATGTTGACCATGAGGAGGTCATAGATAGATTTGCAAAGCTACAACCAAGGCGTTTCAGCCTTACACTTCCACCTTCAAAGCACTAACAAGAGAGACTACGGTGGATGATGGAGAAGGAGAAAAGATAACAGCAAATGAGAGGCAGAGAGAAGAAATGTCTGACAAATGTTATGTATTTTTAGTTTTAACACAATATGAAGCATCCTGTTCAAGTGCAAACACTAACACAAAAATGTGAAAGAAGAGAAGACAAAAACAAAGAGAGAAAAAAAATGAAGGAAAGAAGCAAGTGAATGAAGGAAAAAAGCAAGTGAATGAAAAAAAAGCAAGTGAAAGAGCAAGTGAAGGGTGGAAAGCAGCAAGAGAACAAAGGAAAAAAGGAAGTGAATGAAGGAAAAAAGCAAGTTAAAGATCAAAGGAGCAAGAAAATAGGGGAAACAAGTAAAAGCTGAAAGAAGGAGAAAGTAAATGGAGGAAAGAAGCAAGTGAATGAAGGAAAGAAGCAAGTGAATGATGAAAAAAGCAAGTAAAAGAGGGAAAAGAGCTAGTGACTGGAGAAAAGAAGCAAGTAAATGAAGGAAGAAGCAAGTGACTGAAGGAAAAAAGCAAGTAAAACAGGGAAAGAGCAAGTGATGAATGGAAAAAAGCAAGTGAAAGAGAAAAAAGAGCAAGTGAATGGTGGAAAGAAGCAAGTGAATGAAGAAAAGAAGCAAGTAAATGAAGGAAAAAAGCAAGTGAATGAAGGAAAAAAGCAAGTGAATGAAGGAAAGAAGCAAGTGAATGGAGGAAAAAAGCAAGTGAATAAAAGAAAAAAGCAAGTAAACGAAGGAAAGAAGCAAGTGAATGAAGGAAAGAAGCAAGTGAATAAAGGAAAGAATCAAGTGAAGGAAGGAAAAAAGCAAGTGAATGAAGGAAAGAAGCAAGAGAAGGGAGAAAAGGAGCAAGAGAATAGAGGAAACAAGTAAAAGCTGAAAGGAAGAAATTAAATGGAGGAAACAAGCAAGTGAATAAAGGAAAGAAGCAGGTGAATGAAGGAAAAAGCAAGTGAATGGTGGAAAGAAGCAAGTGGATGAAGAAAAAAGCAAGTAAAAGAGGGAAAGAGCAAGTGAATGAAGGAAAAAAGCAAGTGAATAAAGGAAAGAAGCAAGTGAATGAAGGAAAGAAGCAACTGAATGAAGGAAAAAAGCAAGTGAATAAAGGAAAAAAGCAAGTGAATGATGAAAAAAGCAAGTGAAAGAGGGAAAAGAGCTAGTGAATGAAGGAAAGAAGCAAGTGACTGAAGGAAAAAAGCAAGTAAAACAGGGAAAGAGCAAGTGATGAATGGAAAAAAGCTAGTGAAAGAGAAAAAAGAGCAAGTGAATGGTGGAAAGAAGCAAGTGAATGAAGAAAAAAAGCAAGTGATTGAAGGAAAGAAGCAAGTGAACGGAGGAAAAAAGCAAGTGAATGAAGGAAAAAAGCAAGTGAATGAAAAAAAGCAAGTGAAAGAGCAAGTGAAGGGTGGAAAGCAGCAAGAGAACAAAGGAAAAAAGGAAGTGAATGAAGGAAAAAAGCAAGTTAAAGATCAAAGGAGCAAGAAAATAGGGGAAACAAGTAAAAGCTGAAAGAAGGAGAAAGTAAATGGAGGAAACATGCAAGTGAATGAAGGAAAGAAGCAAGTGAATGATGAAAAAAGCAAGTAAAAGAGGGAAAAGAGTGACTGGAGAAAAGAAGCAAGTAAACGAAGGAAGAAGCAAGTGACTGAAGGAAAAAAGCAAGTAAAACAGGGAAAGAGCAAGTGATGAATGGAAAAAAGCAAGTGAAAGAGAAAAAAGAGCAAGTGAATGAAGGAAAGAAGCAGGTGAATGAAGGAAAAACCAAGTGAATGGTGGAAAGAAGCAAGTGGATGAAGAAAAAAGCAAGTAAAAGAGGGAAAGAGCAAGTGAATGAAGGAAAAAAGCAAGTGAATAAAGGAAAGGAGCAAGTGAATGAAGGAAAGAAGCAAGTGAATGAAGGTAAAAAGCAAGTGAATAAAGGAAAAAAGCAAGTGAATGATGAAAAAAGCAAGTGAAAGAGGGAAAAGAGCTAGTGAATGAAGGAAAGAAGCAAGTGACTGAAGGAAAAAAGCAAGTAAAACAGGGAAAGAGCAAGTGATGAATGGAAAAAAGCAAGTGAAAGAGAAAAAAGAGCAAGTGAATGGTGGAAAGAAGCAAGTGAATGAAGAAAAAAAGCAAGTGATTGAATGAAAGAAGCAAGTGATCGGAGGGAAAAAGCAAGTGAATGAAGGAAAAAAGCAAGTGAATGAAAAAAAAGCAAGTGAAAGAGCAAGTGAAGGGTGGAAAGCAGCAAGAGAACAAAGGAAAAAAGGAAGTGAATGAAGGAAAAAAGCAAGTTAAAGATCAAAGGAGCAAGTAAATAGGGGAAACAAGTAAGAGCTGAAAGAAGGAGAAAGTAAATGGAGGAAACATGCAAGTGAATGAAGGAAGAAGCAAGTGACTGAAGGAAAAAAGCAAGTAAAACAGGGAAAGAGCAAGTGATGAATGGAAAAAAGCAAGTGAAAGAGAAAAAAGAGCAAGTGAATGGTGGAAAGAAGCAAGTGAATGAAGGAAAGAAGCAAGTGAATGGTGGAAAGAAGCAAGTGAATGAAGGAAAGAAGCAAGTGAATGAAGGAAAAAAGGAAGTGAATGAAGGAAAAAAGCAAGTGAATGAAGGAAAGAAGCAAGTGAATGGAGGAAAAAAGCAAGTGAATAAAAGAAAAAAGCAAGTAAACGAAGGAAAGAAGCAAGTGAATGAAGGAAAGAAGCAAGTGAATAAAGGAAAGAATCAAGTGAAGGAAGGAAAAAAGCAAGTGAATGAAGGAAAGAAGCAAGGGAAGGGAGAAAAGGAGCAAGAGAATAGAGGAAACAAGTAAAAGCTGAAAGGAAGAAAGTAAATGGAGGAAACAAGCAAGTGAATGAAGGAAAGAAGCAGGTGAATGAAGGAAAAAGCAAGTGAATGGTGGAAAGAAGCAAGTGGATGAAGAAAAAAGCAAGTAAAAGAGGGAAAGAGCAAGTGAATGAAGGAAAAAAGCAAGTGAATAAAGGAAAGAAGCAAGTGAATGAAGGAAAGAAGCAACTGAATGAAGGAAAAAAGCAAGTGAATAAAGGAAAAAAGCAAGTGAATGATGAAAAAAGCAAGTGAAAGAGGGAAAAGAGCTAGTGAATGAAGGAAAGAAGCAAGTGAATGGTGGAAAGAAGCAAGTGAATGAAGAAAAAAGCAAGTCAAAGAGGGAAAGAGCAAGTGAATGAAGGAAAGAAGCAAGAGAATAGAGGAAACAAGTAAAAGCTGAAAGGAAGAAAGTAAATGGAGGAAATAAGCAAGTGAATGAAGGAATCAAGCAAGTGAATGTAGAGCAGCAATTGATTGGGCAATAGAGAAGAGAGGATCAGATGGAGAGGTAAAACATACAGCAAGGTGAGTTAGCTTCATCTGAAATGGCATGTGACTAAAATCAGTTTATGTTTTCTTTTTTCAGAGATGTGTGACAGAGACAATCAAGTCATTGAGGGAAATGAAAGTGGTCTGGAAAAGTGAAAGGTACACAATCACAGAATGACATTTATCTTGAATTTTTTTTTTAGTAATAAAAATATTTTAAATATTTTATTGCTGTGAATGCAGCAATGCATTCACAGCATATGTTCTTCTGTGACAAAAAAATGTATTCTTCTTCTTCTTTTTCTTCTTCTTCTTCATTCTTCCGCCCGCTTTTTTGGACCGCTAAAACTCTGACAAACTTCAACCGATTTTCACCGTTCAAACTTCAAAACGTGTGTTTCAGTCGGGACAAGGGGGCTATGACTCTTCAGAAACTTTTCACAAATACTTTTCGAGATATTTCAGAATTTGTGCGTTTTTTGGTCTCATAGAGATGAATGAGGAATTTTCAAAATTTTCTCCTTTCAGGACATTTTTTCAGCCTGCTTCAAACGCTCCTCATTTAGTCATACATTCAGCTACAAACTCCATTCAAACTTTAAAATATTAAGCTACCTTTTGGCTTCATTCAGTTGGTTTCAAATGTTTCCTAGCATTCATAGTTTCTTCACAATGACCCTTCAAAGGTCATGATGCATTTCAGCTCTTCGAGCCGTTTAACATTGGTGTGTATTGGACGGAATGTTTTGGCTTAGAGTGGGAGATTCAAACGACAGAGCAGGGAGAGGAGGAAACAAGACCTGGAAAAATTCTGGGTAAACTGCTCTTTTGGTCACAATTTTCGCTCCACATAGGCATATTATATGTCAAAATGGAGGAGGGCTTGTCCTGCTTCTGACAAAGTGGTTTTTAAAGCAAAAGGATGGAGCACTTTTTCACAAAATGGCCAACTGTCATGAGAAGTTAAAAAAAAAACCCATATACCTCCATGTTAATTCCTGAGCGGTTTTCTCAGAGATCAGTAAAATTTCCCTCATCTATCTATCGCTCTCGTGGGTTCGTTTCTTGACCTTCATGCATGAAACTTAGATTGACAGCTTCCTCTGGGTCTCAGGATTCCCACGGTGTGTTCATTTTTATTCTAGACCTCACGGTTTTGGCAAGGTGACAGGACATTCGGACTCTTGCTTTGCCACAAAATCTTCAGAAGATTACAGTAACAAGGGCAAAGTTGTGCACCTGCACCTGCTGCCCTTAACGAGCAGGGAGCTGGTCACCGTGGAAACCTTTGATCTCATGCAGCTGTTTAGAGTAACTCATCAAAACATTCAGGAACAATGACAAGCATGTGTGTGTTAATTTATCAGTGATCACCAATGCAAAATCTGGCTTCAGAAAAGCCTCAGCAGACAGGTTTACATGATTGAACACACACACACACACACACACACACACACACACACACACACACACACACACACACACACACACACACACACACAGGGCAGAAAGTATCACACTTTAACAGCATTTGACTTCCATTTCCCTGAGTCAGCTCCTTATTTTCCTAGATTTTTTTCTTTAAATTGAAATTCCTTCCTTTAATTCCTGAATTGATTCAGCCATTCAAACTTTTAAATCCAATTTTAGATTACACTGATTCATGCTTCATCATCATTCTTTTTGTCAGAATTGCAAGCACCTTTACACCCTGATTTCAAAGGGAATGTGTTGGGAATCAACAGACTCCACCAGCTCTCTGATGGCAGTTGGTAAACAATGATCACCATGGCAACATCTGGCTTCAGATGGGCCTCAGCCTACAGGCTTACATGGTTAAAATACTCACACACAGGACACACAGGATTACATTTTAACAGAATTAAGATAGCCGACTTACATTTACCCTCAGTCAGGTCATTATTTCCATCAATGTTCTTAAAAATTTGATTCATTCCTTTAATTTTTGAATGGACACAACCATTTCAACTTTAAAGTCCTTCATCCATTCCATTTATTCGTCCATTCATTTCCTTTCATCCAAGAGTTCATGGCAGGCTAATTCAGCATTCTGCATTAGCAGTTGAGCGCAAGCTTTTACAGGAGTTTTTAAAACAATTTTCAGACATATCCTCAGTCATTTTATGATCAGCATTCTACATCAGCAGTTGAGCACAAGCTTTTAAAGACTTCATTCAACCATTTTAAGACAAATCTTCAGTCATTATTGTTCAGCGTTCTGCATTAGCATTTCAGTGCAAGCCTTGCATGACTTCATTCAACCATTTTCAGACACATCTTCAGTCATTCATGTTTAGCTTCTGCTGTAGCATTTCAGCCCGAGTTATTTAAGACTTCATTTAGCCATTTTCAGACATATCTTCAGTCATCCATGTTCAGCATTCTGCATTAGCAGTTCAGCGCAAGCTGCTTCAGCATTCTGCATTCACAGCGCAATTTCTTCAGAAATTGCTTTTCTAGTTTGATATGTTCTAGTGTCATTCATTATACATTTCTTTTTTTCCTGGTTGAGGAATATGGAAGTAATGAGCAGATGGACAGATCAGAGAACAAGTGAAAGAGTAAGAGCAGAAAGTGATGGAGAATCACATGATGGAGAGGTAAAGCATACAGCATATTGAGTTAGCTTCATCTAAAAATAGTGTGCAACTGAAAAGTTTGTTTATCTGTGTTTTTCCAGATGAGTGACAGAGCAACTCCTTGAGAGAAACAGCAGAGCAGCAGTCTAGAAAAGTGAAAGGTACATAGTCACTTAATGACATTTTTCTGAGAAATTGTTTAAGTGAAGGAAGAAATAAAAAAAAAATCATTTTATATGTTCTGTTGTCATTGAATATCCATTTCTTTGTTTTTCTGGCAGCAGATTCAAAGGATGGAAGGAATGAGCAGATGGAGAGAAAAGGGCAGCTGAGACAGAGGTGCAACACAACACAATAGGGGTGGAAAGAAAAATTAAGTTCATGTTAAAATGGCTCAACAGTAATATACTTAATAAATCTTAAATAAATATACACATGTGTTGTGCTTTTTGGGGGGAAATATGACTCCTGATATTGTCTGTGGGCATCATCACTCAACATTTTTTTCATGGTCTGGTGTGTGAAACAAAACAAAACAAAACAAAAGCAAACTATAAATCACAAATCATGTAACCTCTAACACTTAAAAAAATGAGGGGGAATATGACGAGGCTTCAGTCAAAATATTTATTCAAAAAAAATATTTTTGGCTTTAAGTCCTGTATTATCTATACGTGCATCATCCTGATCTATCAGTACAATATAATTTACTTTTGACACATTCTCAAGTAGGCTACATGTTGGCAGTACCAGGCTGTAGCAAAGACGTAACAGGGCGAAAGAAAGCATAGAGATGGACCATACATCCCGGGTAGGATCCCCTAAACCTCCCTATAGGATCTGGGCTCAGCCCCCAATGTTCTCAGTCCCAAGAAAAGCCCCTGCCTGCGTCCCAGCAGTGAAGCGCCATGAGAGGGAGAGAAAACTGAGGGTCGGAGGACAACATGCTTTTGTGGTTATAGACGAAAGCAAATTCTGCCACAAACGAAAGGTAGTGCAGTATTCAATGTACAAGCTGAAAATGTTTAGTTTTTAATGCTGTGTGAGTGTGTGTGGCATAGCAGCCATGTTTGACATCTATGGGAAAATATGCCTACTACTTTTCCCTGTCTATTTTTACTTAGTACAACCGTGGAAGGTTCGGAAGAACTTGGAGGGGAAGATCCTGGGTTTTTGGGATGCTGGAAGTGGCAGAGGAACGTCGACGGCCCATTTTGAAGCTTTTCAGGCGGCGTACCAGAAGGTGATTAGAACATTTTATCACTAAATATGTTAGGTCCGGAAGTGAAGTGATAAGCGACTGCTGGCGGGCCTACAACAACATCCAACAGCAAGGCCACATCCATTATCAGGTTAACCACCGGCGGTATTTTATCCATCCACAAACAGGGGCACACACTCAACACCTTGAGCGTGCATGGCGTACGTACAAAGGCCTTGTTTTTAGGTACAGGGGGTAACCTGTCAGAGCAGTCTCTCAAGAGAATGCTGAAGTTTATTGAGTGGAACTACTGGCTGGGAAAATCACACCGACATGGAGCAATTGGCCGCCTCCTCCATGACATAAGGAAAATGCACAAGGTGTGAAAGGTTCATAAGAAATGTTTACAGTATGACAATCAATGTGTGCCTGTGTTCGAACCACTTAAGCTGTTAATGTGTGTCATTTGAACAATATGAGAACATCTGGATGCTTAGGCTCTAAACAATAATTCAGTCAATGTTTGAGGAGTCTGTGTTGTGGTTCTAGACCTGGATCTGGTCTTATGTGGTCTGGATGAGAAGAAAATCAGTGGAATGTGCCTTTTTTTGCATTTTCACAACTAGAATAAAGGTTTCACAAATCAGAGAATGTATTTTTATAGACGTTAAGGCTCTGAAGATTAATTCAGTTTAGGTTTGAAGTCTTTTTTTCTTGTGGTTTTATATCAGGACCTGGTCCTGTGAAAATGTGATGTAGATCAGAAAAAGACACGGAAACACACAGGAAAACAACTGAATATATATTTGACGTTTGGCAGGCGATTTGACATTTTTAAGGTGGACAGGAAAGTTATTATCCAATGCCAGCTTATTGGATCACCTAAATGAGGGTAAATTTGTGCCATCAGAAACTGAATTTGAATTAAAATATTGAATTTGAAAAAGCATGATGTGAAATGAAATTTATTTTTTTAAAATTGAATTATTATTAATTGAATTACTTTTTTTTAATTGAACTTGAATTTGTATTTTGCAAATACAATTCAACTCTTTTTATACTTGAATTAAACTTTTTTTTTCTTTTTAACTTAAACATTTAAAAACACAGAATTCAATTTCGATTTACAAAAAGCAGATTCAGTTTTAAAATTCAATTTCAATTCAGAGTGGCACGACCATTACGTCATCTCGTGTAGAACACTTGGTGTTTTAGCTCACAAGTACTATAGTGCAGTGTAGTGTGGTGTACTTCATAGAGTTTTAAGTTGGCCCTACGTGAGCAATGACATGCTAACGCTAGCTAATATAACGTGGCCACCACATGCAAGTACCGTGTTTAAGTTAGTTTGATGTTCGACATTCACATTCAACGTTTCGTATTCCAGGAGAAAAACTGAGTATAAATCTATTGTTCTCCCTGATCATTTGACTTATTCATGTCAAACCAACTGTGCACCATAGATACTCATATTTCTCACAAGACACAAGACACTTTTTTTTTTAATGTATCCTTTATCCATAGATACTGATATCTTTTATGAATTTGATTTTTTTTTAAGTAAACGGCTATTTATACGAGGGGTTTCCCCCTGGAATGTGAAACAATGAATTTGAATGTTCATCAAACTAACTTAACCTCGGTTTTGTAGGGCCCTTTAGCATTTTTGACCAAACAACAAACAACTTAAGTGCTGTTTAACTAAATATGCTGTCATTACAGTTGCTTCCGAGTCTTCAGAGCCTGCACAAACAGAACGGTTTGTGTTTGCTTTTTCCCTTACTGACTTAACAAGTTATTGGTTATTTGTCTAAAATGCTATATATATACGAAAATGAACTCAGTAACCACGTTGTAATGGGCTTTTAGCTGTTGTCAATTCTGTGGTTGTTGGATATGTTTGTGCTATTGTACTAGGTATAAGTAAAATGCCATTACATTATGCAACGATGTTTTCAACGTACTGATGTAAAACTATAAACTGATCTACAAAAAGACCTGAAACTAAAAGATCTAGTGTCACTACAGACACTTTAAGACAATGTTGAGCAATTTGGAGTCAGACTATTGTGGCTGCAGATGTTCTGTCCAACACACTCCATCCTTCTTGTGTGGACAATCCAAGCAAAATTGGCTGTCAGAAATTGTGATTTTTCTTTCTTAATGCATTTAATTTGTGTTTTGTGTGTTTGATGACTACATGTGTTTGTGTATAAATGTTTAATAAGCTGCTGTCTTGGCCAGGACACTCTTGAAAAAGTGTAAATTTCTGATCTCAAAAAGGTTTTCCTGGTTGAAAAAAAAAAAAAAAAAGGTTATTTAAACCCCCCCCCCCCCCCCCCCCCCCCCCTAAATTACAGTTTAATTTAGTCATGGCATGTTCTTTTTCTGTCTCAAGCTTACCTAAAGACCAATAATGCTGCATCTACACTAAGTTGGTCCTTTGATCAATCAAGTATTTTTAAATGAACCATCTAACCTACAGGTGTATTTGTTGTAATTCATTTCCTTTTGCAGTGCTTCAAATATTCAAATGGAGATTGTGCTTAGTGACGAGACTGACAGTCAAGCTGGAAACGAGCCTTAAGGTTAGTGCTCCAAATTAAGTCAACAGCACAGGCAGTCAGTAAGCTTTGTTAGAGATAATATTATTATTCTCAGATGCTAAAAATATTCAAATCATATTGTATTTACAATGGGTGTGCCAAAAGTGGATTCACATAATGATCGCAATTCTTATTTGCTAAGATTTAGAATCAAGTTCAAATTTCCCAAAATCAATTTAAAAAAAATCCACTGGTTGTCTGCCTCCATTTTTTAACTACATGGGACACCCTGATGTCACCATGCAGCTGATTCTGAAAAGCATGCATGGAAAGCACCAAAACAAAGAGGAAACAACAAAGATGAAGAAGGAAATCCAACCGGCTTCGTCTTCAGTGGACTTTAATGTCTCCATTGGTCATTCTGTCTTACAAAGCAGATGGGAGTAGATTATGATCAGAAATCAGATCAAAAATCATTCTTAATAAAAACATTTTGAATCACAAATCAATTTTCAATCAAATTGTGGCCCCAAAAATTGTAATTGAATTGAATCGAATTGCCAGATAGTAAAAGATTCCCACCCCTTGTATGTACACTATGAGGCCTATACAACAGA
Source organism: Halichoeres trimaculatus (assembly GCF_033239565.1). NCBI lineage: Eukaryota > Metazoa > Chordata > Actinopteri > Labriformes > Labridae > Halichoeres > Halichoeres trimaculatus. Next base: position 2,101,002 of record NW_027437188.1, on the reverse strand, counting down.
TGACAGGCCCATCACTATGATTACTTTCCCAGATTGTGTTGTTTAACAGAAGAAAACCTCTAATGTCCTTCAAATACAACAAAATGATAGACATAAAGATTATCATACTGCCTGCTTTTTGGATGAACTAATGTGAGACATTTTTTTTTCTTTCTTTGGAGATTGAAATACAAATGATTACTGAAACTGCTAGTAAACATCAAGCTGTAGTTTAAGTATGCAGAGAATGCAGTATCTTACTTTTGGTACAGTAAAATCTGTTTTTAAGCATTTCTTCCAAATACAGTAAACAGCAAACAGAGTCAAGACAAACAGCTGTAGGAGAGGTGACATTCCAGCTACTGACCAACAAGTTCAGCTGAGGGACAGAGCCATCGCTGCTGCTCGAATTTCTTCAGCACTGTCTTGCTTCTACAGATGCTACAGTTATGAATGTGGTACAACCTGAGCAGGTCCCTAGTTTATCACGCGGCAAACACAAATAAAATTTTAGGGCCAGTTTAGGATTGCCAATCAATCTATTCCACGTATGTATCTCTTTAGAGATGGGGCTAAGTCGGAAGTATACTGTAAACTACAAATAACATCTCTGGGCTCTAATTTCGTAGACCAGGCGCAGGCGCACCTGCCCTGCGCCGGCCTTCGCCGTGCGCACAGGGCGTGACCGGCGCACTTTGCAAGTTTCCTGTAGTGCCAAGAGAGGCGCAGTACAGGCGCACATGAGCGCAGAGATGCGCGTCCACGCCTCCCTCCGCGCAAATGGCAGAGAGGGAGGAGAAAAGCCGTGAGTGGGTTTAACACAGCCGAGCGCTGTGGGCCAGCTCCCGGGACAGATTTAATCTGTTCCTTTGTCTTTATCCAGAGTAAAAAATTAAGAGGCAGTTACACAGATGGCTTATCCATTCAGAATACTTTTGATCCACCTGCACTCCTGGTTTGTCATCGCCAAGCAGAGCCTTTGGTGATAGACTGTATACTCTCCCAGTGTCTCCACCTCATCCTCCTTACAACAATGTACACCATCTTTGTAGATCACATTAAAAATAAAGACTAAAACAGAGAAATATGGGAAATCACGGGTAAATCCTGAGTGACATACATTTATTTTGTCTGTTTTTTTCTTCGTCTTTTCTCTCCCTCTTTTCTTTGAATTAAATGAAATGAGAGAACCAGATATACTCAGTATAAGATGTTAAGGCTGTTTATTATTTAATTGTAAGATTTGTATCAAACTTCCAGCTGCCGTCAGGTTAACTTTCCATTATGCATGTGAGGGCAGCCTGCGCTCTTACTGGGCCCCGTCTCTATGAAGCCTGGCTCACACTACAGGATTCTCGCCCCGATTTAACCCGGATTCGGTCCTCCCGACAATCGGGGAAGAAATCGGGTCGGGTACTAAATCGGGCCCGACGTTCGGGCAAGATTATCTTCTAGGGCTCTTATTTCGTGGCGCAGCGCAGGGGGCACAAGCCTGGCGCAGCCTGCGCAGTGCTAATTTCGTGCAGCGCACCTCCGTGCGCTGCCAATTTGACAGTTTGGTAGATTGTCTGCGCAGAGATGGGTGTGACGGCGCGCCTGGGGGAGTTGACGGCGCACCAGGGGGAGGTGTCAGCAGATTCATGTTGGTGCAGTGACAATTTTGTGCCAAAAAAGTGCGCTGAAAGCTCGCCAGCTCCAACCTGGTCTATCCTCGGCGCAAGGCGGAGCGCACCCCACGCAGCTGTAATTTGGTGACAGGCGCACATGTGCGCACATGTCATCAAAGCCTCAGAGGCAGGTTTCCAGAGTGTCAGGCACATTTTGATGCAGTAAACAATCACAGCAATCACTGTTTAATGTAACTGTCTGAACCAGCACATACATTTGTATCTATATTAACTGTCCCGTCACATCTGATGTCTGTTTAAAGCCGTTTGTCAAAATGGAAAGTTAACCTGACGGCAGCTGGAAGTTTGATGCACATCTTACAATTGAACAATAAACAGCCTTAACATCTGATACAGAGTATATCTGGTTCTCTCATTTCATTTAATTCAAAGAAAAGAGGGAGAGAAAAGCCGAAGAAAAAAGAGACTAAATAAATTTATGTCACTCAGGATTTACCCGTTATTTCCCATATTTCTCTGTTCTAGTCTTTATTTTTAACATGATCTTAAAAGATGGAGTACATTATTGTGAGGAGGATGAGGTGGAGACACTGGGAGAGTATACAGTCTATCACCAAAGGCTCTGCTTGGCGATGACAAACCAGGAGTGCAGGTGGATCAAAAGTATTCTGAATGGATAAGCCAGCTGTGTAACTGCCTCTTAATTTTTTACTCCGGACAAAGGAACAGATTAAATCTGTCCAGGGAGCTGGCCCACATGGTGACGCGCTTCGTGTCCTCCGATGTGCCCTGCTGTCCATTGTCCTGCTGCAGGCACAGCGGCTCTGACCGTCTCCGCTACCAGCACTCTGGTGCTGAGGATCACTCAGTCCAATCAGATGCTGCGCCTCGGTAGCAGGGCATTTAAAGGCGAGGAGAGGCACTCATTCGATTGGTGAAAACAGCGCTCGGCTGTGTTAAACCCACTCACGGCTTTTCTCCTCCCTCTCTCCCATTTGCGTGGAGGGAGGCGTGGACACGCAGTTCTGCGCTCATTTGCGCTGATGTGCGCCTGTACTGCGCCTCTCTTGGCACTGCAGGAAACTTGCAAAGTGCGCCGGTCACGCCCTGTGCGCACGGCGAAGGCCTGCGCAGGGCAGGTGCGCCTGCGCGTGCGCCTGGTCTACGTAATTAGAGCCCCTAGTGTGAGCGGTTGACAGATGAATCTTTAGCCCCACGATCGTCTCACAGACTCGTCGGAGCCGCCCCCATAATTTTCAAACATGATTGATATTATCTGGATGATCACAACATTCATGCTCACTGAGGATGACAACAGACAATTAGAAAGAGCCCCAGAGACCAGACAACAGACAGACGAAGGCTGAAAGTGAAACTGAAAGGCTCCGGGTCAGCTGACTGCGCGCTCCACTGGCCCACTCGAGCCAGTTCAATAATGCCTTTAGAAATAACACATAACCACGCCATTTTCAGTAGCAAACTGTTGTTTTATCAGTGATCGGTGTGAGATTATGCCATAATTGGCTGCGCGTAATGGATGAAAGGCACCGCTGCAGATGTAAAAGCCCTGGAAAAAGGGAGTTTGAATGAATAAAAGACACACGATGCGCTCCTCAGCTTGTATGTTTTTTACTGACTGAGACACCGTCATAGACTTACAGTTACGGCTAGCATGCTAAGTGCTACGCACAACACGGTCATGAGGCAGTTAAACTTCTAACTTTGAGGAAATCACAGAATACTAAATAACCCTCCTGACAACATTATAACCGCTCAAGACAAGACACACAACACTTATCACAAGTCTGTACCTGGAAAAGGGGAGTTTGAATGAATAAAAGACACACGATGCGCTCCTCAGCTTGTATGTATTTTACTGACTGAGGATGCGCGGTGTCAGCCCCCATCATTCTTTTGCAAATGAAATGCGCCCCCTGCTGGTGTCCTCCGAAAGCCACTCTCCCACCACTACATTCACAAGACCACAAACATAAAACAAAATACCGAACACAGCAATGAACAAATCTAATGTCTTACTGTTTTTCAACTATTACACAGACAGCTCCACTTCTCTCTCCTCCTGTCCCACCAGTGCACTAAAAACCTCAGATCAAACAACTGAGCACATGTGGTCTATCATGCATTATTTATTCATTATTTCTTTTAAAGTTTACAGTTTGTGGGACCATGGTATAAGCGGATTAAACATCTTGGAAGCGTGCATTAGACCGTTCTAAGGCACTCCGCGGAGTAACACCACACCGCTGCGCGTCGTGGTGTTCCCACTCCACATCGTGCCTTAGAACGGTCTAATGCACGCTCCCTCGTTGTTTAATCCTTACTTAATTAATTTGTTTTTTAACAGAAAAAAGAAAGCGGCCCCGGACACCCTCATCAGAATCATCTTCATCGTCAACCATAACATCATCCTTCACATCGTTGTCATCTTCATCCACGTCTTCTTCATCAGAGAAGGGAAAAAAAAGAAAAAAAAAGAAGAAGTCCAAGTCAAAGGGGAGACTTTTTTTCTAAAGGAGTAAGTTTTACAATATAAGTTTGTAGAAACATTATTAGTAAGTAGGTCACCTCTGCAGGCCATGTGCACCTGTGTGCCACTGTGTGAAGTAGTGAGTAATCTAATTAGCACCTTCACAATTAAAAATTCTTCTGGATTAAAAAAATCACAATTTAGGAATTTTCTAAAGCTTGTCAGATAGGTATTGACTCAACACAGGTTATTATTGAGGCTATATTAGTTGTGAAAAAAAATTAAAAAATAAGGAATTTTCAATTAACCATTCAGCCAAAGACAAGTAGCAAATTGATCTTGAATGGACTGTACTGTCACATTGTTATTTAAATAATATGAAATTGTTGGTTAATATAAACACAGATGATTAATACCTCAGACATTTAGAAAAAATAATTCTCTCATACTCATAGCTTTCTTGTAATTGCAAGGTTTCATATTTTTGGCAGGTGTGTATCTGGAAGCAACAATAAGTATTTTGCTCATTGGACACTGAAAGGTGCAGGGTAAACCCAAAGCATCTCATAGAAAAGAAACTTTTTTTAATTTAATGTGACTGTTGTGGGCTGTGAGTAGAATTATGTTCAGTTACATGTGCAAAAGTTATAAGTATGGGGATGATATTTAACACTTATGTATGTATATATCCCTGTCATTTGCAGTGACCACACCAGAACAGGTCCACATCCGGTACAAACATGTCCTGAAGACATACAAGGCCACGCTGAGTCTTGGACAGGCTTTAAAGCGGCATGGGATCCCCAAAAACACAATGGCTCTGACAAACATCATCGCAGAGGTACAATGTACAGTGCATGAGAACATAAATATTGTTTGTGTTGCCACTATGACTGTCTTTAGGTCTTATTTAGTAGTATAAATGATAACAGAAAAACTATTGAAGTGGGCAGGGGGATAATGAATGGTCTTTTTTTAACATGTATAATACTGCCATATAGTAATACAAATACATATTTGAAATTGTAGGTTCAAATTGCTTCTGAAGGAGAGGAGTTCAATGTTCCCTCCTACCAAGCAGGGACAACAGTAAAGGAACATGTGCTTCAGCTGAAGGCGTATGTTGATTCCTGCCCTGTACTACAGGAGAAAATCGACAAAATGAAGAACAACCAACTCCTGCCACTGAAATGGCGTTTCAGGTTTTAAGTATACAAATACTTGGTTAATTGTTGTTGTATTGCTGCTTCTTTTCTTTCAAGTTACTTTGCTGTTGTTTAAAATACAAAATAATTGTGTTGTTTTTTAAAATTAAAATGTTTTAATCAGAGTGAGTATTCTTTCTCAATGCATGTTAGAAAAAAATCCATAGTAATGTTTTGCATGGTGTTTGTTTTTTAAAGATTCAAACCGCTAGACTTTGGTCCATAGTTTGAACACAAAAAGTTGCAGGGGAAGTGCTGGGTACTTACAGGTAAAGAAGTGGGTAGTTACCCGGTAAGTAAAGCCAACAAGTGGGCACTTTATAATCCAGCCCCGTTCCAGATGTTGACCAGTAGTTACAGGTAAAGTAGTGGGTAGTTACCCAGTGAAACTACTGGACAGTTAGACAGTAAGCAAAGACAAGTTTAAACTTAATGGCTGGGTTACTTAAAAGGTGAATTACTATGTGGGGTTTCTGTGTGTTTAAAAAATAAAGATATTTTATACGTCAGCGTGTCTTGCCATTATTGTGTGAAACACATACTCATCAATACATTACAGTGTTTAAGTTCATCACTGGTCTACATTATCTGTATCCATACTGATTCTTATGGGGAAGTGGCACATCAAGGTTTGCACAGCAAAAGCGTGTGTTACAGTCCTGATAAGTTCAAGGTAAGACACGAGAAACTACACTGTAAAACTCCAGGACTTACACTGTGCGTGTACACTTACACGAGCGTAATGTTGGAAATGAGGTGAGGTGTATGACATACATCTAAGTGTTACTTCTACTGTTTTCCCACACTGCCTTGCAGGGTACCTCTAACTGGGTGCTCAGTAATCTTCCCACACTGCTATCCTGACAGAGCTACTTTTCCCACGCTGCCTTACAGGGTACCTTTAACCGTGCACTAAGTCATGTTCCCACACTGCTATCCTGACAGGGTACATTTTCACACTGCCTTACAGGGTACCTTTTACTGTTCACCTCAGTCAGTTTCCCACACTGCGATCCTGACAGGGTACCTCACAGATAGTTTGTCCCTCAAAATGATGTCTTAGCTCTAAATTTCTCAAATACTTAAACTACTTCTTATTGTAGATGTGATGCTATCAATCTGACCAAAATACCTTAAAACTATTAATCCGACTCCATTCTCCTCTCACCTCTTTCCGCGCAGTTCGTTTATGGGAAAGGATCAGGAGGCGTCCTGGTTCTCAGTTGAACACAAATTTATTAACAATATGTCAAGAATATGCATTTACAGAGATCTCTGGTGCAGCCTCATTTCCCTGTTCCCTACATGTTGCAGAGACAGTTCATGAGACTCACCCTGACTCTCTCTCTCAGCACCAATATGTAGTCACTAACAGAGTTTCTCTAAGGAATGTAGGTTGAGTCGTCTTCTTATTGGCTCTCCAGGTGTTCTCCCCCTCTTATTGGCTGCTGGCCGGTCTTCTGTCTCTGTCTGTGACTGGCGGGTGATCAAGTGGGTGATCAGCCCCCCTTCACTTATCTGTAGAGAAACTGTTAAAAACACATCCCTTGCTTCCTTCCTTCCTTTAATTGTTTACCTTCCTCACTTTGACTGAAACACCTCAACTCTAAAAAAGTAATTGCTGACTTGCGTTATTAGTGTTACACAGTTACTTCTTTTTATTATTGGGTATAAACATTAACTTCACTTGTGGTCACTCTCTACTCTGGGTGCTCCATAAAATCCCAGGAATACCCAGCCCCCCTCAAGTGTCCTGCAATTCATACCAACAACAATGAGCACATGTGTACAACCAAGTTAGTTAAAGCACATCTGTATAGTATTGTTAATAAAAACATGTCTACATGGGCTATATATTCTTTCAGTAACTACCCCATAGATACCGCAAAATGTCATGGTACATGTGTGAGAGTTACTCCAACAGTTGAGGAAACTACACTGTAAGAGAAGGGAAAGTACTCTGTAAGACGCAAGCGTAACTACCCCATAGATACCGCAAAATGTCATGGTACATGTGTGAGAGTTACCCGTACAGTTGAGAAAACTGCACTGTAAGAGACGGGAAACAACACTGTAAGACGCGGGCTGTAATCTAAAGTGCTACCCATTTTTGTTGATTGTTACCCACCAAAACAGATAATTCAAATCCAGCTTCTATTTGATTTGCCAAGTTGCACATCCACTGGGACTCCTCTTGAAATACCTATGGAGTCTATATAAGCTGATGAGTCTTTGTAGACATCAAAATCCCTTTTATATCTAAAATTTTGGTTCTGGCAAGGAACATATCGCTCAGCAACCTTCTCTAACTCAGAAGCAGAGGCTTTAATGACCTTAATTGGGGCAATTGAGGGCAGGATAGTACAAGTACCTGCCCAATCTGAGGGGAGCACATCATCAAGAATTTCACCTCCACAATACCAGTAAATATCAGCTCTTGCATAAATCAATCTTGTTACATTTTCCCACTTAGTTTACCTTGTGGATAATAGTACACTAATCTGGGGTAGTATGGCCTACAAACATTGCTGGTGTGGTGTATCTAGTCAGACAGGTATGATTGTTTTTAACTGATGTGAAAATTGGAGGTACACTCTGTTTTGGTACCTGTGGGTATGATTGTTCAAGGTGTCTACATTTGGCAGCTGGGTTTTCTGTCATATGCAACTGCATCATGCAGTAGGTCTCATTACATGAGAAGGGCGATGGTACAGTTAGCAGCATTTATCTAGCCTTGGCACAGACCACACATTCTTGCTGCTGTCTCTACAAACTCTTTCCAATAATTTTTCTGGGAGAAACAGGTTTCATATTGAATATTTTTTTGGGCCCGTCAGGTTCTTGAGGTAGGGGACAATGTTGGCGAGAGTACTGCTTGATTCAGGGGCATTTACAGTAATATTCAAAAAGCCAACAGGATCGAGGATACCTGATACGTAGGCCCCCAGGGGAAATATGCCAGAATCAGTGAGGGCAGCGTTTCGAATGGTGAGCAACATGTGATTGCGGTCAGGACGAACATTTCGTTTAATTAAAGTTAGCCTATTTTTTAGTGCTGTTGGACTTTTACAATTGTTATACAAGTAATACCCCAATCCACATTTCCTGTGTTTGCTCTGGTGGACTCCCAGGAAGAACGGACATCCAAGGAATGTACAAAGCCATCTGAATTTACAGATTCTGCCTTGTAAGTCGAGGCTGTAGGTCCTGATACACAGAGGTATATTATATATAATAATCTTAAAGCTTTAAGTCACAGGATAAGACAGAACAAGTGTCAAATTTGGCAGTTGAGGTTTCTCCCAGAGTGAATTGTGACTGGAGAATTTTACTTTTTTCTAACTGAATAGAGAGTGCAGGTCTCTGAAGGAGTGCCACCCAAAAAAGGAAGTACTGTCAATACGCCAATCATGACTAGAATTGCAGTGGTGGCCCCGAGGCCACATCCTGCACCAGGTTTCATCATTTCCTTAGAGTCAACAGGTCTTATTTTAGTCTACAGCCGGCTGTTTAGTCAAACTGTTGAGTTCAGAGTCAAAGTCCAGCTTAGTGTCTCTCAGGTCAGTCCCGACATGGTTAAGAGTTCTCTCACCTGGGTCAGCTGTGATCGTACAGTGGGTTTGGGTTTTTAACTACTTAGTCTGTTGTTAGTCAACCACACCTTGACACATTGTGAGGTGGCTTCTGCAACTTTGTAGGGACCATGCCTCCTGGGTTCTGACCAGTTGAATTTGTTATCCTTCCTCTGAATCCAGCTTCCTGGTTCAACTGGAGTAGGATCCTTTTCAGTCTCCTTGGTCAGGATCTCTGTCACCTGCTAAGAGATATTCATCACCGCGTTGTTCTGTCGAGTGATACACTCTGTCATGTCTAAGTGTTGGACAACTACGGATGAGGTATCGCTGGGTGCAGTTGTTAAAGGGCAGGGCATTTTCCTGCCTGTGAGCACCTCATGTGGACTCACATTGAGTGTGGTGTTGGGTGCGGATCTGATGTTGAATAGTACAAAGGGCAAAGCTTTTACCCAGGAGAGATTGGTATCAGCTATCTTTACCAAGTCATTTTTTTTAAAGTTCCATGTGCTCTTTCCACCAGTCCCTGTGATGCAGGATGGTAAACTGCACCAAATTTGTGTTTGATGCCAAAAAAACTCTTCAACTTGTTCCAAATCTCAAAGGACTGTACAAAGTATTTGGTAATATCTTTCAGATACGGGTGCCACCAGTGTTGTGACAAGAATACTGTCACCTTAGAACTTGCACAATGTCCCCTGCTGTGTGCTTCTGGGCACAACGTATTTAGTAGTCCAGCTGGAGCTATTATTATCCCTTCATGACTCCTTCAGAGCCCTGTGGAGTCTTATGAGGCACTTTTGTCCTTCCAAGCCTGCTTCCCCATAGGTGTAGCTGCCTCCTTCTGCTCTCTGATGGCCTGAGTGTTCAACTTTGTCTGATGCTTGTCCACATGTGGCTTCTGCATCATCTGGTTATGTGCAACATAACCTGCTGTAGCTTTAGCTGCTGCATGGGCAGCACTGTTACCCCTGCTTACCCAACCGTGCCCCTTTTTATGTCCTCTGCATTCAATTATTGCTACTTGTTTTGGTTCCTGCAATGCATAATATAGCTCCAACAAGGGCTGTACATTTTTTACTACTTTTGCTCTAACTGTGTCCTTGCGCTTCTTTACAATGCTGGGCTTGCTCAAACTGTGTCGTTATATATATATATTATAATGCTGCTTGCGCAGATTACCTGCGCTCACACTCTTCCTCTTGCGCTGAGGGAATTTCTGCTCACAGATCTCTGTCTGCTGTCAAATTGTTATTTTTAATTAGACCGACTAGTATTGACCAATCAGATTATCCCTGTTTGTTTACTGGGGTGTTCGCTGGGCAGCATGCGTGGGTTTGTTAATTGGCCTGAGATCCTGAACCACTGTATAGTCTGGTTTGTTTAGGCTTAGAAACAGGATTGATGGGAGTGTTTCACTGAGATTTCGTCGGGATCAGAACTTTGGACTTAAGAAGCCCATCAATGGTACCTCTGTCTGCTCAGCTCCTAGGGGATACTGGGGCCTGTAGATTGGGATGGCATCTGGTTTCAGTTTAATCGACACGGGGGAACATTTCAGAGTCTGACATCTATAGGACCTGGGCAATCGGTGGAGATTAGAAAATAGTGACTGAAATGAAGACAGTTTCATTGGCATGGGACAAAGACTGAGAGAGGCCACGTCTCTGTGTTTCCCGAGAATCTAATAACAGGCATGGTGCTCTTACAAAATGGAAGTGGAGTGTTTAATTTTGAATACCTTGTTCCTGTATCCAGCATGCAAATATATTCCTTCCCATTGACGGTTATTGAAACGGATGTTTCTTAATATGTGGGCTCTAGACACAGGGAGTCGCCTGTCATAAATTCTGGGCAGCCCTAGTGTGGCAACTGACCATCTGAGGGCGCCTGATGCTGTTGTTGCTGTGTACGTGCCAGGGTCTATTGCTGTGAAGGCATATCACCTTGCTGATGCACCTGCGGTGGATGTACTGAGCACTGGCATTTGGCACACCGCCCAAGAGTAGGGATGTGAGAAAGGCAAAGAGGGATTGAACTGGTTGTTATGCTGATAAGCTGAAGGACATTGACGTGCCCAGTGGGCAATGCCAACGCACTGAAAACACCTGTAACCTCATTGTCTGCCCCTTGAACGCCTTTATCTATTTTGACGTTGTCTTTGACGATTATATCTTGGGGGCACAGATACAAACTGTATCCTGAAGGTGGCTGAAACGCTGCTAGCTGTTGCGGATATAAATTATATCCTGTAGGTTGTTGATACACCGCTGGCTGCTGTGGATGTAAATTGTATTCTGAAGGTTATTGATAAACCAACTGCTGCGGAACACTGTCAGTGTTGGAGAGGGGCCTGGGCCTGGTTGTTTTGAGACTACTATAACATTTGCTTATCTCTTTTGTTTTGGTTAATGTTGTCCCCTTTGAGTTGGGCTCTTGTCAACTGAGCCTGGAGTTCAGTGATTTCTCTTTCTTCATTTAACCATTTTTCTGTTTCATTATCAAGATGCACTCAAATATGTTCTTCCCAAACATCATAATAAATAGCATTTAACCTCACTGTGCTTTTTAGCTTTTCTTGCACTGATTTGGGGTGAGAAGTTTGTCAATTGCGTCATCCATTACTGGCTCCTAACCCGTCCTGGTTGTCCAAAGCTCCCTCACTCTCATGAGATAAGAGGCTGCCTTTTCTCCCCTCTTGGGTGGAATGTCACAGAGCTCTGCAGACTTTGTATTCAGGGGATAAAATCTTTTCACACAGGGCCATAGGTCATCTACTCAAGTAGTGTGTAGCGCAACTGTGTCCAAAAGATCTTTTGTGCCTGCATCGCATTTCTATCTCAGTCAAAGTACTGTATGGGGAGCAGGCTGTGAAAACCCTCTGGAAGTCACCAAGGGCTGGGACCATACCTGCACAAGCCCCTACAAATGCCTTATTCCACAGATATGTGACCAAGCCCATTAGGCGGCGGTGGAGTTACTACTACTACCTCAGACCCATCAAATCCAAATACCGCATTCGGATACTGGTCTCAATTAATGCACAATAGCGACCATATGCAACAAAGAGCTCATTGTGCAGTTTCTCATCATTCTAAATATGATCCTACCTGCTTCCTTTGTAGCAGCAATCTACGGATCTCTGCCAACACTCACATCTGGCTTTGACGACAACAACAGATGAGATTGGTACTGCATTAATGTTGCAACCCCTTGGTTTGTGCCACTGTTGTGGCAAACTTGTGCAAGATATTGCTGGGAAAACTTGTGCCTTAACTAGATCAAGTTTATAGATCAGTCCCTCTATATCTGAGCAGTATCCTGGCGCGCTGTAAACAATCGCAAATTTAGTTTAGCAAGAAGAGGGCAAACACATGATAATGACAGCTGGCATAAAATTAATTTTAATGTATTTAATACATATCGGCTTACTCTGCTGTACAAGAACATTGTTGTTTTTGTATATAATTGTTTTTGGCGTTAAGTGACAGTGCATGGGGTGTTTGGCGATTACACTTAGATCTGTGCACTTTTCTCTCTATTTTAGCATATTGAAGACCCTTCTGCCTGCCTCTCTCTGATATTGCTGTAGAAAATGTCTAGAAAGTTGCACATATCTCCTGAGAAATATCACTCACCAGTACCGCAAAAAACTAGTAACTTAGGGGTCGGGGCTTAGCGATGGGTCAATTGGCTGTGGGATGAAAATGACAACCTCGGATTGAATAAAATTCTGATTGGCTGGGCGGACAAAGCTTCCCTCTGACTGGCCAACAAAGTCTGTCAATCTCAGAGCAGGACTGCCTTCTGCTCATAGAATTTAGTACTTTGTCCTGTAGTTAAGTACTTTTGCACCGAATATCTCAGCGGAACTGGAAGTATGATTTCTGGTTTTCACTTGTAGAAAACAGAGAACATGTGACTTGTGGGAAGGATTTGAGTGGTTGTAAGTAGCAATTTATGTTCATATGTTACAGGACACAGCTATTTTTGTGGTAAATTATCTCACATACTTATTGCACAAGTTCACATTCAGATTTGCACATATTCAAATTCTCACGGCAACTTCACTTCATACGGTACAGGTGCACAAGTATGTTTGCACCTAGTGTGCTGCAACAATAGGGGCAAAATGTGAGCGTGTCAGTGTTGAAATATGCGACTTGTAGAAAAGGATTTGTGCACCTGTAAATATAATTTGTGCACCTGTAAATATGATTTGTGCACCTGTAAATGTGATTTGTGCACCTGGAACTACGATTTTCTGAATGTGTAATTTTGTGTGAAGAAGAAAAGCCGACACATACAAGACATTATTTTACAAGCACACAACTCATAGAGTGTGGGAATTCAGATTTATTGGTACACATACAAATCAATTTGCACAGCTACAAATTCGATGTTACAGGTGCTGAAACATCTTGCACCCAAAATACCTTCATAGTAAACGCTTCAAAAAAACTCTCACAAAACTGAGTATCTTACATAAGCAATGAGACTAAAGAAGCAGGCAGCTAAGGCTCGAGGCTAAAGGTTGGCCGTGCCCATTTGTGCAGAGTATTGTCATGTTGCCTGATTGTGTTAGTCCAATACATAAAAACCCATTTCCCCGAGTAAATAAAATGACAAGTTTAGATAAATAAATGAATAAAAATAAAAATGGGGTAGGTCACATTAATGATTAAGTAACTCATAAGTAACGTAAAATATTTTTGCTAGACTTGACTTTATTACTAAGTCAGTGCACCATCCAAAAGCATGTGCAGGGCAAATGTGTTTCCTAAGTGATAATATCACCATATCAGCAGTTTGTTGACATGGCTAATTATGCTAATGTTGCAAATGATAAACTAAAAGTGATTTCAAAACGTGTTTTGGGCCACAACTTTATTTGATCTCTCTTGCATTTCATTTCAGGCGTCTTTGAGCCTAGGGAAGTGTAAGTCCAATCAGTTGTTATCACTACAGTCAAAACACAGCTTGTAAAAGTTAACATCATGCAGCACGACTTTTATCCCCCATGAAGCATCATAATAATGTGAAATGTAAATGGTGGTTTGATAAAATAATTTTGTGATGCAAACAGAACGTGTTTCTGTAACTACTGTAATGGTAATTTTATTGTCTTTGTTTTCACTGCTTGAGATGCCCCATATCCTGCTTCCTTGAGACACCTCATCTCCTGATTCTTCAATAAGCATCCAGACCCTTTTGTCTTCTGTCTAGACTTCTAACACCTTCAGCCCAACTTCTAGGCCTCTGATCTCAATGTGATTTCCTGTAGCAGACAGAGGGGTGTGATCAGTACCTTTTGGGGCGTTTCTCTCAAGCATAAATGTTGAGCTCGAACTAGGTTCGGGGTCTTTCTTCACTTTGACCGCTCGCGTGTTGACTGACCTTTTTCTTTGCAAAGGAAAATAAAACCTTGCTGGCCGGCAGAAGTCTCTATTTCATTCTTCACCAGAAACAGGAAAATTTCCACAACACTACACAACTTTGTTTGTAGTTTTATTCATGTAAAATTACAGCTCAAATGTTTCTATGTTCCCATTATTGACCTGAGCACAACATTCACCCAGAGCACAGTCATGTTGTACAAAACAAAGCAGCTCTGTTCATTCTCAGACAGGTCAACCACGCTACATCAGTGACATGTCTTTGGTTCAGATCAATGAGTTTTACTGGAATTTATGTAGAAGTGATAGTACTATCAAAGCATAGCTTAATTACACATGTAGGTCTAATATATGGGAAAACACTTAATTGTATGAGAGACGTGGGTGAAATGAGAAACTCAGATGAGCAACTGCCAATTTAAAAATTTAGAAGCTCAACTTCGAAAATAAGAGTGGTATTTGCAACAATCTATTATGAGGATAATAACAGATAGGGATATCCTGATTAAGTTCTTTGAAAGGGTGAAAACTCCAGTACAATGTTTAATACAAATACAAATACAGCGATGGACAAATGAACCTACAGATGCTTCAGTATGTTTTGTTTCATTCAGCTGATATCATCATTAAACTGAAAATCTTTGGCTGAGATGAGCCCACCATTACAAAGCATGACAAACACTGTCTCTTTATGTGTTAGCGTTTTCTTATTTCTCAGCGTAAATCTGTGGCTAAATCAGTAATTTTTCTCACAATAACAGCTTTTGTTTCAGCCCTATAGATGTTAAGAGTATGTTTAAAAAGGCATAATAAATAAATGCAAGGAGGCAAGAAATAACAACAGTTCACTGATGACTTTCAACATATAGAGGTTTATTTAGGATCTTCCTGGGAGCATCAAGACAACACCAGTGTTCAAGCTGCAAATGAAGAGAAAAAGATAAATGAGCCACATTATAATTCCTTCTTATTTAAACCTGGGTCAAATTAATAATAAAGTTGGTTCTTAATGAATAACTTGGGAAAGGTATGATAATGTATACACCATACTGCAATAAGTCTACCAGATACATTTCCAGATGTTGCAAAATGTACTTTAATTCATGTGGTGTAGCCAAGAGATAGCTGATCCAAGGAGCTTTGTGAAGTGATCTGCTCTCTCGAAAACTGTTACCTGCACAGGGGTATGTGTACTGAGTCTCAGCCTGGTCATCTAGGGAGAAAGAAGAGAAACAGATGTTAAAGAGGAGAAAACCTGACTGTGTCAGAGCAGTAAGTCTCACTGAGAATGGAGGACACAGGTAAAGTTTGCCAGCTCTATTCAGTTTACTGTGGTTTGTGTCTGGAGCAGAGCTGTGAGCATTTACAGTGGATTTCATGTCAAACACAAAGCTTTACAGCCTGTGTCGGTCAGATTGTCTTATTTACTCGGCTGGTAGTAGTCATAGATGTGGACCACAGCTGGCTTCAGGTTCTCCACTGGCAGCTCCTGTATGAGCTCCAGCTGGTGATTCACGGGTATATCCTTGGGCAGCTGATGGGAGAGATGATATTATCAAATTCACATCTGCTCATCTGTGCACCATCTTTGTCCTCTCAGTGTGATCTCTCTCACCTCAGTGAAATACACCATAACATGACCTTTTGTCTCTTCAACACGATCCACCAGCAGGGCACCTTTGAGCTGTGAAAAGACCACAGGCAGTTGAGTCATCCCTACCTTCCCTGTGACATGAAAGAGCACCTGGATTAAAGTTACTCACCCTCTTCAAAGACTCAGTGTCTGGGATAAATCCAGAGAGCAATTTGACATCCAGGATCACCATGTTTGTAGTCCTCTCTTCACCAAAGTAGCTGAAACACAACATTAAAGATGAGTCACTCACTGCTTATCCTGAATGCCACAAACTGTTACTTCCTGCAAGAGACAGTCTAGACCAAGCAATCTGAATGGGCGAAAGACACTCCACTGG
Source organism: Halichoeres trimaculatus (assembly GCF_033239565.1). Taxonomy (NCBI): domain Eukaryota; kingdom Metazoa; phylum Chordata; class Actinopteri; order Labriformes; family Labridae; genus Halichoeres; species Halichoeres trimaculatus. The sequence goes on along the minus strand of NW_027437188.1, from coordinate 2,084,761 downwards.
TAGAAAGCAAACACCACTGGGACAATGAATGTGTTAACAGTGACTGCATAAAGTGGTGGATGAAAAGACGGCTCCAAGAAAAAGAAGCCAAAACATTTAGAGCTCCCCCTACTGACTGGCTGCAGTGTATGGCACAAAGTCCAGCTCCATGTTCATAGATTAGACTTGAGCTTTCTAAATCAATTATTACTTTTTCAGCAGTGTCAGGTGTGTTTTCACCAGTGATGCCAGTAATGCTGAGCAGTTTTTCTGTAATGACGAATCTAACGTGTTACTCAAACCAGTAATCAGACATAAGTTAACTGTCCAAGTCACTGTTTTTTACAATTGTTTTCATTTTTCATTAAGGTTTATTGTACACTCTGTGCTGCCAATATGCTTAAGATCCTTTACTGAAATATTTAGGAATCTATTAGAGAAAGATCAGCACACTACGGCCATAAATGCTGGAGAAGTTGTTTGACTTTTACCTGGGGAAAAAGTCAGCCCTGTTTTACACTGTTACTCCCTCTGTTCCACCAGCTTAACCCTTCAGTTAGCATTAATTCTTCTGTCGATGAGCACAGCATAATGTAAGCTAAAACAAGGCACCTAGTGACAAGCCGAAGCATGCCTTAACTTTTTAGACAGGGGTGCCCTGAGCAGGGTACTGATGATTATGTGAGCAGACTCTCTAATAATATTTATCTTTGTTTATTTCTATTACAGATAAGGGATCAACAGGCTACAGCTTTAACAAAAAATTAAACTAATAAAAACCAAACTACAACAAAACAAAGTGTTAAAAATCAAATCTATTATTTAACCGAACAGTGCTGTAGAGCATCAAAAATAGAACCGTAAAACCTTTCGCTGTTTTTTTAAAAAAAAATTAAAATGTATAAAATGAATATTTTTGTTTTTAATTGTAAAGTATACACAATGCAACTACCAATGCCTGCATATTCCTTTGAAACAAAACATGTCAACTCATATTATTATCTATTGTAAACGCAATCGCACAATTTTACCAAATCATGCAGCTGCAGGTGTTGTCGGCAGCTGCTGAATATAACTTATAAAGTAACTTGTAATCTAACTAAGTCACTTTTAAAATTGAGTAATCAGTAAAGTAACTAAGTTGTTTTTTTAAACAAGTATCATCATATCAGTAATCAGTAATCAGACTACTTTTTCAGCACTACTGTGGCAACACTGGTTTTCTCTGATGCTCCCTCTGTTCTGTATCCTCAGGGTCTTTGCTGCTGCTCTGTCTGCTTTAGCTTTCCATGTGAGCACATGACACATAAGCACATGGAAGGGCAGGGAGCTTCAAGATTGTTCTTGCCAAACCCACAAATTTAACATCTTGTATCTAAAAACCTTATTCTTTTGATAAGAGTGGTCCTATTTTTCAATTGTGGCTTGAGTGGTAGGGGTTGGTTGATACCGGGTGACTTTTCTCCTGGTGTTTTAAGAGGTTTATTTTTGTTGGGGTATAATGCTATGATTGACAGTTTTGTTTCCAAAAGCAGCGCAGAGGATGACTTGCAGTTTAAAGGACCAGTGTTCCTGACTCAAACTCACAGGGACTTGGTCTTCAGAGTAACCCTGCGTCTCCCTGTACCTCCACAGAGGGCTTCTGGTTGGACCTCCACTCTGAGCGTGGTGCCATCAGTCGGTGTGGGGATGTTGTAGTGAAGAGAAACCTGTAAAACAGGGTGATTACGATGACATAAAAATTCCCTCACCTGTGACTTAGACATAAGCGGGCCCTCGCTTGTCAGCACATGTAGCAGCCATTATATGGGGAGCAAGATCAGCACCTGAATTCATGTCTTTAGCAGTTGAGATTTTAAATGTGATTTCATAAAAACACTAAACAAATTGGACGCTACATGTATACTATTGTGCATTTCAAGAGGGTGGCACTATTTCACAAGCAGGTTATTTGATTTGAGGTTATTGATGTGTTGAGAGATAGACCTTGATGGTGTGTTTGAAATTTGAAGGAGACTGGACTTAATATGACAGAGGCTTCCTGGTTCATGGCAAGATTTCTGAGTTTGAGGTGGTACCATAGACACACCTACAGGGCATGACCTGATCAGTGATACTCTTTGAAGGCTTGATAGAGATTTCTGAGCATAATGAAAAAGAAAATGTCAAAAAAGGGAGGACCTTTTTTATCACAGATTAAAACTCATGACTTCCTGTTGATGGTATGGGGCACCGTACTGTAACCTGAAAAGAAGCCTATAGATGCACTAAGGCTGTGACACTTAACATATGTGTGCATTTTCATCCTGATCCAATATTGTACAAGAGATCCATTAAGGTTTTCCTGAAAGCAAAAAATGGTCAACTTTGTGGCCATTTATGGTCATGCCTATTGAGTTACCAAAAACCGCCAATGTGTGCAGTATACACAAGCCAAGTTTGGAGTTGATCAGAGAAAAAACCTAGGAGTAGTTCCTTGAAATATGTATCCTCTAAACGTCATGACTTCCTGTTACCATTTGGGGGTACTGTACTTTCCGGTCAAAATAATGACATAGCTGTGGTTGGTTCATAAACTGAACATGTATCTGTTTTCAACATAGTTGAAAAAACACAGAACTTTGAGCCCTTGTCTTGGCCATGCCCATTGAGTAATGTTTGGATTGGATCCGAGAAAAAAAAAGGACTAGCTCATCATAAATAGGTAGTCTATAAATTGTCAAAATCCTAACTTAATGTCCATTTTCCAAACTTCGTGTTCAGAATTTAGTATGGTCATGGGGGACTTTTTCAAAGGTCTAGGCATGATAGTTGCGTACAAAATATTTCAGGCCTGTAGCTCAAGTAGCTGCCCCTAGGGGGCAGTATGGAACATAAATTTTGCACAAGCACTGGATTAATAAATATTTTGTTATCAGTGAATTTTGTGGCTAGGTCTTTTCACATATAGGTCATGCTGAAGGCATGCAATTTGGGGTTAAAGTGGCATTTGAAAGAAAGCAAGAAAGAAAGAAAGAAAGAAAGAAAGAAAGAAAGAAAGAAAGAAAAAATAATCCTAAGGGTTTCAATAGGGCCTTCGGCCTGGTTTTTGGGCTCAGGCCCTAATAATCTTTCATATAGTATGATAGGATTTGATCAGGACCAGGGGAGCATGGTATGCAGCACCACACAGGTCCTACAAGCTAAGCTTTGGAAGCAAAACATGCTCAGACACCATACAGATGACTCAGTGTGAGTGACCTCTTTGTGAAAAACAAGTGCTCTTAAATATTTTACCCATGAGGACCTCCAAAAATCACACCTTTCTGATCATTTCATTTCACATGTGAAGATCAGAAGACCATGTACTGACTACAGAGAAGTCTATGCCAACCAAAAGGAGCCCCCCGAGAACAGCCCTTGGAAAGAGCCTGGTCCCCAGTGACAGGAAGAACATGTTCACTGACCTGAACTGAAGCACATCTTGTTCCTTTCACCTCCAGGCTGTACTTTCCTGTCCCGTCCTTCAGCAGCTCCTCCTGGTAGAGCAGCTTGTTGTCCTGGTTCACATCAAACGTCAGTTGACCACCAGTAGACTGGACCGTCACTGTGCTAGAACCTTCTGGACTGAACACATGAGTGGAGTAGAGGGCCAGAGCATGAAGAGCCACCACTGTGTCCTAAAACATGTCAACAGAAATGCATGAAATGTAAGACTGGATTAGAGTTGTTTTATGGTTTATGGCAGAAGGGAACCCTCTGGGCCTTCAAGGTATTCAGTGAAGGCCTAATAAAAAATATTGAAAGAATTTTTGTACTCCTGAATAATCATTTTATTTCTTAATTTTGTTTTATTTATTTATTTTACTCAATGAAATCATAGCAATGAGTTTTATGTTATTTTTATAAACTTGTCCTGGCAAACAATGGGTTAATATAACTAAATGGAAAATGGACCAATCACAATTTTCCTTTTGATGGTATCTGGGTAACTCAGCGACACATTCTGGCAGGCAGGGCCTTCAGTAACTGCAACGAATGTCTTAAGCGAATGTGGACACAATTTGACAATGACAGCTGTCTTAGCCAATCATATTTTCTTAAGTTGTGGGCGGGATCATTTCCTGTCATCTTCCGGGGATTCGCAAATACTTACCAAACAACCCCCCCCCCCGCTCCTCTGCTCTCAGACAGGGCCATATTTTACTTGACCAAAAACACAAATAAACGGACTCCCATCGAAAAAATCTGATATCGGTCTGCATTCACGCTTTATTTAGAGAATTTTCAGCGCGTTACTTTCACACAAAAACACCGCTAAATAAGGCTCTAGTTCTCATCGTGTCGTAAAACGGCGCTACCTCCACTGCAGAGGGACAGCTTGCTACGAGGCGCTCGCCGCTTAGTGTATCAGTCTGCGCGCGACGTGCCTGATATAAACAAATGCAGGTAGTCTGCCAGGACGAAGAGACACTATGAGAACTAGAGCCTTATTTAGCGGTGTTTTGTGTGAAAGTAACGCGCTGAAAATTCTCTGAATAAAGCGTGAATGCAGACCGATATCACATTTTTTCGGTGGGAGTCCGTTTATTCGTGTTTTTGGTCAAGTAAAAAATGGTCCCGTCTGAGTGCAGAGGAAACCGGCAGAGCAGCAGGGAGGGGGTGTTTGGTGCGAGCGCCCTGGGCTTCTGCTGCACAAAAACACTGCTTTAGGGGTAATTTCTGCCATATACCTTGTGATAGGACCCAGGATAGGGTTGTTCCATCCTGGAGTATCACTTTAATGGATAAGCGCCTAACTGTAGCTGTGAGTGAGTGAGGAGAAAAGAGAAGATCTAGTTGGCAGAACGTGAAGAGAAATGGCGGAAAGTAATGGAGAAGACTGTGTGGTTGCTGGATAACTTGACACTCCTTTTTTTTTTTTTTCAATTTTATATCTTAATTTTTTAATTGTTTGAAGTTGTGTAGGTGTTGCAATGTTCAGGGACATGATGAATTTGTAATCCCACAAAACTATCAATATACTGAACTTCCATGTCACATGATTCTAGCTATTGTTTTTTTTCTTTGTTTGATTGTTTATTGACACGTGTGGTCCCATGGTCCTACTGAAGGCCCAGTGGCTGGGGCCACGGTTCGCTACTGGTTTATGTTAATCCTCTTTTGCTGTGTTTGCATCGTCATAGTCCCAAACTTTGTCCACTTTGTTTGAGGTGTACCTGAGTGGATGAAAAGCCTCCGTAATAGTTCTGCTGGGTGGTCAGCCACCTGACGATGGGGGTGGAGTAACCCAGTTCCTCAGCAGAGGGAGGGACACTGAGCATGGCCAGCAGCACATATGAGCTGATCTCAACAGACAGAGAGCTGGAGGTGTCTGTGGCTGTCTGAGACCAGTGGACGAAACCCCCTAAAACCAGCCATAAACACAGCGACAGGCTTGAAGTCAAAGACATTAACAGAGATGAAGCAGAACAATGTTTCCAAAGCTCACATGAACTGAGGATTGTGTTGATTTTGAAGCCCCTTGTGGACAAAAGGACACTAGTATTAACTTCAGTCTGTTTCACAATCAGCTGTGAGAAGATGACCAACCTGTGCGTATCGCAACCGTAGAAAGGTGCCTCAGGAGTTGGCCTCGGGTCTCCATGTCTCCTGCCAGGGTGAAGACGTACGCCATCAGAGCTGTAGCATAGGTGTTGCTGAGGTCATCCAAGGACGCTCTGAGGCAAGACAGGCCGTTGTTCACCACTGGGTTCTACGATCAGCCCATTAAATAATAATAATAAAAAAAGGGCTTATTACTGTGTCAGAGCTTAAATATATATTTTAATCACTGTGTTGACTTATGTACCTTAAAAATTGATAAATACTTGATTTAAATGTAGATAAATTCATGTTCATTGTGACATGTTTGGCTACAAAATGTTAGGTTCTGAACACAAACAAGACATCCAGGAAACAATTATGGTATACAAATTTGTCCCATGATGAATGTGTTAAGAAAATGAACACAGTCCAAAAACGGTATGCACACAGCCCTACAGCCTCTTTTAACTGCATGAGCCTTGGAGAGACATTTACCTGTCTCAGACGTTAAACAGTTCTGCAGCAGCAGCACACAGAAAAGGTGATGATTGAGTCTACTCACACTGACAGATGAGTTCATCTCCAGGAAGCCAGCAATGATGTATGCAGTGAGGGTGACTTCATCGGACACGCCGCCCTGCAGAGAGTTTAAACAGGCGTGTATCATTAGTGGAGCACCATTATCAGGACTCAAACCCTTCTAAATACAGCCTTCTCTGATTTGTATAATCAGAAGATTATGAAAAACAGACCTTTCAAGGACTTGACTCTAAGAGCTGTTACATCATTAACCAGATTGTTTTTCTCACGTTGTGTTTTTAGCTGTACTGTTTCTGCTCACCTTCATTCTGTTGTTGAAAAGTTTTCCCGACTTTTCGAAACATCCGTTTTCCCGCTGCTTGCTCTCCAGCCAGGACTTTGATTCTTGGATCTTTTCTTGGTCAATGAAGACAAAGGACTGTGCCTTGGCGAAGGATCTCACCACGAAAGCTGTCAGCCTGACGATAACACACATAAGCATCAAACTCTGTGTATCTGCATTGACCAGCTGTATATTCCATCTCCGCCAGTGTCTCCACTCTGTTCTTTCTTGTAACAACTCTTAAAAGTTTGTTTACTAAGGAGTTTCGTTTTTAATTTGTGGTTTGCTTTAAAAAGGCGTCATGAGTGACAGGTCTTTTGACATATGGGGCTCCTGTGGCTTGGCATGCTCAGCCAAGACACTACTTTTATTACAGCCTTGACTTTTTCTTTTGTTTGTACTCATGGCCTCAAATGGTCTGCAGCAGGAAGTCAAAGGGCTTTGTAAAAAAGGCCATTAATCTGAACTGAGATCTATAGAACGAGGCCCTACTTTTCAGGTGCACCTAAACGTATAACTGCTCAGTCATACGGATTCGCTGCCCGGACTAACGCAGCCTTTAACGGGGCTGGACCTTTTCCGGAGTAGTGGCCCTTTTTAAGACTTTTCCTCATCTGCTGGAAAGTTTGTGGACTGAGCTGGGTGTGCATGCATATTACAGTAAGTTGAACAAGAAGATTGGAAGAATATGTGGGACTTGTTAGGCATGTGAGTTAAGTTGAATTCTAGAACAGTGGTATTGTGTTTCACTCACTGTATTGTGTGGATATATAACAAACGTTCCAAGTTTCTGTTGTTATTTGTTGTTATTTGGTGGAAATGTTACTGAAACCTGTTTTTATGTCTCAATATCCACGTTGGCTAATGGTAAGTTTTATCTTTCAGCGCTGCCGTCGCTGCCCGGCTTTAATTAGATGCAGACATAGTGGCGCCAGTCACGTGCGGCACACGTGTAGAAATTAAGACTATTTTCCCACCTCTGCCAACAGATGGCAGCATTAGTCCAGTCTTTTCTCTCTGGCAGCAGAGAGGACTTGCAGATTGCATTTGTTACTGTTGTGGTAATTGTTGTATTGTAATTGGAGTTGAGAATTGTTTAGGAGCCTTTTATGCTGGTTGATGGCGACTGTATTTGGATATAATGTTTTTATTATGGAAGCTAATTTACAAGTAAGTTGTATGTACCTAAAAGAAAAATTTAAATTGTATTTCTAAGTTCTGCTTTGGTTATATTCACTTTTCGTTTCGGAACCACACATAACCAGTCTGTCACAAGTCATGGAAATGAGCGTGTGTTGAAATAAAGACCCACTGAGGAATAAAGTGAGATGTAGTTGTTCTTGCCGGACAATCTTCATTGGACCTGGATTTTCTCCTAGATACAGTTTCATTACACAGGTAGCACTATGGCGTCCCCGTTTCTTTCAGGCTTATTGTCGATCACGGCACATATAGAACATGGAAATGGAACTCGGAAATGGAACTCAGAAATGCTCTCACCAGGTGTTTCCGGATCCTGTCCCAAAAGTGCTGTAAGCTCCTCCAATGTGCTTGTAGTTCAGCTGTCTCTGGTAGCCTGTGTAACAAGAAGAAATACTTATGATGCAGTAGTTTAATTTAGCTTCATTAACTATTCAAGCATCACAAGGATGTACAGAAGCCCTGATGGGGAAGGACAGAAATCTCCTACCATGTGTGAGCCCAACGGTCCCCTTGGTATGTTTAGGACTCAAGAAAAGAAAAGTTTATCATTTTAACTTTCTTGACCATGACCCCGAGGCCCTTAGAGCTCATGCACTTCCTGTTTCTTTCTTTCAGACAGAGACGCTCAACATCAACACATTAACACTGACCCTAAGCTGAACCCTAACATTTTTAGGTAGACGCCATGAGTTCAAAAAAATACACACCACTGTTTAGGAATTTGGCTGCCTTATCCATGATTTTTGGGGTCAGTTGCTGGGTGTTTTTCAGGTACTGAAGGATGTAGATGTTGGGGGCCAGAAGCGCCATGTTCTGCTCTCCACACCCGTACGGCATCTGTAGCAGCCCGTCCAGGTTCTTCAGAGCTCGGCCCAGGATGTCACCTGCACAGAAGCATGTGCTTATTTATGGCTCAAAGTGGAATAAAAAAAAAAAAAAAAAAAAAAATTGACTGAAAATTATTCTTTGTGTTGGTGATGGTAGTAGGGGGTCAGGGGCTACATTACCTCCTAAGCCCCTACTTGTAATAAATTTTCATAATCTATTAATATATAAAGATATAAATCACAAAACTTCAATTTTTTACTATTTCAGAAACAATGGTTTAATAACAATAATGTAGCACAAAAGAAAGAGAAAAAAGAAAAGAATTAGAAATTAATTAGAAAATAGGGCCTTACAGACTATTTAATCTCAGCCTCTCTTCAATACTGCTGCAGATTATTGCTTAATTGCTCCAATCTGCTAGACCAGGGGTCGGCAAACGTTTGTATGATAAGAGCCATTTTGCCCTCTATTCCACTGTGAAGAAGTCATGTGGAGGGGTGTTTACGTGCCCGCGGATCGTCACAGCTGGCTTTGCGAGCCGTTATGCGGCAAAGAACTGGCACCCACAGGCTCGTACTGTAAGCACAGATAATAAAAGATGAAGACAACGTGGCACTCCCTCTGCTACATCACTGGCATGGAGTGACACTGAGCTAAAGAGCCGCATCTGACACGCATGCGGCCCTGGAGTTCAGACTGTAAATGAGGCTGCTCTTCGTTGTCCATTAAAGTCCGTTAATATCACAAACAGTGATAGCCCCCCCCCCCCCCCCCCCCCCCCCCACACACACACACACACACACACACACACCAAACACACACACACACACACGCACACACACGCACACACACACACACACACACACACACACACACACACACACATACACACACACCAAACACACACACACACACACACACACACGCACACACCAAACACACACACACACACGCACACACCAAACACACACACACACACGCACACACCAAACACACACACACACACACACACACACACACACATGCACACTCACACACACTCACACACACACACTCACACACACATACACACACACACACAGACACACACACACACACACAAACTTTCTCCGCCTGGTTGACAGAAATCTGTCACAGCGACGGAGAACTTAAATCCATGCTTATTTAGAGCATGTGGTACATCTTCAGCTGCAAAGGTTGCACCTGCTGCAGAAACGCCTTTAGGTACAGATGTAAAAGAGATTAGGAAGTTGATGGAGCCCCCTGCTGTTTATAAAAAGTCATCAATATTCACATTTTACCTCAAAGAACTCAACTGTCACTTATTTGTTCGCATTTTCCACGCACTGCCAGACTTATTTACTGATCATTACTGATTACATCCTAAGTTTGTCAGAAGCACTATCAGGTCACGCAGTACCAAAACATGAGTTTACCCAGGACTGAAACGAGAGCACGGGCAGATCCATCAATCACGTTATCAGGGAGCTGAATGTCTATTTCCTCCTGCAGAGCCTCATCTGTGAACAGAGAACAGTCATTCAGAGAGGTCAAAGCAGAACTCAGGTGTAGCAGTAACTTTACATAATGCAATTCTGGTTAAATAAAGTTTAAAAAATAAAATGCAGTGCTGATGGATCTTTTACATAGAGCACTCTGACCTTTGGGACACAGCAGCCAGTTGTGGGCCTTGGTCACCTCAGTGCCTTCAGCCTGAGAGAAGAGAAAATTAAGTCTGAATGCTACAGACTACACTGTTGGATTTTAGAGCTCCTGTGAGGGACTTTTGATTTCTGACCATTTCGGTGCCCCCTGTGGACAAAGTGATGCACCTACCCAGAGGGGGCGGTTACAGAAATCAAAAACTTAGAGATATTTGCAAAAATACATTCAAATGTTTGATGTGAGCATAGGCGCAAATCCCGGGGGGGACGCAGGGGTCATGTCCCCCCCTTCCATAAAGTTGTCCCCCCTAAAAAAATCCAGTTGTAATTGATTTTCTAATAGTAACGTTTTCTTTTTCAATGGTGTAATACAAGTCATGCTACTTAAAACACAAAGATTGTTGAGTTTAACTATGAAAGATCACACACACCCCTCCCCGCGTGATCCTCGCAGTGGTTTGATCCAATCTATTTCTCCCTGCACGGATGCTGCAGCTGCGCACACACACGCACACAAATAAAAGCATACAGACAGAGCGGAGGGTCGCGGTCAAGTAAGTAGCTTTCACTGAAAGACTTATCAATCATAACTTCACTTGTTAAACAGACACAGAGAAAATGAAAAGCAAATGTCAACTCCTTTTTCTGAAGTCTGACGGTATGCTTTTTTTTTTTTTTTTTTTTTAAAAAAGGCGCTAATTAAGCCTCCATCCGATGTGGTGCGCACACACAGACACAGACTACAGAGCGCCAAGGATCGCGATTAAGTGCATTAAAACACTGAACAATTTATAAGTTAATTATCACACCGTTTGGCAAACAGCCTCTGCTCTATGATGCAAAGAAGGCTGTGACAGATAAGACAGACAGGTGACATGCTGACATCCTCGTCCTCTCATTTATGACACAAATATTAAAAATATTTAGGATGCCTCTAGTGAGATAGAGGCATCTCTAGTGAGATTTATGAATTCATAGATGAAGCCATTATTTGTTAAAGTCTTATTATGCTCTATTCTAGATGTATTGATTTAAAAATAAAGTAGTTATGACTTTGACTTAGATCTTGAATGGATCCAGTTTCTAATCCCATTCTGACTGTTAATTTTCACCCCTTATTGTCCTCCAATTAAAATCAACACTTTTTTCATTAATTTGGATATAAAATACTAATTATTGAGTTCATAGTGTCGCTTCCACATTCATGCCAAAACATTTTTTCATGAACTAAAGGAAAATTAAATCTAGGCTAATTATCCATAGTTGGGACTAGTCACTGTTTAATATCACAATATAAAACAACACAGCAAAAATTATAGCATTTATTTTTATGTCCCCCCCTAGGAATCAGTCTCTGAAATTTTACTGTTTATTGTCCCCCCCAACAATGAAACGGGATTTTCGCCCCTGGATGTGAGAGTTCCCGATTAATAAATTGATAAATTGATTGATTTCTTATACATAAATCATGGCTAGTGTATGTCAAAGCTCTGCCTGTGTCATCAGGCAGCCAATCAACAGTTAGTGTTTCACTGAACCAACCTTTACGATGAGGGACTTTGTGACCACGTCCACACGACCTCTCTCTGGAACGTTCACAATCTCATTGTTGCAGGTAGCATGGGACGCCACAGCCTCAGCAGTCACAGACACATTTACAACCCCTAAAACAAACACATAAACAATAAAACACACACATAAACAAACAAGCACACAAACAAACATATAAACACACACAAACACACAAGCACAGCATGTAACATGCTGTTCAAGTCTGGTCTTGCCCCAAGCTTTATCCCCCTAGGGAAGGAGAGGTAGTTAAACCAAGTAGTTAAAACAATAGGCCTTTGCTAGAGTGTTTTTTTTTCGTCGTGTTTTCGCCGTCCATTCATTTGATGTTTATGTGGTAAATTTTGTGACTTTTGGTAGACACCTAGCAGACATGAGAAACTCTACAGACATCCCTCTTTCCAGGAGAGGCTGTTGTTCCTGACAGTCTCTCCATCTTGCATCTTTATCTGGAAAAGTGAAGAGAGGAAGAAGGAATGCAGAGGAGCATAAAACTTTACGAGGGGGGTGGACACTCTGGGTCTCTTTGTTTCCTCCTGTCTTCTCTGCGCTGCTCTGCGCATCTATCTGCGGTCCTTCTGCATTACTTCCTTTGTTGTCATCCGTCTGCTCTCAGCGCATCTCTGCACCCTGTCTGCGCTCCTGGCCCGCAACTGACACATCACAGGGTCCAGACTCTGCAAGCTAAAACGCACACCACTTCAACACGGCCATTTCAGCCATTCACTGGTGCCTTCGTCTCTCTGAAGCAAACTGGTCTGCTGGGATTCCCTCGTGTTCTGATGTCAAGAGATGAGCGCTGATCACGGCTTCCCTGCTGTGATTCTTCTCTGGAACTTTGCCAAGGTTTTGATCCGACAACCGGCATCATCGCCACTGTTCCAGCTGTCACTGCTGCTGTTGGAATCGATGCTACAGAGACTCACCCCACCAGAGATCATCCCTGCTCACTCTGCTGACCTGTAGCAGGCCTTCTTTCTGTGACTGCAGCTTCTCCATTATCCCTCTCACCAATTCCCAGGGACGAGGGATGTATTACATTTTCACTTCAGATACAATACCGATACTGCAGCATTGAGTATTAGCCGATACCGATATTAATCCCATACGATATCAGCATCAAACATGCATACTTTTATAACTTATTTTGTAGTGAGTCATGTTAGAAAAGGCTTGATTAAGTGATATTATTCAAACAAAGAACAGTAATCAGTAACAGTAGGTATGAGGAAAAACTGACCCATTTATTATCAACCAATGGGTAACAGAAATTTTAACATTAAAAATAAAAAATACTAGTAATTGAATAAAATAAAGAATAAATTAGAAAACCCAGAAAATAACCTAAATAAATCAAATAAAAACAGCAGGAGCGGAGTCTGGAATGGACTGCTTATATCGGAGATTTTAGATGCATTCCGATACGATACCGATATTTGTTTTTTTTGCTTATATCGGACCGATATCCGATATTAATATCGGACTGGGACACCTCTACCAGGGACACAAATAAGATCTAAGTTGGCATTCTTTTGTGTATCGTGGTCATTGCCTCAGAGACGTAAGTGGTGGGTTAATTAGTTAGTAAGCAGCTTGGTTTTTTATTTATTCCCTTCTACCAGCTTTATTACAATCAGTATCACTCCTTATTCATCGCTGCCTTCATCCTTTCGTATCCTTCACCTGTTCATTTATCCATGCTTATATTCCTTCTTTTAGTCAGTAAATAAACTTAGTTAGTAAATAAACTAATTTAATATATAGAGACCTTGTTTCTGTGTTGTGTGGTTTAAAATTAAAAGCCTCCGTACACCGGTCAAAAGAATTCAGTTCAAGTTGCTGTAGCAGCCTTTTGATATTGAGATGTGATAATTAAATTAATTCAATGAATTATTAAACCACAGGTATCTTATATCAAACATTTCTAAAATTTCCCTGTTTTCTCCAACATTGGGTGGTGCCCCGATTTCAATTCAAACTCACATACTGTAAGTTCTGGGAAAAAAACAATTAGACATTATTAGACACCGATTTATGTCACATATAAACACACACACACAGTTAAAGGCATAAACACAGGCAAACACACGCACAAACACACAAATACACAAACAAAAACACAAACAATAAATCAAACCAACATACACATGCACACACTCAAACAGACACCCACACAAAAAATCACATCATAGACCTTAAAGGGATAGTTCAGTTTTTTTTGAAGTGGGGTTGTATGAGCTCTATGTGACCATTAAGGACATTAGATACAGTAGAAAGTTGTGTCCTCTCCCTCAGTAAGACACAAACTTTAATCGATGGTGACGAGGAAATAGACGCCAACAGGGACAGATGGTACCAAATTCAAAGGCTATTTTCTCTGCCTACAAGAACTAAAATCAAAAAGTAATACCACAGTTTAAGAGTACGATACATAAAATTTTTTTTTAAGTGCATTAAGTCTTCGGAAATATAAACATTTATCTGGACCTAACTAACTCATGTGTCCTTACGCGCAGCGCTAGTGCGCTCCACTGTCCTGACATCTCTGAAAACCAGTCAAGTGTGCTGTGGCTCTTAATTAACATGATTTCTAACATTATAATTCCACACTCAAAAAGAAGAAAAAGGAGCACGGAGGAGGTTTTTTTTTTTGATTATTGCTGAAATCTGTGAATTATTTAAGAGCTTTGTAGCCATTCGTTTACAAATATTTTGTGGACCATAAACCTGCAGGAGTTTTGCATTCCAGACCTCTTACTCTACATGGTACAGGAGGGGACAAACCTGACCCCCACCTAAGGCTGAGGGATCCAAGATCCAGCTGAGGGTCTTGCGCTCATTGCCACACAAACAGGATGTGTACTGGTCTCCAGAGAGAGGGGTGAGGGTGTAGTCCAAGGAGGGGGTTGGAGTCACAGTGACCTGTTCAAAAGTAACAAGGATGTGTTTTATATGAGATTCAAATGCCGTTTATTAGTTCATTTAAAAAAGGATTGAAGGAAGGTTTTTAAAATAACACTAAAAAAGAGTTGGAGTTCAGCTGTGAATATGCAGCCCACTCAGCGTTTCCCCTACCATTATATGGGGAAGGCAGCTCGCCCCCTTGGAAGTCAAGTTAATTTTATATTTTATACAGCACCAGACCACAGCAGAAGTTATTTACAGTTAACTCTCTCATCGGGTCTATAACTTTTATTTATATATATATATATATATATATATATATATATATATATATATATATATATATATATATATATATATATATATATATATAACAGAACTTATTTGTACATCCTTGCACTTGCATTTCTCCTTAGGCTCTCTTACACACGGTGAAGGTCCACAGACACAAACACGTGCGCGCATACAGTACGTACACAGACAAGCACACTCTGTATAGTGGACAGAGTGCTGTGTAAACCACACGAAACCTCTCCCAACGCATTCTCTGTGAGTGACAACACACATATATATTTAGAAGGGAGACTTTTTCAAGATCACTTAGAAACTCCTCACAGCCCCATTAACAGTGAACCTCTGTATTCTGATACACTACATTTATGACCTGGTGAAAAAAAATTATTAATGGATCCAAACTTCTGGGAAAACACTGGAGATTAGCTATGTTCTTAAAAGGCGCGTTAGTCAGAAGGCATGTCAGTCAGAAAATTAATTTGGATTTAGTTGATATTCTGAAATCCAAAAAAATTTGCGGGCTAACAGGCCTCCTGCATTCCTGACTAATGGGCCTTCTGACAAGGGGGCCTTCTGATTTTGGAACTACCTGGCCTTTTAATGTCTGCCTAACAAGCCTTCTGATTTTCTGACTAATGGCCCTCCTGATTTTCTGACTAATGACCCTCCTGATATCTGATTAATGGGCCTCCTGATATTCTGCCTCCTGATTTCTAACTAAAAGGCATTCTGAACTACTGACTAATGGGCCTTTAAATACTGTAACCCCATAAAAATACCTTTATGTGTTTTATACTGGTATGTTGGTCCAACCAACTTTTTGTGTAAACACAGAACAAAGCATGCATGTTAACTGCAACTCAGTTCCTTCGTCTATCTGCTGTTCTGAATCTTTGACCAGCAGTTTATAACATGTTTCCCCACTAAAGGCAAAGGTAATAAAAAAGGTGTGCAAAGAGCGGTCATTACCATGATGCAGCTGGACAGGTAGTTGAAGACAGTGGCCTTCAACTCAAAGTTCTCCCTCGGATAATGGAGTACGGCAGACTGAGCTCCAGGAAGAAGGGCTGGAAGACAGTGAGCTCTTTACGAGGAGCCAAGCCCAAACCCAGAGCAGACAAACAGAAAGCCTCTGTCTCCCACGTGGTGATGGTGTCAGGGACAGTGAGGGGCATTTCTTTAGTTCCAGACACTCTGGATCAGCAGGGACATAGAGAAACACAGACCTCTGCTGTGAAACAGACAGACTTACAGACTTACTGAAGTGATACAGATGATATACACTCAACAAAAATATAAACGCAACACTTTTGTTTTTGCTCCTATTCCCTTCGTTGCTAGGCGCTGCCCAAGTAGCTGCCTGTTGCAGTAGCTCTCTCTTCTTTGTCTGTTTCTTGTAATTTTTTCATCTCTTTTTCGCCATCTTTGTATTTGGAGTGGATCATTACTTTGTATGTTTCATTGTTGGTCATGGACACCAAACTTTATGTGTCTTCAGCAATATTTTTACTACTTTTCTCCTGTTTTTGTCTGGAGATCCTACATGTAACCATGGCTGCATTGTTTACATGTGAAATTAGCTGTTAGCAGCCTGTAGCATGTCAATGCTAACTAGTGTAGGGCTTGATGATTTCCCTCGAGGTGAGAAGAAGGAGGTGAGGACGATGTGCTGGTTCTCGGGTGTGAGCTGGGAGGTGACAACGTGGACCTGTCCTTCCAGCCATCGTTGTTGGGAACGTAGGATCTATCTCCGGTGGGATGGACGAGCTAGCCGTGCTAGCCCAGCGGCAGAGGGGCAGCCGGAGGGCAGAGTGGCATCGTGCTGTTCACGGACATGGCTGACGGAGCTGACATCGGACGCCGACGCCACATTGGAGGGGCTTCGCCCACTGTGGGCAGACAGAATCCAGGAGACAGAGACTGAACAGACTGCTGGGGAGGCTCAGTCCTGGACCCCGTGGAGGTGGAGACTGGCTGGGCTGGAGAGTGGTGGACGGGATGTCGTCATCCATTTTCTTATGGACCTTTTTGCACTTTCTTACTTTTGTTTTCTTAATTGCTGCTGTGACTCCTGAATTTCCCCTCAGGGATAAATAAAGTATTTTCTATTCTATTCTATTCTATTCTATTTTTCATGAGATGGACTCAAAGATCTAAAATTCATTCCAGATACACAATATTACCATTTCTTTCAAATGTTGTTCACAAATCTGTCTAAATGTTTGATAGTGAGCACTTCTGCTTTGCTGAGATAATCCATCCCACCTCACAGGTGTGCCACATCAAGATGCTGATCTGACATCATGATTAGTGGTGTACCTCATACTGCCCACAATAAAAGGCAACTCTGAAATGTGCGGTTTTGTCTCACAGCAAAATGCCACAGATGTCCCAAGCATTGAGGGAGCGTGCAATTGGCATGCTGTCAGCAGGAATGTCAACCAGACCTGTTGCTCATGTATTGAGTGTTCATTTCTCCACCATAAGCCGTCTCCAAAGGCGTTTCAGAGAATATGGCAGTACATCCAACCAGCCTCACAACAGCAGACCACGTGTAACCACACCAGCCCAGGACCTCCACATCCAGCAGGTTCACCTCCAAGATCGTCTGAGACCAGCCACTCAGACAGCTGCTGAAACAATTGGTTTGCATAACCAAAGAATTTCTGCACAAACTGTCAGGAACCATCTCAGGGAAGCTCAACTACATGCACCTCATCGAGGTCTTAACCTAACTCCAGATTGTCGCAGTAACAGACTTGAGTGGGCAAATGCTCACATTCAATGGAGTCTGGCACGTTGGAGAGGCGTTCTCTTCACGGATGAATCTCGGTTTACATTGTTCAGGGCAGATGGCAAACAGTGTGTGTGGCGTCGTGTGGGTGAGTGCTTTGCTGATGTCAGTGTTGTGGATCGAGTGGCCCATGGTGGTGGTGGGGTTATGGTATGGGCAGGCATCTGTTATGTACGAAGAACACAGGTGCATTTTGTTGATGGCATTTTGAATGCACAGAGAGGCCGTGATGAGATCCTGAGGCCCATTGTTGTGCCATACATCAATGAACAACACCTCATGTTTCAGCAAGATAATGCATGGCCCCATGTTGCAAGGATCTGTACACAATTCATGGAAGCTGAAAATGTCCCAGTTCTTACATTGCCAGCACACTCACCAGACATGTCACCCATTGAGCATGTTTGGGATGTGCTTGACCGGCGTATAAAACAGCATGTACCAGTTCCCACTAATATCCAGCAACTTCACACAGCCATTGAAGAGGAGTAGACCAACATTCCACAGGCCACAATTGACAATCTGATAAACTCTATGCGAAGATGTGTTGCACTGCATGAGGCAAATGGTGGTCACACCAGATATGGACTGGTTCTGAGTCCCCAGACCCCCAGTAAAGCAAAAAAAAAAAGCACATTTCAGGGTGGCCTTTTATTGTGGACAGTCTAAGGCACACCTGTACACTAATCATGGTGTCTGATGATCTTGATGTGGCACACCTGTGAGGTGGGATGGATTATCTCAGTAAAGTAGAAGTGCTCACTTTCACACATTTGGACAGATTTGTGAACAATGTTTGAGAGAAATGGTAATATTGTGTATCCTGAATGAATTTTAGATCTTTAAGTCCATATCATGAAAAATGGGAGCAAAAACAAAAGTGTTGTGTTTATATTTTTGTTGAGTACTCTAAAAACAGTTCACTAGACAAATTATCTCACTAAAAAAAATCTTTGATGAGGGTTGCTGTCACATGATAGAAGCTTACCCAACTTCCACCAAGTCCCATATCCAGGTCTCAGGGAAAAAACTGCGGACTGTCTCAATTGGTGTAGCCTCCATATTGCCCTCTGGACCCATTGGACCAGCCATGCCCATTCTGGCCAGAGTTGGAGCTGAGTCGTAATAAACTCCAGGATAACCTTCAGAGAAAACAGGAAATAATTCATCAGAACATGAGAGTAAAAATAATAGCAGACAGGTTGGCATGAGTCATGCAAGGAGCTCTTACCGCCGTAGTTTCGGTGGTACTCCTCTCCTCTGTATATGAGGCAGGCCGGAGTACGAATGAACAAGTTAGTTGCCATCTTTAGCCCGACATTCTGGAAAATCAAAAAATAGAAATTATAAAAAGGATCACATTAAAGTTTGGTCAACACAACAATTAAAACTTCAGCAGTGGAAATAATGGGTCATAATAACCTGAAAAACGTTGTAAGCGTCATCTGAGGAGCGGCGTGGAGGGTAGGGGGCGATATATCTTTTTGATCTAACTTGGAGGCACTCAAGGGAGTCTTCAGCTTCGTATGGAATATATGTTGCTTTTCTGACAGGCAACAGATTAAAAATCTGTAGAGGAAAGAATGGGTAGAAAGGCAGGGTGAACATGAGTGGGTGAAACTTTGATGTACCACTTATAACCAGTATGAAAACACCAGTACTGCCCTTCAGCAGCATGAAGGATGAGCTCCACAAGAGGAGACCTTCAGCATTCAAATAATGAAGCTTATGGGACATTGGGCAAAAAATGCACTTCCTTGAGTGTCCATTAGAGGATCAAGAGGCATTGGAGGTGCACTTCTGCCTTTACCTTGTCTGCGTCCAAAATTTTTCCGGGCTCCTTGATGAGGACACTCTGATCAACAGCGCTCAGACCACACAGAGAGTCAGGGTTGGCGGTCAGCTGCAGAGTGTTTTCCTCACCTGGGACAGCTGAGGATGGAGAAAACTCCAGAGACACCTTACACAAAGATAAACCAACTTGTTTTATGTCACTCAGCTGTGTAGTGTTGTACCTCCAGTATCATTTAACCCCTGCCCACACACTGACCTTGTGGCTGAAGCATTTCTCTGTGGTAAAGTCAGCACTATGGGCGATCACCGTCTCACTGGGGAGGACGGCGTAAATCACCACCTGGACATCTGGAGCCATCTCTGGAGACACTCTCAGTTTAAAGGACATGTGGCCCTCAGTCACTAAAACAGAAAGAATGAACAATGAGCGGATGAATGGAGGGAAAAAGGTAACACATCCATCTACTCTATGTAACCCTGGCACAAGTCAGTGCCTCAGTTGGAATACTGAAGTCTGATTAATCTATGGATTATGAAATATTCTAATGAGATACATCTACAGAGTAAAGAAAAAAACAACTTCTCTGGTTCCACCAATCACAACATGTTTTCAGTCAGTATTTGATAAAATAACAGGACAGACCACCCCTCTGGTGTCCTTTACACCTCCTTGGCTCTCGGATCAATTACATATGATTCTTTTCCTTCCTCCCTTGTTTGCAAGGGGACCTTCAGAGTCTTTGAAAGTCACCCATAGACAGAGGATGTGAGTGGCAAGTATTTCTGCTTCTCTCTACCCAAGGTGCCTGCCTCCGTCGCTCCCTGTTTCAAGTTCCACCATGCTGCTCCACTTATCACCGCTCAGCGCTCAACCAAGATTTTGTCTTCGCTCCACACTCGCTCCACGCTTGCACCACACTTGCTTCAAAAATATGTGCATGCATATTTCACAAATCTTTAATTGAAGCCTCAGACCCCAAATAGGTGGGAGGTAATTAAATATTTGTACTCCAATTGAATAGAATAGAATAGAATAGAATAGAATAGAATAGAATTGAATTGAATTGAATAAACTTTATTCCCATGGGGAAATTCAGGAATCATGGCAGGAATCACGAAAACCAAAGTAAGGTATAGAAAGTGCAAAAAGGTCCATAAAAAAATAGATGGCCATCCTTCACCAGTCAGCTAGCCAGCCTCCACCTCCACCTCCACAGGGTCCAGAACTGAGCTTCTTCAGCAGTCTGTTCTTTTCTCTGTCTCCTGTATTTATCTTAGCTAAAGGACCTCTTTCACGATACATGTAATTTTGCCCACAGCCCATTTTTTTGTTTATTGTGTGGTATTTGTAGTACACCCAGAGACTCCCAAGAAAATACCTTTAGAAAATCCAAAAGTCATCCACTATGACCTATTTTATGATCATTGCCATTGGTGTGAGCCAGGGTGCACACTTTACCCCAAAACTTACTCAAACACAAAAAATAAATCATCAAATTGGGTCAAATCACATTCACTGAAGTCTGTTGCATCTTTTGAAATCAAATGTAAAGCTAAATATTACAAGTGAAAGAAGTTATTGAATTTTAACTGGAAAAAAAAAAAAAAAAATTCATGACTTTTTTCAACAAATTCAATTCTTTAGAGATGTGTCTGACCAACTTACAGTTGGTGTACACCTAAAATACTTACAAATTATTTGGCCACATATATATTCTCAAAGTGGGAAAAAAAATCATCAAATTCTGAAACCGGTAAAGTTGTTCAATTAACAGGTTGGGTTACTGTTGTAGAATCAGGATACTGTTTCATATCTTGTATATCAGGGAACCTTTAAAGATTTGTTCCGAATTCATCCTTTAAGTATGATTTCTTTTAGAATTCGGATGCTAGATTCAAAACATACATTTCACATGATATGTTATTCATTTTAATATTGAACAGCCACAAAGGGCCTGTATATTATGCCTTTGTGATGAGATAATAATGAGTCATTGATTCCAATAAAAAATGATGCATTTTAGGATTGTTGTAATCAGATGGTATATATCTACAATGACAGCAATACATAAACATTACTTCTGTCAATTTTTGTTTCTAGTACTTATGAATACATGTAATCTGTTTTACGGCCTTCATGTCTTTTTGCATAGCAATGGCTTGGACAATTTTAATTTGTAGACTGGAACTATAGTAAGGGAAAGGGGATCTGAGAAATCCATAAGATGTATGATTGGCTGGTTATTTCATAGAATGGAGTCTTTGAATTTGCTTGTGTATGGTTGGAGGGGTTTCTGATTTTGAAAATGTTCATAATATCCCAAATAATAGATTGCAGATACAACATGTGCACACATGCCAGAGGTTCTCTTTCCAGCAGGACAGAGACAATAATATCCCTTCACAGGATCATCTGATGCATTTTTGTCAAATTGAATCCAAACATTGTATTTTATTTGAGATCCGTGACGAGAATGAATCTGTCCCCTAATGAGATCAGCATCATGCTGGTAAACCCAAATATGAAATAACCAGCCAATCATGCATCTTATGGATATAAGTATAAATATTTGGCTACACTAATTATTTGAAATGTAAACTAAATGTTTAGAAACATATCTAAACAGTACAGTGCATCAGGACATTCATTTATAAAACTCATCTTTAACATTTAAAACTTATATGTAGGCCTAAAATTTAGATAAACAATTAACATTTATATAAACATAATATTTGATGAATATATTTTATAAATATTTCTTCAAATCTGCATAAAAAGTGATGTTTTAGGGCTAAATGTGGAGAAACATTCTTATTTGTAGTGTGTGCAACCTTACAATTAGCACCCCATACTTACTTGTATTATGCAAGTAATACTGTATTTCTAGTATTACTGGTATTATACTTGTATTATTATGTATCACTTATTATATTTTGCCAGTTCAACCACATACTGCAGCTTCATCTCCACTTTCAACATCAGCACTGAAAAACTTTGGGCTGCCAGTTTGGACATAACTCTCAAAGAAACTCCATTACCATGAGGGTAAAGTTCTTGGAAAAGGTGGCCCAGGTTTGATTCCCTTTGGCATCCTTTGGACCCACCTCCTTTCTCCAAGTTTCTCACACCAAACCATCATCCTATCCTTTCAACAAAGGCATAAAACCCGGCAATGGGATAAAAAATAACAAAACAGCAACAACTGCAAAACCTGTTATGCTAAAAGTTACCATCCGTCTTCTGTGTTGATTTCCTTCCAGGTAGTAGAGAAATAACTTTTAAGCGGAGCTGCAGCCCCAGCTGCTAAACAGGAGGTGGTACAACTGCTGCTTAACAGGAGGTGGTACAACAGCTGAGACACAATCTGTGACTGAAGTTTTGTGAATCAAGTAGACAAACCTCTCTACTCTACACTGTAAAAGTTTCCAGATTTTTCATGAGAAGGTTTTTGAAATGATCAAAACTTCCCTTAGATAGTTTGTGCTGCTTACCAAAATGTGCCTGGGACGCTGTATTACATAAACCACAGAGTCTGTTTGACTTTGGTTTCCAGTGGCTTTAAAGCAAAGTTCAGTCTATGTTAACAGAGTGATAACCTCTGGGATTTAAACCCTGCCTCCCTCCAATGAGGGAGTATAAATTTCAATAAATAAAATGATCTTTGACCTGGGAGGTATGATGTTCACACAGCAGCATTAGACAATCATCCCTGAATTCATGATGAAATCAGTCTTTTCTTACCTGGTGTGTTTTCGACTTTCACCTGCTGAAATCCTTGATCCATGATGGCTCCTCTGGATAGGACCTGAAGAGTTTCAAAGATCCAATGAAAAGCAGTCTTCCTGACTGGGACACCTCTTTCTCTCTTTGAAGTTTTTAACTGAGAAATATTCCACGCACCAGGTACATGACATCTGCAGTGCCCTGAGCTTCCCCAACAACAAAATATTTGATGTGGACATCTACTTCTGAGTTGCAGGCCAGTGGTTTATCTGTCTTCTGCACCTCCAGAGAACTGATTGTTTTGGTGTCTTGAGTAAGAGCTTGGAGAGGAGATATGGTCTGTTCCCCCTGTTGGTAGTATGGAGCCCGATGTCCATCATACCTCGTATCAGGTTTGCTGCTTGCCTGGAAAGAGGAGTAACCCTTGTAGAAATTAACCTGTGTCTGCTGAGCTACAACCATCCAGGAGTCATTTAGTACTGTAGAATAAAGTTTGTGTTAAAGTCAGGCACAGTGGGGGTTCATGTGATCCCACAGGGATCAGTGTGATTTCTCACCAGGAGATGGATGTCTCTTTTAAACTCAGCTGTGCTCATGGTGAAAGTGGCTATACCCTCGCTGTTAGTTGTGAGATTCTGCAGCAGACGAGCCGACCACCTCTCACCCTCGAACAGGTGCACCGGCATGTTAGCGATGGGTGTATCATCATAACGAACAGCTTTGATCTGTGGACAGCACAGAGTTTGATGAGTCTGTGTTGAAAAGGTGTACTGGACCTGAGTAGGAAGTGTTAGCACTCACTTTCCCCTCCATGTTTGATCCCTGCTCGTAAACCTTGGGTGTGTCCATGAAGACGATTTTTCCAATAACGTAGCTTATCTCTAACCTCTTCTGGCTTTGGTGGGAAATACCTGGATTAGAAGACTCAATGTTAAAACACTTAGTGAACCACCAGAGATTCAACATCTCATTGTGCTAAATATTTTATCCTGATAGGCCAAGACCCCCCAACACTGGAGATTAATGCTCGACATCAAGCATCAGAGCACAGCCTCCCTCTGCTGTTGACTCTGTGGTAAGAACATCAGTTCTTTCTCAAGCTGGACTCAGAGAGGAGGAATACTGACAGCAGCAAACATCTCTGATAGAGGAAGGTGGAAAGCATCATCCCGTCATGCAATCCTGACACCAACAGCATAGCATCTCTCAGCTGCTGACTGACTTAATACAGGCCTTTCTGCCCTCGCAGAATCTTCACAGTATTTAAATCTCAAAATAAATCTCAGTGCTCTGCCTCTGGTGTTTTCATCAGTGTGAACCCTTATTTCAGCCTCTATCTCTTTGGTTTCTTTTTCTTTTCTTTTTCTTTTTTTTTTTTTTTTTTGGGGGGGGGGGGGGGGGGGGGCTTTTAGTGCCTATAATTGGATAGAGGAGGATAGTGGATAGAGCAGAAAACAGGGGGAGAGTGGGGAGGCCACATGCTAGATTCGAACCCATGCCACCTGCACAAGGGTGAACCTAATGGAGCACGACCTACTAGGCCATCATTGCCCCGACTCTTTAAGCAATTGTCTCTTGCTTCACAAACTCCCTTCACTCTGATTGGCCAGCCTCCTCAGGGGCTGTCAGGGGTGGAGCTATGGGCAGACCTTAGTGTTTGAGGCCCATCCTTTAAATGTGTCATGAACCAGCTGGGAGATCCTTATGTGGTGACTACATCTCATCAATTCTCATAAAGGTCTTACAAGATGTCTTTAAGATCAGGTGCCGATCTGATGTTACCTTCAGAACAGAATGTTTTGATCAGTTTACAGACAGATTCAGGGATTTTTACAACATATGGGTGTGTAGAGGATTGAAAATCTGCACACTCTTCGGGGATTTTATCCTCGAGGATAAATAAAGTATTTTCTATTCTATTCTATTCTTGGTCTGAACATCCAGGACTGGTACTTTATAATCATGTTTAAAACATAGGAAAGCAGAATAGCTCCTTTCTTACACCAAACTGGATGAAGAATAAAGCCAGTGACATTTTTTCATTGGTCCTTTCAATTTTTAAACTAACACAATCATCTATATACCATGTTTTTGCTGACATAATGTCTTTAATCAGTGGCTGGATAACAATCAGGATAATGTATAGTGAACAGGTGGTTATGGAAATTATAAACCCTTCCAATTGCATGTCCTGTCATCATTCTGATGATCATAAGCACCTGTTCACTAAAGATAATTCTCCTTTAGGAGTCAAGGACTTGCCTGTCCCTTCCTCCTCCACACTGGCCTTCAGCTGCAGCTGGTCTCGTAGCACTTTCTGGTCCAGTTTTGTGAAAGTAGACATCTTGATGACGAAACTTGCACAGCCTTTCTTATCTGCCTGTAAACATGAATTATCGATAAATAAGAAAGATTTGATATGAGACATCTATGAAGCTAACCAAAGGCTGTTCATCTGTTCATCTAGCTTTACCTGTTTGATCTCTGAGAAGGACGGGGGGGTTATCTCAGGGGTGCCTCCTGGATTATCAGGGGTAACTTCAAAAGTCCTGTGGTAGTAGCGGCTCAAAGGACGATGCAGCTCTATTTTGATGTTTCCAGGCACAGGCTGCCCATATGTATATCTGAACAGATGGAGAAAGAAAAATTAGATCTTTTTTTTTACCTGAAACTGACACTAATCAGATCACCCAACTTTACTCATCCCTCTGAGTTTGAAGCAGCTGGTACAGAGGACAAACAGAAACAGATGACTAAAATGTGTGGAGAGAATTTTAGTGGACTGATGGATCCAAATCAAGTAAAATTATTATCTATCTAGTCTTATCTATGATTTATAAAGCGTAGGGATTGAGAGAGTCTGGACTTACGTTGCACATATTTCAGCTCTGATTTCTTCTTGCCCAATACTAACTTTCTCAGAGGTTTCTATTTTCACCTCAAATCTCGGCAACACTGCAGAAAAGAAAAACATGTTTTTACACTACTGTTTGCTACAGACTCATTAAAACTAAAAATCTTAAGCCTTAAAGTAACTCACCATATTTCTCCACCTTAAAACTGTGATAAATCTTCTCTTCACCAATTTGCACAATGACGTTGTAAACACCTTGACGGGCCTCAGAGTTCAGCGAGTACGACAGCTGCAGTATTTTACCGGTGGAGTTTTTCATCAACCACTGTCCGACCCTGTTATTGGCTGAATCCTGTTTTGAAAACAAACATTTGAGAATGTGTTAAATACTGATGCTTGTCAAAGAGATGTACAGCTTTTTTAATCTATTTCTTTGTCTAAACATGCTTTACAAAAGCTGCATCAGAAATCAGTTTAAAGGTGCACAGAATTAAACAAATGAAGTGTTGTCTTACCTCAACTTCAATGACATTGTACTGAAAAAAGAAACATGAAAGATGTGTTAACGGAAGTTCATGTTTTGTGTCAAAACTGTCTACTTTTTTAAGCTCTTTTGTTCGTGTTATCTTTGGCGCCCCCTGTGGACAAAATGTTTGCTATTTTGTTTTGGCTGATTTATTCCTGTTTAAGTGTTTGCCATGTTCGTACAGCAGTTTGTATGTTCATCACATACAGCCTGCCAGGGATTTTAGACATTTAGGGCTCTAATTTCGTAGACCAGGCGCAGGCGCAGGTGCAGGCGCACCTGCCCTGCGCTGGCCTTCGCCGTGCACACAGGGCGTGACCGGCGCACTTTGCAAGTTTCCTGCAGTGCCAAGAGAGGCGCAGTCCAGGCGCAGAGCTGCACGTCCACGCCTCCCTCCGTGCAAATGGCAAAGAGGGAGGAGAAAAGCCGTGAGTGGGTTTAACACAGCCGAGCGCTGTTTTCACCAATCAAATGAGCGCCTCTCCTCGCCTTTAAATGCCCTGCGGCCGAGGCGCAGCGTCTGATTGGTCTGAGTGATCTACAGCACCGCGGAGAGAGTGCTGGTAGCGGAGACGGTCAGAGCCGCTGTGCCTGCAGCAGGTCAATGGACAGCGGGGCACATCGGAGGACACGACGCGCATCACTGTGTGGGCCAGCTCCCGGGACAGATGTAATCTGTTCCTTTGTCATTAATAGGAGTAAAAAATTAAGAGACAGTTACACAGCTGGCTTATCCATTCAGAATACTTTTGATCCACCTGCACTCCTGGTTTGTTATCGGCAAATAGCAGAACCTTTGGTGATATACTGTATACTCTCCCAGTGTCTCCACCTCATCCTCCTTACAACAATGTACTCCATCTTTTTAGATCAGGTTAAAAATAAAGACTAAAACAGAGAAATATAGGAAATCACGGGTAAATCCTGAGTGACATACATTTATTTCGTCTCTTTTTTCTTTGTCATTTCTCTCCCTCTTTTCTTTGAATTAAATGAAATAAGAGAACCAGATATACTCAGTATCAGATGTTAAGGCTGTTTATTGTTTAATTGTAAGATGTGCATCAAATTTCCAGCTGCCGTCAGGTTAACTTTCCATTATGATAAACGGCTTTAATCTGACATTGGATGTGACAGGACAGTTAATATAGATATAAATGTATATGCTGGTTCAGACGGTTACATTAAATAGCGATTGCTGTGATTGTTTATTGTATTAAAATGTGCCTGACACTCTGGAAACCTGCCTCTGAGGCTTTGATGACATGTGCGCACATGTGCGCCTGTCACCAAATTACAGCTGCGTGGGGTTTTGCTTCCCATCCTTAATTCATCCTTTATAAGAATGAAAAAGGAAAGAAGAGGATGTTGATTACTCACCAACAGATGGGCAGGTCTCAACTTGCTGTCCAGTGAGATGACTCTGAAGTGCACTGAGAGATAAACAGAGGGCTTACTCGCACCTTCCCAGGGTTACTTACTGTCTGCTGTATTCATGTTTTGATGAACTTTGAGTCTGAATGGTTCATTTCTCTATCAGCACACACTAAACAGGGGATGATTTTATTAAACTTACGAGTCACTCATTGTTAATATTTCCTTTGAAATTTTAAGAAGCCTTTTCCTCCATCTTGTTATCAGTCCTCTTATCTGTCACCTTCCTGTTTTAGCAGTTGTCACAAACTCTCATATGGATTGTTGAAAACAGAACCCAGCTGTTGTCACAGATAATCAGATCATTGTTACCTGTTTGCCCTGGGAGGTAGATGGGTTTATCTGTTTGGACGAATGTGCTGGGTTGGTAGGATTTGATCATGACTCTTCGGACTTCTTTTGAGTAAAACGTTTGTCCTCGCACCTCCACCTCCAACTTTCGAACCTCCTTCACAAGAGGCACCTGTGAAAGAATCAACATAAAAATAATTCAAACTCAGCAAAAACTGGATCGGTTTTTAAATGTTTATGACTTAGTTTTATTTGAAACTGTTTTATAAGACTAAATATGAGCCACATTCATCTGACAAGGAAAATGTTAAATTTCAACATATTAAGAGACAAAAATGAGGCCTGAATTGATTTAAAAGAGTAAAAAAAAATCCTCTGGGAGGTAAGAAAATGCACCTGCTTTGTCTCCTTTTATTAAGATAGAGTTATTCTTATTTTAATAAACTGAAGCAGTAACTCTTTTGACCCTTTGGCAGATTCTTTCATGCAGTTTAGACCTCATTTTTGTCTAATAACATCTTGAAATAAGACATTTCTCTTGCCCTGTCAGGTGAATATGGCTCATATTAACTCTGATAAGTCAATCTATATTTAAAGAAAGGTCATAGATACTTGAAAAGGTTTCAGTTTTTGATGTGAAACTAGAATATTTTATGTGAATTAATTCTTTATTTCAGTTAATAAAGTAAAAAATAAATTTAAAAAAAAAAGATAAAATATATATTCTTTTTTAAAGATTACATACCTGTAGGCTCACACTGTCAGTTTGTAAGTAGTTTAGTGGCCGTTTATATTTAGTGCAGCTAGCAGCATGTCCGTAACGAGTAACGTTAGTGAATCCTGGATAGCTGTGTCCTGCCAGTCATCTATCAAGCAGAGCTAACGCAACCTCACTCTTCATTTTACTGATAGACTCAAGTTTGAACAGAGCACTGCAGAATAACTGCTGCATGTGGGTTGGAATAGACATTATCACAAACAGCTTAGCCCCTGTGTTATAGCGTGATATAGCCCTAACTTAAGGCTAATTAACCTCAGCTCAGGCTGTATGACACAAACCAAATTTGGAGTTGATCCAATACAAAACCTCAGACAAGTTGGCATGATAAACCTGGCCAAAAAATTTCAGGCCTCTAGTGCAAAGTAGCCCGAGGAGCTGCAATTTTCAGCCACTGTGGGGCGCTATGAAACATCTTTTTTTGTGCAAATACTGGATTCATAAATTTTTCGCTGTGAGCGAATTTTGTGGCTGGGTGCATTCGCGTTTATTTCAAGTGAAAGGCACGCAATTTGGGGTTAAATGCCCAGGAAGAAAAATAAACTTGAAGGTTTCAAGAGGGCCTTAGTCGCACCTGCAGTTAGCGGGCTCGGGCCCTAATAACCTCTTAATTATTAGGCGCTGATAATCTCTTTTTAAAGGGGCTGTAAGGAGTTTAAAAAGTGATCTTGAAAAAAAGCTCCCTTCTTGATATATGCCTGATCGTAATTCACACTATAAAATTATATTATCTATGTTTTTTTCTGCTGAAAACTTTTTCTGTGATTAATTTTGTAGTGATGGTGGACAAAGGAGCCTAGGTATCAGACAGAAAAAGGATAGTAGAGCAAAAAAAGAAGCTTAATGAGAGAACCCGAGCTAAAGGCTTATGTGATCCCTTACCTCAAATTAAAAAAATCAAAACCCTAAATTTTATGGAAAATCTGAAAGCTCTATCAGAAGTTAGCACATTAATTCCTTTCTTTGGCAGTCAATATGAAACATTGCTTATTTCTGAGTGAAGCATAAAGCAATAGAAATTCATTAAAATACAACAACCTTTTTACGCCATAGATTTTGTTCTTTGAGGAACAAAACTGATTTTTTTTTTTCTAACACATACTGAGTCTTTCACCGTGTAATAAATTACTGATGTATGAATAACTTTCCAACCTTTGGATTCTGATCTCAATAAGTCAGTTGGGTGGAGGGGACAACTTCACCATAGTCACCATTTTGTTGTGGATTAAAAAATGGTAAGTTTTATTTCAAATGAATATAAAAAAAAAACATCTAAAGACAGATTTTTTTTAATTTTATGCATTGTCTTTTTTTTGTTTTTGATTTGTTTTTTACGTTTACCCCCTGTGCCAGTGACATGATCTGAGTAGCTAGCTAAACTAAGTGCTTCAGACAGGAAATCTGTTGACTGAATGTGAGGGATCACAGTCACATTAGGGGTGAAGTTACTGCTGGTTAAGGTTGAGAATCCCTGATTTAGGGAGCCAAACTCAAGGACTCAGCTTAGCTTTCAGAACCCCCCCCTCCCGAAAAAGAAAACGACAACAACAACAACAACAAAACACTTCACTGACCTGGAACTTGATGCATTTGTGAAACTCCATACTGGACATCTCCTCCATCAGGGTAATATTCTGCTCCTTGGACCTTAAAGTGACGGTTATGACCAAAGTCTCGTTGGGCTTCATGAGACTAAAACAGAAAGTTGTTTCAGCTCCGGCTTCGATGACCGCAGGGATGGCTACCATGTAGTGCCTACACAGGTTAGAAAACACACAGTAAAAATTTGATACACCAACAATCAGTTTTCAAGACCTCCCCCAGCTGTTTTTTTCTCTTTGCGTTTCTTAGACATGTTACGAGAAACATCTGAATTTGACTTACGGCCCTGGGGCTGCCTGAGCTACACACACCAAACCCAGGCTGACAAACAATGTCCATATCCACATCTGAACCCCAGGACGACCCATGGCTGACTGTGATGAGTCTCAAAGACAGTTTGTGTTAAATAAACTCTGCCAAAAATCAATAGACCTCCCCCCACATCACACAGACCCACTCATCATTTCTGGGTAGCTTTTGAGTCAATCATTCACAGTAAAGACAAAGTCCTCATTTAGGTCAAAGTCAGGCCTCAATCAAGAATTCAAGAGAAAAATCTCATCACACTTTTTCATTTTAGTCAAGTTTTGACACAGTGGAGCTGAAACGTTGAGCTGATAGGGAAAAACAACATTTCCACAAGATTCCACCAGAGGCTGGCTCCAACTGCAGGTCAGCATCCACTAGACTCCATTTAAAACTGATCAGTGACCAGTGTTGAAATGAAGCCAACATGAAAGTGAAAAAGAAAAAAACTGCAGATCCCCTGGTTTCCACTTGCAAAGAGCTTTCTTTAACTCACTCATTTACAAATATTGAGACCGACGGAAACGCGCTACTTACACTCAACAAAAATATAAACGCAACACTTTTTTTTTGGCTCCCATTTTTCATGAGATGGACTCAAAGATCTAAAATTCATTTCAGATACACAATGTTACTATTTCTTTCAAATGTTGTTCACAAATCTGTCTAAATGTTTGAAAGTGAGCACTTCTGCTTTGCTGAGATAATCCATCCCACCTCATGGGTGTGCCACATCAAAATGCTGATCTGACATCATGATAAGTGCCCTGGTGTGCCTCATACTGCCCACAATAAAAGGCCACTCTGAAATGTGCAGTTTTGTCTCACAGCGAAATGCCACAGATGTCCCAAGCATTGAAGGAGCGTGCAATTGGCATGCTTACAGCAGGAATGTCAACCAGATCTGTAGCTTGTGCATTGAGTGTTCATTTCCCCACCATAAGCCGTCTCCAAAGGCGTTTCAGAGAATATGGTAGTACATCCAAACGGCCTCACAACCGCAGACCAGTTGGGTTGTGTAACATTGAGTGACAATATCATCAGCCAATCAAATTTTGATGTGTTTTCTAAAGAATGCCTCAGGCAAGCGAGGTTTCTAGTGCTGGTCTGGGCGTTGCCATTCAAACAAGGGCGTAGGTTTGCATAGGGACGGTAGGGACATAACACTACCAACTTTTCAGGAGGCACAAATTGTCCCCACCAACTTTTAAGCAACTTTTTGCATTATATAATGAGTTCAGTTGTATAGGGAATTTAGATTGTCTTTCCATATGTTGTAAGGATAGAATTGACCCTACCGTTATTAAGTGAACTATTTTCATAATGTTCAGACTTAAATTTACCCTTTTTCACTCGCTGAATGAGCCGGTCCATATTTTTTTCCTCAAACGCACGTTAGATTGGCTAATGACTCCCCCCCACCGACACACACACACGCACACGCACACTCACTCAGCCACGACAGAAATACACGTCGGCAACATGCCGCCTCCTACGCAGAGGAGGGATATTAAAAGTTTTTTTCGGCCAGCAGCAGCCACTGTAAGTAATGTAAAAAGACGTCAATGAGGAGGTGGGGAACACACCACTAAATTTGATACTGAAAGTCCGACCTGCATCAGTTAGCAAACTGCGCATGTGCAGTACTCTCTAGAGAGCTGATTCCTTTCTTTGAGGGGCATGCGTAAACAAAGTCTTCGTCAGTTCAGAGGTCATTACAGCCACACAGCGCTATCTGGAGTGACACAGACTTCAGCAGATCATCCATATCTAACCCAGAGTGGACTATGATGGAATGTTGGTGAAAAACATGAGTTTTTGAACGATTAATGCAGTTAGGAGGAGCTAGGAGCGGTGCTGTCTATGAGTTTGGCTGTGCTTGTGGACAAAAGCAGTAGTGTTTTACCTGAAGGAAGGCTCCATTTTTATTTATTTTTGTTATTCTCTAAGACGTTTTTTCAGTTATATTTAATTTATTTATAGGACCGACAATGTTGAGTGGTCTTAAGACAAATGTTTATTTTTGGATTCAGTTAAGAGATTATTAACAAGTTTTTACTGTGTATGTTAATATATTTTAAGTTGTGTTCAAATATTGCAATTTAGATTCAATTAATTAGGTTCATATTTGTGAGAAATGTAGCCCTGACCCCCGTTCACCCAATCTGTTTGGTCTTATCAATGTCCCGTCTCCAGCAAAAAGTGTACATGCAGGTTATGCTGTTATATTGTCCCTACCAATGTTGAGACCAAACCTACGCCCTTGCATTCAAATGAGCTTGACTGGTTGGCCCATGGTCTGGGGTCCATTTCAAAAACAATAAACTCAAATTCTGAACTCTGAGTTGATCTACTTTGAGATAGAAAACTCTCAGTTTTCGGTTTTAGAACAGCTGATTTTAATTAGTTCAATCAACTGTTGAGTTAAGCGTGTGCAGTCCAACCATAAAAAGACAGCATCAATGGAGCCCTGATTCACTGACGAACCATGGCAACAGAAAGGAGAAGGGACATGTTTTTCACCCCAATTCAATCAAAAATTTTAATGCGCTCACAGGAAGAGTTTGATGTTATACAAAAAAAACTTGTTTGCACAGAAACGCAGTGTAACATACAGTATCTGCTGGGAAGTGAGCGCATGACTGTGAGCAGTAACGTTTCAAATGTAAGGACGGATTGAGTTGTGTATGTAAATGATTTAGGTGTGTAATGGTACCGCTTGAAAAGGTAATTGTCTGAAATTGCGAGCACATCAATGCGCGGTCTGATGATCAACTCCTGACTTCTCCGCACAGTAATGCTACACCTTCATCCATGGGATTGTTCACAAAAGGATGTCAGTAAAAAAGGTTGGTAGCAGGCACTGTGCCTGATAAACTACTGACTCTGATTTTTTTAAATGATTTTTTATGGATGTGCTAACTAAAAACAACAAAGACTTTGGGACTGCTGGCCCTGACTGAAACACCACCGTGTACTACTGTAAATAAATAAATAAATCTAAAATTTAACTGAGCAGTGTAGTAGAGCACCAAAAATTGTACTGTAAAGCTTTCTTATTCAGTAATTTGACATTCAGAATGTAAATAATGAATATTTTTGTTTTAAAACAGAATAGAACTTTATTTATATGCAACAAGTGCAAGACATTGCAAAATTTTAATTATATAGTCCACATTACAACACTACCAATGTCTGCATATTCCTTTAAAACAAAACATGTAGACTTATATTAGTATTCGTTGTTATTGAAATCGTATAATTTTGTCAAATCATACAGCTGCAGGTGTTGTCGGCAGCTGCTTAATGTAACTAATGAAGTAACTTGTAATCTAACTTAGTTACTTTTGAAATTGAGTAATCAGTAAAGTAACTAAGTTACTTTTTAAAGGAGTAATCAGTAATCAGCAATCAGATTACTTTTTCAAGGTAACTGTGGCAGCACTGGCCCCTAGTGGACTCCTGTGGTATGTTACATTTGCTTTGGAACTGGGAGGTGGGGAGTGGAAATGACATCATCTCCCACTTAAAAGTGTTCCAGTTGCCAAGCTGGAAAACCTTGCCATAATAGCAATACTTCCATATATAAACATAGAATAAAACTATGTATACAGCTGATTTAGTGCAATAAACACTGGTCAAAAATGCCAAAATAAACACAGTATAACAGGAGCTTAATTACTGTTGACACCTCGGGCAGCCATCTTTGATTGTGAACTTGGAGGCGGTGTGGATCCACCAACTTCCTAGTTGAAAATTTTAATCCAGGGGGTCCAGTAGAAATTTCCCACTCAGAACTTGTAAATTCCGACTTCCTGGAGGATGAGTACAGGTAGTGGTGGAGAGGCAAATTGCTACATCGTTTGGTATTTTTTTCCATCAAAGAAAAGAAAGCATGTCTCATTCTAATGTAAGTAAATTCACTTAACCACATTAGGAGTAAATGAAAACAGAAGATATTTAGTGCACCAAGCAGTTATGATAGCACGTACTTTTGTGTTTTTCTGATCGGTAGATAATAAATGACATATTTGTCATTACCTGGCTAACAACTCCTGCTAGCTAGAGAGCTGAAAACAACCATCAGACGTAAAGTAACTGTGATGGTTTGTGCTAAACCAACTGTAATTTTAACAGGACCCAGAAGTGAGGCGGAGGCAGAGGAAGCAGTTTGAGGGAATTTATTAAATCAGAGAGATATGTGGATGAATCCAGAGTCCCAGCTTGAGAGGCAGTGATCCAGAGAGTGAAGGTGAGAGACTGAGAGAAACTGTCCAAATCCCAGAGAGTTGAGGCTGTGTGGCTGAGGTTGGGCTGCAGGAGGTTTGCTCGTGGAGGCACTGGAAAAATAGACAAACAGGGGATTAGAAAAGGGGACATAAGCTTAGAGCATAAACTAGAAATCTTTGAAATATTCAATTCACGAAGATGGCCACTGAATGAGCAGGAATACTCTGGCGCCGGGCCCCACTCCAGCCAGAGCTTAAGAGCTGGAGCTGCTGATTGGGATGAGATGCAGGTGTGTAAGAGCAGCCCAACAGAGAGGGGAGGAGGGAGACTGGGAGCAGTCCACCAAAGCAGCACACATGAATCACCACAGTAACGTTCGGTTCTCTGCAAGAACCCTATGCTGACGGGGATCGTTAGGTCTCCTGGTTCTTCTTTTTGGCAGCCCCCCTGTAGCTGACAGCCTTCTACAAAGAAAAATCATTTGCATTGATTTCCTCTTCATCCAGCCCCAGTGAGGACCTACTGCAAAGAAAAAACAAACAAACTGTGAGAGTTTGGTTAACCAGCAGGTTTTTAGGAACACAAGAGGAGGCAGGGGCAAAACAGGTCTGAGGGTTTTTATTGAAAAAGGTTTATTTGAGTGAGGGAGAGAGTGTGACTGTAGGTGAGTGGCTGTAGGTGAGTGGCTGCAGGAGCGATCACAGAGGCACTGGAAAAAAACAGAGAGACATAAAAAGCATTATTCTAAAGGGGGATCCACAAAAAGACACACAGGCACAAAACACTAAGATACTTAAATTTGGCCTGATTACCACAGTGAGAGCAGGAATCAACTGGCGCCGACCCATCCCTCCAGCAGAGCTTAAGAGCCGGCACTCCTAATCACCAACTCAATGAGGGTGTGCGAGGTGCAGCCGCGGTGAAAACCTGAACAGCTGCTCAGGGAGGGGAGGGGGGAGAAGAGAGAGCAGGCTCACTGCAGCCAGGATCACCATACAAACAAAAGATGTATGACATAACATAAATAAAGTGCAAGAATAAAGAGTGTTTATATTGCTAACATGAGAAACATTTGAACACGGTATGTCAATAAACTTTAAAATCCTTGCATCCAACTGTTGAACAGCTGCCTCTGGAACACTGTTGCTCTTCAACTCCACTATTCCGGCTGGAGAGAAATCATCATCTCTGTGAAATAGACAAGAAGTATAAGACAAACTTTTTAAATTCCACTCATGACCACTCTGCAAACAAAAGTTGATCTACAATACCAAGTAGATAAGGTTACTACTAAGGATACTACTAAGGTGTGGTTAATACCTACAGTTATGTGTACTGTACCCAAATTATTACTATTATTATTATTATTATTATAATTATTATTATTATCATTATCATTATCATTATCATTATTATTCATTCATTCATTTATTCATTTTCCGAACTGCCTATATTGTTCAGGGTTACGGGTGGTTGGAGCCTTTCCCAGCTGTCATTGGGCGAGAGGCGGGGTACACCCTGGACTGGTCGCCAGTCAATCACAAAGCTGACACACAGAGACAGACAACCATTCACACACACACTCACACCTACAGACCTTTTAGGCCCCGTTTACACAACGCCGAAAACGGTCGATTCCGCAAACATTTCGTTGCGTTTTGGCCTTCCGTTTAGACGAGACCACGTTGCGTTTTCAGTGAAAACGCAAACTTATGAAAACGCTCCCCAGAGTGGAAAGATCTGAATCCGCTCCTCCATCCAGCTTCGTGTAAACACAGAGCGGAGCGTCTCAGGGTGAAACGCTGACGTCACCGCATGCGCACTCGCAGTTTTAGGTGAAGGCTCCGCGCTCAGCCACATTTCCAGTTGAGCCAGTAGTTGGCGGTAATGCGCATTATGGTTGGATTGCCGACCGTCTCACACAACAAAACGGCAGAAAAAGAAAGAACAGAAGAGGAGACTTCTCCTCCTGGAGTCGTATGAACGCGGATCGTTTTCACACCATCCTCATGTAAACGCGGGTGGCTTTTGAAAACGCAAAGGAAGAATTGTTGCGGGAGTCTCCGTGTAAACGGGGCCTTAGAGTGGTCAATTAACCTAATGAGCATTTTTTTTGACTGTTGGGGGAAGCCAGAGAACCCAGAGAGAACCCACACATGCAACAAGACAACATGCAAACTTCACATAGAAGGGCCCACTGGCCAAGCTGGGAATCGAACCGGTGACCTTCTTGCTTTAAGGCTGCAGCGCTGACAGTTGCGTCACTGTGTATAGCCCTATTGTTATTATTATTACTATTATTATTGTTATAATTATTACTACTGCATCTTCATTACTATCTCATATTTTTTTAGTGAATATGTTGTTGATGTCCTTTACTTGTACTTCTCATTTGTCCCCCATTGTGATTTTATGATATCTACAATATTTATGGTCATCTCTTCAAACGTTGATCTCAAATAGCAGGCTAAAACACGACTAATATCACAATAACAAGAAGCAGGCCGGTTGAGTGGTGCTAAGAACTCCAGCTGCTTTTTCATTGTTTTCTAAATAGACTGAGTGGTGTCCAAAGACTGAATAACACCCAGTTGTTTCATTCAACTCTCTCAGTGAAAGCTTACGGTCATGCGCATGGCGCAGCATCACACCTCTTCTGGGTTCTTGTCCAATCATTAATTTCGGAACAAAATATATGATTGAGCGTATTCATTGCTGCCCAGCCGCTGATACAGACCACGGACATTTCTCATCACAGTGTCAGTGGACTATGTGGATGACTTGCTATCAGTGTATGGATGACTTTTTGACAGCTATTTACAAAAATGCTTAAAAAAATATGACCTACCCTACCTTTAAAGAAGTGCAGTTTTTAGCACTTCAAGCATTTTTCCACTGGAGGTTGCAGCTTGGTTGGTACTCAGTTAATGGTTGTTAATATAAAACTCTAGAACTAAATAAAAAACTATCAGGTCATAAAATCACCCTGTGCAAAATGTGTGGGCACAAATGAATGAGCAGAACAGAACAGACTGGAGCCAGGCAGTAAACAAACTCTTTTAAGGCTTCTTTTTCAATGAGCATGTATGTGGCTTCTGGGTCTTTTGCAGTTCGACTCAAGTGGACACTTAAAGAACTGCAGGTATAGCACTTCTTATTTGTTTGTCTGTTTGCCTTCCACACTAGGAAGCCAAAAGTAAAACATACAGGAAATAAATATTATGAGTCACACTTTTCAGCTTGTATAAGTGTGGAAAGAAAAGTGAATGAGAAAAGAAAAAAAGCACATTGGATGACCTTTAAAGGTGGGCTGGAAATTTTTCAACCAGAAACTGTGAAGAGCTATACCAAACTCTTGAACCTGTGTCTTCACAATAAAATGTGGAAAAATCATAAAAGTGACTTAAAAATTAAAGCTTGGATGATTTATTTCAAAACAGCTGCAAAGAGACCTGTTGCTGCAGCTGGTAGGAACTATTTCTTTTGAAAAAGTTTTTTTTCTTTTTTTTTTCAGTGATAAAAAAGGGTTTTTTTTGTTGAGTTGTTTAAACTTTGTTATTAAGTAGAATGATTTTCTGGGTTGCGATGAAAGAAAGTAAGGTCCCTGGACTCTGTCAGGATTTCTGTCTGCTCTGACAGCTTTCACTGTACATGATCCCTACCAGAGCTGTGACCTTTGTCTGTTAATTCAGTCCATCTGTGTTTGGACTGGTTATGAATGCATCCCAAACTTATACGATCCACCTCTAAGGTGTTCCATCGTAAAAGCTGTATCTCTTGACTTGCAACAGGCGCCCTTTGACCTGTGTGGGATGCTCCACAGTAAGCAAACCTTTGCGGGTTTCAACACAGCAAAGTTAAACACCCACCCATTTTTGCCTGAAATAAGAGCTGAGCTTTCAGAGCAGCAAAGTCCAACATGTAAACTGGAACACAGCGGGCAGAGAGAGCTGGGAGGAAAAGAGAGGAAGACTAACTCTTCACCACTTCATCAGGATTGACTGCAGATAGGATGCAGTTGCTCTGTTACCAGATCTGGCCTGGAAATAACCCAATATGGTCCAAGGTGTCAGCACCATGTGGTCTCACTGGTTTCAGGTTAATACTCCTGTCAGAAAACAAACAGAGGCTGCTCTTTGTGTCATTACATGAAAGTCTGTGATAGCAGGCAGGAGCCACCTTTACAGTGTGGTGAAAGAACTGTTGTCATTGAATGTCAACACAGTTACTGTTAAGGTTATGGGTCGTTTGTTAATTTTTAACAGAACCATTGCCTAATTGATCCACAAAACCCCAACCTTTTGAGTGGGTCACAAGAAAACAGATCGAGGATCAGTGACTAAAGTCTGAAGTCCAAATTTTGTGGTTTGGTGGTAACTTACAGAAAGAGCTGATCTCTTAAGCTTCCCCACATGATAATTCAATATAATGATAATGTCATGAAGTGATTCAAAGATGAAAAAGGGGGAAAACCACAACATTAAATAATAAAAAAAAAGCATTATAAGAAAAATAAAAACATTACAACATGAAAGCAAACGTGAGAGCACTAAGCAGCAAATCAAAAATAGAAGTTTTAAGGCAAATTTAAAAACATTAAAATGTTAAAAAAAAAATCATTAAATTAAAAATACGAGTCAAGTCTTGGATTTTGCACATGTACCAGGGCTGTTTAAAGTGTGAACTTTGATAGTTGAGCAGAGAAAATTTGTTTTAATTGTGCCTACTACTGTGCTTGATGAGCCAACCCCCTTTAGAACAGCTATATTTAAAAATCTTGGCTGTTTCCCAGACCCCCAACTACACTTGCAGTGCCTACTATTCTGACCAAAATTCAGTATGTAGTAGACAGTATGCAAAACGTTGCTAAATCTGCCAAAAATCCCCAGATGCACTACTGATCTAGGAAAATTTCTCAATATGCAACAGACCAATCTACGTGCCACAATGCATGGCACTATCACTGTTTGCAGGTGGCAGATTTTGGAGAATAACCACCATCTACTGGAATGAGTCAGCATTCTAACTACAATACAAAAACACTAACCTGAGACATGCTGTGAGATAGAAGTGGAGTGATGCGAAAGAAACACTGGTAAATCCCATCAGTTATAGTCTTAAAGGGGTAATTACTTCTATAAATTGATTGAAGCTCATATAAACCAATAATTCACTAATTCACTTAAACCGTACATGGATTACATGGAAAAGGTTTTTCCATCAGCTGTAAGAAATAAAAAATCAATCCCTTCCAGATTTATGTTGAATAAATGATCAAATTTCTGGTGCAAGGTCAGACAACAAATATGGTAAATCTGCTATGATATGATTAACAAAATAACTAAGATGCCAAGGTAAAAATATATATATATTATATATAAATATAAAATCCATCAGCTGAAGCTATCCAAAATTAAAAACCAGAGGAGTATACTACTATAATACAGACCCAAGAGAACAGTCAGACTACATACTACATGCAAAAGCAGCAGGCAGTATGCGGTGCCTACTACATACTACATTCACATGTAGTATCAATCAGTCAGTCTTTATTTGTATAGCACCAAATCATAACTGACATGGCATGAGTACAGCACTTTGCAGCATTAGCAAGCTAACATGTAAAGGAACAACTTCCCTTTAACAGGCAGAAACCTAGGACAGAACCAGACTCATGTTACACAGACATCTGAAGAGACTGGAATGGGGTAAGAGAGAGATGGAGGAGGGAAGGAAACAGGATCCATGTGTGTCAGTTTCTCCCCGACAGTCTAAACCAGGGGTCACTAATGTGGTGCCCATGGGCACCTGGGTACCTGCAAGAACCACTTAAGGTGCCCGCGAGGCATGTACGAAAAAACAGCACTGATCACAATGGAGCTCCTTAATACCATCATTGTTCTGTAAATCATTTATAATAATTGTGAAATAATAAACATTGACCTGCGAGCAGTCTCTTCACACAGTATTACCACTTCTACTATGATTTATATTATTAAAAAGTGATCTGTGCAACTTTGTTCAGAAAGTTTTATCATACAAGTAGCCCTTTGTGCTATTCATTTCCCATGAGGTAGACCTCAGTCTTAAAAAGGTTAGGGCCCCTAGTCTAAACCTATAGCAGCAGAACTAAGAGCTGGTTCAGACCTGATCCAGCTCTAACTATAAGCTGTATCAAAAAGGAAAGTTTGAAGTTTGCATCCCTGTCCCTCCTTTTCTAGTGCCTCTTTGTCAACTTGCAGCAGCCAAACCAACATTCACGCAGCCACAACTTTCTCCCTCAGGACTCTGGACTGTAACTCATTCACCCATCTACCTGTTGTCAATAAAACCCCTCAAAACTGCCATCTCTGCTTCCACCTGCTTCTGGGCCATTTACAAAAGGTTTGGTTCCCCTGAACCATCACAGAATACACTGGCCCACATGGAACCAACACCCGAGGCTATTAAGGAAGCTCTCACTAACCAAGGTATACTAATCAAACGCCACAACAAGATGCTCTACGGCACAATAGAGTTACTATAGTCCCTTCACCAGCAGCAGAATCACCTTTCAGGCCAGATTCCTCTTGCGGAGGCTCAGACCAGTGATAACAGTGTGCCCTCTGCCGTGAGTAATTCTCCTGGGCCTGTTGGCCACCTTCAGTCACCAGC
This sequence comes from Halichoeres trimaculatus, assembly GCF_033239565.1. NCBI lineage: Eukaryota > Metazoa > Chordata > Actinopteri > Labriformes > Labridae > Halichoeres > Halichoeres trimaculatus. The sequence goes on along the minus strand of NW_027437188.1, from coordinate 2,042,906 downwards.
TCCTGGTAAAGAGCCTTTTATTCCCCCACCTGAGCTGTACTCCAAAGATTCAGGTTCTTGCAGTCAGTTTATTTTAAGTTGTTCACTAGTTTTTGATCTACAGCCTTTAAGTTACCCTTCGAACAAAGGTAAGATAGATTTTATGGTTAATATGCTGCATGGTCATGCCGCCAAGTGGTCCACTACTTTGTGGAACAGCTCTTCTCCTGTGTTTTCTTCTTTTGAGATGTTTATTGCTGAGCTTTGCAGTGTTTTTAATCACCGGTCAGGGAGAGGGAGGCTACCCGCTGCCTTTTATCTGTTTAAAGCGGCTCAAGTCTAACCACCCACAACACAATGGACCAAGGCCCTTTTAGCTCTGGTCTAGCTCTGCTGGCCATTGAGAGAACACCGGTAAAATCCCTGGAAAAAACACCTGGTTGTGACGACAGGGTCACAGATCATTTTCTTGAGAAGAATGGAGGGTAGACGCTACGTTCAAATATATAATCGAATTTATGATGAAGGCTGGAAAAAAATGAGCTTCCCCTCCTTGACTGACCAGCAATCAATTTTACTGTAGAATAACAGAGATTTTCAAAGTAAAAATCTTAGATCCTAAAATAAAGGAGTAATAGCTGTAATGTATTGGTGGCTTTCATATTTTTTGTTACCCATAGTTCTGACTATTCTTGGTCTGTAGACTATGTTCTTACTACCACTCTGACTACTCACAGACATAATATTTTCAAAGTTTTAAATTCCTACACTATAAAATGAAGGAGAAATATGTCTGATGTTTTGGTGGCTGTCAGTTTTTATGTTAGCCATATGTTCTGACAATTGTTGGTATGTATGTTTTCACTACAACTCTGACTACTCACAGACAAAAAATGTCAAGCAATATTACTGAAAAATAACAGAGTTTTTTTTTTTTTTTTTTAAGTTCAAGTCTTACACTATAAAATGAAAGAGTAATATCTCTGATGATTTGGTGGCTTTCAATTTTTTTGTTAGCCTTAGTTCTGACAATTCTTGGTCTGTACATTTTCAGTACCACTCTGACTTCTCACATAATATAGCAAGCAATTTTCTGTAGAATAAAAGAAATTTTAAAGTTAAATCTTAGATCCTAAAATAAAAGAGAAATAGCTGGGATGTTTTGGTGGCTTTCATTTTTTTTTTTTTTTTTTTTCCAAAAGTTCCTACAATTCTTGGTCTGTTTCTTTTCAGTACCACTCTGACTTCTCAAACACAAGACATCAAGCAATTATTGTGGAGAAACAGAGATTTTTAATGTTAAAATCTGGGATCCTCAAATAAAATAGTTATGTCTCTGATGTTGTAGTGGCTTTTAAATTTTTTTTTTTGTTATCCATAAGTTCCCACAAGTTTTGTTCTGAATGTTTTTGGTACCAGTCCGAGTACTTACAAAAAAAATCAAGAAATTTTATTTTAGAAAACAGAGATTTTCAAAGTTTAAAGTCTTACACTATAGAATGAAGGAGTAAAATCTCTGATGATTTGGTGGCTTTCAATTTTTTTGTTATCCATTGTTCTGACAATTCTTGGTCTGTATGATTTCAGTACCACTCTGACTTCTCATAGATTCAATCAATTTTACTGAAGAAAAACAGAGATTTTCGAAGTTTCAAGTCCTACATTTTAAAATGGAGTAATATCTCTGATGTTTTGGTGGCTTTTATTTATTTATTTATTTTTTGTTTGTTATCCATAAGTTTCTACAATTCTTGGTCTGTATGTTTTCAGTGCCACTATGACTTCTCACCATAGAATAGAATTTATTGTCATTGTAACAAGTACAACAAAATTGAAGTCACAGCAGCAATCAAGAAAACAAAAGTAAGAAAGTGCAAAAAGGTCCATAAGAAAAAAGATGATGACAGCTTGTCTATCATTCTCCAGTTCAGCCAGCCTCCACCTCCACAGGGTCAGGGCTGAGCTTCTTTCAGTCATGCTCCATCTCTGTCTTCTGTATCCTGTCTACTCACAGCAGGTGAAGCTCTTCTAACATGGCGTTGGTGTCTGATGTTAGGTCCGTTAGCCATGTCTGTGAATAGCATGATGCTACTCTGCCCTCTGGTATTCCCTCTGTTGCTGGGTTAGCGTGGATAGCTTATCTATATTGGAGATAGATCTTACGTATCCAATAAAGATGGATCCAACAGGTCTAGGTCTCTAATAGGTCCATGTCATCACTTCTTAGTTCACACCTGAGAACCATCATGTCGTCCTCACCTCCTACTTCTCACCTTGTGGGAAGACATCAGGCCTTACACCAGTTAGCGTTGACATGCTACAGGCTGCAAACAGCTGAGTTCACATGTAAACAATGCAGCCATGGTTACATGTAGGATCTCCAGACAAACACAGGAGAAAAAGTAGTAAAAATATCACTAAGCCACAAAAAGTTTGGAGTCCATGACCAACAAATGAGCTACACAAAGTAATGATACAAATACATAATTTGTAACATATATAATAACAAATACAAAGATTACAAAAAGAGACGAAAAAATTACTAGAAACGGACAGAAAAGAGGGATGGGCTGTAAAGGCAGCCATAACCAACAGAGCGGCGCCCAGCAATATGTTGTACTTTGTTATCTATATGTAGCTTATTTGTGTTAACTGAAACATATGTACAACAATATATTTCTTTATTACTGCTCTGGGTGCTCCATAAAACCCTATTCAGTGCCACTACAAGCTTAATCTTTATGATTAGACTTTTAAGACTTTAATCTGACACGTGAACTGCAGGTGTCTTGCCGCCCTGCTCTTGCACTCCATGAACACTGCTCAAACAGGGTGTATACAAGCGCATCAGTACAGCACGCACAGTGCAACCTTTTCTCAGAACAGTACTCAATTTGTTAATTGATCAAGGGCGCCATCTAGCGACCATATTTAACTCATACACATATCTAACAGCAAACAGGAAAAGGTAAAAATCAGTGTCATCTTATAATGCTTTTAATATTTTGTCATACATAAGTTCGTTTCGCTCTAAAAATTATTTTGGTTCAAACAAACACTGTGATTCAGGTTATAGCCTCATAGTTTTAAATTGTGATTTTAAATTATTGGTAATTTCTAGGTGTTTCTCGCTCTGCAAAGCGTTTTGGTACATTTACCACGACTCTGCGATGCAGCCAGGTACAAGAGAACTGTGAATTCATTATGCTTCTATGAAATAATAACTGAAATGGGCAAATCAGAGTAAAAATCCATGTAATCACGTTTCCTGAACCTTATCGGTGTAGTTTTGCCATCCAAGTTTCGTGGCTACAGTGGTCACTGCACAATTCTGCTTTCTCTGTCCTCCTTGGCTTTTCCTGCAAAGTTTAAATTTGTCGCCAAACACATGAGTTACATTCAAATTCAGGAAAATATACTTCAAAATGTAAGAATCATAGTTTTAAATTGTGATTTTAATGTATTTGTCATTAATAGGTGTTACTCGCCCTGCAAAGCGTCTTGGTTCATTACCGAGAGTTTCTGATGCAGGTACTAGAAAGACTTTGGAATCATTATGCTTTCAAGACACTATTTCTGAAATGAGCAAATCAGAGTACAAATCCATGTAATTCGGTGTCCTGAGCCTTTTCGGTGCTGTTTTGGCATCCAGCATGTTATTGTTTTAGCTTTCTTTGATCATTGCACCTTTCTGCATTCTCTGTCCTCTTTAGATTTTTTCTGCAAAAGCTGTGATAGTTGACCCCCAAAAACGTGAGAAGCTTTCAAATTGAAGGGAAGACAATTGTGAATGAGTTTACATAGAGTTTAAATTATGATTTAAATAATATGTCATCAATAGGTTTTTCTCGCTAAAGCAAAGCGTTTTTGGTGCTTAACCACGACTCTTTAATGTGGGTACATGGGAACTTTGCAATCACAATGCTTGTGTGACACCCTTACTGAAATAAGTAAATCAGAGTACTTTTCCGCTGTCCTGAGCCAGCTCGGTGTTGTTTTGTCATACAGCATGTTGTCGTGTCGTTCAGCTTTTTCCTGCTTTTTGCAAAGCGTTTTGGTTCATTACCGAGAGGTTCTGATGCAGGTACAAGAAAGACTTTGGACTTATTATGCTTTCGAGACACTATTTCTGAATTGAGCAAATCAGTACAAATCCATGTTATTCCGTGTCCTGAGCCTTTTCGGTGTTGTTTTGGCATCCAGCATGTTATTGTTTAGCTTTCTTTGATCATTGCACCTTTCTGCATTCTCTGTCCTCTTTAGATTTTTTCTGCAAAAGCTGTGATAGTTGACCCACAAAACGCGAGAAGCTTTCAAATTCATTGGAAGACAATCGCGAATGAGTGTACCTACAGCTTAAAGTATGATTTAAATATATGTCAATTTGTATTTCTCGCAAAAGCAAAGCGTTGTTGGTGACTTTTTGATGCAGGTATATGGGAACTGTGCAATCATAATGCTCGTGTGACATACTTACTGAAATGAGTAAATCAGAGTACTTTTCCCATGTCCTGAGCCTTTTCGGTGTTGTTTTGTAATACAGCATGTTCTCGTGTCTTTTTGGTATTTCTCGCTCCGCAAAGCGTTTTGGTTAACACAACGACTCTCTGATTGCGGGTTCAAGAAAGACTGCGGAAATATTATGCTTTTGTGACACACTTACTGAAATGAAAAAAATTACAAATCCATGTAATTCCGTGTCCTAAACCCTTTCGGTGCTGTTTTGGCATCCAGCATGTTATTGTTGTGCTCTCTATGATCATTGCACCTTTCTACTTTCCCCCTCCTTTTTAGCTTTTCATATTTGACATAGAACACACACGAGTTATATCAATATTCCTTGATACAGCCCAAAATGTGTTCAAAGAACGATTTAAAATGTTTTTTCATTTTCATTTTGACTTGCAAGGATCTTTTCGCTCACTAACATGCCTAATCAGGTCCATTGGTATTGCCGTCCCCACTACTGTATGACTTAATCACTGCTTTGTGATCTATGTTGTACAAAAATCCATCTTATTTACTGTTGTGCATTTTCAGTGCTGTTTTGGCATCCGCTATTGTATTGTTGTGGTTAGTGTCATCATTTCACATTTCTGCTATCTCTGCCCTCTTTCCTGTGTTGCGTTCATCTCCAGGAGAAAACATCAGAAAAAGGTGTGTTCAAGGGTGATTTGAATGATGAACAAAAAGCTTTCAAAATCAAACATCAGTCGCTTGAGTTACCTACAAAAAGCTGACAGAAGCAATAAAGATGTCTTCAGCATCTTAAATCATATAATGAATCATTCCATGGTGTATTTTGCTCAGTTGCTGTTTGTACTTTCTGTTCCCGGCAGTAAGGGGGGAGAGATATGATTCACACACACACACACACACACACACACACACACACACACACACACACACACACACACACGCACGCGCACACACACACACACACGTACACTTCTAACCAAAATGTGTCTCTTTATAAGCGCTGTCTGCCTCTGTATTCTTCAGTGCAGTGTCGTGCTCCACAGTGCAGTATCGTGCACCACACTCTGTGCTTGTTGTACGGCCTGTACTCCTTGCAAGTAAAACTATTGGAAAACTTTTTTTCTTGACTCGAGTTCTTATTTGAATGAAAGTCAATTTGAATCTGACAGTGACAAATGCACACATGCACATGTTTGGAGGGTATGGGGCCTATATGTGGCCTATTTGTGAAAAGGATGCATCTGCCTAAAAAAAAAAGAAAACCGAAAGAGTGCTGCCATCAACTCAACCACAGCAGCCCGCAAGACCTGAGAGCTGTGACGAAAAGAACGGCATCTGTGACGATGACGGCTTCACCTGTCAGGAATGTGTCTAAATTCGTGTTTTAAGTAGCAGTTTTTGATAAATCCCATTTAAAGGCCTAGTAGGTTGCAGTTTTTATTGTATTTATCAATGTGTTTTATGCCAAAGCTCACATTGCCATTTGTGATGAGCATATCATTGGTGTTTATTTATTCATTCATTTATTCATCATTTACTATGTAAGTAATTGTCCTGATAATATGACATTGTTCTAATAAATTATGTTGCCATATTGTCAGTTGTTTTACAATAAAAATCAATGACTATCCCTTTGCAGCTGGACTGGCCCAACTTACCTGAGAAGCGTCTCATTCTACCTGATCGGCTGGCCCATTTTACCTGAACTCTGCTTGTGTAAAAAAGTTGGCACAGCTGACCTATCAAGGCCTAAAAAATAAATTTACTGCATAATTCCAACACAAAATGTAAAGAAAACAACCATTATTAGCCATAAGACCACATAGATACACATTTAATAGAATGCATTGTTTTTTTGTAACTGCCTCAAGCTTTTTACCAAAAAGTGGCCCAATTTAGCTGATGTCGCCCTACATTGTGACCACAAGATGGCAGCATGTGACTACAAGTGAAATCACTGCAAAAACAATTTCGTCTTCAGTATTCAGGCTGAACAATATTGAATTAGGCAAAAGATACAACACCCACCCACCAAACCTAGTTATGAAATTAATGCTACAGGCGTCGTTTTAGTTTGTTCTGTCTGATGTGCGCGCTGCACAGGATCTCATGTGTTCACCTCTGCTTTATTGTTCGAACGGTGGCACAGCAGCAGCCTTTGGTTTTCTCTTCCAGACAGTCCTCCTCACTAGAGGTGGGCGATACTGGAACTTTTGGTATTGATCCGATACCAAGTAAATACAGGGCCAGTATGGCAGACACAGATACAAATACGGATACAGATACGGATACAGATACAGATACTGATACAACAGACCCTAAGGTGTTTTTGTGATTTTTTCTTTTGATTAGCCTATGTTATTAAAACCTAGGACAGAATTTCGGCAAAGTTTGAAGGTGACTACAAATTAATTTAGTGTCATTATAAATTATATGTTCAGAAACAATACAACAGTAACAAAACAAATCTTACCCAAGACATTGGGATTTTTTTTTTTTTTAAGGAAAATAAAGTGCAAAAAATTATCACTTTAAGGTAAAATGAAAACAAAATCTTCTTTAGGGTACAGAGTTAAAGACTACAATACAAAAAATAAGTAAATAGGAAATAAAATGTTCCCCCATTATTGCACTCATTTTTTAAAAGAATAAAGTATAAAGAAATACCACACCAGAATAAATGTTGTAAAAAAAATTGGAACAAACCCCTTTTTTTGGAGTCTGCTTTTTTGTTTTCCTGGTGTGTCTGAGCCACGTGACAGTTTATCATCAAAAATCAGGAGAGTGTGGGGATGGGGCGCCGTGACACAGTCAGGTCTCCACTTTTATAAAACTGCAGCAGTTAGTGCATGCAGGAGAAAAAAAATAAACCACAGTATTGATCTTTTTACACTGGTATCATTTAATATCGATACCAACGTTGGCCCACCTCTACTCCTCACTCACAGTACTCTCCTCCTGCATTCAAATGAATCACGCGAGTGTGTGTCTCATTATGATCACTTGTTTTGTCCTCGGCCCAGATTAAGGAAGAGGGTTGATATTTAGACATTAAAAAAAAAAAATTAATAAACAAACGAAAATGGATGGAAGACAGTTAATTTGTAGTTGTTGTAATTTTGTAGTTGATTATGATGTTAAGTTTTACCTGCTTTCTGTCTCTTCCACGTTATTTCTCTGCCCTACAAAGTCCATGACAATTACATGCACATGGACTATTCTGCAAATTAGACAGCAGCGCCATTTAGTGACTTCTTGGACAGTCAATACTGACTTTCCTTACTGAGGAGTTGGCATGTTGAAACTGGCAATGTTTCACTCAGCTTTAATTATGTTTGAAATGGTAAACGGTCTCATTCTTCCAGGTATTTCATACGTGATATAATCGATTAAAAATAATCTGTTAATAGTGGATTATTTGGGTATATGGTAATCTGGGGTGTTAAAAACAACAACAATTTACACCGAACTGAACCGAAAACCGTGAATACAAAACCGTGATAAGAACAGAACCATGGATTTTGTGAACCGTTTCATCCCTACTTCACACACTTCAGTTAGAGCATCCTGTCTCCTGTATCTTGTCTGCTCACAGCAGGTGAAGCTCTTCCAACATGGCGTTGGTGTCTGATGTTAGCTTCATTAGCCATGTTTGTGAATAGCATGATGCTACTCTAATTTTTTGCTTATTTATTGAACATGTTTACATGCCATAACAAGCGGCGCTTACTCGTGGGTAGCAGATAAAGCAACATCAACCAACTGCTTTGTATAAATTACACACAATTTCTACAGATTTTGCAAATGTTTACCCCAGATGAATCTTTGAGTACGCCATTGGCGTAACTCAACTTTGTCTCCTCTTTTTAGGACAACGCACACATAGTCAATGCTAGTCATCGCCCCCTGCGGTCACATATTCCGATGGTCACAGATTTCAGCGCAACACTGTTCAGACATCTAGCTGCATGTAATTGTTTATTTCGTCCACTAGATGTCACAGTTGTGCGGTGTAGCACCGCTGAAGGAACTGAACCGAAAACCGTGACTACAAAGGAAGTAACAAAGGAACAGAGGTACAAGGGAAACTTAAGGGGACAATTTATGTGTTTTACTGTCTTCTTACAGTGAATAAATGCTGGAGGAACTGTGAATATGCCAGCTCCCTCCATGTGCCAATCATCACAAGTGTCGCAGACCTTCAAAATATTTTATTGCTCCATTTATCCCTTGTGGCAAGTGTTTGCAAGTTTAAATTAAGATAAACTACCGGGATATATTACCTATAAACTGCAGTGCGCATGTTTTGTTTCAACATAAAGTTGTCCTCTTTTTGCTCCTTTTAAGTTCTAGAGTTAATTTGATGAAAGAAAAAGAAGCATTGAGCCATTTTCTTCTAGGAGGAACTCAAAACGGGAATTTCTTTAGAGGCTTCTAATCAAACTTTCTCAAGTCACACAAAAATTGCCCCTCGATTTGGACTATTTCCAGTTTGTTGTCAACCAGGAGATGCAATTTTTTAGAACATTGTCCAGCCAGGTTGAGATGCCGGAAAATATCACCCATGCTTATACTGAGCTGTTAGCGCTGCACAAAGTCTGATCAGTGAGACCAAGGAGTTAAAAATGCTGACATAGCAAGATGCATGTTCACAATAAGGGGGTATGGCAGGGGCAGTTTCCTGTCAGGAAAGAGAATTTTTGCATTTATACAAAATTTTCAGAAAAAAAATCATCTTTGGTAAAAAAACTAACAAACAAATGCACTGTGAGAATTTGAAGTTAATTGTACTTTTTCTCTAATAGAATAGAACGTCTGTGGTGAGACGCAAGGATGGCTGTAACAAATGTGCACTATGAGACTCTTCACAGCCTTGAAGATGAAGGTCTTCTATCCCTCTGATAGCATCCACCTCTTCTGTGTCCTGCATGTTTTCCTTCCACATCTGCAAAGGGACCTTGATGTCTCTTGGGTGGGTTGGGATAATCACTCCCCAAGAGCAGAAAAACTGTGGACAGTGGGACTCCTCCAGAATCCCACCGATACACTGAACTTGGCACTGGTACAAAGTAGGTACAATTTCCAGGAGCACCTTGTACTGTGTGTTGTAGTTCTGAGTAGCATTGCTCCAGGTATATCTCCAAAAAGGAGAATGTCATGAAAAAGATAGATTTTTTGGTCACTCATTTCTAAATTGTAAATCTATTTATGGCACATAGCGCGAAATTTTTTGAAGAATTTATTTTTTGAAAAGTTGATTATTATGGCTCACAAATAAGACCCGCACCGTCCCCGCATCAGCATTGGGTGCTGTTTGGTGTTATTTGGCCACCGTCGCTCCCGAGCTTCAAAGCTAACCTCCTCTCTGCTCTCTCTGACTGTGATCTGGTGCCTGGGTTAGAGTCGCTCTGGTTGTGTGACACGGCAGCAGCGCTGCAGGTAAATTAATAGTTTCTGTTTTAGTTTAGAAGTCTGATTTCTTTTATGCGAGGTTTACTGTTTCCTGGGCTCATTTACAGCACTGTGCTTTCGGCTGCAGCAGCGCAGGGGACATCATCATTCTGATCTTCAGGGCTGCTACTGGCGCTGCTAACTAATGCTAAGCAGGGGGCTTGTTCTCCTCTTCTCCACACGTGATCTGGTGCGCTGATCAGGACCTCTGGGTCGCATAACGCAATAGAAACACTGCTGCTTTGCTGGGAAATGCTTCACTAACAAATGCGTTATTTGGAACTGCTCTACTGAGCCCTGCTTGACAGGCTTTGCTATACTGGGATCTGTTTTGTTGGGTTTTGTTTTGTTAAGACTTAACTTGTTACTTTACTGTAACTATTGATTTACAATTGATTTATTGTTGTGTTTTGCCGTACTCTGATGTATTTCAAGTTTATTTTTATTTTATTTTTTTTTAGGTTTCTTTGTTTCATTTTGTCTATTCTGTTGTTTTGTTTCGTTTTCCTTTTTTCTATTACTGGTTATGCTACCCTGTCACCGTCTAACACAGGAATTGAAAACAGTGAGTGTTAAAATTCTTAAGTTGGGTTATACTTTAGAATTGTGCACAATTCAATTTTGGTAAATTGATTAACTGTTGATTAACTGTTTTCTTTGCAAGTCTAAATTTTGGTAATTAGTTTATTTTCCTTTATTTCTCGTGTTTTTCTTAAGTAGCTTGGGATTATTTATGCTTTGCTTTTTGTTGTGTCAATCCCGCTAATTCTTCCCTCTCCTTTCAGGGCTGAAGCTCACGGTGGTGGTCCTGGTTCCCTGGTGGTGGGCTCCCTTCCCTGTGTGCTGTGAAACCTGCGGGTTTTGATTTTTATTTTTTGGTTCTTTTCTTCACCATTGTGTGTGCGTGTGTATCACAATCCCGGGTACTCTTCTTTGGGGGGTCTCCCTCCCCTTTGTGGTCCCGGACCATCCAACCTTCCACTGGTAAGCCTCAGCCCTGTTAGGCTCCCTTCCCTTGCCTTCCGGAATGAATAGTGTTTTAAAGAAAAACTGATTTTATTATTCTGGGTTAAAAATAAAGTATATTTTTGTATTGGAACCACGTCTCCTGCTCCATCTGTGAAACGAACCTGTGAGTCCTTCAGAGGGTACATCTAATTTCTCCGGGTGAAAATCCCGGAGTGGCATTGCCTGGCTTTAAGTGATCAAAAATTAAAAAGGTATTGCATCACCTTTTGGTGGATGTGTGTTTAACTAAAAACAGATCAAAACCTCACTACCCGCTCGCCCGCCACATATCCACTTGTCACAGAGTGGATCAGAGACTCAAATGCAGGACAACAGAGAGACACAGCAGACCAGAAAATTTCTCTACTCACTTTTATACAGTGAATTAGATGTAGTGGACTATATAGTCCACTACATCAGCTAAATTAAAACAACATTTCCGACACTACTTATTCACTCACCAGCCACTAACAGTGACGTAATTACACTTGCGTCGCTCATGGACGGCTGGGGATTTACAGTTATTAATTTTCTCAAACATTGCGAAACGTTTTTATTTCAGTGATAACTAATGTTATACTTGGCGTATTTTCCGCAACAGCCAAATATAATAGAATAACTTATTACACATTATTTATAAAATTCATAAACCATATATTTGCACAGTAACTTATGCCGTATTTGGGAATAACAAAGTCCGGTGAATGCATCACTCGCAATGAACGATTTAGCGGCTAACGCAGGCTTCTCCAACCGGTAGCTCGCGAGCCACCGGTCGCTCACAGCCTAGTTTAAGGTAGCTCGCGGAAATATTTCTGAATCTTCACTAATTTTAACAGTAAATTTTGACTCCACCTTAAAAAATACACCTTAAGTGTCGCATACATATATCCAATCAAAAAGCATTGATATCCCACGACTCCCGCCCCGTTCACCAATACAAAACTGCCAATTTGCCTATTAGCCGTCAATCAAACTGCGCTGCTGCAACTAAGATTATGTATCACTGGACCACGACGGGAGGTCGCTACAAATATGAGTGCTGCTAAAAAGCGAAAATTGTACAATTTTCATCAAGAATGGGAAACTGAATTTTGCTTCACAAACATCAACGACAAGTGCGTTTGTCTGATCTGTGGGGCCAGTGCGTCTGTTGGCAAGCGATGCAATGTGGAGCGCCATTTTACCATGATCCATGGTAACTTTTCCAAGGACTTTCCCACGGGTACAAACTTTGCGAAAGGAGAAGATAAAGGAGCTAAAATCAGCCCTTCAGCGACAACAATCTTTGTTTACCAAACCCACGAAGAGGGCAAATGCTGCAACCGAGGCATCTTTTAAGGTTAGCGAAGCACAAAAAGCCCTTTACCGATGGTGCTGTTGTTAAGGAGGCTATGACAGCGGTAGCCGAGTCTCTGTTCGGGGATCATAAAAGTAAGACAGAAATTTTGTCGGCTATCTGTGATGTACAACTGGGAGCAAATACTGTAGCCAGGAGAGTGACTGCGCTGTCTGAGGATGCCGTGAAACAACTGGATTCGGACATTAAAAGGTGCAAATGGTATTCCATTCAATGCGATGAGTCAGTGGACTCAAGTGACACAGCCCAGCTCGCGGTTTTCATCTGCATTGTTTTTGAGGACTTTTCAACCAAGGAAGAGTTTCTTGCTCTACTTCCCCTTAAAACTACCACCAGAGGAGTGGACATTTACAGTGTCATCAAGGACTTTTTTTTGAAGACAAAAAACTAGGAAAAGCTGGTGTCTATAACCACAGACGGGGCGCCAGCTATGATAGGTCGTCATTCTGGGTTTATTGCACACTGTAAAAACGACCCGGACTTTCCCAAGATTCTGTCCTATCATTGCATCAACAAGCAATATGCGCCAAAGTTCTTGATTTTGACCATGTCATGGGACCAGTCGTTAAGATTATCAACTCCATTCGGGCAAAGGCAAAGCAGCACAGGAGCTTCAAGTTGTTTCTGGAAGAATGCGCAGCGGAGCATGGGGATCTCCTCCTTCACACGGACGTCAGGTAGCTAAGTCGCGGTAAGATACTGCAGCGCTTTCTTTCCTTGCTTGATGAAATCAAGACCTTCATGGAAAGCAGAGGAGAGGACACAGCTCTTTTAACTGATGCAGAGTGGCTTCTTGATCTTGCATTTCTGACTGATGTGACTGAGAAAATCAATCAGCTAAACACACAATTGCAAGGCAAGGATAAACGTGTTTCTGACATGATCAGTGCTGTCAGGGCATTCAGTGCAAACTCTCATTGTACATTCAGCAAGTGAGAAACCAAAAATTGCAGCATTTCCCCTCTGTGTCAAAGATGTGTGAGACTCATACAGGTGCAACCAGTGTTTTAAATGTCTCCAAATACTGTGACCTACTGGCAAGGATTGGACAGGAGTTTTCTGACAGGTTTGCTGATTTTGACAAAGTTGAGCCTTGTGTGAAATTTATGGCAAATCTATACATGGATGTGGACTTAAGTGAGCTATCAGGTCAGATGGCTGAACTTTTCTGTGTTGATCCAGTGGAGACTGAAATTGAGATTTTTAACATTCAAAATAATGTGCAGCTTAAGTCTCAACAGCAGTCCTCTCATTTCTGGAGCCTTGTAGAGCCAGACAACTATAAGAATCTTAACCAGGTCGCTCTAAAAATGTCTGCTTTGTTTGGGTCTACTTACCTGTGTGAGTCAGCTTTTTCTGAAATGAATGTCATCAAGTCAAAGTTCAGGACAAGACTGACAGATGAACACTTATCTGACTGTATCAGGGTGAACTTAAGGTCTCGTTCACACCAGCCTTGCTTAGTTCACTTGAACCGAACCCTGGAGCGTTTACCCCCTTAGTACGGTTCGTTTTGATTGATGTGAACGCTGGTCTCGAACTCGGGTGCGGACCAGTCAGCCGCTCTCGAGTCCGCTTGGTAGGGGTGGTCTCGGACCACTACCAAGTGAACCCTGGAGCGGTTTACTTCTGGTGTGAACCCCAGACGCACCAATCACAGGAAGCGCACCGTTTTACACGTCATATCCTGTTTTGATCAGCGGTAAAGTTAGCAAAGTACGGCTAACAAAATGTCTGGAAGGGGACAAACGTGGAGTTACGAAGAAGTGAGGTGCCTTTTGGATATATGGAGCGAGGAAAATATTTCACAATTATTGGAGAAGGTTCACAAGAACACCGAGGTATTCAAAATATTCAGCGAAAAAATGAAAGAGAACGGGTTCACCCGAACAGTTGAACAGTGTCGAGTGAAAGTTAAGAAACTACGTCAACAATATATCAAAGTACGAGACGCCTTGCAGAAAAGTGGCAGCTCTTCAGATGTAAAAGACAAATTTGTGTGGTTCGACGACCTCGATAAGATCCTGAATACAAGACCCGTGGTGAGCCCTGTTGATATTGTGGAGTCGTACGAGGAGGGAGCCAAGAGCGCGGCATGCACCAGTGTGTCACCGAACCAGGAGAGCACGTCTTCGGTCGATACAGAGATGGATAGCCGCAGCTCCTCGGTTGATGAGGAGGACTCTGATAAAAGTGGTAAGTTTATGTTTAACTGATATTTGCTACACACACTGTTCTGTGAACACAATCACTGTAAACACAATCACCAGTTGTTGGTGATGTCTGCAAACGTGATGTTGTAAAATATCATGAAAATGCTTACACAGCTACTAATATATCACGAATAAAACAACATGAATATGCTTACACAGCTAATAATAAAACAATATGAATATGCTTACACAGCTAATAAAATATCACAAATAAAAGAGTATGTGGGGGTAGGACATGAAAAGCTTTTGCTTTTTTCTACTCCTTTTCGGACATAATGCTTTATTTAGTATTTAAGCAACTGGGGTATTATGGACTGTTATGGATTGTTTTATTTTCAACTTTTTTTTTTCTTTTGTCCTAAATAAACTTAAACTGAATATGAATATGCATAAAATATCATGAATATGCTTACACAGCTTACAAAACATCATGAGTTACACAGCTATATGTGTTTTATATATATATATATATATATACATATATACACACACACACACATATATATAATATGTCAAAAAACTCCTGATCCCATTAACATTACATCTTAACCACCTGCCCACCTCCTAATCTACTGCTGAATTGCTGCTCATAATATATCACTGTCATGTAGGCCATAACTATATCATATGTGTTACAAACAGGTGATCCAGCTGCAGGTCTCAACAAAGACTATGGTCAGCCTCGTCAGAATGACACAGACCAGTCTCAGCAGACAGGAAAGAGATGGGCCATTCCTGGAGCTGCAAACAGGAAAAAAAGGCCAAAGACTTGTCTGGACAGCAGACTGAAAGAGTATATGTCTGAGCAAAAGAAACAGCTGGATGCCATGATCGAAGCTGAGCAGAGCCACCTGCGGCATGAGACGGCAACCTTTGAGAGTTTCCTGCGGGTACAGCAAGAAGCTGAGGAGCGGCGATTCAAGGCCTTACAGGAGCAAAATAGAGAAAATAATAGAATGTTCATGCAGCTTATTGGAAGTGTTATGAATGCAGTGTCAAGCCAAACATCACGCCCACCTCAGCCTGACTGGATGTCACTGCAACCTCAGACAGCATACTCCATGCCTCACCTGCCCACCCAATCAGCCATGTTCTCTCCACCTTTCATTCGCACCCCACTGTTCATGCCCACTCCACCAGCTATACAAACTCCGTCTGCCATTCCCTCGACACCAAGCAGTTCCCCCTCATCTCTGTCCACAGCATCACCCAGGTCAACTCCATCTGTGAACCAAGAGCCAGAATGCCAACAGCCCATACCTCTGACTGTGACCCTTGAGGAAAAAAATGCTGGTCCAACTATTTCCTTTAGTTAGTGACTGAGCAAGACAACAAAGGAAACACATCACAGTTTGCACCCAATGTTTGGCTAAATGTTCTGCTGAGTTCAAAAGCTGGTGCTAGAAAATGTTGAAAATGTTCAATTTTCAGGTACAGACGTCATCACGTTTAATTGTTCTGCCTTACTTTACTAGCTCGAAGTAATGAAGCTTGAGTTGAATGTTAAAACCCTCCTTTAAAGTTCTGCCATTTTCTTTAAATAGATAAGGATGGCAATATTTTTGCACTGTGTCTTACCTCAAAAAAGTAGCTTTTTGTATTTTTCCTTGATGAATGTTTGATATTGTGGTACATCATTTTTGATTTCATAGTTCGGCAATTGTTTGTACACAGCACATTTTTGCACTTACCTTCAAAGCTGTTACAAGGAAAGGGTTGAAATATTTTGGTACAGCAACTATGTTTAATTTGCCTGTTTTATTTTACTACCTCTCAAAGCATTGAAGCTTGAATTACATTTCAAAGCACTAATTAAAGCTTTCCAATTTTATTTTAATGGTAGAATGCTACATTGGTTTTGATTTTATACTGTAGCAATTGTTTGTACACTGTACCAGATTTAATATTTTTGCACTTTAAAAATAAACATGTATGTTTTGTAAGCATTGTGCATAGTATATTGAAAATTGACAGCAAATTACTCAAAAACACACTTTCTTTAATGTTGTAAAATCAGTAGTAATCATAACATGACATAAATGAGCCAGTGAAAATTCATCAGTGATCAAACAGTATCCTGTCATCCAAGCATAGTGCAACAGCAACAGTTCTAGACAGTCACAAACACAATCAAAATTTAAAAAAGTTGAGAATGCAATCTGGAAACAGTAGAGGATTATGTGCTGCACTTAATTAATAACAGTTATAAAAAAAAAAAAAAACATTTTATTACATTGTATTAACTAATGTGATCAGGGGTGCTCTGTCCCTCCTTCTCTCTCCTCTCACCTGGTTCCTCTTCTCTCTCCTCTCCTGTCCTCTCTCCTCAACTCTCCTTTTCTCCCGAATTAAGTCCATGGGTTGCACCCCCCCCCCCCCCCAAAAGAACTACTATTTTAACAGATCACACTTGAAAAAGGAACTTGGATGTAGCTCATCACTGCGCTTAAACCCTGGAGAAATAGGCACACAGGGCATTTCTTATATCACAGCCAGCATTGGGCTGGTTCCTCTGTGCTGCTGCATCATCCTCACCTTCACCCTGACCACCCTCCCCACCTCTACCAAAAAATGCCTGCTCTTCATCAAAACATTCATTATGTAGTTCGCAAAAGTTGTGAAGTACACAACAGGCCATTATTACTCTGCTGACAAAAGTGATGTGGGTGTCATTTCTCTTGAGTAGGCACCTCCACCTTCCTTTGAGCCTCCCAAATGCTCTCTCCACTGTCATTCTGGCCTGACTGAGACGATGATTGAATTGTATTTGTTGTGGTGTAACTCCTCTTCCCTCAGGAAAGGGTTTCATGAGCCATGGGAGGAGAGGGTAAGCAGAATCCCCCAGGATGATGAGAGGCACATCCACTCCTTCGAATGTCTCTGTCCATCCAGGCAACAGGGTTCCAGCTTGGCCACGGTGGAAGAGTGAGGAATTAGCAAAGACTCTTGCATCATGGACTTTACCTGAGTAGCCTATGTTTATGTCCCAGAACATCATGCGATGATCCACCACACCCTGCAGCAGTATAGAGAAGAAGCCTTTACGGTTGAAGTAGTCAGCAGGAGTGTCATTCGGAGCCTGGATACAAATATGTGTCCCATCAATTGCTCCTGCAACTTGTGGGAAATGCCATTTGTCCCGGAAGGCTTGCATGGTGGCTCTAAGCTCAGCTGCAGAAGGGGGTTTAATATAGTCCTGCCTCATTGTGTTGTTGATGGCTGTGATTACCTCTTGGGTGATCATGCAGGCTGTGGACTTTCCTACCCCAAACAGGTGAGAGAGGGACCTGAACTCAAGGTTGGTGGCTAGCCTCCACAGAGTAATGGCCACCCGCAGCTCAACAGGGACAGGCTGGCGGTAGTGGGTGTTGCTTCTGGTGAGACTTGGCCGTAGGAGGTCGCATAAGTGCATGAAGGTACCCCTTCTCATGCGGAAGTTTTGCTGCCATTGCTGGTCAGTCCATGTCTCACTCACATCCTGCCACCACTGAGCGGTTCTTGGATGAACCCACGAGCTCCTGTGACAGGGGAGAAAGGAACAGTTTTTAGATAAAAAGATTAAATATTAAAAAATAAATATAACAAAATTTTAATAAATATTTAAAAAAATAAAATGTTAATACTCAGCATCAGGTTAAACATCTAGGCCCTGCTGATCAGCTTTTTCTTTACAGCAAAATATTTTAAAAAATCAAATGTTAATTTTCAGCATCTGGTTACACATCTAGGCCTCGCTGATCAGCTTTTGCTTTACAGCAAAATATTACTTAACATGTTATTTATTTATTGACACTTATTATGTATAGACTTATATTCAATTCTTGATGAAAAGGGAGCTATGAAATACATTTGTTCGTTTTTGTATGCTAGAGTATATGCCCATTCATTCATTTAGCGAGATGCATGGATTCAGTAAACAAGAACTGCTTTTATGATGAGCCAGTTACGTGATTTTTACATGTATTTTATTGTGAAATTTATGTTGTCACTTACCTGACTGGTCGCTGTTGTATGGCAAAAGAAAAAAGATCGTGGTAGGCTCTCATTATTGCTCGTCTTCTTCTGCGGTACCGTCCGATTGCAGCGCATCTTTTGCGACGTGCGTGTGTTATCATACTATTTAATATCCGCAGTCTTTCCAGACGTTCGTATGCATGGTCCGTTAAAGTCTGCTGATATGCAGTCCAGATCAGCAGCAGCATGAAAATTATCAGATGATGCTCCATGATGTACAGTAAAAATGCGAGGGATTTTTTGTTGTCTACCCGCCTGAACTGTATAAGCAATCACAGAACAGCATTTGCTGACACGTGACAATATTTGGACCGTTTGAGTTTTGCCTTTGTGAACGCGAACCGGACCAGTTGAGAAATTGCAACAATGTATCATCCACGCTTTGAGTTCGGATAAGAAAACGGACCTTTTGGTGTGAACACGACCTAAGTGGCTACACTCCACAGTACACCTCTCTTGTCTCCTCCATGCAGTGCCAGGCATCCCACTGAGTGAGTTCATGCCCTTTGTGAATGTTTGTGTATGTTATGATTGTTCATAAAGGCATATTTTTTGTTCAGACTAACTGAAATTAGGTATTTACTTAAGCAAACATACAAACTAAGCATAAAATGTTATTTTTTTAATGTAAAATGCAAGTTTCTGAACTCTAAAGATGTGTTAATGTTTAGGTAAATGCTCAGGCAATACAACAATAATATTGTTTCCTATAAATATATTTACAAATAAATATTGTGAAACATGAGTAGCTCTCTGGTGTTTTGCTTTTCTAAAAGTAGCTCTTGGAGGGAAAAAGGTTGGAGACCCCTGGTCTCAACTTCGAGCAGAGAAACAAACAACACAGACGTTAGTCTGTGTTGTTTGTTTCTCTGCTCGAAGTTGTGAGACAGGTTCGTCCAAAAGTTAAACAGGGAGCTTAGTAGGGATGGGTGCCTTTCACATTTGAAATGATATGGTACCGATGCCCGGTACCTGGCAATCGGTTTACCAATTTCCGTACCAATTTCCGGTACTTTTTTTTTTTGTTCATGTGGTAAAAAATATCAATTTAATAAAACTCAATAGTAATAAAATCTCAAATTCTTTCTTTTAAAATATTTATTTTTTCAATGTATAACCTTGCAATGCTGTGTTCCTGTCCAGTATGGAAAATCGCCTACTCTTCTAGTCCCTCACAGTCACAAGGATGCTTTTAGGTACCTGAACATGGTACCTTTCGATTTTATGTGAATCGGTACCCGGTACTTTTGACAGAATTCAGTCGGTACCAGTAAAAGTACCTCATTCGGTACCCATCCCTAGAGCTTAGTGTCATTCTCTGACAGTTTTTAATGTTTTTTTCATGTTATCAGTAATCACTAATCATGTAATCAGCCATCCCTTCAGTTTGAACTCATGATTGTATATATTGCTAATATAGTGAGCATCTCCAATACACTACTTTACAAAATGCATTGTGGGATACATTGAATGGACTATATAGTAAATGACCATGCTTACTCAGATTTCGGACAGCACTACAAAATGACGTATTCACTATATAGTGCACTTTATAGTGCACTAGTGCACTATATAGTGAATAAGGAGTGATTTCGGACACAGCCTTAGCGAGGACGTGTGGTTGACACTGTTGCTAGGTACGACGCTGTCTCCTGGAAGCTATGATTGGTTGGTAGGAGAAGAGGAAAGGATGGGGGTGTGATTGTGACATTCATTTTATATCATGCTGATAAAACTCAGCCAAATTAATAGTGACACAGCTTTCAAAATGTTTGAACACATCTCATTCACACACGAATTATATTGCTTTGTTTATTGATCCGTTCACTGCCCATGCTGGTCATGTTACTACTCAATGTGTTTGGTTTTTAATGGTGGACGCAGACTCAACTGTCAGCACTTCCTGTGATTGCTGGCGTTTAAAAAGCCGTTTGATTTGGCAGAACGACCAAAACACCGACATGGATCAAAAAAGAAAAGAACTACACAAAGGATCCTGCTGTTGGCATGTCTCACGGAGAAGAATAAAAGAGTACTGAGAGGGAACTTGGGTCCCAGGATCACGGCACAAGGGAAGAGGCAGACTTGGGAGTGCATCGCCCAACAAAACAATGTGTCGCTCCCGCTCCTCCTTCTTAAACAGTTTTGTGGGCTACCACTCAGGGTATAACATTGGTGTCTTTGATATTAATAACTTTATGAATGTAAAAGAATTTCATGTGCTCATTAACCGGACTGTTTAGGAGATGGATCAGCGGATAAACAGCTGTCTCAGATGGCAGAAAACTGTGTTCAGAGTGTTGGGAAAGTCCGACATCAATATCTGTGCTAACTCTTAAGGCTGATTTATGCTTGGCGCATCCACAGGGTCCGCAAAGCTTCATGCAGAAGAATGACGTCATTTTCGCACCTATGCCCCCTTGCACAGTCCCTTTCACGTGGAAAATTTCTGCCCGTGCACACTCGAAAATTTCCAACCTGCCTGACGGAGCCGTGCGGACAAGATGGTGGAAGAAGGGGATCTCCTAGTGGTGGAAGTGCAGAAATATAGCGATCTCACGATCTCTCTTTACACAGAGATCACCTCTATTGATGCAAGGGCATGATCAGAGATGACTATACTTTGATATTCACAGGCAACAGTGCTGTGCAACAGTTTATTATCCAGTAGGAAGAAATCTATTCGTGAGAAGCTATGGTGCACATGAGAAAAGAAGGAAAATTTTTTATTGTAAGGAAACCTAGTTCTCCAAGAGTCAGACAATCCCAAATGGTCTGTATAAAATTTTAAGGTGGTAGCTGATTTGAGCGATATGTTTAGCAGATGATCTATCAAGTGTAGAGTCCTGTACCAGATTAAAATCACCCCCAATAATGATAAGGTGGACTTAAAGAGTAAGTAAAGAAGAAAAAAAAAGATTAATTTTTCATCATCCCAAGTGGGAGCATACACTGAAGCCAGGACTACAGGGGTGGTTTGTCAGAGACTATAACAACACGTCCATTAGGATCAGATATAGTAACAGGGGTTTCGAAGGAGTTGTATAACAATTGCAAGCACCCCTTACCCTCTCAGTAAACCCAGAGTGGAATAAGTGACCCATCCAAGCCCTTTTTACACAAGATATTTCAGAATTGTGAAGGTGAGTTTCTTGTAAGAAGCACAGATCTCCCTTCAGGTGTTGCAGGTGTGATATTACCTTGTTGACTTTGACGACATCATTCATTCCTTTGACATTCCATGAGACGAAACGAAGATTTCTACCAGACATCAAGATGGATTATTCACAGAACTGGCTGACTGAGCTGTGAAAAGAGCAGAGAGAGAAAATGAAACAGAGAAAGAGAGAAGAAAAAAGAAAAACAAGGAGGGATAACAAGATACAAGGAGAGACAAAACACACAGAAATACTTCTCATGCACTCAAAACAAAACAAATGAATCCCTTGGGAAAACTAAACTTCTGTATCACACAAGATACAAGACTTTCTATTCCTACTACTCCATCTTACTCCTGCTCCCATTACAAAACAAGAAAACATACATGAAGAGAATTAACCCCTAGAACAAGGAATGCCAACTGCTCAACAGATTATGCAAAATAGAACAGCACCTAAAGCACTAAAGTTTCCAGGATGTGAGTATTAAATGTTAGAATATTCAAAAGATATAACTGGTGGTGGTCGGATTCACATTGGGTCACCAAGTTATCTCATTTATCACTATTAATTCAGAGCTGCATAATTCAGGTCATTGCTAACTTTTCATATGGTTCTGGGGCTCCTGCACACTGTCAGTGCTGACTCAAAAGGTCGTCGGACCCCGGCATACTGTCAGTGCTGCCTTTCATATGGTTGTGGGACCCCTCACCTCTGTCATTGCTCACATCAAAGGTCGTCGGACCTCTCTCCACTGTCATTGCTCACATCCAAGGTTGTCGGACCTCTCGCCTCTGTCATTGCTCACATTAGAGGTTGAGTTCTAATCATCATATTTCCTTTCTATCTTCACTTACCCCAATTATTTAGAAATAGAAATAGATAGAAATAGAAAATACTTTCCCCGAGGGGAAATTCAGGAGTCACCGCAGCATTTAAGAAAACAAAAGTAAGAAAGAGTATAGAAAGTGCAAAAAGGTCCATAAGAAATTAGATGACGGCATCCCGTCCACCACTCTCCAGCCCAGCCAGTCTCCACCTCCGCAGTCCACGGGACTGAGCCTCCCCAGCAGTCCATTCAGTCTCTGCCTCCAGGATCCTGACTGCTCACAGTAGGCGAAGCTCCTCCAATGTGGGGCCGGCGTCCGATGTCAGCTCCGTCAGCCACGTCCGTGAACAGCACGATGCCGCTGGGTTAGCACGGCTAGCTTGTCCATCCCCCGGAGCTAGATCCCACGTTCCCAACAACGATGGATGGATGGAAGGACAGGTCCACGTCATCACCTCCCAGCTCACACCTGTGAACCAGCAGGTCGTCCTCACCTCCTCCTCCTCCTCAGCTCGAGGGAAATCATCAAGCCCTACACTAGTTAGCATTGACATGCTAGAGGCTGCTAACAGCTAATTTCGCATGTAAACAATGCAGCCATGCTACATGTTGGATCTCCAGACAAACACAGGAGAAAAAGTAGTAAAAATATCACTGAAGCCACAAAAAGTTTGGTGTCCATGACCAACAATGAACCATACAAAGTGACGATCCACTCCAAATACAAAGATTACAAAGAAAAGACGAAAAAAATTACAAGAAACGGACAAAGACGAGAGAGCTGCTGCAACAGGCAGCTACTTGGGCAGTGCCTAGCAACGGGAAAATTATTTGTATTATTTGACATTATTTCTTTGCCTTCTCTTTGCTTTCATCTAGAATCATCAGACTCCCCCTAAGGTAAGTATTCTTACGGGTGATAATCATAATTCATAATGCCATTGTACCCCCTACATTGATTATTTTGCTCAACGTTTGATGGGTTCTAACAGCCAAACTTAATTTGCATGCATTTATTCATTAAATCTGTTAATAACTTTTTCTGTTGTTTAAGTCTCTCCTGATTGAACTGCTGTCAGATCTGAGGTGGGGCATTTTCTATGATGTTACTCAGCGCATGATTTGACCTCTGCATTATATCAAGCCACCTGAAAGATCAAAACTTTATCAGAACACTGCGTTGGCTTTGTCTTTCCCACATGGTATGAATCAAAGCAAAAAAACAAAGATCTTAAAGTGTTCAAAACAGTCTGCATGACGATTATATCGATTAATTCAAATTTTTTTCTTGTGGACGAAAAAATGAAAAATTGGAATTTTTCTTCCTCACTATTGTGCACCTTATATACCACAGCGAGCGCTGACTCCACGTGTGTGCAGCGTGCTTTAACAGTTCACTAACGAAACTGCTGTTCACTAACGAAACAACAGAAACCTAAATGTCATAAAATGTTCTTGTGTGTCTTTGACACCCAGCACCTTGACAAACAGTTGTTCCTTATGGTCTGTATCAACAGCCCTAATGGTGCGGCCACACCAAACGCGAATTTGTGGCGCGATTACATACAAAGCGATGCGCGCGATTGGCGTGGCGGGTTTGGAGCGTTCACGCGTTTGGGCGGTAGACGCGAATTCGCTCGAGTTCAAAATATTCCCCCACAACGTCATTGTTTTGACGACGTTGGGGGGCAACTGCCGCCTGCCCCGGCTCCAACTCCGCCGGAGGATGGAGAAGAAAACAATCTGTGTGGTGTGTCATCATCCAGAGTTATACGATACGTCGTGTGTACTCTACAGAGACCGGAAAAACAGGAGCAGGCTTGGTTGAAAGTTTCTGAGGAGACAGGTTTTGAAGGTAAGTTCTGAAAACATTCGTTCCCAGCTGGATCCGCCTGCACGGGCTATCACTGAGTCCGACTGTGTTTTCCTCAGCGGAGTTTAGAGCCTGATAGAGAGGAGGAAAGAGTGGGGCAGGGGCAGAGCCAGGGAAAAGATGGAAGTTCTCTGTGCTCCTCTCTTTCCTCCACCCCTTCATTATCCCCAGGGAGACCTCCGGGAACATGGGTCGGGGGTTCGGGTGGTCGGGGGTACGGGGGGTCGGAGGTTCGGGGGATCGGGGATGAGATCGCAGGGAACAGCCAAGCAGGGCTGGTGGATTACAAGGGAGAGGCAGCAGGCATTGATTGTGATCTCCAAAGCTTTCACACACTCTCCTGTCATGCTTTGGAAACCACAGCTCATTGTTTTTCAGCTGCTCTTTTGGACTTTCAGTCTTTAAATGAACGAGCTCTCTACACCGCATGCGCAGTACCGCGCATTCGCGTGTTCGCGCCTCAGCTTGTCAAAAAAGTCCAGCGGCGAGACTCGGGCGTTCAAGCGGCGCGTGACAGGCCATTCGCGCGAGTAAATTCGCGTGTTCGCGTTTGGTGTGGCCGCGGCATAAGAGGTTAATATAAACTAGACCTCTCATCAGTAAACGTTCAACTCCCTTTCCTCCAATCCTCTGTTTTCTATCAGTCACCTTTCAGGAGTTTGATTAAGATCTTTGACTCAAACATTTCCAAAGCCGGGACCCTTTAATGTTCACCTGCAGATTATTAATGATGTGACTGACGAGCGTAAACCTGCTGCTCTTCAAAGTTAATACTCTGATCATTTTAAAATTTAGATAGTAAAGAAATATACATTCGTTTTTCTCAGAACATCCACACTTCAGTATTCTACTGAAGAAAATCCTCTCTTATGGTGACATGGACGGATCATGATTTGTGAAAGTAGACTGCGGGGAGGGAGACGGGACGACAATGGGCGATGGAACAGAGCGGCGCTGCTTGAACAGACATGACTGAGAAGTTGTTTGGCTTTTACCTGGGGAAAGCTGAGTCCAGTCTTTCCCTGCAACTCCCTCTGTTCCACCAACTAAATCCTCCATTCCGCAGTAATCCATCCGCTGACGAGCAGAGCAACATAACGAACCAGCATCGAGGTGCGCTCTGTCAAGCAGGGGCGGACCAGACTTTTTAGACTGGGGTGCCCCAAACCAGGGCACTGACTTATGCAGGGAGGCATGAAATTTGTGAGCCCACACTTGAATAAATAGCATTTATTTTTATTTATTTGTTTGTATTAAAATACAGGATAAACAGGCTACAGCCTTAAAAAATAAAACTAGACACAAACAAAGTGTTTTTTTTTAAATCGTTTAAAAGCAGAATATAATAGAACAGTGCTGTAGTGCACTGAAACAGTACTGTACACGCTTTTCCTAACAGGATTTTTAAATTCAAAATGTACAAAATGGTGCAGCTTACAATGTGAATGTGCCTCCTTGAAAACTACAAAGTGAAGTTATTGAAACAGAAGAAGAGCTGAAACTTCGATTCCAAGAGTCAAATAGAGGTTACTTTTATTATTTTATATTTTTGACAAAATTAAAACAAAACTGATTTTGAGTTGTCTCTGTCATTTGTACTTATCATTTCTATAGAAGGAAAAAAAAAACATCAAAAAATCATAACTCGAAATTTTTGTGAAAAAATCAGAGATTTTATTTTAAGGCCATATCACCCAGCCCTACTGCATGAATTTCCACTGGATTTTTCCTGTGCGCTCTTAAGTGCTTGGCTGTGCGTCAGCACATACAACCTAAGCACCAATTTTCAATGTTCAGTTTGGATTTTTAAAATTAAAGTCAAAAAGCTTACTCTTTCTTTGTTTTTTGTTTTTTTTATTCTTTATATCCTGAACAGAACATCTAATAATTTTCAGAACATACACAGATCCTAAAGACAGCCGTTTGTCCTGTATGGCAGCTGCTACTACAGTCAATTTTGCCTGTGGCTGTTGAGGAGCTGAGTGTACTCAGTGTACTACCACTAAACATCAGGGCAGGTTGTTAAGACTTCTTTCGCTCATTTTGACTTTAGTCTTGAAATTTTGACTTTAAATTTGAAATTCGAATTTATTGTCATCATTTCGACTTTAATCTCAAAATTGTTTTTCGACTTAATTCTTCTTCATTTCAACCTTTTCTTCAACTCTATTCTCGTCGTTTTGAGTTTTATCTCAATTGTTTTTATTTTATTCTTGTCCTTTTCTACTTTATTCTGGACATTTTAACTTCATTCTCGTCTTTTCCTCTTCATCTCAAAATTGTTTTTCGACTTTATTCCAGTCATTTCAACTTTAATCTCGACATTTCAACTTTGTTTGCGTCATTTTGACTACAATCTTGAAGTTTTGACTTTATTCTCATCATTATGACTTTAACCTCGATTTGCCCAAAATTGTTTTCTCCGTCCAAAATAGCCCTAATCTGCTTTTGTAGAAACAGATCCAGCCACTGATGATTACTTTTTTTTTCTTCAAAACATTGTCATACTCAAACATTTATATTTCCACAGGTATAATGCTGGTGTTGCTCATAAATGGGATAAGATAACTGTACGGAGCCTAAAAAGGGGTGACTCCAGTAGATGATAAATCCAACTATTGATAAAATATAACCATGGTGTTGTAGTGGGTGGCTATAAATGGTGTAAAGTGTAAACATCATGTCAGGCTTACCAGAAATGTGTATTAGGTGTTTCATCTGTAAGTTTGAAATTGTGCAAGTGTTCACAAGCTGGTCTACACAGAGATGGTCTCTGTGGTGTGGTTGTCCTCACAGCTTGAAGGGTGAATTTGTGCTGTAGCTGTATATTTGCATAGTCTTTAGATACCAGTAGTAACTTTGAGCCTAAATTGTTGCTTTCCTCTTTCCATAAGCTCCAAGACCCTGTGTTTCCCCTGCCCCTTTGACCCCCATACAAACTGGACTAGAAGTGAAATCATTTGTTGTGACCTTTTGTTTCTGTTTCTACAGGACCTCCGGAGCTGACTGAGCTGTGAGGGTAGCATCGCATGGGCCAGCGTGGACCAGCTTGTGAACATTTGCACCTTTTCTCACTAACTGATCAAACACCTAAAACACATTTCTTGGAAAGCCCAACATTCTACTTACACTCTATATCATTTACAACACCAAGAACAACACTACATTTACATATAAATGTATGTATGTTATGTTTACAATTTATTTGGGTCACTCACTCCCTTTCAGGCCATATTCTCCTTACTATTGTCAAACATCTTTCATGACCAACACCAGCATGATACCTGTGGAATTATAAGCGTTTGAATGTGACAATGTTCTAAAATTTAAATTAAAAAAAAAAACACAAATAAATAAAAGATTTGTTTCCAGTGTGTTTGTACAACAGATTTGCTTTGCATGAAGTAGATGACCAAACACCAATACTACTAACACCAAACACAAGTGTGAAAAAGTGTAGAAGAGAACAAAAGATCATTGTGAAATATATAGAACTTTTCACAAAGTGCATGTTGTTAAATTACAGTGGCAGCATCAGGGGTGTGCTATATCATACCATTTACAACAATACTGGTATAATTCTTTTGACAATATAAATGTGTTATTTCGCTGTATTTATAGTGCAGAGACACAATGACATATGACGCTCCCTGCTGTGTACGAAACAACAATGGCGAGAGCAAAAGTAGCACTGCAGCATCAACTTTGTCCTCACATGAGGATTTAGTGCCTAAAAGAGGAGCAGAGCAGCACAGAGCAGCGCAGAGCAGCACAGAGCAGCGCAGAGCAGCGAGGAGCAGCGCAGAGCAGTGCAGCACCCATAGCAGCTGGATACCCGAGATTACACGATCACAGGAGAACCACGTTTCAGCAGGAATCCCACCCATGACGACACAGCTTCATGGTAATTAATTAGTATGTTAAGCTCATCTTGCCGTCTCCAAACTTCAGCACTGTCATGTCTTTAGGTTAAAAAATTTGTATATTTAATAAGATAAATAAGTTAGTTGAAGGGTTAGAAGTGTGTATATGCCAAGATGCAGTGTGTTGGAATGTTTTGAGTAGAGTCGTCGGAGTGACACCTCTTCACTTGTGAGGATCGTTCGATTTCCAAGTAGAGTGAGTGCTCTGTATGCACATAGAGGATCTTGGACGTATCTCCGGTAAAAAAGTTAAGACAGGAGGAATGTAAACATTAGGTCGGAAATGACTCATATACACACTGTATGTCTTCTAAACGTTTGATCCTCGGAAAATATTCGTCTTTGTAAGTATCTGTGTTTATAGAAACATTAGTTTGAGGTCAGAATTGTATTGTATTTGAAAGCACAATGCTAACGGTTTATACAGTTATATGTTATGGTTAGAATAAATAGCTACCGGTATTTTGTACAACGGCGCTTAATGCACAGTGTAATGCGATTTTTTCCTGTATGTTGCAGTTACAATAATTATACTTCAAGAGACCTCCATAAACCGAGAAAAGAAAGCCTTGTGTACGGAGTTTCTGTATTAGTTCGCTGGCTGTCAAACTTCCCAAAGTAACGTGTCGTGAGGACAGCACAAGCACCTTTAGCCCATGCCTTCTCCTTTGTGTTGATGTCCTGACTTCTATGTTAAACTATACACCTCCGAGCTAACAGTGAGTAAAATAGATATTATATCCTTTCTCTCAACTCTCAATCTTCCTCGATTATCAGAGGACCAACTTGAGCAACTGGATTCTGGTGTTAATGAAATAGTGTGGCCGCTCTCGTTACTGAAACTCTGGAACCGAGACGTGCGCGGTGCAGCCGCTCCTCTGCCCGAGAAGGGGGGCAGACAGCGCAGTGAGATACTGTGTCCATGGCCGCTGTTTGCCTGGGCGCTATTGCCCAAAAAAGAAGTTGCAGTTAGTCGCTGGAATCTGGTTCGCGTCAAACGTATCAAGTAAAGAGTGACGTCTATGAGTGTGACCAGTGTGCGCGCACTCTTGTTCTCGCTTGTTTACGGGCGGTAGGAAAGTACAGCTGTGTAATGGTCTGACAGAGTGACAGATCATATTTTTTTCTCCATATGAGACTGTGGCTGGGCTAAATGAGACTGATGGCCGCCACAGTCTCATTGATTAATGGGAAACACTGGGATAGAATTCTAAGGAATGGGAAAAAAATGTCAAGAGAATTGCGCACTAGACTGATCCAGTTCAAAATCCTAAATAGAGTTTATTAGACACCATCCATGCTGCACAGAGTGGGTTTAGTTAAAACCCCAGTGTGCTGGAGGTGTCTGGATGAAGATGGTACTTTAGTACACATGCTCTGGACCTGCTCTAAAGTTCAGGAATTTTGGTTGGGGATACACACCACTATGAAAAAGATTACTGGCCATGATATCCCTTTCACTCCCAACCTGTTTGTTTTAGGTGACCCCTCGACTTTAAGTAACTTGGATCCACCACTTGCAGACTGGACCCAGACTGTCCTCATGCTAGGAAGAAAATGTATTGTTAAAGGGTGGAAGGCTTCTTCAGCACCAGTATTATCCTCATGGTACACCTCTCTTGGTCAGCTTGCGGTCCTGGAAAAATTATCATATAGACTGCTAGACAAAATTGGAGGAGAATGACTTAAAATGGGGGCAGTATCATTCATTTATATTGTCTAACTGAAGACGTTCCAACTCAAAAAAGGTCATTATTGTAAGTTGTATGGTAATAATGGTTTGGAAATTGTGGGTGTACTGTGGTAGAACTCATTAAGAATGCATTCTTTTTAGTGCTGTCAGGCCATTAAAAAAATTAATCTAATTAATTACAGGATTTGTAATTAATTAATCTAATTAATCGCATTTTAATCTCATATCTGCTTAAGGTCCCAAAATAAAGAATTTGAATTCCAGGACATTAAAATTACATTAAAAGACATTTAAAAATAAGGTGGGAATATATACAACACATTTTAGGTACCCTGAGGCATAAGGAACATATTAAAAAAGTTTTATGGTTCTATCTTTACAAAATCTACACAGTCTGCAACTAAGATAAGCTGATTTGATTTTTAGGACGTTTTTTGCTTCTGGCCACGTTTTTACTCGATGTGGACTCAATTTTCACTGCAATATGAACTTCTATACTTCTATGAGGTCAGGAGAACCAGGGCTAAAGGCTAAAAACTGTGAGGAACTATGTACAAAACACCATTTTTTTTAAAGTCTTGGATCAAAGAAAAGTGAAGTATTTTCAGTTTAACATGCTCTGAACACACAAACTGTTGCCGTTTGGTGCAGAGCAGCCCCAAGCTGAAACAAGACACCAGGAAGATGGAAGGAAATTTTCAAAGAATTCTTTAGATTTAAATACAATACCTTTTTCTATCATTCAGGGCTTGTTTGATGCAGTAGGGAGTGTAAAATTACCTGTTTTTTACAGAATTGAGCTAGAGCAAACGGTTGATTTTTTGTAGATTTTCAAAAAGGACATGTGAATAAACGAGATGTGGACGGCAGTCCCCTTAAAGGATACGTTTGGTTTATACAGCTTTTACATTGTTTATAGAATGAAGTAGAACAAAATACTCACCAAAAAGGTTTTCCTGATCCAAGCAGTGCTTCGGGAGATATTTAGATCCAAAATCGTGCAGCGGACGTCCGTATGATGGGATCCATCGGGGCATAGACAGCGCAGCTCCTAAAACTGCATTAATCGTCCAAAAACTCGTGTTTTTCGCCAATATTCCATCATGGTCGGCTCTGAGATAGTCCTCTGCTGCAGTCTGTGTCACTCCAGACAGCGCTGTGCGGCTGTACTGACCTCTGAACTGACGAAGACTTAGTTTACGCTTGCCCCTCAAAGAAAGGAGTCGGTGCTCCAGAGAGTACTGCGCAGTTTTAGGAGCGGCGCTGTCTATGCCCCGATGGATCCCATTATACGGACGTCTGCTGCACGATTTTGGATCTAAATATCTCCCGAAACACTGCTTGGATCAGATAAGCCTTCTGGGTGAGTGTTTTGTTCTATTTCATTGTATAAACAATGTAAAAGCTGTATAAACCGAACTTATCCTTTAACAGCGCTCTCTCTTCCCCCCGGTTCAAAGCATGTTGCTAGATGTGATACATTCAGGGACCGTTGGAAATTTAAAAATCTGACGAGAACACCACTTTTTTCATGTAGGACAAACGGTCTGTAAATGCTAGACATTTGAAAATGAGTGCGTCTTGGAACGCCTCGCGGGTTTGGGATCCAGATTAATCCGCGTTAATTTTTATGACGCGTTAATTTGCGGTGTAATTAATTAATCTAATTAACGCGTTAAAATGACAGCCCTAATTCTTTTATTTATTTATTTTTTCATTATTGTTATTATTTTTTTTCTTTGTCTTAATTTGCATTTATGTATGTTTATGGTCATTTTATTGTGCTCAATTTAGTTTGTATGCGGGTCTTGACCTCAAGAACGTTACTGTTAGTTTATGTTTTATTAATGTGAAATTAATAAAACTACCAGTCATAAAAAAAAAAATTCTCACAAATTTCCTTAAAATATTGTGATATCATTTTTGAGGCTATATGGCCCACCCCTAGGCAGCATGATACAATGTAGTGGACAGGAAAAGAACAGTTGTATTGTCCATGTTGCATATATAACAGTAAACTTTGTGCCAACCTTTTTATGTGCTTGCATCTGATGTCGGTAAGTTTTTACTCTGGCCTCTTCCTAACGAGGTCACACCATCCTGTCCTCCCACAACGTC
This sequence comes from Halichoeres trimaculatus, assembly GCF_033239565.1. Taxonomy (NCBI): domain Eukaryota; kingdom Metazoa; phylum Chordata; class Actinopteri; order Labriformes; family Labridae; genus Halichoeres; species Halichoeres trimaculatus. Next base: position 2,010,808 of record NW_027437188.1, on the reverse strand, counting down.
TCTCCCCAGGGGCTCTGTTTGTCAGGGGCTCATATTGCACTCCCATTTGTCTGTGCCAGACGCTGGTAAAATCGTCCTGAGCCAACCTGTCTGGACAGTAAGACAAAGAGCTAACATTACTGTTGACAGACAACAAGGCACATGTTGTTATCATGATGTGATTATTGTCTAGTATGGTGTGTCTGTTAGTGACAGAAAACTATGGAGGACCAAAGTCGCCAAAATTAAAAAAGAATAAAAGTGAAAATAAAAACAAAACTAAAAAAGCATATACATAAGTAAATAAATAGAGTTAAAACAAATGGGTGATTGACGTTCAGTCAAATCCAAAGTGGAAAAAAAAAAAAGATTTCCAAAATATATGTCAACTGACACATAACTGTATTGCTCTATATGTGAGTAACTCAAAACTGAATGTGTTCATCACCAATTCCTTATTTATTTTAGATTTTTTTTAATTATTTTTTGCATTGTAGTCCTAAAAGTTGTCCACCGGTGTGACAAGCTTTTTTATATTGGTATTTAATTCAGAGATTGTTTGCCAGATAAGACAAATATGCACAATCCTTATCAATTTGCACTGATTATATTTCCACATAAAAAGTAACCCAAAAATTTTTAATTATGTTTTTACCCTATTATACAATGTAAACGCAGGGATTTCACTGAAACAGTTGGGTTGTATTCATTATAATTAGTATAAGATCATAATTAATCTTCAATTCATCCTCATGTGTGCATAGTGATGATATCATCATTATGCTATTCAGAACTTTTTACATGAATGTGTGCATTAAAGCGCCTTTTCCACTCCTATTTCAATTTGTCACACCACAGGACATTCCGTCACACCATAGGACAAAAAGCGCAGTATGCCTGAACAAAATGATATTTTTTAATTTTCAAAGTCATTAATATTTTTTTAATAAAGTTGTAACTTCAAGCTCAAATATTTTTGTACAATAAAAGATAAAGATAAAGATAAAATATACTTTATTGATCCCCGAAGGGAAATTCATGTTGTTTGGGCTCATCTTCCAATTAAAGAATTATACACTCTGATGGCTGCAGGGAGGAACGATCTTCGGTATCTCTCGGTCCTGCAGTGCACAGAGGTAAGACATCTCCTGCTGCTTTTCCTCTGGACAATGATGGTGTGAAGTGGGTGATCAGAGTGACGAATGACGACCTCCACTTTCTTCTGTGTATACCTTTCCACCACAGCCTCCAGTGAGTCCAAACTGGATCCAACCACGGAGCTCGCTCTCTTCACCAGTTTTTCCAGTCGCCTCTTGTCCTTCTCCTTTAAACTATTTCCCCAGCAGACTGCACCATAAAACAAAGCACTGGCTACCACAGACTGATAAAACATCTGCAGCAGCTTTCCACAGACGTCAATTGATCTGAGCTTCCTTAAGAAAAAGAGATGGCTCTGCCCCTTCTTAAAGAGTGCCTCTGTATTAAGGGACCAGTCCAACTTGTTGTCCAGATGTACACCAAGATATTTGTAGGTTGGCACCACCTCCACGTCCACCCCATGGATGTTAACTGGCTGATGGCAGAGCCCAGACCTTTGGAAATCCACAATCATTTCCTTTGTTTTTGAGGTGTTCAGATTCTTACAAAATATATATGAAACTCGAATAAATAATAGAATGTACACATTACATATATGAAGATAAGGAAACAAACAACATCACTTACTTCTAAGGAACGCATTAAAAACATGCTATCGGATGTTAAAGCAGTAGATTTGTCTGTCCATGATCAACAGGGAAAAAGGACCCAAATGACTTTTGGTGCTAATGTTAACTTGAATGTCAACCAACTACAGGAATCACCATTAAACAGAAACTAGGCCTATTTACCATTTTAAAAAAAATGCTGTTTTTTAATTTAAGTGTACCCTGCAGGGTATGTGTGTGTGTGGGTTATTGGGAGTTTTTTCACTAGGGAGTTACATTGCTGAAAAATAATTGTTTGCAATCAGCTCAGAATCATGAAAAATCTCTAGTTTGAGCCTTCACAAGTTACTTAAGTCCAATTTAAGCACTTTTGAATTTTTGAAAATCGGTTATCAGTACCCCAACTTTGAGAAGTTTTTTGAGAGGTTTCCCACAGGAGTTGAACTTCAAACTTTTAGTACATGTTATAAGACACCTTTAGAAACACATTGGTGAAGAAATTTCTTGGTAACGATTTAGTTCCCAGATTTGTCAAATATCGGATAAAATGCCCTTACTAGAAGTGCAATTCAAAGAAAAACATTTTTCAAATAGCCATACTTTTCACAATATAGAGCCAAATGGTACTGACCTCAAAATAACTGTTTGGTAAAAATTCCTTATGGAGGAAAGTCTCGGCTCAAGCAAAGTAATTACTCCAATACGCCTTCCTTAAACATAAGAAAGCGGTCTCGGAAAGTCATTTCATTACACTGATTCAATGGATTACTGCGATCCACAAGTGTCTGTCTGGCTGGCCCCTGCAGCGGATATTGGTTTTCATTTAGATATTCCAAATACTCCATGCTCCCAAACCATTTGTGTCCTCCCTTTCACAAAGTAAGGGAACAAAGGGCTCTAAGCTAAAGTTAAACCTGCCTCTTTACAGGATTAATATAAACTTCAATTTAGTCCTGGAGTGGCTCTTATCCACCCTCTTGTGATTGGCTTTGTTTAATCCAGAACTGAAAAAAAAAATTGAGACTATTTTAAGATTAATCTGTGCAAGTGACTTAGAGTTACCCTTTGTTGAGTGTTGTTTGAACTCAGTCATAGAACCTGTCACAAACTGCCCACAAACTGCCCACAAACTGTCCTTGATCTTGTGTCACACCGGCGGACATAGCTGTCACACCAGTGGACATTTTCAAGATCAAGGACAGTTTGTGGGCTAATTATATGAGAGACAATCTTCAATCCTGGCTGGCAGTGTAAAGTTTACATTGTTTTCAGTAGTCAATCAATATAAATTGTTAAAAAATTTTTAGATCATGACTTAAATTGCGTCACACCAAAGGACAATACTACGGAGCCCATATCTGACAATGCATGGAAATAGCAAAATTATGAGAATATCTGAGACAGATCTCACCTTGTCTGTATTTTATGTGCTCTAGTGATGTATATTGTACATCCTGGATTAGGAAGGACCCCTCTCACTAAAAGGGTGCCCAAATTAATGTCTGTTTCATATCTACAGAATGGCGTCACACCAGGTCGACACAAGTTTTGGGGACAAAATGTTATGTGTCATAATTTTTCTAAATGATCACCTCAAGACTTGTAACCTCCAGTTTCACTAAGTTAACACTACTTCAATATGTTTTCAGATATTTTATGGTATTTAGACATATTTTTAATTAAATACAGTGCTTTTGGGAAGAGGAATGTTACTCCGGACAGTCACACCGGTGGACAAATGTCATGTTTAAAACAAAATATTTTCATATTTGAATTTTAAAGCTCATTAACTACAGATGTATTTATTCTGGAAGTTTATACTGTATAGAAAAATAGGGTTTTAATTAAGAATTATAAAATATTATTTATATTTGTCACAAAGGACACAAAATGGAGCGTCATGTCAACCACCCATATAAATGTGGAAATAGAATTAAATATCGATAAATAAGTAAATAAAAGCCCTCTACTCTCACAGTTATTTATCTTATGTCTTATCTTATGTAGCAGACACTGCCAGGATGAAATACAGCAGAAAAATATAGCTGCATGCAGCAATGACGGGCCCTCGCCCCGCGGAAAATGGTCCGTATTGGGGTAATTCCCAAGCGGGCTAAGTGCAGCAAAATGTGCCTGAAGCAAAAGCTCTGTGTATGGATAAGGTTGTTGCCTTGCAAGCAAGCATACATGGTACATTGAAAGCATAGTTGATATGATTAGTGTACCATAGGGGGAGCAGCATTATCACTGTAATTCATGTCAACAGCAGTCAGGAGTGGGAGTGACTTCATGTGTGTAAAATTTGGAGCAAACGTTAAAATGAATGTAATAATATGATCAAGCATTTCCAGTGGGTGGCGCTATTGCAGTAGCAGAGATTTGAGGTTATAGAAGAGTTGGGGGATGGACTTTCATGGTGTGTGTGAAGTTTGGAAGAAATTAGACCTTAAATGACTGAGTTATTACTACTTCCTGCTGTGTTTTGACATTAGCGAGGGGAAGCTAGTGCCATAGACACACCCTTGACCTTGAGGACATGAGCTGATTTGTAATGCTTTATGAAGGCGTGCCAGACATTTGCAAGTGAAATGAAAAAGAAAATGGCAAAAAATGAAGAGGCTATGAATCAGAGAGTAAAAGACATTACTTCCTGTTAACAGTAAGGGGCGCTGTAGTGTTAGATGAAAAGAAGTATATGGATGTGTTGGAGATGGGAGAGTTAACATATGTGTGCATTTTGGGCCTGATCCAACATTGTACAAGAGAGCTATTAAGATTTTCATGAAGTAGCAAAATGGTGAACTTTGGCGGCCATTTGTGGCCGAGCCATACAAGATGATAAGAATTGTATTGTAAGTGTTCATCTTCAATGTGTGTAGTTTCCACAAGGCAAGTTTGGAGTTCATCTTAGTCCAAACCTGGGAGTAGTTCATTGAAATACATAGCCTATAAACGTAATTTTGGCAATTTCAGGCCATTGCCATCAGGAGGCGTTGTTATTTCTGGGGGGAATAATGACATGGCTGTGTCCAGGGCTTAACACTGAACATGTGTCTTGATTTTGGTGCAGATTAGACAAAGTTGAAAAATGCCGAACTTTGAGCCCGTGTCCTAGCTAAACGGAAAAAAATTCTGTAAATTTAGCTATGATTATTAATGTTCAATGTGTGTAGTATACACATGCCAAGTTTGGAGTTGCTGTGACAAAAGTTCGTTCAAATGCGTAGGCTACAAATCGTCAAAATCCCATGTTTACGTGCTAATAGCGAAGTTCGTGTTGAGAATTCACGATAGTCATAAGAGACTTTTTTGTTCATCTAGGCATGCTTGTTATACCCACCAAATTTCAAGGCTGTAGCTCAAAGCAGACCAAGGGGCTGAAGTTTTAAGCCCCTAGGGGGCGCAAGGGGGTATGAATTTTTGCAGAGACAGTGGAATCATAAATTTTTCGCCGAGTTTGAATTTTGTGGCTAGGTCATTTCGCCTTTTTTTCAAGCCAAAGGCACGCAAAATGGCATTGTATTGGCAGAAACAAAGAAGAAGAAGAAGAAGAAGAATAATCCTAACAGTTACAATAGGGCTTCGCCCCCCGATTCTCGGGGGCTCGGGCCCTAATAATATTCATATGAGAGGGTGGTCCTAAAGCCGCATTTCCAGCAAGCAGACCAGTTTGGTTCGTCTGGGTAAGGCATGCATTTTGTGGTGTTTCCACTGACTTATCCCGGGAAAGATCCTCAAATAACCGAGACGAGCCATCCCACTTTTTAGGACGCTTTTCCTATGCAACTATTGTAGTTTTTCTCAGTTGCTTTGGTTCATTTCTCAGATCAGAATTGAAATTCTCAAAACTACTTGTTCAATCTTCACATCATTGTGTCACTTGTGCATTAAATCAGTTTCAAATGCTTTTAGACATGCATGCAAACTATTATGTAGAACTCTCTTTTCTTTCCTTCATTATCAGGTGCTTTTGTCATATTTGTAGCCCCCCTTTACCCACTATATTAGGAGAGGGCCTCTAGGTTCTTAAATATGATATTGGGAACTAATGAAGAGATACTGCTTCATCTATGTTACTGTGAAAAAATCCCAAGTGTCCCTTTAATATTCGAAACCCACTCTTATTACGATCTTACATGCAGAGAAACCAACTACTCTTAAGATCAGATGAAATGATCAAACTTTTAAGTTAAATGCAAACTTCCAGTTTACTGAACATTTTTAAAATAAACATTATAACAAGTAAACCGACAATAAATCATAATTTCTCCTGAAATCTGTCTTTTCTCGGTTTCTTGACTTAAAATAATAAGTTTCTTAACTTGAAATAATATGTTTCCTAATTTAAAAACCCATGTAAGGGGTCCTCTTACCACACACACACACACACACACACACACACACACACTCACACCAGTCTGGTTATAAAGTTTAGAAAAACCCTATAGTTGCAGGCCTGCGGTGAGGCCTAAAACTTAATGGCCGCTTCACTCTAGGAGCAAACCAAAATAAAGTAACCCTGAGCTTGTAGTTCAGTCAGTACTCACAGCCTCCAGTCCAAGTTCACGTGAAGAGAAACCCAAACCGTGTCCTAAGATGGCAGCTCGATCCTCTCACTTTGGCGAATGCAGGAATAGACTTTAGCAAAGCGATGTTCAGGATAGAAAAGATAAAATCCACACTTTGAACTTTTCCAGCAGTCTATTAGCACTTTGACAACGACCAATCTTCATATCCAGTCCGGAATGATGAGAAAGAAGTCTTCATAGAAAGCTGAGTGAGCAAAACTAGTCCGTCGGCGGCGCTACATCCGCTAGACTAGCGAATGCTACATGCTACGGTGCTAAACTGCTTCAAAAGTTCTTTAAATAACCTATTGCAGGGCAAACTACGGGGAGAAATTATCCATAGGTAATCCAAAAGCAATAGACGAGTGTTCATTGACGACCATTGAGCTAAAAGTCCAGAAAACTCTTCTAATTACTCAAAAATAGCAGCCACATGGCAGATTCAACTTGCGTCTCTCCAGGTCAAGCTAGCGCATCCCACTTCCGGTTTCTTAGTAAAGCCAATACAAAACCGATCGGCAAGGGTTGTGTACACAGCACTTCCTTTAAGCTCTTTCACAATAAAAACAAAATAAAATGCATGAAAACATTTTTTATTTCACTCGTTTTTAACTGATACTCATCACTCGTTTTTAACTGATACTCAGGTACTTTGAACAGCCTTTAAACCTTTTTAACACATACATGAAATACAATTTTAACCATATTTATACAACTTTTATTTATTGATTCCTTTTAATCTTTTGAATTGTAACATCTCTTTTGACCTTGTGACTATTTTATTTATTTATTGACATATTTGTCTGGGTTACATGTTGATCAAAATTAATTATCATGGGTCTCTGTTGAATTGTCTTACTCCCCATGACATGTAATCATTAGTTCATCACATAAGAGTTTACATGCAAAAGGGTTGAACAACTTATCATAATATGTCAAACATCTTTCCACACAATTCCATTGGACTTTTTTTTCTGAATCTGTGTTTTTCTAAGTCAGGATTGGTAAATTGCTCCCTGGTCAATCTTGACTTTCTTACAAAGGCTAAGGTTGGTTAAGGGATGCAGCCAAAAGCTGGGAGAACAACTGTGTCCTCAACCATTCAGACTTTTTGTGGAAAGAGAAGATCTTTGTTGTGATGTGGATGAGAATTTCTGGCCCAACATACAGAAACATAAGGAGGTGTAGGAAGACTGCACTGCTGCCCTGTAATTCCCACAGCACTGCATGAACAGTTTTCCCTAAAGAGACTGTCCTTATATGTTCATCACAATGATGGGGAAGGTCAACAGAGTGCAGCACAAACAGTGAAAGTAAAAATATGAATATTTTCCATTCTCTGTCATCAATCTCCCACATACACTTAGATCAGGGGTGGGCAATTAATTTTTACCAGGGGCCACATGAGGAACCTGAATTGTGTCAGAGGGTCACCAACTTTCTTCCATCGAAAAATGCTCTAAATTAGATATTTTGAATAGCTGGAACTGATAATCAGAAGAATAAAGCACTCTGTAAATGTTTATATTAGGTTATGCGAAATTGTGATGTATAGGTCAAGTAGAAAAAAACAATTATTGAATCCCAAATTGAAAGAGACAATGTCTTAAGTTTTCGTCTTTGTCAATATCTGTCATACATGAACTCACTTTTACCGATCGAGAGTGCTGGCAGACTGCCAACACTCCTGAATATGGAGGGAATCTCCCATTTTTTGAACCCTTTCTCCCGCTGTTCTCCTGGCTTGTGGTTTCTCCTGATAGTTCCCAAAATTTAAGTATGCTTCTGTGAGCCCTAATATTTTACTAAGTCAAATCAAGTCCCGTACTTGGGCGTTATATCGAAAACTCAGAAACCATCCACCCCTCTCTCTTAGTTGGTTTGATCCAGAGACGCTGCAGGAGACCTTAGAGACAGAGACAGATAACGGTGCAGCACTTATTGATGAAGAGTTTCTCAGAGCCTTAGCTGTTTTCTTTCTTTCTTTTTTTGGAGTTGACATGACATGTCGTGAGTTAAACTAACGTAGCTCTGCTCTAACGCAGCATCCTCTTCAATCAGGAAAGTTTATAGCAGCGTGAATTTTATTGGGAGGAGGCTGACAGTTAAATAGTGAAACGCGTATCGTTGTAAAGTTCTGTCCGTCTCTGGTGTGTGATGCGCATACGCGCTGCGCGTGTACGCGACGGCACTCTCTCTTCAGAACAGGAGAGAGTTCAGGTGGAGGAGACAGAATGTGCCAGTGAAGGAGAGGGAGAATTCAATCCACAATGTCTTGTTCAGTGCCTGTAATAGATGGAGTATTGAGACATATGCACCCGCACAAGTTTTATGTTTATGTTTATGATTGGCCTCATGCGGGCTGGACAGGGACGTACAAAGGGCCAGATGTGGCCCGCGGGCCGCAGTTTGCCCAGGTCTGACTCAGACGTAACTTACCCATTAACTGTCTTCAAAGCTTTAGGCATAGTTTACATCAGAACTTCCTTCCAGAGTACTCTGTTATACTGACAACATATGACTAAGCACTTTAACTTCTCTATCATTACACAGACACAAAGACTAATCATTCTGATGCACTGGCATGTTCATTGACACAGAAATTTACTTTTGAGGGATGAACTGAGGATTTTTGGAACAAGACTGGCTTTTGCAGGTAATCGATGGTGTTTTGCTATTTGTACAAACTGTTCTGAAAAATGCACTTATTGTTTTGCAATTGGCAATGATGATTTGAGAAATGTACCAAAGCAACTAAAAAAAATTGTAATTCTATTTCCAAATTTAATTGAATAGAATATATATATATATATATATATATATATATATATATATATATATATATATATATATGGGCGTCGTCTTGGCCAGGTGGGGGTCTGCACCAGCGTTTTGCTGCAGTGGGCCCCTTGCTGGTCCTGTAGCGAGGCATGCCCGGGTGGAGGCGTCCTGGCTTTAGACTGTGGACGCCGCCCAGTGCAGTCGGCCTCCTGGCGTTTCCTGACATGGCTCCTCTGTACTCAGCCACACAATTTTTTTATCTACACATTTAAAATCATGTATTGTGTGTGCATATGTATGTGTGTGTGTGTGTGTGTGTGTGTGTGTGTGTGTGTGTGTGTGTGTGTGTGTGTGTGTGTGTGGGTGGGTGGGTGGGTGGTGCTTTGGGTGGAGTTTGAATGGGGGGGCGGGGACTGTTTTTAACATGTATAGCACTTTGTGCTGCATTTCTTTTAATGTATGAAAAGTGCTTTATAAATAAACTTGATTTGATTTGATGATATATATATATATATATATATATATATATATATATATATATATATATATCTCAGTGGCTATTGCTCTAAGACTGCAAGGGAAGCTCAGCTTCCCCTAAAATGGCCCCCAAAAAAGTGGTGCTATGTACTGCTGTGTGTACATTTCATTGACAAAATGAATTCCTTTATCTTTTGTTCAGAATCAGCTACCTATCACAGGTAACTGGCTTGACCTCCCCGTTCATCCCCACAGCGTCACAGCACTTAAACACAGTCGGACGCTGGGCGTCTTCTGACTTCAGCGGGGAAGCTTAGAGTGGGTTGTTCCACCGCGGAAACTGGACGGTCATTGGATAAACGCTGGGGCTTTGTCTCGCCCTCGGAGGCTAAGCGTCTCTGGGGGTCTATGAGACAGTGAGCTGGCCTGGACGCTGGGCTTCTGCATGATGATTGAATGATCTGTCAGAGGCCGATTCCCTTTTTGATTGACAGTGAAATGAGCCAGTCAGCGATCTTGAAGTATAACCATCCACCGGAGCATCTTCTTAGTTGTACATTCAGTTGTTCTGGACTGATCCGGTGGCTTTATCGATCCCAAGCGAGTTTATCTTTCTTAAAAACGACGAGCGTTGTGTTTAAAGCTTCTCTCTCTTTTCACCAATACAGCTACAGCTACAGCTGCGGAGCTTCTCCCCCTGTCACTCACACTTACAGCCTGCAGGTGTAGAGAGGAGCTTCTGTTTAAAGCGACTCAAGTCTAACACCCACAACACAATGGACCAAGGCCCTTTTAGCAGTCTAGCTCTGCTGGCCATTGAGAGAACACCGGTAAAATCCCTGGAAAAAACACCTGGTTGATACGACAGGGTCACAGATCATTTTCTTGAGAAGAATGGAGGGTAGACGTTACGTTTAGATATATAATCGAATTTGTGATGAAGGCTGGAAAAAAATGAGCTTCCCCTCCTTGACTGACCAGCAATCATTTTTACTGTAGAATAACGGAGATTTTCAAAGTAAAAATCTTAGATCCTAAAATAAAGGAGTAATAGCTGTAATGTATTGGTGGATTTCATTTTTTTTGTTACCCATAGTTCTGACTATTCTTGGTCTGTAGACTATGTTCTTTCTACCACTCTGACTACTCACAGACAAAATATTTTCAAAGTTTTAAATTCCTACACTATAAAATGAAGGAGAAATATGTCTGATGTTTTGGTGGCTGTCAGTTTTTATGTTAGCCATATGTTCTGACGATTCTTGGTCTGAATGTTTTCACTACAACTCTGACTACTCACGGACAAAAAATGTCAAGCAATATTACTGAAAAAAATATATATATTTTTTAAGTTAAAGTCTTACACTATAAAATGAAGGAGTAATATCTCTGATGATTTGGTGGCCTTCAATTTTTTTGTTAGCCTTAGTTCTGACAATTCTTGGTCTGTACATTTTCAGTACCACTCTGACTTCTCTCATAATAAAGCAAGCAATTTTCTGTAGAATAAAAGAGATTTTAAAGTTAAATCTTAGATCCTTAAATAAAGGAGAAATAGCTGTGATGTTTTAGTGGCTTTCGTTTTTTTTTTTCCAAAAGTTCCTACAATTCTTGGTCTGTTTCTTTTCAGTACCACTCTGACTTCTCAAACAAAAGACATCAAGCAATTATTGTGGAGAAACAGAGATTTTTAATGTTAAAATCTGGGATCCTCAAATAAAATAGTTATGTCTCTGATGTTGTAGTGGCTTTTAATTATTTTTTTTTTTGTTATCCATAAGTTCCCACAAATTTTGTTCTGTATGTTTTCGGTACCAGTCCGAGTACTTAGAAAAAAAATCAAGAAATTTTATTTTAGAAAACAAAGGTTTTCAAAGTTTAAAGTCTTACACTATAAAATGAAGGAGTAAAATCTCTGATGATTTGGTGGCTTTGAATTTTTTTGTTATCCATTGTTCTGACAATTCTTGGTCTGTATGATTTCAGAACCACTCTGACTTCTCATAGATTCAATCAATTTTACTGAAGAAAAACAGAGATTTTCGAAGTTTAAAGTCCTACATTTTAAAATGGAGTAATATTTCTGATGATTTGGTGGCTTTCAATTTTTTTCTTAGCCTTAGTTCTGACAATTCTTGGTCCGTACATTTTCAGTACCACTCGAACTTCTCACATAATAAGCAAGCAATTTTCTGTAGAATAAAAGAGATTTGAAAGTTAAATCTTAGATTCTTAAATAAAGGAGAAATAGCTGTGATGTTTTAGTGGATTATAGTTTTTTTTTTTTTTTTTCAAAAGTTCCTACAATTCTTGGTCTGTTTCTTTTCAGTACCACTCTGACTTCTCAAACACAAGACATCAAGCAATTATTGTGGAGAAACAGAGATTTTTAATGTTAAAATCTGGGATCCTGAAATAAAATAGTTATGTCTCTGATGTTGTAGTGGCTTTTAATTTTTTTTTTTTTTTTGTTATCCATAAGTTCCCACAAATTTTGTTCTGTATGTTTTCGGTACCAGTCCGACTACTTAGAAAAAAAATCAAGAAATTTTATTTTAGAAAACAGAGGTTTTCAAAGTTTAAAGTCTTAAGCTGTAGAATAAAGGAGTAAAATCTCTGATGATTTGGTGGCTTTCAATTTTTTTTGTTATCCATTGTTCTGACAATTCTTGGTCTGTATGATTTCAGTACCACTCTGACTTCTCATAGATTCAATCAATTTTACTGAAGAAAAACAGAGATTTTCGAAGTTTGAATTCCTACATTTTAAAATGGAGTTATATCTCTGATGCTTTGGTGGCTTTTATTTATTTATTTATTTATTTATTTTTTTGTTATCCATAAGTTTTTACATTTCTTGGTCTGTATGTTTTCAGTGCCACTCTGACTCCTCACCATAGAATAGAATTTATTGTCATTGTAACAAGTACAACAAAATTGAAGTCACAGCAGCAATCAAGAAAACAAAAGTAAGAAAGTGCAAAAAGGTCCATAAGAAAAAAGATGATGACAGCTTGTCTATCATTCTCCAGTTCAGCCAGCCTCCACCTCCACAGGGTCAGAGCTGAGCTTCTTTCAGTCATGCTCCAGCCCTGTCTTCTGTATCTTGTCTACTCAAAGCAGGTGAAGCTCTTCTAACATGGCGTTGGTGTCTGATGTTAGGTCCGTTAGCCATGTCTGTGAATAGCATGATGCTACTCTGCCCTCTGGTATTCCCTCTGTTGCTGGGTTAGCGTGGATAGCTCATCTATATTGGAGATATTTCTTACGTATCCAATAACGATGGATCCAACAGGTCTAGGTCTCTATCAGGTCCATGTCATCACTTCTTAGTTCACACCTGAAAACCATCATGTCGTCCTCACCTCCTACTTCTCACCTTGTGGGAAGACATCAGGCCTTACACCAGTTAGCGTTGACATGCTACTGGCTGCAAACAGCTGAGTTCACATGTAAACAATGCAGCCATGGTTACATGTAGGATCTCCAGACAAACAAGGAGGAAAAGTAGTAAAAATATCACTAAGCCACAAAAAGTTTGGAGTCCATGACCAACAAATGAGCCACACAAAGTAATGATCCACTCCAAATACAAAGATTACAAAAAGAGACGAAAAAATTACTAGAAACGGACAGAAAAGAGGGAGCTGCTGCAAAGGCAGCCATAACCAACAGAGCGGCGCCCAGCAATATGTTGTACTTTGTTATCTATATGTATCTTATTTGTGTTAACTGAAACACATTCCTACCTGTACAACAACATATTTCTTTATTTCTGCTCTGGGTGCTCCATAAAACCCTATTCGGTGCCACTACAAGCTTAATCTTTACGATTAGACTTTTAAGACTTTAATCTCACACGTGAACTGTAGGTGTCTTGCCGCCCTGCTCTTGCACTCCATGAACACTGCTCAAACAGGGTGTATACAAGCGTATCAGTACAGCACGCACAGTGCAACCTTTTCTCAGGACAGTACTCAATTTGTTAATTGATCAAGGGCGCCATCTAGCGACCGTATTTAACTCAAACACATATCTAACAGCAAACACAGGAAAAGGTACAAATCAGTGTAATCTTATAATGCTTTTAATATTTTGTCATACACAAGTTCGTGTAAAATTATTTTGGTTCAAACAAACACTGTGATTCAGGTTAATTTGCAAAATATATATATATTTTTTTATTTCATCATTATTGGGAGGATCACTATGCATAAATTCTGATCAGCTATCACTGTTCTCCTTCGCTTTTTCCTGAAGTAGCTGTCACACTTGACTACCAACACATGAAAAAACAAAAGCGACTGCGTGAGAGCTAACGGTATGATTTTCATTGATGTTTTATTTTTAACTTGTTTGTTTCTCAATCTGTGTTTTCTACAACTGACACCCAAAACATGATTTACATTCAAATTCAGGAAAATATACTTCAAAATGTAAGAATCATAGTTTTAAATTGTGATTTTAGAGTATTTGTCATTAATAGGTGTTACAGGCCCTGCAAAGCGTCTTGGTTCATTGCTACGACTTTCTGATGAAGGTACAAAAAAACACTGGACTCATTCTGCTTTTGTGACATTGAAACTGAAATGGGCAAATCAGAGTTCAAATCCATGTATGCAATCACAATGCTTGTGTGACACATTACTGAAATGAGTAAATCAGAGTACTTTTCCTGTGTCCTGAGCCTTTTCGGTGTTTATTGTCATACCGAATGTCTCTGTGCCTTCTGGGATCATTGCACATTTCTGCATTCTCCGTCCTCCTGTGCTCTTGCAAAGTCGAAAAATTTGTCACTCAATACTTGAGTAAAATCTTAATTCAGGGAAACATACTTCAAAATGAAGGAATTATAGTTTTGGATTGTGATTTTAGAGATCTGTCATTGATAGGTGTTTCTCGCCCTGCAATGCGTTTTGGTTTATAACTACTACTTTTCGATGCAGGTAAATGGTATTTGTGCAATCACAATGCTTGTGTGACACATTTTCTGAAATGAATAAATCAGAGTACTTTTCCCCTGCCCTGAGCCTTTTCGGTGTTGTCATGTCATACAGCATGTAGTCGTGTCTTTTTACTTTTTCCTGCTCTGCAAAGCGTTTTTGGTTCATTACTGAGAGTATCTGATTTAGGTACAAGAATGACTTTGGAATTATTATGCTTTCGAGACACTATTTCTGAAATGAGCACATCATAGTACAAATGCATGATTGTCCGTGTCTTTGCGATCACAATGCTTGTGTGACACATTTTCTGAAATGAATAAGAGTACTTTTCCCGTTTCCTGAGCCTTTTCGGTGGTGTCATGTAATACAGCATGTAGTCGTGTCTTTTTGCTTTTTCTTGCTTTGCAAAGCGTTTTTGTTTATTTCCGAGAGTTTCTGACGCAGGAACTATGCTTCCGAGACACTATTACCAAAATGAGCAAATCATAGTACAAATGCATGATTGTCCGTGTCTAAGCAATCACAATGCTTGTGTGACACACTTACTGAAATGAGTAAATCAGAGTACTTTTCCCCTGTCCTGAGCCTTTTCGGTGTTGTTTTGTCATACAGCATGTAGTCGTGTCTTTTGCTTTTTCCTGCTCTTGCAAAGCGTTTTGGTTCATTACAGAGAGTATCTGATTTAGGTACAAGAAAGACTTTGGAATTATTATGCTTTCGAGACACTACTTCTGAAGTGAGCAAATCCATGTTATTCCGTGTCCTGAGCCTTTTTGGTGTTGTTTTCGCATCCAGCATGTTAATGTTTTGATTTCTTTGATCATTGCACCTTTCTGCATTTTCTGTCCTCCTAAGCTATTTTCTGCAAAAGCTGTGATAGTTGATCCCTAAAAACGTGAGAAGCTTTCAAATTGAAGGAAAGACAATTGTGAATGAGTTAACAAAAAGTTTTAATTGTGATTTTAAAAATGTGTCATCAATAGGTTTTTCTCGCTAAAGCAAAGCGTTTTTGGTGCTTTACCACGACATTATGATGTAGGTACATGGGAACTTTGGAATCACAATGCTTGTGTCACACATTTACTGAAATGAATGAAAAAAATTAATTTTCCCGTGTACTTGAGCCTTTTCGGTGTTGTTTTGTCATACAGAATGTTTCTGTGCCTTCTGGGATCATTGTACATTTTTCTGCATGCTCTTTCCTCCTGTGCTCTTGCAAAGTTAAAAAATTTGTCACTCAACACTTTAGTTAAAATTTGATTCAAGAAAACATCCTCCAAACCGAAGAATTATAGTTTTCAACTGTGATTTTAGGGATCTGTCACTGATAGGTGTTTCTCGCCCTGCAATGCGTTTTTGTTTATTACTATGACTCTTCGATGCAGGAACATTGGATTTGTGCAATCGCAATGCTGGTGTGACACATTTTCTGAAATGAATAGATCAGAGTACTGTTCCCCTGTCCTGAGCCTTTTCGGTGTTGTCATGTCATACAGCATGTAGTCGCGTCTTTTTGCTTTTTCTTGCTTTGCAAAGCGTTTTTGTTTAGTTCCGAGAGTGTTACCATAAACACTTTGGAATAATTATGCTTCCGAGACACTATCACCAAAATGAGCAAATCAGAGTACAAATGCATGATTGTCCGTGTCTTTGCAATCACAATGCTTGTGTGACACACTTACTGAAATGAATAAATAAGAGTACTTTTCCCCTGCATTTTCGGTGTTGTTTTGTCATACAGCATGTAGTCGTGTCTTTTTGCTTTTTCCTCCTCTGCAAAGCGTTTTGGTTCATTACTGAGAGTTTCTGATTCAGGCACAAGAAAGACTTTGGAATTATTATGCTTTCGAGACACTATGTATGAAGTGAGCAAATCCATGTAATTCCGTGTCCTGAGCCTTTTCGGTGCTGTTTCGGCATCCAGCATGTTATTGTTTTGATTTCTTTGATCAGCACCTTTCTACATTCTCTGTCCTCTTAAGCTTTTTCTGCAAAAGCTGTGATAGTTGATCCCTAAAAACGTGAGCAGCTTCCAAATTGAAGGAAAGACAGTGAGTTCACATAGAGTTTAAAGTTTAATTTAAATAACATGTCATCAATAGGTTTTTCTCGCTTAAAGCAAAGCGTTTTTGGTGCTTTACTAGGACTCTATGATTTGGTACATGGGAGCTTTGGAATCACGATGCTTGTGTCACACATTTACTGAAATGAGTAAATCAGAGTACTTTTCCTGTGTCCTGAGCCTTTTCGGTGTTGTTTTTCGCATCCAGCATGTTAATGTTGTGCTCTCTATGATAACTGCACTTTGCTGCATTCTCTGTCCTCTCAAGATTTTTTTCTGCAAAGGCTGTGATAGTTGATCCCTCAAAACGTAAGAAGCTTTCAAATTGAAGGAAAGACAATTGTGAATGAGTTAACATAGAGTTTAAAGTATGATGTAAAAAATATGTCATCAATAGGTTTTTCTCGCTAAAGCAAAGCGTTTTTGGTGCTTAACCACGACTCTTTAATGTAGGTACATGGGAACTTTGCAATCACGATGCTTGTGTGACATACTTACTGAAATGAGTAAATCAGTGTACTTTTCCCATGTCCTGAGCCTTTTCTGTGTTTTTTTTTTTTTGTCATGCAGAATGTTGTCGTGTCTTTTTGCTTTTTCCTGCTTTGCAAAGCGTTTTGGTTCATTACCGAGAGTTTCTGATTCAGGTACAAGAAAGACTTTGGAATTATTATGTTTTCGAGACACTATTTCCGAAATGAGCAATTCAGAGTACAAATCCATGTTATTCCGTGTCCTGAGCCTTTTCGGTGTTGTTTTGGCATACATGATGTTTCTGTGCGCCTTCTGGGATCATTGTACATTTTCTGCATGCTCTGTCCTCCTGTGCGCTTGCAAAGTTAAAAAATTTGTCACTCAACACTTGAGTTAAAATTTGATTCAAGAAAACATCCTCCAAACCGAAGAATTATAGTTTTCAACTGTGATTTTAGGGATCTGTCACTGATAGGTGTTTCTCGCCCTGCAATGCGTTTTTGTTTATTACTATGACTCTTCGATGCAGGGACATTGGATTTGTGCAATCGCAATGCTGGTGTGACACATTTTCTGAAATGAATAAATCAGAGTACTTTTCCCCTGTCCTGAGCCTTTTCGGTGTTGTCATGTCATACAGCATGTAGTCGTGTCTTTTTGCTTTTTCCTGCTTTGCAAAGCGTTTTGGTTCATTACTGAGAGTATCTGATTCAGGTACAAAAAAGACTTTGGAATTATTATGCTTTCGAGACACTATGTCTGAAGTGAGCAAATCCACGTTATTCCGTGCCCTGAGCCTTTCTGGTGCGATTCTGGCATCCAGCATGTTATTGTTTTGATTTCTTTGATCAGCACCTTTCTGCATTCTCTGTCCTCTTAAGCTTTTTCTGCAAAAGCTGTGATAGTTGATCCCTAAAAACGTAAGCAGCTTCCAAATTGAAGGAAAGACAGTGAGTTCACATAGAGTTTAAAGTATAATTTAAATAACATGTCATCAATAGGTTTTTCTCGCTTAAAGCAAAGCGTTTTTGGTGCTTTACTAGGACTCTATGATTTGGTACATGGGAGCTTTGGAATCACGATGCTTGTGTCACACATTTACTGAAATGAGTAAATCAGAGTACTTTTCCCGTGTCCTGAGCCTTTTCGGTGTTGTTTTCGCATCCAGCATGTTAATGTTGTGCTCCCTATGATAACTGCACTTTGCTGCATTCTCTGTCCTCTCAAGATTTTTTTCTGCAAAGGCTGTGATAGTTGATCCCTCAAAACGTAAGAAGCTTTCAAATTGAAGGAAAGACAATTGTGAATGAGTTAACATAGAGTTTAAAGTATGATGTAAAAAATATGTCATCAATAGGTTTTTCTCGCTAAAGCAAAGCGTTTTTGGTGCTTAACCACGACTCTTTAATGTAGGTACATGGGAACTTTGCAATCACGATGCTTGTGTGACATACTTACTGAAATGAGTAAATCAGTGTACTTTTCCCATGTCCTGAGCCTTTTCTGTGTTTTTTTTTTTGTCATGCAGAATGTTGTCGTGTCTTTTTGCTTTTTCCTGCTTTGCAAAGCGTTTTGGTTCATTACCGAGAGTTTCTGATTCAGGTACAAGAAAGACTTTGGAATTATTATGTTTTCGAGACACTATTTCCGAAATGAGCAATTCAGAGTACAAATCCATGTTATTCCGTGTCCTGAGCCTTTTCGGTGTTGTTTTGGCATACATGATGTTTCTGTGCGCCTTCTGGGATCATTGTACATTTTCTGCATGCTCTGTCCTCCTGTGCGCTTGCAAAGTTAAAAAAATTTGTCACTCAACACTTGAGCTAAAATTTGATTCAAGAAAACATCCTCCAAACCGAAGAATTATAGTTTTCAACTGTGATTTTAGGGATCTGTCACTGATAGGTGTTTCTCGCCCTGCAATGCGTTTTTGTTTATTACTATGACTCTTCGATGCAGGAACATTGGATTTGTGCAATCGCAATGCTGGTGTGACACATTTTCTGAAATGAATAAATCAGAGTACTTTTCCCCTGTCCTGAGCCTTTTCGGTGTTGTCATGTCATACAGCATGTAGTCGCGTCTTTTTGCTTTTTCTTGCTTTGCAAAGCGTTTTTGTTTAGTTCCGAGAGTGTTACCATAAACACTTTGGAATAATTATGCTTCCGAGACACTATCACCAAAATGAGCAAATCAGAGTACAAATGCATGATTGTCCGTGTCTTTGCAATCACAATGCTTGTGTGACACACTTACTGAAATGAATAAATAAGAGTACTTTTCCCCTGCATTTTCGGTGTTGTTTTGTCATACAGCATGTAGTCGTGTCTTTTTGCTTTTTCCTCCTCTGCAAAGCGTTTTGGTTCATTACTGAGAGTTTCTGATTCAGGTACAAGAAAGACTTTGGAATTATTATGCTTTCGAGACACTATGTATGAAGTGAGCAAATCCATGTAATTCCGTGTCCTGAGCCTTTTCGGTGCTGTTTCGGCATCCAGCATGTTATTGTTTTGATTTCTTTGATCAGCACCTTTCTACATTCTCTGTCCTCTTAAGCTTTTTCTGCAAAAGCTGTGATAGTTGATCCCTAAAAACGTGAGCAGCTTCCAAATTGAAGGAAAGACAGTGAGTTCACATAGAGTTTAAAGTATAATTTAAATAACATGTCATCAATAGTTTTTTCTCGCTTAAAGCAAAGCGTTTTTGGTGCTTAACCACGACTCTTTAATGTAGGTACATGGGAACTTTGCAATCACGATGCTTGTGTGACATACTTACTGAAATGAGTAAATCAGAGTACTTTTCCCGTGTCCTGAGCCTTTTCGGTGTTGTTTTCGCATCCAGCATGTTAATGTTGTGCTCTCTATGATAACTGCACTTTGCTGCATTCTCTGTCCTCTCAAGATTTTTTTCTGCAAAGGCTGTGATAGTTGATCCCTCAAAACGTAAGAAGCTTTCAAATTGAAGGAAAGACAATTGTGAATGAGTTAACATAGAGTTTAAAGTATGATGTAAAAAATATGTCATCAATAGGTTTTTCTCGCTAAAGCAAAGCGTTTTTGGTGCTTAACCACGACTCTTTAATGTAGGTACATGGGAACTTTGCAATCACGATGCTTGTGTGACATACTTACTGAAATGAGTAAATCAGTGTACTTTTCCCATGTCCTGAGCCTTTTCTGTGTTTTTTTTTTTGTCATGCAGAATGTTGTCGTGTCTTTTTGCTTTTTCCTGCTTTGCAAAGCGTTTTGGTTCATTACCGAGAGTTTCTGATTCAGGTACAAGAAAGACTTTGGAATTATTATGTTTTCGAGACACTATTTCCGAAATGAGCAATTCAGAGTACAAATCCATGTTATTCCGTGTCCTGAGCCTTTTCGGTGTTGTTTTGGCATACATGATGTTTCTGTGCGCCTTCTGGGATCATTGTACATTTTCTGCATGCTCTGTCCTCCTGTGCGCTTGCAAAGTTAAAAAAATTTGTCACTCAACACTTGAGCTAAAATTTGATTCAAGAAAACATCCTCCAAACCGAAGAATTATAGTTTTCAACTGTGATTTTAGGGATCTGTCACTGATAGGTGTTTCTCGCCCTGCAATGCGTTTTTGTTTATTACTATGACTCTTCGATGCAGGAACATTGGATTTGTGCAATCGCAATGCTGGTGTGACACATTTTCTGAAATGAATAAATCAGAGTACTTTTCCCCTGTCCTGAGCCTTTTCGGTGTTGTCATGTCATACAGCATGTAGTCGCGTCTTTTTGCTTTTTCTTGCTTTGCAAAGCGTTTTTGTTTAGTTCCGAGAGTGTTACCATAAACACTTTGGAATAATTATGCTTCCGAGACACTATCACCAAAATGAGCAAATCAGAGTACAAATGCATGATTGTCCGTGTCTTTGCAATCACAATGCTTGTGTGACACACTTACTGAAATGAATAAATAAGAGTACTTTTCCCCTGCATTTTCGGTGTTGTTTTGTCATACAGCATGTAGTCGTGTCTTTTTGCTTTTTCCTCCTCTGCAAAGCGTTTTGGTTCATTACTGAGAGTTTCTGATTCAGGTACAAGAAAGACTTTGGAATTATTATGCTTTCGAGACACTATGTATGAAGTGAGCAAATCCATGTAATTCCGTGTCCTGAGCCTTTTCGGTGCTGTTTCGGCATCCAGCATGTTATTGTTTTGATTTCTTTGATCAGCACCTTTCTACATTCTCTGTCCTCTTAAGCTTTTTCTGCAAAAGCTGTGATAGTTGATC
This sequence comes from Halichoeres trimaculatus, assembly GCF_033239565.1. Taxonomy (NCBI): domain Eukaryota; kingdom Metazoa; phylum Chordata; class Actinopteri; order Labriformes; family Labridae; genus Halichoeres; species Halichoeres trimaculatus. Next base: position 1,989,556 of record NW_027437188.1, on the reverse strand, counting down.
CCTAAAAACGTGAGCAGCTTCCAAATTGAAGGAAAGACAGTGAGTTCACATAGAGTTTAAAGTATAATTTAAATAACATGTCATCAATAGTTTTTTCTCGCTTAAAGCAAAGCGTTTTTGGTGCTTAACCACGACTCTTTAATGTAGGTACATGGGAACTTTGCAATCACGATGCTTGTGTGACATACTTACTGAAATGAGTAAATCAGAGTACTTTTCCCGTGTCCTGAGCCTTTTCGGTGTTGTTTTCGCATCCAGCATGTTAATGTTGTGCTCTCTATGATAACTGCACTTTGCTGCATTCTCTGTCCTCTCAAGATTTTTTTCTGCAAAGGCTGTGATAGTTGATCCCTCAAAACGTAAGAAGCTTTCAAATTGAAGGAAAGACAATTGTGAATGAGTTAACATAGAGTTTAAAGTATGATGTAAAAAATATGTCATCAATAGGTTTTTCTCGCTAAAGCAAAGCGTTTTTGGTGCTTAACCACGACTCTTTAATGTAGGTACATGGGAACTTTGCAAACACGATGCTTGTGTGACATACTTACTGAAATGAGTAAATCAGTGTACTTTTCCCATGTCCTGAGCCTTTTCTGTGTTTTTTTTTTTTGTCATGCAGAATGTTGTCGTGTCTTTTTGCTTTTTCCTGCTTTGCAAAGCGTTTTGGTTCATTACCGAGAGTTTCTGATTCAGGTACAAGAAAGACTTTGGAATTATTATGTTTTCGAGACACTATTTCTGAAATGAGCAATTCAGAGTACAAATCCATGTTATTCCGTGTCCTGAGCCTTTTTGGTGTTGTTTTGGCATACATGATGTTTCTGTGCCTTCTGGGATCATTGTACATTTTTCTGCATGCTCTGTCCTCCTGTGCGCTTGCAAAGTTAAAAAAAATGTCACTCAACACTTGAGTTAAAATTTGATTCAAGAAAACATCCTCCAAACCGAAGAATTATAGTTTTCAACTGTGATTTTAGGGATCTGTCACTGATAGGTGTTTCTCGCCCTGCAATGCATTTTTGTTTATTACTATGACTCTTCGATGCAGGAACATTGGAACTGTGCAATCGCAATGCTGGTGTGACACATTTTCTGAAATGAATAAATCAGAGTACTTTTCCCCTGTCCTGAGCCTTTTCGGTGTTGTCATGTCATACAGCATGTAGTCGTGTCTTTTTGCTTTTTCCTGCTTTGCAAAGCGTTTTTGTTTAGTTCCGAGAGTGTTACCATAAACACTTTGGAATAATTATGCTTCCGAGACACTATCACCAAAATGAGCAAATCAGAGTACAAATGCATGATTGTCCGTGTCTTTGCAATCACAATGCTTGTGTGACACACTTACTGAAATGAATAAATAAGAGTACTTTTCCCCTGCATTTTCGGTGTTGTTTTGTCATACAGCATGTAGTCGTGTCTTTTTGCTTTTTCCTCCTCTGCAAAGCGTTTTGGTTCATTACTGAGAGTTTCTGATTCAGGTACAAGAAAGACTTTGGAATTATTATGCTTTCGAGACACTATGTATGAAGTGAGCAAATCCATGTAATTCCGTGTCCTGAGCCTTTTCGGTGCTGTTTCGGCATCCAGCATGTTATTGTTTTGATTTCTTTGATCAGCACCTTTCTACATTCTCTGTCCTCTTAAGCTTTTTCTGCAAAAGCTGTGATAGTTGATCCCTAAAAACGTGAGCAGCTTCCAAATTGAAGGAAAGACAGTGAGTTCACATAGAGTTTAAAGTATAATTTAAATAACATGTCATCAATAGTTTTTTCTCGCTTAAAGCAAAGCGTTTTTGGTGCTTAACCACGACTCTTTAATGTAGGTACATGGGAACTTTGCAATCACGATGCTTGTGTGACATACTTACTGAAATGAGTAAATCAGAGTACTTTTCCCGTGTCCTGAGCCTTTTCGGTGTTGTTTTCGCATCCAGCATGTTAATGTTGTGCTCTCTATGATAACTGCACTTTGCTGCATTCTCTGTCCTCTCAAGATTTTTTTCTGCAAAGGCTGTGATAGTTGATCCCTCAAAACGTAAGAAGCTTTCAAATTGAAGGAAAGACAATTGTGAATGAGTTAACATAGAGTTTAAAGTATGATGTAAAAAATGTGTCATCAATAGGTTTTTCTCGCTAAAGCAAAGCGTTTTTGGTGCTTAACCACGACTCTTTAATGTAGGTACATGGGAACTTTGCAATCACGATGCTTGTGTGACACATTTACTGAAATGAGTAAATCAGAGTACTTTTCCCGTGTCCTGAGCCTTTTCGGTGTTGTTTTCGCATCCAGCATGTTAATGTTGTGCTCTCTATGATAACTGCACTTTGCTGCATTCTCTGTCCTCTCAAGATTTTTTTCTGCAAAGGCTGTGATAGTTGATCCCTCAAAACGTAAGAAGCTTTCAAATTGAAGGAAAGACAATTGTGAATGAGTTAACATAGAGTTTAAAGTATGATGTAAAAAATATGTCATCAATAGGTTTTTCTCGCTAAAGCAAAGCGTTTTTGGTGCTTAACCACGACTCTTTAATGTAGGTACATGGGAACTTTGCAATCACGATGCTTGTGTGACATACTTACTGAAATGAGTAAATCAGTGTACTTTTCCCATGTCCTGAGCCTTTTCTGTGTTTTTTTTTTTTTTGTCATGCAGAATGTTGTCGTGTCTTTTTGCTTTTTCCTGCTTTGCAAAGCGTTTTGGTTCATTACCGAGAGTTTCTGATTCAGGTACAAGAAAGACTTTGGAATTATTATGTTTTCGAGACACTATTTCTGAAATGAGCAATTCCGAGTACAAATCCATGTTATTCCGTGTCCTGAGCCTTTTCGGTGTTGTTTTGGCATACATGATGTTTCTGTGCCTTCTGGGATCATTGTACATTTTTCTGCATGCTCTGTCCTCCTGTGCGCTTGCAAAGTTAAAAAAATTGTCACTCAACACTTGAGTTAAAATTTGATTCAAGAAAACATCCTCCAAACCGAAGAATTATAGTTTTCAACTGTGATTTTAGGGATCTGTCACTGATAGGTGTTTCTCGCCCTGCAATGCGTTTTTGTTTATTACTATGACTCTTCGATGCAGGAACATTGGAACTGTGCAATCGCAATGCTGGTGTGACACATTTTCTGAAATGAATAAATCAGAGTACTTTTCCCCTGTCCTGAGCCTTTTCGGTGTTGTCATGTCATACAGCATGTAGTCGTGTCTTTTTGCTTTTTCCTGCTTTGCAAAGCGTTTTTGTTTAGTTCCGAGAGTGTTACCATAAACACTTTGGAATAATTATGCTTCCGAGACACTATCACCAAAATGAGCAAATCAGAGTACAAATGCATGATTGTCCGTGTCTTTGCAATCACAATGCTTGTGTGACACACTTACTGAAATGAATAAATAAGAGTACTTTTCCCTGCATTTTCGGTGTTGTTTTGTCATACAGCATGTAGTCGTGTCTTTTTGCTTTTTCCTCCTCTGCAAAGCGTTTTGGTTCATTACTGAGAGTTTCTGATTCAGGCACAAGAAAGACTTTGGAATTATTATTCTTTCGAGACACTATGTATGAAGTGAGCAAATCCATGTAATTCCGTGTCCTGAGCCTTTTCGGTGCTGTTTCGGCATCCAGCATGTTATTGTTTTGATTTCTTTGATCAGCACCTTTCTACATTCTCTGTCCTCTTAAGCTTTTTCTGCAAAAGCTGTGATAGTTGATCCCTAAAAACGTGAGCAGCTTCCAAATTGAAGGAAAGACAGTGAGTTCACATAGAGTTTAAAGTATAATTTAAATAACATGTCATCAATAGTTTTTTCTCGCTTAAAGCAAAGCGTTTTTGGTGCTTAACCACGACTCTTTAATGTAGGTACATGGGAACTTTGCAATCACGATGCTTGTGTGACATACTTACTGAAATGAGTAAATCAGAGTACTTTTCCCGTGTCCTGAGCCTTTTCGGTGTTGTTTCGGCATCCAGCATGTTAATGTTGTGCTCTCTATGATAACTGCACTTTGCTGCATTCTCTGTCCTCTCAAGATTTTTTTCTGCAAAGGCTGTGATAGTTGATCCCTCAAAACGTAAGAAGCTTTCAAATTGAAGGAAAGACAATTGTGAATGAGTTAACATAGAGTTTAAAGTATGATGTAAAAAATATGTCATCAATAGGTTTTTCTCGCTAAAGCAAAGCGTTTTTGGTGCTTAACCACGACTCTTTAATGTAGGTACATGGGAACTTTGCAATCACGATGCTTGTGTGACACATTTACTGAAATGAGTAAATCAGAGTACTTTTCCCGTGTCCTGAGCCTTTTCGGTGTTGTTTTCGCATCCAGCATGTTAATGTTGTGCTCTCTATGATAACTGCACTTTGCTGCATTCTCTGTCCTCTCAAGATTTTTTTCTGCAAAGGCTGTGATAGTTGATCCCTCAAAACGTAAGAAGCTTTCAAATTGAAGGAAAGACAATTGTGAATGAGTTAACATAGAGTTTAAAGTATGATGTAAAAAATATGTCATCAATAGGTTTTTCTCGCTAAAGCAAAGCGTTTTTGGTGCTTAACCACGACTCTTTAATGTAGGTACATGGGAACTTTGCAATCACGATGCTTGTGTGACATACTTACTGAAATGAGTAAATCAGTGTACTTTTCCCATGTCCTGAGCCTTTTCTGTGTTTTTTTTTTTTTTGTCATGCAGAATGTTGTCGTGTCTTTTTGCTTTTTCCTGCTTTGCAAAGCGTTTTGGTTCATTACCGAGAGTTTCTGATTCAGGTACAAGAAAGACTTTGGAATTATTATGTTTTCGAGACACTATTTCTGAAATGAGCAATTCCGAGTACAAATCCATGTTATTCCGTGTCCTGAGCCTTTTCGGTGTTGTTTTGGCATACATGATGTTTCTGTGCCTTCTGGGATCATTGTACATTTTTCTGCATGCTCTGTCCTCCTGTGCGCTTGCAAAGTTAAAAAAATTGTCACTCAACACTTGAGTTAAAATTTGATTCAAGAAAACATCCTCCAAACCGAAGAATTATAGTTTTCAACTGTGATTTTAGGGATCTGTCACTGATAGGTGTTTCTCGCCCTGCAATGCGTTTTTGTTTATTACTATGACTCTTCGATGCAGGAACATTGGAACTGTGCAATCGCAATGCTGGTGTGACACATTTTCTGAAATGAATAAATCAGAGTACTTTTCCCCTGTCCTGAGCCTTTTCGGTGTTGTCATGTCATACAGCATGTAGTCGTGTCTTTTTGCTTTTTCCTGCTTTGCAAAGCGTTTTTGTTTAGTTCCGAGAGTGTTACCATAAACACTTTGGAATAATTATGCTTCCGAGACACTATCACCAAAATGAGCAAATCAGAGTACAAATGCATGATTGTCCGTGTCTTTGCAATCACAATGCTTGTGTGACACACTTACTGAAATGAATAAATAAGAGTACTTTTCCCTGCATTTTCGGTGTTGTTTTGTCATACAGCATGTAGTCGTGTCTTTTTGCTTTTTCCTCCTCTGCAAAGCGTTTTGGTTCATTACTGAGAGTTTCTGATTCAGGCACAAGAAAGACTTTGGAATTATTATTCTTTCGAGACACTATGTATGAAGTGAGCAAATCCATGTAATTCCGTGTCCTGAGCCTTTTCGGTGCTGTTTCGGCATCCAGCATGTTATTGTTTTGATTTCTTTGATCAGCACCTTTCTACATTCTCTGTCCTCTTAAGCTTTTTCTGCAAAAGCTGTGATAGTTGATCCCTAAAAACGTGAGCAGCTTCCAAATTGAAGGAAAGACAGTGAGTTCACATAGAGTTTAAAGTATAATTTAAATAACATGTCATCAATAGTTTTTTCTCGCTTAAAGCAAAGCGTTTTTGGTGCTTAACCACGACTCTTTAATGTAGGTACATGGGAACTTTGCAATCACGATGCTTGTGTGACATACTTACTGAAATGAGTAAATCAGAGTACTTTTCCCGTGTCCTGAGCCTTTTCGGTGTTGTTTTCGCATCCAGCATGTTAATGTTGTGCTCTCTATGATAACTGCACTTTGCTGCATTCTCTGTCCTCTCAAGATTTTTTTCTGCAAAGGCTGTGATAGTTGATCCCTCAAAACGTAAGAAGCTTTCAAATTGAAGGAAAGACAATTGTGAATGAGTTAACATAGAGTTTAAAGTATGATGTAAAAAATATGTCATCAATAGGTTTTTCTCGCTAAAGCAAAGCGTTTTTGGTGCTTAACCACGACTCTTTAATGTAGGTACATGGGAACTTTGCAATCACGATGCTTGTGTGACACATTTACTGAAATGAGTAAATCAGAGTACTTTTCCCGTGTCCTGAGCCTTTTCGGTGTTGTTTTCGCATCCAGCATGTTAATGTTGTGCTCTCTATGATAACTGCACTTTGCTGCATTCTCTGTCCTCTCAAGATTTTTTTCTGCAAAGGCTGTGATAGTTGATCCCTCAAAACGTAAGAAGCTTTCAAATTGAAGGAAAGACAATTGTGAATGAGTTAACATAGAGTTTAAAGTATGATGTAAAAAATATGTCATCAATAGGTTTTTCTCGCTAAAGCAAAGCGTTTTTGGTGCTTAACCACGACTCTTTAATGTAGGTACATGGGAACTTTGCAATCACGATGCTTGTGTGACATACTTACTGAAATGAGTAAATCAGTGTACTTTTCCCATGTCCTGAGCCTTTTCTGTGTTTTTTTTTTTTTTGTCATGCAGAATGTTGTCGTGTCTTTTTGCTTTTTCCTGCTTTGCAAAGCGTTTTGGTTCATTACCGAGAGTTTCTGATTCAGGTACAAGAAAGACTTTGGAATTATTATGTTTTCGAGACACTATTTCTGAAATGAGCAATTCCGAGTACAAATCCATGTTATTCCGTGTCCTGAGCCTTTTCGGTGTTGTTTTGGCATACATGATGTTTCTGTGCCTTCTGGGATCATTGTACATTTTTCTGCATGCTCTGTCCTCCTGTGCGCTTGCAAAGTTAAAAAAATTGTCACTCAACACTTGAGTTAAAATTTGATTCAAGAAAACATCCTCCAAACCGAAGAATTATAGTTTTCAACTGTGATTTTAGGGATCTGTCACTGATAGGTGTTCCTCGCCCTGCAATGCGTTTTTGTTTATTACTATGACTCTTCGATGCAGGAACATTGGAACTGTGCAATCGCAATGCTGGTGTGACACATTTTCTGAAATGAATAAATCAGAGTACTTTTCCCCTGTCCTGAGCCTTTTCGGTGTTGTCATGTCATACAGCATGTAGTCGTGTCTTTTTGCTTTTTCCTGCTTTGCAAAGCGTTTTTGTTTAGTTCCGAGAGTGTTACCATAAACACTTTGGAATAATTATGCTTCCGAGACACTATCACCAAAATGAGCAAATCAGAGTACAAATGCATGATTGTCCGTGTCTTTGCAATCACAATGCTTGTGTGACACACTTACTGAAATGAATAAATAAGAGTACTTTTCCCCTGCATTTTCGGTGTTGTTTTGTCATACAGCATGTAGTCGTGTCTTTTTGCTTTTTCCTCCTCTGCAAAGCGTTTTGGTTCATTACTGAGAGTTTCTGATTCAGGTACAAGAAAGACTTTGGAATTATTATGCTTTCGAGACACTATGTATGAAGTGAGCAAATCCATGTAATTCCGTGTCCTGAGCCTTTTCGGTGCTGTTTCGGCATCCAGCATGTTATTGTTTTGATTTCTTTGATCAGCACCTTTCTACATTCTCTGTCCTCTTAAGCTTTTTCTGCAAAAGCTGTGATAGTTGATCCCTAAAAACGTGAGCAGCTTCCAAATTGAAGGAAAGACAGTGAGTTCACATAGAGTTTAAAGTATAATTTAAATAACATGTCATCAATAGTTTTTTCTCGCTTAAAGCAAAGCGTTTTTGGTGCTTAACCACGACTCTTTAATGTAGGTACATGGGAACTTTGCAATCACGATGCTTGTGTGACATACTTACTGAAATGAGTAAATCAGAGTACTTTTCCCGTGTCCTGAGCCTTTTCGGTGTTGTTTTCGCATCCAGCATGTTAATGTTGTGCTCTCTATGATAACTGCACTTTGCTGCATTCTCTGTCCTCTCAAGATTTTTTTCTGCAAAGGCTGTGATAGTTGATCCCTCAAAACGTAAGAAGCTTTCAAATTGAAGGAAAGACAATTGTGAATGAGTTAACATAGAGTTTAAAGTATGATGTAAAAAATGTGTCATCAATAGGTTTTTCTCGCTAAAGCAAAGCGTTTTTGGTGCTTAACCACGACTCTTTAATGTAGGTACATGGGAACTTTGCAATCACGATGCTTGTGTGACACATTTACTGAAATGAGTAAATCAGAGTACTTTTCCCGTGTCCTGAGCCTTTTCGGTGTTGTTTTCGCATCCAGCATGTTAATGTTGTGCTCTCTATGATAACTGCACTTTGCTGCATTCTCTGTCCTCTCAAGATTTTTTTCTGCAAAGGCTGTGATAGTTGATCCCTCAAAACGTAAGAAGCTTTCAAATTGAAGGAAAGACAATTGTGAATGAGTTAACATAGAGTTTAAAGTATGATGTAAAAAATATGTCATCAATAGGTTTTTCTCGCTAAAGCAAAGCGTTTTTGGTGCTTAACCACGACTCTTTAATGTAGGTACATGGGAACTTTGCAATCACGATGCTTGTGTGACATACTTACTGAAATGAGTAAATCAGTGTACTTTTCCCATGTCCTGAGCCTTTTCTGTGTTTTTTTTTTTTTTGTCATGCAGAATGTTGTCGTGTCTTTTTGCTTTTTCCTGCTTTGCAAAGCGTTTTGGTTCATTACCGAGAGTTTCTGATTCAGGTACAAGAAAGACTTTGGAATTATTATGTTTTCGAGACACTATTTCTGAAATGAGCAATTCCGAGTACAAATCCATGTTATTCCGTGTCCTGAGCCTTTTCGGTGTTGTTTTGGCATACATGATGTTTCTGTGCCTTCTGGGATCATTGTACATTTTTCTGCATGCTCTGTCCTCCTGTGCGCTTGCAAAGTTAAAAAAATTGTCACTCAACACTTGAGTTAAAATTTGATTCAAGAAAACATCCTCCAAACCGAAGAATTATAGTTTTCAACTGTGATTTTAGGGATCTGTCACTGATAGGTGTTTCTCGCCCTGCAATGCGTTTTTGTTTATTACTATGACTCTTCGATGCAGGAACATTGGAACTGTGCAATCGCAATGCTGGTGTGACACATTTTCTGAAATGAATAAATCAGAGTACTTTTCCCCTGTCCTGAGCCTTTTCGGTGTTGTCATGTCATACAGCATGTAGTCGTGTCTTTTTGCTTTTTCCTGCTTTGCAAAGCGTTTTTGTTTAGTTCCGAGAGTGTTACCATAAACACTTTGGAATAATTATGCTTCCGAGACACTATCACCAAAATGAGCAAATCAGAGTACAAATGCATGATTGTCCGTGTCTTTGCAATCACAATGCTTGTGTGACACACTTACTGAAATGAATAAATAAGAGTACTTTTCCCTGCATTTTCGGTGTTGTTTTGTCATACAGCATGTAGTCGTGTCTTTTTGCTTTTTCCTCCTCTGCAAAGCGTTTTGGTTCATTACTGAGAGTTTCTGATTCAGGCACAAGAAAGACTTTGGAATTATTATTCTTTCGAGACACTATGTATGAAGTGAGCAAATCCATGTAATTCCGTGTCCTGAGCCTTTTCGGTGCTGTTTCGGCATCCAGCATGTTATTGTTTTGATTTCTTTGATCAGCACCTTTCTACATTCTCTGTCCTCTTAAGCTTTTTCTGCAAAAGCTGTGATAGTTGATCCCTAAAAACGTGAGCAGCTTCCAAATTGAAGGAAAGACAGTGAGTTCACATAGAGTTTAAAGTATAATTTAAATAACATGTCATCAATAGTTTTTTCTCGCTTAAAGCAAAGCGTTTTTGGTGCTTAACCACGACTCTTTAATGTAGGTACATGGGAACTTTGCAATCACGATGCTTGTGTGACATACTTACTGAAATGAGTAAATCAGAGTACTTTTCCCGTGTCCTGAGCCTTTTCGGTGTTGTTTTCGCATCCAGCATGTTAATGTTGTGCTCTCTATGATAACTGCACTTTGCTGCATTCTCTGTCCTCTCAAGATTTTTTTCTGCAAAGGCTGTGATAGTTGATCCCTCAAAACGTAAGAAGCTTTCAAATTGAAGGAAAGACAATTGTGAATGAGTTAACATAGAGTTTAAAGTATGATGTAAAAAATATGTCATCAATAGGTTTTTCTCGCTAAAGCAAAGCGTTTTTGGTGCTTAACCACGACTCTTTAATGTAGGTACATGGGAACTTTGCAATCACGATGCTTGTGTGACACATTTACTGAAATGAGTAAATCAGAGTACTTTTCCCGTGTCCTGAGCCTTTTCGGTGTTGTTTTCGCATCCAGCATGTTAATGTTGTGCTCTCTATGATAACTGCACTTTGCTGCATTCTCTGTCCTCTCAAGATTTTTTTCTGCAAAGGCTGTGATAGTTGATCCCTCAAAACGTAAGAAGCTTTCAAATTGAAGGAAAGACAATTGTGAATGAGTTAACATAGAGTTTAAAGTATGATGTAAAAAATATGTCATCAATAGGTTTTTCTCGCTAAAGCAAAGCGTTTTTGGTGCTTAACCACGACTCTTTAATGTAGGTACATGGGAACTTTGCAATCACGATGCTTGTGTGACATACTTACTGAAATGAGTAAATCAGTGTACTTTTCCCATGTCCTGAGCCTTTTCTGTGTTTTTTTTTTTTTTGTCATGCAGAATGTTGTCGTGTCTTTTTGCTTTTTCCTGCTTTGCAAAGCGTTTTGGTTCATTACCGAGAGTTTCTGATTCAGGTACAAGAAAGACTTTGGAATTATTATGTTTTCGAGACACTATTTCTGAAATGAGCAATTCCGAGTACAAATCCATGTTATTCCGTGTCCTGAGCCTTTTCGGTGTTGTTTTGGCATACATGATGTTTCTGTGCCTTCTGGGATCATTGTACATTTTTCTGCATGCTCTGTCCTCCTGTGCGCTTGCAAAGTTAAAAAAATTGTCACTCAACACTTGAGTTAAAATTTGATTCAAGAAAACATCCTCCAAACCGAAGAATTATAGTTTTCAACTGTGATTTTAGGGATCTGTCACTGATAGGTGTTCCTCGCCCTGCAATGCGTTTTTGTTTATTACTATGACTCTTCGATGCAGGAACATTGGAACTGTGCAATCGCAATGCTGGTGTGACACATTTTCTGAAATGAATAAATCAGAGTACTTTTCCCCTGTCCTGAGCCTTTTCGGTGTTGTCATGTCATACAGCATGTAGTCGTGTCTTTTTGCTTTTTCCTGCTTTGCAAAGCGTTTTTGTTTAGTTCCGAGAGTGTTACCATAAACACTTTGGAATAATTATGCTTCCGAGACACTATCACCAAAATGAGCAAATCAGAGTACAAATGCATGATTGTCCGTGTCTTTGCAATCACAATGCTTGTGTGACACACTTACTGAAATGAATAAATAAGAGTACTTTTCCCCTGCATTTTCGGTGTTGTTTTGTCATACAGCATGTAGTCGTGTCTTTTTGCTTTTTCCTCCTCTGCAAAGCGTTTTGGTTCATTACTGAGAGTTTCTGATTCAGGTACAAGAAAGACTTTGGAATTATTATGCTTTCGAGACACTATGTATGAAGTGAGCAAATCCATGTAATTCCGTGTCCTGAGCCTTTTCGGTGCTGTTTCGGCATCCAGCATGTTATTGTTTTGATTTCTTTGATCAGCACCTTTCTACATTCTCTGTCCTCTTAAGCTTTTTCTGCAAAAGCTGTGATAGTTGATCCCCAAAAACGTGAGCAGCTTCCAAATTGAAGGAAAGACAGTGAGTTCACATAGAGTTTAAAGTATAATTTAAATAACATGTCATCAATAGGTTTTTCTCGCTTAAAGCAAAGCGTTTTTGGTGCTAAACCACGACTCTTTAATGTAGGTACATGGGAACTTTGCAATCACGATGCTTGTGTGACATACTTACTGAAATGAGTAAATCAGAGTACTTTTCCCGTGTCCTGAGCCTTTTCGGTGTTGTTTTCGCATCCAGCATGTTAATGTTGTGCTCTCTATGATAACTGCACTTTGCTGCATTCTCTGTCCTCTCAAGATTTTTTTCTGCAAAGGCTGTGATAGTTGATCCCTCAAAACGTAAGAAGCTTTCAAATTGAAGGAAAGACAATTGTGAATGAGTTAACATAGAGTTTAAAGTATGATGTAAAAAATATGTCATCAATAGGTTTTTCTCGCTAAAGCAAAGCGTTTTTGGTGCTTAACCACGACTCTTTAATGTAGGTACATGGGAACTTTGCAATCACGATGCTTGTGTGACACATTTACTGAAATGAGTAAATCAGAGTACTTTTCCCGTGTCCTGAGCCTTTTCGGTGTTGTTTTCGCATCCAGCATGTTAATGTTGTGCTCTCTATGATAACTGCACTTTGCTGCATTCTCTGTCCTCTCAAGATTTTTTCTGCAAAGGCTGTGATAGTTGATCCCTCAAAACGTAAGAAGCTTTCAAATTGAAGGAAAGACAATTGTGAATGAGTTAACATAGAGTTTTAAGTATGATGTAAAAAATATGTCATCAATAGGTTTTTCTCGCTAAAGCAAAGCGTTTTTGGTGCTTAACCACGACTCTTTAATGTAGGTACATGGGAACTTTGCAATCACGATGCTTGTGTGACATACTTACTGAAATGAGTAAATCAGTGTACTTTTCCCATGTCCTGAGCCTTTTCTGTGTTTTTTTTTTTTTTGTCATGCAGAATGTTGTCGTGTCTTTTTGCTTTTTCCTGCTTTGCAAAGCGTTTTGGTTCATTACCGAGAGTTTCTGATTCAGGTACAAGAAAGACTTTGGAATTATTATGTTTTCGAGACACTATTTCTGAAATGAGCAATTCCGAGTACAAATCCATGTTATTCCGTGTCCTGAGCCTTTTCGGTGTTGTTTTGGCATACATGATGTTTCTGTGCCTTCTGGGATCATTGTACATTTTTCTGCATGCTCTGTCCTCCTGTGCGCTTGCAAAGTTAAAAAAAATTGTCACTCAACACTTGAGTTAAAATTTGATTCAAGAAAACATCCTCCAAACCGAAGAATTTGCAATCACAATGCTTGTGTGACACACTTACTGAAATGAATAAATAAGAGTACTTTTCCCCTGCATTTTCGGTGTTGTTTTGTCATACAGCATGTAGTCGTGTCTTTTTGCTTTTTCCTCCTCTGCAAAGCGTTTTGGTTCATTACTGAGAGTTTCTGATTCAGGCACAAGAAAGACTTTGGAATTATTATGCTTTCGAGACACTATGTATGAAGTGAGCAAATCCATGTTATTCCGTGTCCTGAGCCTTTTCGGTGCTGTTTCGGCATCCAGCATGTTATTGTTTTGATTTCTTTGATCATTGCACCTTTCTGCATTCTCTGTCCTTTGAGCTATTTTCTTGAAAAGCTGTGATAGTGCATCCCTTAAAACGTGAGCAGCTTTCAAATTGAAGGAAGGACAATTGTGAATGAGTTTACAAAGAGTTTAAATTGTGATTTAAAAAATATGTCATCAAAAGGTTTTTCTCGCAAAAGCAAAGCGTTTTGGTGCTTTACCACGACTCTATGATTAGGTACATAGGAACTTTGGAATCACAATGCTTGTGTCACACATTTACTGAAATGAGTGAATAAAACTAATTTTCCTGTGTCCTTGAGCCTTTTCGGTGTTTTTTTTTTGTCATACAGAATGTTGTCATGTCTTTTTGCTTTTTCCTGCTTTGCAAAGCGTTTTGGTTCATTACCGAGAGTTTCTGATGCAGGCACAAGAAGGACTTTGGAATTATTATGCTTGCGAGACACTATTTCTGAAATGAGCAAATCAGAGTACAAATCCATGTAATTCCGTGTCCTGAGCCTTTTCGATCTTGTTTTGGCATCCAGCATGTCATTGTTGTGCTCTCTATGATCATTGCACCTTTCTGCATTCTCTGCCCTTTTAAGGTTTTTTTCTGCAAAAGCTGTGATAGTTGACCCACAAAACGCGAGAAGCTTTCAAATTCAAATGGAAGACAATCGCGAATGAGTGTACCTACAATTTACAGTATGATTTACAAGATATGTCATTAATATGTTTTTCTTGCTAACGCAAAGCGTTGTTAGTGACTTATTGATGCAGGTACATGGGAACTGTGCAACCATAATGCTCGTGTGACATACTTACCGAAATGAGTAAATCAGAGTACTTTTCCCCTGTCCTGGGCCTTTTCGGTGTTGTTTTGTCATACAGCATGTTGTCGTGTCTTTTTGGTATTTCTCGCTCCGCAAAGTGTTTTGGTTAACACAACGACTCTCTGATTGTGGGTTCAAAAAGACTGTGGAAATATTATGCTTTTGTGACACACTTACTGAAATGAAAAATTACAAATCCATGTAATTCCGTGTCCTTAACCCCTTCGGTGCTGTTTTGGCATCCAACATTATTGTTGTGCTCTCTATGACCATTGCACCGTTCTGCTTTCCGCCTCCTTTTTAGCTTTTCATTTTTGACATAGAACACACACGAGTTATATCAATATTTCTTAATACAGTCCAAAATGTGTTTAAAGAACGATTTAAAATATTTTTTCATTTTCATTTTGGCTTGCAAGGTTCTTTTCGCTCACTTAACACGCCTAATCAGGTCCATTGGTATTGCCGTCCCCACTACTGTATGACTTAATCACTGCTTTGTGATCTATGTTGTACAAAAATCCATCTTATTTACTGTTGTGCATTTTCAGTGCTGTTTTGGCATCCGCTATTGTATTGTTGTGGTTAGTGTCATCATTTCACATTTCTGCTATCTCTGCCCTCTTTCCTGTGTTGCATTCATCTCCAGGAGAAAACAATCGGAAAAAGGTGTGTTCAAGAGTGATTTGAATGATGAACAAAAAACGTTTAAAATCAAACATCAGTCGCTTGAGTTACCTACAAAAAGCTGACAGAAGCAATAAAGATGTCTTCAGCATCTTAAATCATATAATGAATCATACCATGGTGTTTTTTGCCCTGCACCCTATATGCATAAAACTGCAATGTGCTCTCTATTGTGATCAGTATTTAATTAACATATAATTGCTTTGAAGCTCATATCACATAGCTTTAAATAATACTTTTTGAATGAGTTGTAACGATAAGAAACAACAGATCTGAGTGGTGTGTAGTTGTTATTATGGAAGGATCTAAGATTCAAATCCAGCCTAAAAACGATAAGGATGATAACTCAATTTAAAGAACTTGTATAACTTGTATATATACATTTTTGTTGCATAATATATGTCTTAATGAACCAGAAATAATGCTTAAAGTGTGGTATTTGGGCATATTTTTTGGAATGTTGATGCTTTTGTTGGTGGCCCATTTTAGCTTAACCTATCTATGTAAGTTGGGCCCCCACATTTCAGCTAAAATGGGCCACCCTTTTTTATCAGTGACTGTGAGAGTTGTATATCTTTAATCATGCTTGGCCTTTTCATTTCTCCAGCTTTGTGCCAAGGACAGTACGAGAAGACCTTTTAGTTCTGTAACTCGCTATCACTTGCACAAACGCCCATCCTGTTATTAAACTGTTGAGATTTGATACGCAAAACCTATCTGCCCATGCTGTTTGTACTTTCTGTTCCCAGCAGTAAGGGGGGAGAGATATGATTCACACACACACACACACACACACACACACACACACACACACACACACACACACACACACACACACACACACACACACACACACACACACACACACACACACACACGTACACTTCTAACCAAAATGTGTCTCTTTATAAGCGCTGTCTGCCTCAATATTCTTCAGTGCAGTGTCGTGCTCCACACTCTGTGCTTGTTGTACGGCCTGTACTCCTTGCAAGTAAAACCATCGGAAAACTTATTTTCTTGACTCGAGTTCTTATTTGAATGAAAGTCAATTTGAATCTGACAGTGACAAATGCACACATTCACATGTTTGGAGGGTATGGGGCCTATATGTGGCCTATTTGTGAAAAGGATGCATCTGCCTAAAAAAAAAAAGGAAAACCGAAAGAGTGCTGCCATCAACTCAACCACAACAGCCCGCAAGACCTGAGAGCTGTGACGAAAAGAACGGCATCTGTGACGATGACGACTTCACCTGTCAGGAATGTGTCTAAATTCGTGTTTTAAGTAGCAGTTTTTGATAAATCCCATTTAAAGGCCTAGTAGGTTGCAGTTTTTATTGTATCTATCAATGTGTTTTTATCAATGTGTTTTATGCCAAGCTCACATTGCCATTTGCGATGAGCGTATCAGTTGGTGTTTATTTATTCATTCATTTATTCATCATTTACTATGTAAGTAATTGTCCTGATAATATGACATTGTTCTAATAAATTATGTTGCCATATTGTCAGTTGTTTTACAATAAAAATCAATGACTATCCCTTTGCAGCTGGACTGGCCCAACTTACCTGATAAGCGTCTCATTCTACCTGATCGAAATGTAAAGAAAACAACCATTGTTAGCCATAAGACCACATTTTAATAGAATGCATTGTTTTTTTTGTAAGTGCCTCAAGCTATTTACCAAAAAGTGGGCCAATTTAGCTGTCACCCTACATTGTGACCACAAGATGGCAGCATGTGACTACAAGTGAAATCACTGCAAAAACAATTTCGTCTTCAGTATTCAGGCTGAACAATATTGAATTAGGCTAAAGATACAACACTCACCCACCAAACCTAGTTACGAAATTAATGCTACAGTTGTCGTTTTAGTATGTTCTGTCTGATGTGCGCGCTGCACAGGATCTCATGTGTTCACCTCTGCTTTATTGTTCGAACGGTGGCACAGCAGCAGCCTTTGGTTTTCTCTTCAAGCCCCTCAAACCTTTTCTGAGGATTTTCTGAGTTACCTATCTGTCATTTACCTGCAGGAAGCCTTTGTCTCCATGGTAACTCCACATCACATCCTTCCTTGCTGGACATGACAGACCTGTTTTCTTGAGCTCCATGTCATTTAAATTCTCTTCACCTTGGCTGCTATAGAAATACAACGGCAGCTACTGAAAAAAATACTTTAAACAATTGTAAGAGTAGAATAGAATAGAATTTCCCCAAAAGGAAACTTAGTTAATACAAACAATTAAAATAACGTGGATTTGAGTCTTCAAGGGATAGTTCCGTTTTTTTGAAGTGGGGTTGTATGAGCTCTATGTGACTATACTAAGGACATTAGATACAGTAGAAAGTTGTCTCCCCTCCCTCAGTAAGACATAAACTTTAATCGATGGTGACGAGAAAATAGACGCTAGAAGGGACATCTAACAGGTCACTGGACATTGAGATGCTGATTTGGAAATACTCAGTGGTGTAAATGTCTGAGCTGTGACTCAATGCCCATGGATGCTGAGTGTTACTGCTGTCACGAGTGGAACTTGGTTACAGACACTCTTCAGGATTTGTCTGAGGACACTTCTGGCTCTCAAGCCGTCTGTGTAACTCATCACACAGATTTCCCTGCTCTTCTGAATTCTGGAGTGTCCTGTAACAGCAACAACAACAAGAGTCATGGCAGCAGTAACACTCAGCATCTCGATGTCCAGTGACCGCGGATGTTTCCTCTGTATTCCTTTCAGGCTCCATCTGTAGCAGCTCTGTGTGCTCAGGTTCATGCAGGTATCCTTTTGGTTCCAAAGTGAATGAAACTTCATCGTCGCTGTCATAGTCACTCATTTTGAATTTCCTACGCTGCCTCACAATCCTTAGAGTACAAACAAAAGAATTACGGTACTTGATCAAACTTACATGAGGCTAAAACCAGCGCTCAAAGTATAGCTTGTTTACATTCCCTACAGCTGAAAGGAGGAGGGGGGACGGAGCGCACTAGCGCTGCGCGTAAGGACACATGAGTTAGTTAGGTCCAGATAATTGTTTATATTTCCGAAGACTTAATGCACTTAAAAAATATTTTATGCATCGTACTCTTAAACTGTGATATTACTTTTTGATTTTAGTTCTTGTAGGCAGAGAAAATAGCCTTTGGATTTGGTACCGTCTGTCCCTGTTAGCGTCTATTTTCTCGTCACCATCGATTAAAGTTTATGTCTCACTGAGGGAGAGGAGACAACTTTCTACTGTATCTAATGTCCTTAGTGGTCACATAGAGCTCATACAACCCCACTTCAAAAAAACTGAACTATCCCTTTAATGGTCAGCGTGTGTGAGTCCCTCCCCTATCCAAAACACACACAGACAGTCCTCCTCACTAGAGGTGGGCGATACTGGGACTTTTGGTATTGATCCGATACCAAGTAAATACAGGGCCAGTATGGCAGACACAGATACAAATACGGATACAGATACGGATACAGATACAGATACTGATACAACAGACCCTAAGGTGTTTTTGTGATTTTCTCTTTTGATTAGCCTATGTTATTAAAACCTAGGACAGAATTTCGGCAAAGTTTGAAGGTGACTACAAATTAATTTAGTGTCATTATAAATTATATGTTCAGAAACAATACAACAGTAACAAAACAAATCTTACCCAAGACATTGGGATTTTTTTTTTAAGGAAAATAAAGTGCAAAAAATTATCACTTTAAGGTAAAATGAAAACAAAATCTTCTTTAGGGTACAGAGTTAAAGACTACAATACAAAAAATAAGTTAATAGGAAATAAAATGTTCCCCCATTATTGCACTCATTTTTTAAAAGAATAAAGTATAAAGAAATACCACACCAGAATAAATGTTGTAAAAAAAAATTGGAACAAACCCCTTTTTTTGGAGTCTGCTTTTTTGTTTTCCTGGTGTGTCTGAGCCACGTGACGGTTTATCATCAAAAATCAGGAGAGTGTGGGGATGGGGCGCCGTGACACAGTCAGGTCTCCACTTTTATAAAACTGCAGCAGTTAGTGCATGCAGGAGAAAAAAAATAAACCACAGTATTGATCTTTTTACACTGGTATCATTTAATATCGATACCAACGTTGGCCCACCTCTACTCCTCACTCACAGTACTCTCCTCCTGCATTCAAATGAATCACGCGAGTGTGTGTCTCATTATGATCACTTGTGTTGTCCTCGGCCCAGATTAAGGAAGAGGGTTGATATTTAGACATTAGAAAAAAAAAAAAAATAAACAAACGAAAATGGACGGAAGACAGTTAATTTGTAGTTGTTGTCATTTTGTAGTTGATTATGATGTTAAGTTTTACCTGCTTTCTGTCTCTTCCACGTTATTTCTCTGCCCTACAAAGTCCATGACAATTACATGCACATGGACTATTCTGCAAATTAGACAGCAGCGCCATTTAGTGACTTCTTGGACAGTCAACAGTGACTTTCCTTACTGAGGAGTTGGCATGTTGAAACTGGCAATGTTTCACTCAGCTTTAATGATGTTTGAAATGGTAAACAGTCTCATTCTTCCAGGTATTACATGACTATACGTGATATAATTGATTAAAATAATCTGTTAATGGTGGATTATTTGGGTATATGGTAATCTGGGGTGTTAAAAACAACAACAATTTACACCGAACTGAACCGAAAACCGTGAATACAAAACCGTGATAAGAACAGAACCATGGATTTTGTGAACCGTTTCATCCCTACTTCATCACACACTTCAGTTAGAGCATCCTGTCTCCTGTATCTTGTCTGCTCACAGCAGGTGAAGCTCTTCCAACATGGCGTTGGTCTCCTATGTTAGCTTCATTAGCCATGTTTGTGAATAGCATGATGCTACTCTAAATTTTTGCTTATTTATTGAACATGTTTACATGCCATAACAAGCGGCGCTTACTCGTGGGTAGCAGATAAAGCAACATCAACCGACTGCTTTGTATAAATTACACACAATTTCTACAGATTTTGCAAATGTTTACCCCAGATGAATCTTTGAGTAAGCCATTTGCGTAACACAACTTTGTCTCCTCTTTTTAGGACAACGCACACATAGTCAATATTTCGTCCACTAGATGTCACAGTTGTGCGGTGTAGCACCGCTGAAGGAACTGAAACAAAAACCGTGACTACAAAGGAAGTAACAAAGGAACAGAGGTACAAGGGAAACTGTAGAGGACAATTTATGTGTTTTACTGTCTTCTTACAGTGAATAAATGCTGGAGGAACTGTGAATATGCCAGCTCCCTCCATGTGCCAATCATCACAAGTGTCGCAGACCTTCAAAATATTTTATTGCTCCATTTATCCCTTGTGGCAAGTGTTTGCAAGTTTAAATGAAGATAAACTACCGGGATATATTACCTATAAACTGCAGTGCGCATGTTTTGTTTCAACATAAAGTTGTCCTCTTTTTGCTCCTTTTAAGTTCTAGAGTTAATTTGATGAAAGAAAAAGAAGCATTGAGCCATTTTCTTCTAGGAGGAATTCAAAACGGGAATTTCTTTAGAGGCTTCTAATCAAACTTTCTCAAGTCACACAAAAATTGCCCCTCAATGTGGACTATTTCCAGTTTGTTGTCAACCAGGAGATGCAACTTTTTAGAACATTGTCCAGCCAGGTTGAGATGCCGGAGAACATCACCCATGCTTATACTGAGCTGTTAGCGCTGCACAAAGTCTGATCAGTGAGACCAAGGAGTTATTTAAAATGCTGACATAGCAAGATGCATGTTCACTATAAGGGGGTATGGCAGGGGCAGTTTCCTGTCAGGAAAGAGAATTTTTGCATTTATACATAATTTTCAGAAAAAAAAATCATCTATGGTAAAAAAAACAAACAAACAAATGCACTGTGAGAATTTGAAGTTAATTGTACTTTTTCTCTAATAGAATAGAACGTCTGTGGTGAGACGCAAGGATGGCTGTAACAAATGTGCACTGAGACTCTTCACAGCCTTGAAGATGAAGGTCTTCTATCCCTCTGATAGCATCCACCTCTTCTGTGTCCAGCATGTTTTCCTTCCACATCTGCAAAGGGACCTTGATGTCTCTTGGGTGGGTTGGGATAATCACTCCCTAAGAGCAGAACAACTGTGGACAGTGGGACTCCTCCAGAATCCCACCGATACACTGAACTTGGCACTGGTACAAAGTAGGTACAATTTCCAGGAGCACCTTGTACTGTGTGTTGTAGTTCTGAGTAGCATTGCTCCAGGTATATCTCCAAAAAAGAGAATATCATGAAAAAGTTAGATTGTTTGGTCACTCATTTCTAAATTGTAAATCTATTTATGGCACATAGCGCGAATTTTTTTGAAGAATTTATTTTTTGAAAAGTTGATTATTATGGCTCACAAATAAGACCCGCACCGTCCCCGCATCAGCATTGGGTGCTGTTTGGTGTTATTTGGCCACCGTCGCTCCCGAGCTTCAAAGCTAACCTCCTCTCTGCTCTCTCTGACTGTGATCTGGTGCCTGGGTTAGAGATGTTCTGGTTGTGTGACACGGCAGCAGCGCTGCAGGTAAATTAATAGTTTCTGTTTTAGTTTAGGCGTCTGATTTCTTTTATGCGAGGTTTACTGTTTCCTGGGCTCATTTACAGCACTGTGCTTTCGGCTGCAGCAGCGCAGGGGACATCATCATTCTGATCTTCAGGGCTGCTACTGGTGCTGCTAACTAATGCTAAGCAGGGGGCTCGTTCTCCTCTTCTCCACACGTGATCTGGTGTGCTGATCAGGACCTCTGGGTCGCATAACGCGATAGAAACACTGCTGCTTTGCTGGGAAATGCTTTACTAACAAATGCTTTATTTGGAACTGCTCTACTGAGCCCTGCTTGACAGGCTTTGCTATACTGGGATCTGTTTTGTTGGGTTTTGTTTTGTTAAGACTTAACTTGTTACTTTACTGTAACTATTGATTTACAATTGATTTATTGTTGTGTTTTGCCGTACTCTGATTTATTTCAAGTTTATTTTTATTTTTATTTTTTTTTAGGTTTCTTTGTTTCATTTTGTCTATTCTGTTGTTTTGTTTCGTTTTCCTTTTTTCCATTACTGGTTATGCTACCCTGTCGCCGTCTAACACAGGAATAGGACAGTATGGTGGTTCCTGGTGCCCCTGTAAGGATTCTGTGGGCCCAAAGCTGGTTTTAGGTTGTGTGTTAGGGGCAGGATTGGCACCCTTTGATTTCATTATTTTCTCTTATATTGCTATAACACTGTTGGGGGGGGGGGGGGGGGGGGGGTTGTTTATTTTATTATTCAATATTGCCTGATTGAAAACAGTGAGTGTTAAAATTCTTAAGTTGGGTTATACTTTAGAATTGTGCACAATTCAATTTTGGTAAATTGATTAACTGTTGTTTAACTGTTTTCTTTGCAAGTCTAAATTTTGGTAATTAGTTTATTTTCCTTTATTTCTCGTGTTTTTCTTAAGTAGCTTGGGATTATTTATGCTTTGCTTTTTGTTGTGTCAATCCCGCTAATTCTTCCCTCTCCTTTCAGGGCTGAAGCTCACGGTGGTGGTCCTAGTTCCCTGGTGGTGGGCTCCCTTCCCTGTGTGCTGTGAAACCTGCGGGTTTTGATTTTTATTTTTTGGTTCTTTTCTTCACCATTGTGTGTGCGTGTGTATCACAATCCCGGGTACTCTTCTTTGGGGGGTCTCCCTCCCCTTTGTGGTCCCGGACCATCCAACCTTCCACTGGTAAGCCTCAGCCCTGTTAGGCTCCCTTCCCTTGCCTTCCGGAATGAATAGTGTTTTAAAGAAAAACTGATTTTATTATTCTGGGTTAAAAATAAAGTATATTTTTGTATTGGAACCACGTCTCCTGCTCCATCTGTGAAACGAACCTGTGAGTCCTTCAGAGGGTACATCTAATTTCTCCGGGTGAAAATCCCGGAGTGGCATTGCCTGGCTTTAAGTGATCAAAAATTAAAAAGGTATTGCATCACCTTTTGGTGGATGTGTGTTTAACTAAAAACAGATCAAAACCTCACTACCCGCTCGCCCGCCACATATCCACTTGTCACAGAGTGGATCAGAGACTCAAATTCAGGACAACAGAGAGAGACAGCAGACCAGAAAATTTCTCTACTCACTTTTATACAGTGAATTAGATCATCAGCTAAATTAAAACAACATTTCCGACACTACTCATTCACTCACCAGCCACTAACAGTGACGTAATTACACTTGCGTCGCTCATGGACGGCTGGGGATTTACAGTTATTAATTTTCTCAAACATTGCGAAACGTTTCTATTTCAGTGATAACTAATGTTACACTTGGCGTATTTTCCGCAACAGCCAAATATAAAAGAATAACTTATTACACATTATTTATAAAATTTATAAACCATATATTTGCACAGTAACTTATGCCGTATTTGGGAATAACAAAGTCCGGTGAATGCATCACTCGCAATGAACGGTTAAGCGGCTAACGCAGGCTTCTCCAACCGGTAGCTCGCTAGCCACCGGTCGCTCACAGCCTAGTTTAAGGTATCTCGCGGAAATATTTCTGAATCTTCACTAATTTTAACAGTAAATTTTGACACCACCTTAAAAAATACACCTTAAGTGTCGCATACATATATCCAATCAAAAAGCATTGATATCCCGCGACTCCCGCCCCGTTCACCAATACAAAACTGCCAATTTGCCTATTAGCCGTCAATCAAACTGCGCAGCTGCAACTAAGATTATGTATCACTGGACCACAACGGGAGGTCGCTGCAAATATGAGTGCCGCTAAAAAGCGAAAATCGTACAATTTTCATCAAGAATGGGAAACTGAATTTTGCTTCACAAACATCAACGACAAGTGCGTTTGTCTGATCTGTGGGGCCAGTGCGTCTGTCGGCAAGCGATGCAATGTGGAGCGCCATTTTACCGTGATCCATGGTAACTTTTCCAAGGACTTTCCCACGGGTACAAACTTTGCGAAAGGAGAAGATAAATGAGCTAAAATCAGCCCTTCAGCGACAACAATCTTTGTTTACCAAACCCACGAAGAGGGCAAATGCTGCAACCAAGGCATCTTTTAAGGTTGCGCACGTATTAGCGAAGCACAAAAAGCCCTTTACCGATGGTGCTATTGTTAAGGAGGCTATGACAGCGGTAGCCGAGTCTCTGTTCGGGGATCATAAAAGTAAGACAGAAATTTTGTTGGCTATCGGTGATGTACAACTGGGAGCAAATACTGTAGCCAGGAGAGTGACTACGCTGTCTGAGGATGCCGTGAAACAACTGGATTCGGACATTAAAAGGTGCAAATGGTATTCCATTCAATGCGATGAGTCAGTGGACTCAAGTGACACAGCCCAGCTCGCGGTTTTCATCTGCATGGTTTTTGAGGACTTTTCAACCAAGGCGAAAGAAGAGTTTCTTGCTCTACTTCCCCTTAAAACTACCACCAGAGGAGTGGACATTTACAGTGTCATCAAGGACTTTT
Organism: Halichoeres trimaculatus; assembly: GCF_033239565.1. Taxonomy (NCBI): domain Eukaryota; kingdom Metazoa; phylum Chordata; class Actinopteri; order Labriformes; family Labridae; genus Halichoeres; species Halichoeres trimaculatus. The sequence continues at coordinate 1,965,143 of NW_027437188.1, read as the reverse complement.
TTTTTGAAGACAAAGATACCCTTGGAAAAGCTGGTGTCTATAACCACAGACGGGGCGCCAGCTATGATAGGTCGTCATTCTGGGTTTATTGCACACTGTAAAAACGACCCGGACTTTCCCAAGATTCTGTCCTATCATTGCATTATACATCAACAAGCAATATGCGCCAAAGTCCTTGATTTTGACCATGTCATGGGACCAGTCGTTAAGATTATCAACTCCATTCGGGCAAAGGCAAAGCAGCACAGGAGCTTCAAGTTGTTTCTGGAAGAATCCGCAGCGGAGCACAGGGATCTCCTCCTTCACACGGACGTCAGGTGGCTAAGTCGCGGTAAGATACTGCAGCGCTTTCTTTCCTTGCTTGATGAAATCAAGACCTTCATGGAAAGCAGAGGACACAGCTCTTATAACTGATGCAGAGTGGCTTCTTGATCTTGCATTTCTGACTGATGTGACTGAGAAAATCAATCAGCTGAACACACAATTGCAAGGCAAGGATAAACGTGTTTCTGACATGATCAGTGCTGTCAGGGCATTCAGTGCAAAGCTCTCATTGTACATTCAGCAAGTGAGAAACCAAAAATTGCAGCATTTCCCCTCTGTGTCAAAGATGTGTGAGACTCATACAGGTGCAACCAGTGTTTTAAATGTCTCCAAATACTGTGACCTACTGGCAAGGATTGGACAGGAGTTTTCTGACAGGTTTGCTGATTTTGACAAAGTTGAGCCTTGTGTGAAATTTATGGCAAATCCATTCATGGATGTGGACATAAGTGAGCTATCAGGTCAGATGGCTGAACTTTTCTGTGTTGATCCAGTGGAGACTGAAATTGAGATTTTTAACATTCAAAATAATGTGCAGCTTAAGTCTCAACAGCAGTCCTCTCATTTCTGGAGCCTTGTAGAGCCAGACAACTATAAGAATCTTAACCAGGTCGCTCTAAAAATGTCTGCTTTGTTTGGGTCTACTTACCTGTGTGAGTCAGCTTTTTCTGAAATGAATGTCATCAAGTCAAAGTTCAGGACAAGACTGACTGATGAACACTTATCTGACTGTATCAGGGTGAACTTAAGTGGCTACACTCCACAGTACACCTCTCTTGTCTCCTCCATGCAGTGCCAGGCATCCCACTGAGTGAGTTCATGTCCTTTGTGAATGTTTGTGTATGTTATGATTGTTCATAAAGGCATACTTTTTGTTCAGACTAACTGAAATTAGGTATTTACTTAAGCAAACATGCAAACTAAGCATAAAATGTTATTTTTTTTATGTAAAATGCAAGTTTCTGAACTCTAAAGATGTGTTAATGTTTAGGTAAATGCTCAGGCAATACAACAATAATATTGTTTCCTATAAACATATTTACAAATAAATATTGTGAAACATGAGTAGCTCTCTGGTGTTTTGCTTTTCTAAAAGTAGCTCTTGGAGGGAAAAAGGTTGGAGACCCCTGGGCTAACGTCTGTGTTGTTTGTTTCTCTGCTCGAAGTTGTGAGACGCGTTCGTCCAAAAGTTAAACAGGGAGCTTAGTAGGGATAGGTGCCTTCCACATTTGAAATGATATGGTACCGATACCCGGTACCTGGCAATCGGTTTACCAATTTCCGTACCAATTTCCGGTACTTTTTTTTTTTGTTCATGTGGTAAAAAATATCAATTTAATAAAACTCAATAGTAATAAAATCTCAAATTCTTTCTTTTAAAATATTTATTTTTTCAATGTATAACCTTGCAATGCTGTGTTCATGTCCAGTATGGAAAATCGCCTACTCTTCTAGTCCCTCACAGTCACAAGGATGCTTTTAGGTACCCGAACATGGTACCTTTTGATTTTATGTGAATCGGTACCCGGTACTTTTGACAGAATTCAGTCGGTATCAGTAAAAGTATCTCATTCGGTACCCATCCCTAGAGCTTAGTGTCATTCTCTGACAGTTTTTAATGTTCTTTCATGTTATCAGTAATCACTAATCATGTAATCAGCCATCCCTTCAGTTTGAACTCATGATTGTATATATTGCTAATATAGTGAGCATCTCCAATACACTACTTTACAAAATGCATTGTGGGATACATTGAATGGACTATATAGTAAATGACCATGCTTACTCAGATTTCGCACAGCACTACAAAATGACGTATTCACTATATAGTGCACTATATAGTGCACTATATACAGGGTTCATGTATATTTTTCATGGTCAAATTCAAGTACTTTTCAAGGAACTTCAAGGTCAATTTTCAAACTTTTCAAGCACTGTGAGTTAATTTCATAATGTTAAGAAATTGATGCGCACACAAAATGGCAATTTCATTGTTTTATGTTTAACAGCACATTTGTTCACAACTTCACAGAGAAGACACGCATTTACAAAAAAAAAAAACAGCATTTTTTCCTGATTCTTGTCTTATTACTACTTCTCAAAGAACTGATTCTCATCACTTGCTGACGAAACTGGTATCATTACCTTTGAAACTAAGAGTATTAGGAGCATTATGAGGATTTATATTATATTTATTATATTACGACAAATTTTTTAATGCAGCTCCCTCCTGTGTGAAAACAACATCCCTCCACAATAGATGGTCCACAAACAGGGCAGACTGGGAGAACAAATTAAACGCACCCTTCCCAACACCGTGTATGTTAATGAAGCAGCTGACAGCTCTCAGTGGATCAGTCTGAAGACAAACAGTGAAGACATATCTCCAGTTCAGACCCTCAGAATTAATCTGAACACCTTGTTACAAACAACCACCCGTTAAAAACACCAGCGTTTAACACATGGAGCTTATCATTTAGCGCGAGCACATTAGAAGTAGCTCGCGCAAGCGTCAGCTGATGAGGAGGATGATTGACAGCGTTTTCTCATAATCTGACACAGACGTCATGTTGCAGCAGGACAAAACCACTGAAACAGGTGGTTTGACGCTGTCTCTCTGCAGTTCTGATCAAACATAACTAACGCTAAGTAAAATATGTTACGCTAAGACTGCTGCATGCCAAAGTTATGATCTCCTAATGAAGGAGAGTGTGAAGGAGACACGCTGATCCAGATGCATCTTGGGCTGATATCTACTTCATATAACCTTACAAAAACTCGCTGTGAGTTATACACAGATAGGGTATGACTATATATCCCACACTGACTTGCAGGAATGGAATATTCTGTGTGGAGCACCTGCAGTCCGAAACTGAAATCCGGCCAAGAAAGGGAATATTTTCTTTTGATTAAAAGATCGATCCTTGGACTTTATGAATCGATGTCAAATTTTGAAAATGAGGATCGTTTTTATTTTTGAGAATCGGTTTTTTTTAACCCAGCCCTACTTTTTTGTATCGACTTCTATTGTTTTTATTATTCTCAAACAATGAGTTAAATAGCTACATCTCCGACGCTTATAACAAACCAAGCCGGTAGAGCGGCTTTAGCACGAACGAGCCATCCAACCTTTATGATTTGATGCTCAGGGCAGTTGTTGGTCTGTGCCGGGTCTCAATGAGTAACGCCGTTTCGTTCCTTCGTATGTACATGGCGAGCCTCCCACCCCGCCGCGGCCGTATGCTCAGACCAGGCACGACCCGGTATTTGTAGACAAAACTTGTCACCGCCCGACCGCAGTTATTTTATAACCTGCTCCGACAAACACCCGCGGGCAACACTACCTTTATGTTAAATGGGACACTGCCTTCATCACTCACGCCTAGCATGTAGCATAAAAAGGTGGTTAGCTTCAACAGGTAGCAGGCTAATTGGCTAATTAACATGTAGGGCTAACAGGGTACCTCTCATGTGGCTGGCAAGTGCCGACTCGCCCATAGCTTCTACTGCAATCTCCTTTTTACATACACTGCAGTATGCTGCATGGGGATTTGTGCTACGTTTAATCCAAAATTTGTATTTTTCTTTCTCCAGCCAACGGTCATGCCTCCCGGCATGCTGTTTAAGGAAAAATCCTCATGGGGGAGACGTCACAACGCACATATAAACAGAGCAGTTATGTTACACCCGCGAGCCCATCAGATGGAACGTTTTTTCCCCCCACAATTTTATTTTATTTCTCTCTATTTGATCGATCTGTTGAGTTAGGAAGCTGAGTAGTGAGTTATATACGATTATAAATTCAAGCATTCTCAAGCACTTGAATAGAAAATCAAGTACTTTTCAAACCTTGAAAACAAAACATGAAAAAATAAGCATTTTCAAGGATTTCAAGGACCTGTACGAAACCTGTATATAGTGCACTATATAGTGCACTATATAGTGCACTATATAGTGAATAAGGAGTGATTTCGGACACAGCCTTAGCGAGGACGTGTGGTTGACACTGTTGCTAGGTACGACGCTGTCTCCTGGAAGCTATGATTGGTTGGTAGGAGAAGAGGAAAGGATGGGGGTGTAATTGTGACATTCATTTTATATCATGCTGATAAAACTCAGCCAAATTAATAGTGACACAGCTTTCAAAATGTTTGAACACATCTCATTCACACACGAATTATATTGCTTTGTTTATTGATCCGTTCACTGCCCATGCTGGTCATGTTACTACTCAATGTGTTTGGTTTTTAATGGTGGACGCAGACTCAGCTGTCAGCACTTCCTGTGATGGCTGGCGTCCTTTTAAAAAGCCGTTTGATTTGGCAGAATGACCAAAACAACGACATGGATCAAAAAAGAAAAGAACTAGACAAAGGATCCTGCTGTTGGCATGTCTCATGGAGAAGAATAAAAGAGTACTGAGAGGGAACTTGGGTCCCAGGATCACGGCACAAGGGAAGAGGCAGACTTGGGAGCGCATCGCCCAACAAAACAATGTGTCGCTCCCGCTCCTCCTTCTTAAACAGTTTTGTGGGCTACCACTCGGGGTATAACATTGGTGTCTTTGATATTAATAACTTTATGAATGTAAAAGAATTTCATGTGCTCATTAACCGGACTGTTTAGGAGATGGATCAGCAGATAAACAGCTGTCTCAGATGGCAGAAACTGTGTTCAGAGTGTTGGGAAAGTCCGACATCAGTATCTGTGCTAACTCTTAAGGCTGATTTATGCTTGGCGCATCCACAGGGTCCGCGCAGCTTCATGCAGAAGAATGACGTCATTTTCGCACCTATGCCCCCTCGCACAGTCCCTTTCACGTGGAAAATTTCCGCCCGTGCACACTTGAAAATTTCCAACCTGCCTGACGGAGCCGTGCGGACAAGATGGTGGAAGAAGGGGATCTCCTAGTGGTGGAAGTGCAGAAATATAGCGATCTCACTATCTCTCTTTACACAGAGATCACCTCTATTGATGCAAGGGCATGATCAGAGATGACTATACTTTGATATTCACAGGCAACAGTGCTGTGCAACAGTTTATTATCCAGTAGGAAGAAATCTATTTGTGAGAAGCTATGGTGCACATGAGAAAAGAAGGAAAAATTTTTATTGTAAGGAAACCTAGTTCTCCAAGAGTCAGACAATCCCAAATGGTCTGTATAAAATTTTAAGGTGGTAGCTGATTTGAGCGATATGTTTAGCAGATGATCTATCAAGTGTAGAGTCCTGTACCAGATTAAAATCACCCCAATAATGATAAGGTGGACTTAAAGAGTAAGTAAAGAAGAAAAAAAAGATTAATTTTTCATCATCCCAAGTGGGAGCATACACTGAAGCCAGGACTACAGGGGTGGTTTGTCAGAGACTATAACAACACGTCCATTAGGATCAGATATAGTAACAGGGGTTTCGAAGGAGTTGTATAACAATTGCAAGCACCCCTTACCCTCTCAGTAAACCCAGAGTGGAATAAGTGACCCATCCAAGCCCTTTTTACACAAGATATTTCAGAATTGTGAAGGTGAGTTTCTTGTAAGAAGCACAGATCTCCCTTCAGGTGTTGCAGGTGTGATATTACCTTGTTGACTTTGACGACATTATTCATTCCTTTGACATTCCATGAGACGAAACGAAGATTTCTACCAGACATCAAGATGGATTATTCACAGAACTGGCTGACTGAGCTGTGAAAAGAGCAGAGAGAGAAAATGAAACAGAGACAGAGAGAAGAAAAAAGAAAAACAAGGAGGGATAACAAGATACAAGGAGAGACAAAACACACAGAAATACTTCTCATGCACTCAAAACAAAACAAATGAATCCCTTGGGAAAACTAAACTTCTGTATCACACAAGATACAAGACTTTCTATTCCTACTACTCCATCTTACTCCTGCTCCCATTACAAAACAAGAAAACATACATGAAGAGAATTAACCCCTAGAACAAGGAATGCCAACTGCTCAACAGATTATGCAAAATAGAACAGCACCTAAAGCACTAAAGTTTCCAGGATGTGAGTATTAAATGTTAGAATATTCAAAACATATAACTGGTGGTGGTCAGATTCACATTGGGTCACCAAGTTATCTCATTTATCACTATTAATTCAGAGCTGCATAATTCAGGTCATTGCTAACTTTTCATATGGTTCTGGGGCTCCTGCACACTGTCAGTGCTGACTCAAAAGGTCGTCGGACCCCGGCGTACTGTCAGTGCTGCCTTTCATATGGTTGTGGGACCCCTCACCTCTGTCATTGCTCACATCAAAGGTCGTCGGACCTCTCTCCACTGTCATTGCTCACACCCAAGGTTGAGTTCTAATCATCATATTTCCTTTCTATCTTCACTTACCCCAATTATTTAGAAATAGAAATAGATAGAAATAGAAAATACTTTATTTATCCCCGAGGGGAAATTCAGGAGTCACCGCAGCATTTAAGAAAACAAAAGTAAGAAGGAGTATAGAAAGTGCAAAAAGGTCCATAAGAAATTAATAAGACGAATAATAAGAAATTAGATGACGGCATCCCGTCCACCACTCTCCAGCCCAGCCAGTCTCCACCTCCGCAGTCCACGGGACTGAGCCTCCCCAGCAGTCCATTCAGTCTCTGTCTCCAGGATCCTGACTGCTCACAGTAGGCGAAGCTCCTCCAATGTGGGGCCGGCGTCCGATGTCAGCTCCGTCAGCCACGTCCGTGAACAGCACGATGCCGCTGGGTTAGCACGGCTAGCTTGTCCATCCCCCGGAGCTAGATCCCACGTTCCCAACAACGATGGATGGATGGAAGGACAGGTCCACGTCATCACCTCCCAGCTCACACCTGTGAACCAGCAGGTCGCCCTCACCTCCTCCTCCTCCTCAGCTCGAGGAAAATCATCAAGCCCTACACTAGTTAGCATTGACATGCTAGAGGCTGCCAACAGCTAATTTCCCATGTAAACAATGCAGCCATGGTTACATGTAGGATCTCCAGACAAACACAGGAGAAAAAGTAGTAAAAATATCACTGAAGCCACAAAAAGTTTGGTGTCCATGACCAACAATGAACCATACAAAGTGATGATCCACTCCAAATACAAAGATTACAAAGAAAAGACGAAAAAAATTACAAGAAACGGACAAAGACGCGAGAGCTGCTGCAACGGGCAGCTACTTGGGCAGTGCCTAGCAACGGGAAAATTATTTGTATTATTTGACATTATTTCTTTGCCTTCTCTTTGCTTTCATCTAGAATCATCAGACTCCCCCTAAGGTAAGTATTCTTACGGGTGATAATCATAATTCATAATGCCATTGTACCCCCTACATTGATTATTTTGCTCAACGTTTGATGGGTTCTAACAGCCAAACTTCATTTGCATGCATTTATTCATTAAATCTGTCAGTAACTTTTTCTGTTTAAGTCTCTCCTGATTGAACTGCTGTCAGATCTGAGGTGGGGCATTTTCTATGATGTTACTCAGCGCATGACAGGGGCGGACTGGCCATCGGGAGCACCGGGAGGTTTCCCGGTGGGCCGCTGCCTTAGTGGGCCGGTACGAACGGTGACAGCCCCCCCCCCGACAGCGGGGCAGCCGTCGTCGGGTGGAACCGTCCGTTGACAGACAGACCTGCAGCACCGGTCGTCGTCGGGCTTAACAGGTCGTTCGCTCGTTCATAGACCCACAGCACCCGCGCAACACACACACCACACACACGCACCCACAGTAACGGCCGGTTCTGTCCAACGACGGACGTCCCGCTGGGGGGGGGGTACGCGTCCCGTTGTTATGGGCTGGGCCGAGTTAAAATCCAGGGCTGTTTTTCAGTCCCAGTCCGCCACTGGCGCATGATTTGACCTCTGCATTATATCAAGCCACCTGAAAGATCAAAACTTTATCAGAACACTGCGTTGGCTTTGTCTTTCCCACATGGTATGAATCAAAGCAAAAAAACACAGATCTTAAAGTGTTCAAAACAGTCTGCATGACGATTATATCGATTAATTCAATTTTTTTTTCTTGTGGACGAAAAAATGAAAAATTGGAATTTTTCTTCCTCACTATTGTGCACCTTATATACCACAGCGAGCGCTGACTCCACGTGTGTGCAGCGTGCTTTAACAGTTCACTAACGAAACTGCTGTTCACTAACGAAACAACAGAAACCTAAATGTCATAAAATGTTCTTGTGTGTCTTTGACACCCAGCACCTTGACAAACAGTTGTTCCTTATGGTCTGTATCAACAGCCCTAATGGTGCGGCCACACCAAACGTGAATTTGTGGCGCGATTACATACAAAGCCAATGCAAAGACGCGTTTAGCCGCCGATTCGCCTCAGGTGGCGCGATTCGCACGATTGGCGTGGCGCGTTTGGAGCGTTCACGCGTTTGGGCGGTAGACGCGAATTCGCTCGAGTTCAAAATATTCCCCCACAACGTCATTGTTTTGACGACGTTGGGGGGCAACTGCCGCCTGCTCCGGCTCCAACTCCGCCGGAGGATGGAGAAGAAAACAATCTGTGTGGTGTGTCATCATCCAGAGTTATACGATACGTCGTGTGTACTCTACAGAGACCGGAAAAACAGGAGCAGGCTTGGTTGAAAGTCTCTGAGGAGACAGGTTTTGAAGGTAAGTTCTGAAAACATTCGTTCCCAGCTGGATCTGCCTGCACGGGCTATCACTGAGTCCGACTGTGTTTTCCTCAGCGGAGTTTAGAGCCTGATAGAGGGGAGGAAAGAGTGGGGCAGGGGCAGAGCCAGGGGAAAAGATGGAAGTTCTCTGTGCTCCTCTCTTTCCTCCACCCCTTCATTATCCCCAGGGAGACCTCCGGGAACATGGGTCGGGGGTTCGGGTGGTCGGGGGTACGGGGGGTCGGAGGTTCGGGGGATCGGGGATGAGATCGCAGGGAACAGCCAAGCAGGGCTGGTGGATTACAAGGGAGAGGCAGCAGGCATTGATTGTGATCTCCAAAGCTTTCACACACTCTCCTGTCATGCTTTGGAAACCACAGCTCATTGTTTTTCAGCTGCTCTTTTGAACTTTCAGTCTTTAAATGAACGAGCTCTCTACACCGCATGCGCAGTACCGTGCATTCGCGTGTTCGCGCCTCAGCTTGTCAAAAAAGTCCAGCAGCGAGACTCGGGCGTTCACGCGGCGCGTGACAGGCCATTCGCGCGAGTAAATTTGCGTGTTCGCGTTTGGTGTGGCCGCAGCATAAGAGGTTAATATAAACTAGACCTCTCATCAGTAAACGTTCAACTCCCTTTCCTCCAATCCTCTGTTTCCTATCAGTCACCTTTCAGGAGTTTAAGATCTTTGACTCAAACATTTCCAAAGCCGGGACCCTTTAATGTTCACCTGCAGATTATTAATGATGTGACTGACGAGCGTAAACCTGCTGCTCTTCAAAGTTAATACTCTGATCATTTTAATATTTAGATAGTAAAGAAGTATACATTCGTTTTTCTCAGAACATCCACACTTCAGTACTCTACTGAAGGAAATCCTCTCTTATGGTGACATGGACGGATCATGATTTGTGAAAGTAGACTGCGGGGAGGGAGACGGGACGACAATGGGCGATGGAACAGAGCGGCGCTGCTTGAACAGACATGACTGAGAAGTTGTTTGGCTTTTACCTGGGGAAAGCTGAGTCCCGTCTTTCCCTGCAACTCCCTCTGTTCCACCAACTAAATCCTCCATTCCGCAGTAATCCATCCGCTGACGAGCAGAGCAACATAACGAACTAGCATCGAGGTGCGCTCTGTCAAGCAGGGGCGGACCAGACTTTTTAGACTGGGGTGCCCCAAACCAGGGCACTGACTTATGCAGGGAGGCATGAAATTTGTGAGCCCACACTTGAATAAATAGCATTTATTTTTATTTATTTGTTTGTATTAAAATACAGGATGAACAGGCTACAGCCTTAAAAAATAAAACTAGACACAAACAAAGTGTTTTTTTTTTTAAATCGTTTAAAAGCAGAATATAATAGAACAGTGCTGTAGTGCACTGAAACAGTACTGTGCACGCTTTTCCTAACAGGATTTTTAAATTAAAAATGTACAAAATGGTGCAGCTTAACAATGTGAACGTGCCTCCTTTAAAACTACAAAGTGAAGTTATTGAAACAGAAGAAGAGCTGAAACTTCAATTCCAAGAGTCAAATAGAGGTTACTTTTATTATTTTAAGTTTTTGACAAAATTAAAACAAAACTGGTTTTGAGTTGTCTCTGTCATTTGTACTTATCATTTCTATAGAAGGAAAAAAAAAAACATCAAAAAATCATAACTCGAAATTTTTGTGAAAAAATCAGAGATTTTATTTTAAGGCCATATCACCCAGCCCTACTGCATGAATTTCCACTGGATTTTTCCTGTGCGCTCTTAAGTGCTTGGCTGTGCGTCAGCACGTACAACCTAAGCACCAATTTCAATGTTCAGTTTGGATTTTTAAAATTAAAGTCAAAAAGCTTACTCTTTGTTTGTTTGTTTGTTTTTTAATTCTTTATATCCTGAACAGAACATCTAATAATTTTCAGAACATACACGGATCCTGAAGACAGCCGTTTGTCCTGTATGGCAGCTGCTACTACAGTCAATTTTGCCTGTGGCTGTTGAGGAGCTGAGTGTACTCAGTGTACTACCGCTAAACATCAGGGCAGGTTGTTAAGACTTCTTTCGCTCATTTTGACTTTAGTCTTGAAATTTTGACTTTAAATTTGAAATTCGAATTTATTGTCATCATTTCGACTTTAATCTCAAAATTGTTTTTCGACTTAATTCTTCTTCATTTCAACCTTTTCTTCAACTCTATTCTCGTCGTTTTGAGTTTTATCTCAATTGTTTTTATTTTATTCTTGTCCTTTTCTACTTTAATCTGGACATTTTAACTTCATTCTCGTCATTTCCTCTTCATCTCAAAATTGTTTTTCGACTTTATTCCAGTCATTTCAACTTTAATTTCGACATTTCAACTTTGTTTGCGTCATTTTGACTTCAATCTTGAAGTTTTGACTTTATTCTCATCATTATGACTTTAACCTCGATTTGCCCAAAATTGTTTTCTCCGTCCAAAATAGCCCTAATCTGCTTTTGAAGAAACAGATCCAGCCACTGATGATTACTTTTTTTTCTTCAAAACATTGTCATACTCAAACATTTATATTTCCACAAGTATAATGCTGGTGTTGCTCATAAATGGGATAAGATAACTGTACGGAGCCTAAAAAGGGGTGACTCCAGTAGATTATAAACCCAACTATTGATAAAATATAACCATGGTGTTGTAGTGGGTGGCTATAAATGGTGTAAAGTGTAAACATCATGTCAGGCTTACCAGAAATGTGTATTAGGTGTTTCATCTGTAAGTTTGAAATTGTGCAAGTGTTCACAAGCTGGTCTACACAGAGATGGTCTCTGTGGTGTGGTTGTCCTCACAGCTTGAAGGGTGAATTTGTGCTGTGGCTGTATATTTGCATAGTCTTTAGATACCAGTAGTAACTTTGAGCCTAAATTGTTGCTTTCCTCTTTCCATAAGCTCCAAGACCCTGTGTTTCCCCTGCCCCTTTGACCCCCATACAAACTGGACTAGAAGTGAAATCATTTGTTGTGACCTTTTATTTCTGTTTCTACAGGACCTCCGGAGCTGACTGAGCTGTGAGGGTAGCATCGCATGGGCCAGCGTGGACCAGCTTGTGAACATTTGCACCTTTTCTCACTAACTGATCAAACACCTAAAACACATTTCTTGGAAAGCCCAACATTCTACTTACACTCTATATCATTTACAACACCAAGAACAACACTACATTTACATATAAATGTATGTATGTTATGTTTACAATTTATTTGGGTCACTCACTCCCTTTCAGGCCATATTCTCCTTACTATTGTCAAACATCTTTCATGACCAACACCAGCATGATACCTGTGGAATTATAAGCGTTTGAATGTGACAATGTTCTAAAATTTAAATTAAAAAAAAAAACACAAATAAATAAAAGATTTGTTTCCAGTGTGTTTGTACAACAGATTTGCTTTGCATGAAGTAGATGACCAAACACCAATACTACTAACACCAAACACAAGTGTGAAAAAGTGTAGAAGAGAACAAAAGATCATTGTGAAATATATAGAACTTTTCACAAAGTGCATGTTGTTAAATTACAGTGGCAGCATCAGGGGTGTGCTATATCATACCATTTACAACAATACTGGTATAATTCTTTTGACAATATAAATGTGTTATTTCGCTGTATTTACAGTGCAGAGACACAATGACATATGACGCTCCCTGCTGTGTACAAAACAACAATGGCGAGAGCAAAAGTAGCACTGCAGCATCAACTTTGTCCTCACATGAGGATTTAGTGCCTAAAAGAGGAGCAGAGCAGCACAGAGCAGCGCAGAGCAGCACAGAGCAGCGCAGAGCAGCGCAGAGCAGCGCAGAGCAGTGCAGCGCCCATAGCAGCTGGATACCCGAGATTACAAGATCACAGGAGAACCACGTTTCAGCAGGAATCCCACCCATGACGACACACCTTCATGGTAATTAATTAGTATGTTAAGCTCATCTTGCCGTCTCCAAACTTCAGCACCTTTAGCCCATGCCTTCTCCTTTGTGTTGATGTCCTTAAAGAAAGAATGTGTTGTTAGAATTGTGAAGTTTTTCGCCTGCTAGATTAACTTTTCCTCCTCCAAAACGTAAGATTTCCTCTGGATCTGACCTCCTTACTTCGCTTACATTTTAAGCTTGTGTAGTAGTAGTAAATGATTGGAAAAGTGGCATCCATACTGTGTGTGCAATAAAAATGCTGTTGTTCAGAAGTAGCAACCACTAATAATGAGTTGTTTGTTTTTTTTCCCATATCCTCATGAATATCATTATTACAAATTTCTGGCTGGTCGGCTACTAGCTAGATACATTTAACAAAAAGAAACATGAAGTGCCAATTCAGCCATTCAGGGGGCTGATGGCAGACTTCTGTCTGATCCTAAAGAAATAAATGGAGCTTTTAGAGACTTCCATGTTAAACTATACACCTCCGAGCTAACTGAGTAAAATAGATATTATATCCTTTCTCTCAACTCTCAATCTTCCTCGGTTATCAGAGGACCAACTTGAGCAACTGGATTCACCCATCACTATTGAAGAAATAATGAATGTCATCAAAAATCTACCTTCAAGTAAAGCTCCAGGCTTAGATGGCTTTACAGCAGAGTTTTATAAAGCATATTCTGAAGAGCTAGCACCTTTGCTTTTACAAACTTATAATGAAGCATTTGACAGGGCAGACTTCCTCCCTCTTTGACAGAGGCTGCTATTACTCTTATTTTAAAAACCGGTAAAGATCCCTTGGATTGCAAAAGCTATAGACCAATAAGTCTGACGTCCTGCGATAGTAAAATATTACCCAAAATCTTAGCCAACCGACTCTGCAAAGTTATAACTTCACTTATCCATCCTGACCAGGTTGGCTTTATACATTCTCCCTGTTCTGCAGACAACATCAGAAGGTTTATTGATATAATGTGGGTCTGTCAGGACTACACCTCCCCTGTGGCAGCCATCTCCTTGGACGCCGAGAAGGCTTTTGACAGGGTTGAGTGGCAGTTCCTGCTCTCTGCCCTGGAGTCTTTTGGTTTTGGCCAGAGGTTCATAGATTGGGTCAGCCTTATTTACACTCATTCCACAGCTTCTGTTCTCACTAATGGTGTCATATCCTCTTCATTTGAACTAGGTAGAGGCACTAGACAGGGGGATCCCCTTTCTCCCCTGCTCTTTGCTGTTGCGCTGGAGCCATTAGCAGGAAAGGCCAGTGTGACCGCAACTGTGCTGTGCTCAAGTACGATTCCCTTCCGTTCTTTGGCACGCTTCGAAGAGGTGGGCTTTCGGCACGGTTTACTTCATGTGCGATCCATTACGTAACAGACGCTTCACAATGACGAAGGCGGGCTGTGCGCAAGTCTGATACCCGCTACAGTCTGGTTCATATTGGGGTGCGATTGCACCCTATTTTATCCCATATTCAATGGGTTTGGAGGAGAGTAGCTCAGATTTTTCATTTAGACCCCTGTCTCCACAGTTCAGCTGGTATCTGGCTAAATCCAAAGCTCTGTATAGACAGATTCCCATTTCTTTGGAACTCCTGGCTTCAGAAAGGTATCAAAGTTCTTGGGGACTTGTATCAAGATGGCACATTAAAATCTTTTGAGGCGCTTAAACAGGAGTTTAGGCTTCCACAAACTCAATTCTGGAAGTACTTACAGTTGAGACACCTGATCATTCACACGTTTGGCTCTTCCTCCATAGCCCCACCTAGTGCTGATATTTTGGAAATGGTCCTGAAAATATCTGAACGTGGCTATGAAGCTGCTGCTTACTATTCCAGGATACTCAAGGCTTCAAAACTCAGTAGGGGGTCACTAAAATTATCCTGGGAGGCTGATATACAGGTGACTTTCTCAGAGACAGAATGGGATAGCAGTGTTTCCCACAGAATTTTAGGAGACTGTGGTGGAAGAGTCTCTGACCCTCGGCGGTTTTAATGTGTGTGTACGTTTTTAAGCGCTTCTGGCTCTAGTTTGTAACTGCATGTGTGTAAGTGGTGCGTATGAACAATGACCTACATAAACCAAAGTGTAATTTTTGAAACCAGGCTGAAAACCTGTATACATGAGCTCTTTTAACATGGGCCCTTTGGATTGATAAGTCTGTTCCATAGTGTCCTGTTGTTTCAGAGAGGGGAGAAGTTATGTATGTTAACGCTGATGAAAGCACAGATTCCCTGCTTCGTCAGCTTGACCTGCACATCAGGTATGACTAGATATTGTTCATAATGTAATCTCCCTTATCATTATGAAAAGGAAGCAAAGTGGAAACCCTTTTTATTGTTTTGACATCTTTAAAAAAGATTTTTTGGGATAAAGGGTCAGATTACGATTCTTCTTCTCTCTGCTCCTTTATTTGGATTTGGGAGTGTTATTTTTTCATTTATTGTTTTTCATTCTTTTTTTTTCTACAGTGACTGCAGAAAGTAGCCTAAATAAATTAAGATTCCTAAATTTGCTGCTGCTAAATTCATCACAAAATGTAGCCTAAATCAATGCAAGATCATTTTCTGACTGATATTTCCCAATATTGCTATGTATCTTGCTTTGAGAGAAATTCAGCTTCTTCCATGCTCTATCCGTCTGTTGTGTTCACCATCTTACACTGACGTCACTCTACAAAATCCCAGAGCACACATGGCTACTTAATATGCAAGTACTCATTTGCATTGACCATATATGTTTATGTTCGGGCGTGCTGAAGGCGGGAAACGAGGTGCGCTCACATCACCACATTCAGACTTTTCTCTGCGCGATGTGATTTATCACGGGGAAGAGCGTGCAGCCGTGTGTACGCAGAGTTTGATAGATCTGAAAAGAGTGTATATATTTTGGTCATATGCACTATTCGCCTTTTTGTTGTAAGTGAAATATAAGAGGATGTTTACACGCTGTAATAAATGAGGCCCCAGGAAAGGAGAATATGAAATAAAAAGCCGTCAGCTCGTTGGTATGGTGACAGGTGATTGTACTGTGTGCCTGCACTGACTCTGGATGCGCGGTGTTAATGAAACAGCGTGGCCGCTCTCGTTACTGAAACTCTGGAACCGAGACGTGCGCGGTGCAGCCGCTCCTCTGCCCGAGAAGGGGGGCAGACAGCGCAGTGAGATACTGTGTCCATGGCCGCTGTTTGCCTGGGCGCTATTGCCCAAAAAAGAAGTTGCAGTTAGTCGCTGGAATCTGGTTCGCGCCAAACGTATCAAGTAAAGAGTGACGTCTATGAGCGTGACCAGTGTGCGCGCACTCTTGTTCTCGCTTGTTTACGGGCGGTAGGAAAGTACAGCTGTGTAATGGTCTGACAGAGTGACAGATCATATTTTTTTCTCCATATGAGACTGTGGCTGGGCTAAATGAGACTGAGGTGGGCCGCCACAGTCTCATTGATTAATGGGAAACACTGGGATAGAATTCTAAGGAATGGGAAAAAAATGTCAAGAGAATTGCGCACTAGACTGATCCAGTTCAAAATCCTAAATAGGGTTTATTAGACACCATCCATGCTGCACAGAGTGGGTTTAGTTAAAACCCCAGTGTGCTGGAGGTGTCTGGATGAAGATGGTACTTTAGTACACATGCTCTGGACCTGCTCTAAAGTTCAGGAATTTTGGTTGGGGATACACACCACTATGAAAAAGATTACTGGCCATGATATCCCTTTCACTCCCAACCTGTTTGTTTTAGGTGACCCCTCGACTTTAAGTAACTTGGATCCACCACTTGCAGACTGGACCCAGACTGTCCTCATGCTAGGAAGAAAATGTATTGTTAAAGGGTGGAAGGCTTCTTCAGCACCAGTATTATCCTCATGGTACACCTCTCTTGGTCAGCTTGCGGTCCTGGAAAAATTATCATATAGACTGCTAGACAAAATTGGAGGAGAATGACTTAAAATGGGGGCAGTATCATTCATTTATATTGTCTAACTGAAGACGTTCCAACTCAAAAAAGGTCATTATTGTAAGTTGTATGGTAATAATGGTTTGGAAATTGTGGGTGTACTGTGGTAGAACTCATTAAGAATGCCTTCTTTTTAGTGCTGTCAGGCCATTAAAAAAATTAATTACAGGATTTGTAATTAATTAATCTAATTAATCGCATTTTAATCTCATATCTGCTTAAGGTCCCAAAATAAAGAATTTGAATTCCAGGACACTAAAATTACATTAAAAGACATTTAAAAATAAGGTGGGAATATATACAACACATTTTAGGTACCCTGAGGCATAAGGAACATATTAAAAAAGTTTTATGGTTCTATCTTTACAAAATCTACACAGTCTGCAACTAAGATAAGCTGATTTGATTTTTAGGACGTTTTTTGCTTCTGGCCACGTTTTTACTCGATGTGGACTCAATTTTCACTGCAATATGAACTTCTATACTTCTATGAGGTCAGGAGAACCAGGGCTAAAGGCTAAAAACTGTGAGGAACTATGTACAAAACACCATTTTTTTTAAAGTCTTGGATCAAAGAAAAGTGAAGTATTTTCAGTTTAACATGCTCTGAACACACAAACTGTTGCTGTTGCCCCAAGCTGAAACAAGACACCAGGAAGATGGAAGGAAATTTTCAAAGAATTCTTTAGATTTAAATACAATACCTTTTTCTATCATTCAGGGCTTGTTTGATGCAGTAGGGAGTGTAAAATTACCTGTTTTTTACAGAATTGAGCTAGAGCAAACGGTTGATTTTCTGTAGATTTTCAAAAAGGACATGTGAATAAACGAGATGTGGACGGCAGTCCCCTTAAAGGATACGTTTGGTTTATACAGCTTTTACATTGTTTATAGAATGAAGTAGAACAAAATACTCACCAAAAAGGTTTTCCTGATCCAAGCAGTGCTTCGGGAGATGTTTAGATCCAAAATCGTGCAGCGGACGTCCGTATGATGGGATCCATCGGGGCATAGACAGCGCAGCTCCTAAAACTGCATTAATCGTCCAAAAACTCGTGTTTTTCGCCAATATTCCATCATGGTCGGCTCTGAGATAGTCCTCTGCTGCAGTCTGTGTCACTCCAGACAGCGCTGTGCGGCTGTACTGACCTCTGAACTGACGAAGACTTAGTTTACGCTTGCCCCTCAAAGAAAGGAGTCGGTGCTCCAGAGAGTACTGCGCAGTTTTAGGAGCGGCGCTGTCTATGCCCCGATGGATCCCATTATACGGACGTCTGCTGCACGATTTTGGATCTAAATATCTCCCGAAACACTGCTTGGATCAGATAAGCCTTCTGGGTGAGTGTTTTGTTCTATTTCATTGTATAAACAATGTAAAAGCTGTATAAACCGAACTTATCCTTTAACAGCGCTCTCTCTTCCCCCCGGTTCAAAGCATGTTGCTAGATGTGATACATTCAGGGACCGTTGGAAATTTAAAAATCTGACGAGAACACCACTTTTTTCATGTAGGACAAACGGTCTGTAAATGCTAGACATTTGAAAATGAGTGCGTCTTTGAACGCCTCGCGGGTTTGGGATCCAGAATAATCCGCCTTAATTTTTATGACGCGTTAATTTGCGGTGTAATTAATTAATCTAATTAACGCGTTAAAATGACAGCCCTAATTCTTTTATTTATTTTTTTTTTCATTATTGTTATTATTTTTTTTCTTTGTCTTAATTTGCATTTATGTATGTTTATGGTCATTTTATTGTGCTCAATTTAGTTTGTATGCGGGTCTTGACCTCAAGAACGTTACTGTTAGTTTATGTTTTATTAATGTGAAATTAATAAAACTACCAATCATAAAAAAAAAAAATTCTCACAAATTTCCTTAAAATATTGTGATATCATTTTTGAGGCTATATGGCCCACCCCTAGGCAGCATGATACAATGTAGTGGACAGGAAAAGAACAGTTGTATTGTCCATGTTGCATATATAACAGTAAACTTTGTGCCAACCTTTTTATGTGCTTGCATCTGATGTCGGTAAGTTTTTACTCTGGCCTCTTCCTAACGAGGTCACACCATCCTGTCCTCCCACAACGTCTCTCCCCAGGGGCTCTGTTTGTCAGGGGCTCATATTGCACTCCCATTTGTCTGTGCCAGACGCTGGTAAAATCGTCCTGAGCCAACCTGTCTGGACAGTAAGACAAAGAGCTAACATTACTGTTGACAGACAACAAGGCACATGTTGTTATCATGATGTGATTATTGTCTAGTATGGTGTGTCTGTTAGTGACAGAAAACTATGGAGGACCAAAGTCGCCAAAATTAAAAAAGAATAAAAGTGAAAATAAAAACAAAACTAAAAAAGCATATACATAAGTAAATAAATAGAGTTAAAACATATTTTATATTGGTATTTAATTCAGAGATTGTTTGCCAGATAAGACAAATATGCACAATCCTTATCAATTTGCACTGATTATATTTCCACATAAAAAGTAACCAAAAAATTTTTAATTATGTTTTTACCCTATTATACAATGTAAACGCAGGGATTTCACTGAAACAGTTGGGTTGTATTCATTATAATTAGTATAAGATCATAATTAATCTTCAATTCATCCTCATGTGTGCATAGTGATGATATCATCATTATGCTATTCAGAACTTTTTACATGAATGTGTGCATTAAAGCGCCTTTTCCACTCCTATTTCAATTTGTCACACCACAGGACATTCCGTCACACCATAGGACAAAAAGCGCAGTATGCCTGAACAAAATGATATTTTTTAATTTTCAAAGTCATTAATATTTTTTTAATAAAGTTGTAACTTCAAGCTCAAATATTTTTGTACAATAAAAGATAAAGATAAAGATAAAATATACTTTATTGATCCCCGAAGGGAAATTCATGTTGTTTGGGCTCATCTTCCAATTAAAGAATTATACACTCTGATGGCTGCAGGGAGGAACGATCTTCGGTATCTCTCGGTCCTGCAGTGCACAGAGGTAAGACATCTCCTGCTGCTTTTCCTCTGGACAATGATGGTGTGAAGTGGGTGATCAGAGTGACGAATGACGACCTCCACTTTCTTCTGTGTATACCTTTCCACCACAGCCTCCAGTGAGTCCAAACTGGATCCAACCACGGAGCTCGCTCTCTTCACCAGTTTTTCCAGTCGCCTCTTGTCCTTCTCCTTTAAACTATTTCCCCAGCAGACTGCACCATAAAACAAAGCACTGGCTACCACAGACTGATAAAACATCTGCAGCAGCTTTCCACAGACGTCAATTGATCTGAGCTTCCTTAAGAAAAAGAGATGGCTCTGCCCCTTCTTAAAGAGTGCCTCTGTATTAAGGGACCAGTCCAACTTGTTGTCCAGATGTACACCAAGATATTTGTAGGTTGGCACCACCTCCACGTCCACCCCATGGATGTAAACTGGCTGATGGCAGAGCCCAGACCTTTGGAAATCCACAATCATTTCCTTTGTTTTTGAGGTGTTCAGATTCTTACAAAATATATATGAAACTCGAATAAATAATAGAATGTACACATTACATATATGAAGATAAGGAAACAAACAACATCACTTACTTCTAAGGAACGCATTAAAAACATGCTATCGGATGTTAAAGCAGTAGATTTGTCTGTCCATGATCAACAGGGAAAAAGGACCCAAATGACTTTTGGTGCTAATGTTAACTTGAATGTCAACCAACTACAGGAATCACCATTAAACAGAAACTAGGCCTATTTACCATTTTAAAAAAATGCTGTTTTTTAATCTAAGTGTACCCTGCAGGGTATGTGTGTGTGTGGGTTATTGGGAGTTTTTTCACTAGGGAGTTACATTGCTGAAAAATAATTGTTTGCAATCAGCTCAGAATCATGAAAAATCTCTAGTTTGAGCCTTCACAAGTTACTTAAGTCCAATTTAAGCACTTTTGAATTTTTGAAAATCGGTTATCAGTACCCCAACTTTGAGAAGTTTTTTGAGAGGTTTCCCACAGGAGTTGAACTTCAAACTTTTAGTACATGTTATAAGACACCTTTAGAAACACATTGGTGAAGAAATTTCTTGGTAACGATTTAGTTCCCAGATTTGTCAAATATCGGATAAAATGCCCTTACTAGAAGTGCAATTCAAAGAAAAACATTTTTCAAATAGCCATACTTTTCACAATATAGAGCCAAATGGTACTGACCTCAAAATAACTGTTTGGTAAAAATTCCTTATGGAGGAAAGTCTCGGCTCAAGCAAAGTAATTACTCCAATACGCCTTCCTTAAACATAAGAAAGCGGTCTCGGAAAGTCATTTCATTACACTGATTCAATGGATTACTGCGATCCACAAGTGTCTGTCTGGCTGGCCCCTGCAGCGGATATTGGTTTTCATTTAGATATTCCAAATACTCCATGCTCCCAAACCATTTGTGTCCTCCCTTTCACAAAGTAAGGGAACAAAGGGCTCTAAGCTAAAGTTAAACCTGCCTCTCTACAGGATTAATATAAACTTCAATTTAGTCCTGGAGTGGCTCTTATCCACCCTCTTGTGATTGGCTTTGTTTAATCCAGAACTGAAAAAAAAAATTGAGACTATTTTAAGATTAATCTGTGCAAGTGACTTAGAGTTACCCTTTGTTGAGTGTTGTTTGAACTCAGTCATAGAACCTGTCACAAACTGCCCACAAACTGTCCTTGATCTTGTGTCACACCGGCGGACATAGCTGTCACACCAGTGGACATTTTCAAGATCAAGGACAGTTTGTGGGCTAATTATATGAGAGACAATCTTCAATCCTGGCTGGCAGTGTAAAGTTTACATTGTTTTCAGTAGTCAATCAATATAAATTGTTAAAAAAATTTTAGATCATGACTTAAATTGCGTCACACCAAAGGACAATACTACGGAGCCCATATCTGACAATGCATGGAAATAGCAAAATTATGAGAATATCTGAGACAGATCTCACCTTGTCTGTATTTTATGTGCTCTAGTGATGTATATTGTACATCCTGGATTAGGAAGGACCCCTCTCACTAAAAGGGTGCCCAAATTAATGTCTGTTTCATATCTACAGAATGGCGTCACACCAGGTCGACACAAGTTTTGGGGACAAAATGTTATGTGTCATAATTTTTCTAAATGATCACCTCAAGACTTGTAACCTCCAGTTTCACTAAGTTAACACTACTTCAATATGTTTTCAGATATTTTATGGTATTTAGACATATTTTTAATTAAATACAGTGCTTTTGGGAAGAGGAATGTTACTCCGGACAGTCACACCGGTGGACAAATGTCATGTTTAAAACAAAATATTTTCATATTTGAATTTTAAAGCTCATTAACTACAGATGTATTTATTCTGGAAGTTTATACTGTATAGAAAAATAGGGTTTTAATTAAGAATTATAAAATATTATTTATATTTGTCACAAAGGACACAAAATGGAGCGTCATGTCAACCACCCATATAAATGTGGAAATAGAATTAAATATCGATAAATAAGTAAATAAAAGCCCTCTACTCTCACAGTTATTTATCTTATGTCTTATCTTATGTAGCAGACACTGCCAGGATGAAATACAGCAGAAAATAATATTCATATGAGAGGGTGGTCCTAAAGCCGCATTTCCAGCAAGCAGACCAGTTTGGTTCGTCTGGGTAAGGCATGCATTTTGTGGTGTTTCCACTGACTTATCCCGGGAAAGATCCTCAAATAACCGAGACGAGCCATCCCACTTTTTAGGACGCTTTTCCTATGCAACTATTGTAGTTTTTCTCAGTTGCTTTGGTTCATTTCTCAGATCAGAATTGAAATTCTCAAAACTACTTGTTCAATCTTCACATCATTGTGTCACTTGTGCATTAAATCAGTTTCAAATGCTTTTAGACATGCATGCAAACTATTATGTAGAACTCTCTTTTCTTTCCTTCATTGTCAGGTGCTTTTGTCATATTTGTAGCCCCCCTTTACCCACTATATTAGGAGAGGGCCTCTAGGTTCTTAAATATGATATTGGGAACTAATGAAGAGATACTGCTTCATCTATGTTACTGTGAAAAAATCCCAAGTGTCCCTTTAATATTCGAAACCCACTCTTATTACGATCTTACATGCAGAGAAACCAACTACTCTTAAGATCAGATGAAATGATCAAACTTTTAAGTTAAATGCAAACTTCCAGTTTACTGAACATTTTTAAAATAAACATTATAACAAGTAAACCGACAATAAATCATAATTTCTCCTGAAATCTGTCTTTTCTCGGTTTCTTGACTTAAAATAATAAGTTTCTTAACTTGAAATAATATGTTTCCTAATTTAAAAACCCATGTAAGGGGTCCTCTTACCACACACACACACACACTCACACACACACACACACACACACACACACACACACACACACACACACACACACACACACACTCACACCAGTCTGGTTATAAAGTTTAGAAAAACCCTATAGTTGCAGGCCTGCGGTGAGGCCTAAAACTTAATGGCCGCTTCACTCTAGGAGCAAACCAAAATAAAGTAACCCTGAGCTTGTAGTTCAGTCAGTACTCACAGCCTCCAGTCCAAGTTCACGTGAAGAGAAACCCAAACCGTATCCTAAGATGGCAGCTCGATCCTCTCACTTTGGCGAATGCAGGAATAGACTTTAGCAAAGCGATGTTCAGGATAGAAAAGATAAAATCCACACTTTGAACTTTTCCAGCAGTCTATTAGCACTTTGACAACGACCAATCTTCATATCCAGTCCGGAATGATGAGAAAGAAGTCTTCATAGAAAGCTGAGTGAGCAAAACTAGTCCGTTGGCGGCGCTACATCCGCTAGACTAGCGAATGCTACATGCTACGGTGCTAAACTGCTTCAAAAGTTCTTTAAATAACCTATTGCAGGGCAAACTACGGGGAGAAATTATCCATAGGTAATTCAAAAGCAATAGACGAGTGTTCATTGACGACCATTGAGCTAAAAGTCCAGAAAACTCTTCTAATTACTCAAAAATAGCAGCCACATGGCAGATTCAACTTGCGTCTCTCCAGGTCAAGCTAGCGCATCCCACTTCCGGTTTCTTAGTAAAACCAATACAAAACCGATCGGCAAGGGTTGTGTACACAGCACTTCCTTTAAGCTCTTTCACAATAAAAACAAAATAAAATGCATGAAAACATTTTTTATTTCACTCGTTTTTAACTGATACTCATCACTCGTTTTTAACTGATACTCAGGTACTTTGAACAGCCTTTAAACCTTTTTAACACATACATGAAATACAATTTTAACCATATTTATACAACTTTTATTTATTGATTCCTTTTAATCTTTTGAATTGTAACATCTCTTTTGACCTTGTGACTATTTTATTTATTTATTGACATATTTGTCTGGGTTACATGTTGATCAAAATTAATTATCATGGGTCTCTGTTGAATTGTCTTACTCCCCATGACATGTAATCATTAGTTCATCACATAAGAGTTTACATGCAAAAGGGTTGAACAACTTATCATAATATGTCAAACATCTTTCCACACAATTCCATTGGACTTTTTTTTCTGAATCTGTGTTTTTCTAAGTCAGGATTGGTAAATTGCTCCCTGGTCAATCTTGACTTTCTTACAAAGGCTAAGGTTGGTTAAGGGATGCAGCCAAAAGCTGGGAGAACAACTGTGTCCTCAACCATTCAGACTTTTTGTGGAAAGAGAAGATCTTTGTTGTGATGTGGATGAGAATTTCTGGCCCAACATACAGAAACATAAGGAGGTGTAGGAAGACTGCACTGCTGCCCTGTAATTCCCACAGCACTGCATGAACAGTTTTCCCTAAAGAGACTGTCCTTATATGTTCATCACAATGATGGGGAAGGTCAACAGAGTGCAGCACAAACAGTGAAAGTAAAAATATGAATATTTTCCATTCTCTGTCATCAATCTCCCACATACACTTAGATCAGGGGTGGGCAATTAATTTTTACCAGGGGCCACATGAGGAACCTGAATTGTGTCAGAGGGTCACCAACTTTCTTCCATCGAAAAATGCTCTAAATTAAATATTTTGAATAGCTGGAACTGATAATCAGAAGAATAAAGCACTCTGTAAATGTTTATATTAGGTTATGCGAAATTGTGATGTATAGGTCAAGTAGAAAAAAACAATTATTGAATCCCAAATTGAAAGAGACAATGTCTTAAGTTTTCGTCTTTGTCAATATCTGTCATACATGAACTCACTTTTACCGATCGAGAGTGCTGGCAGACTGCCAACACTCCTGAATATGGAGGGAATCTCCCATTTTTTGAACCCTTTCTCCCGCTGTTCTCCTGGCTTGTGGTTTCTCCTGATAGTTCCCAAAATTTAAGTATGCTTCTGTGAGCCCTAATATTTTACTAAGTCAAATCAAGTCCCGTACTTGGGCGTTATATCGAAAACTCAGAAACCATCCACCCCTCTCTCTTAGTTGGTTTGATCCAGAGACGCTGCAGGAGACCTTAGAGACAGAGACAGATAACGGTGCAGCACTTATTGATGAAGAGTTTCTCAGAGCCTTAGCTGTTTTCTTTCTTTCTTTTTTTGGAGTTGACATGACATGTCGTGAGTTAAACTAACGTAGCTCTGCTCTAACGCAGCATCCTCTTCAATCAGGAAAGTTTATAGCAGCGTGAATTTTATTGGGAGGAGGCTGACAGTTAAATAGTGAAACGCGTATCGTTGTAAAGTTCTGTCCGTCTCTGGTGTGTGATGCGCATACGCGCTGCGCGTGTACGCGACGGCACTCTCTCTTCAGAACAGGAGAGAGTTCAGATGGAGGAGACAGAATGTGCCAGTGAAGGAGAGGGAGAATTCAATCCACAATGTCTTGTTCAGTGCCTGTAATAGATGGAGTATTGAGACATATGCACCCGCACAAGTTTTATGTTTATGTTTATGATTGGCCTCATGCGGGCTGGACAGGGACGTACAAAGGGCCAGATGTGGCCCGCGGGCCGCAGTTTGCCCAGGTCTGACTCAGACGTAACTTACCCATTAACTGTCTTCAAAGCTTTGGGCATAGTTTACATCAGAACTTCCTTCCAGAGTACTCTGTTATACTGACAACATATGACTAAGCACTTTAACTTCTCTATCATTACACAGACACAAAGACTAATCATTCTGATGCACTGGCATGTTCATTGACACAGAAATTTACTTTTGAGGGATGAACTGAGGATTTTTGGAACAAGACTGGCTTTTGCAGGTAATCGATGGTGTTTTGCTTTTTGTACAAACTGTTCTGAAAAATGCACTTATTGTTTTGCAATTGGCAATGATGATTTGAGAAATGTACCAAAGCAACTAAAAAAAATTGTAATTCTATTTCCAAATTTAATTGAATAGAATATATATATATATATATATATATATATATATATATATATATATATATATATATATATATATATATATATATATATGGGCGTCGTCTTGGCCAGGTGGGGGTCTGCAGCAGCGTTTTGCTGCAGTGGGCCCCTTGCTGGTCCTGTAGCGAGGCATGCCCGGGTGGAGGCGTCCTGGCTTTAGACTGTGGACGCCGCCCAGTGCAGTCGGCCTCCTGGCGTTTCCTGACATGGCTCCTCTGTACTCAGCCACACGATTTTTTATCTACACATTTAAAATCATGTATTGTGTGTGCATATGTATGTGTGTGTGTGTGTGTGTGTGTGTGTGTGTGTGTGTGTGTGTGTGTGTGTGTGTGTGTGGTGGGTGGGTGGTGCTTTGGGTGGAGTTTGAATGGGGGGCGGGGACTGTTTTTAACATGTATAGCACTTTGTGCTGCATTTCTTTTAATGTATGAAAAGTGCTTTATAAATAAACTTGATATGATTTGATGATATATATATCATATATATATATATCTCAGTGGCTATTGCTCTAAGACTGCAAGGGAAGCTCAGCTTCCCCTAAAATGGCCCCCAAAAAAGTGGTGCTATGTACTGCTGTGTGTACATTTCATTGACAAAATGAATTCCTTTATCTTTTGTTCAGAATCAGCTACCTATCACAGGTAACTGGCTTGACCTCCCCGTTCATCCCCACAGCGTCACAGCGCTTAAACACAGTCGGACGCTGGGCGTCTTCTGACTTCAGCGGGGAAGCTTAGAGTGGGTTGTTCCACCGCGGAAACTGGACGGTCATTGGATAAACGCTGGGGCTTTGTCTTGCCCTCGGAGGCTAAGCGTCTCTGGGGGTCTATGAGACAGTGAGCTGGCCTGGACGCTGGGCTTCTGCATGATGATTGAATGATCTGTCAGAGGCCGATTCCCTTTTTGATTGACAGTGAAATGAGCCAGTCAGCGATCTTGAAGTATAACCATCCACCGGAGCATCTTCTTAGTTGTACATTCAGTTGTTCTGGACTGATCCGGTGGCTTTATCGATCCCAAGCGAGTTTATCTTTCTTAAAAACGACGAGCGTTGTGTTTAAAGCTTCTCTCTCTTTTCACCAATACAGCTACAGCTACAGCTGCGGAGCTTCTCCCCCTGTCACTCACACTTACAGCCTGCAGGTGTAGAGAGGAGCTTCTGTTTAAAGCGACTCAAGTCTAACACCCACAACACAATGGACCAAGGCCCTTTTAGCAGTCTAGCTCTGCTGGCCATTGAGAGAACACCGGTAAAATCCCTGGAAAAAACACCTGGTTGATACGACAGGGTCACAGATCATTTTCTTGAGAAGAATGGAGGGTAGACGTTACGTTTAGATATATAATCGAATTTGTGATGAAGGCTGGAAAAAAATGAGCTTCCCCTCCTTGACTGACCAGCAATCATTTTTACTGTAGAATAACGGAGATTTTCAAAGTAAAAATCTTAGATCCTAAAATAAAGGAGTAATAGCTGTAATGTATTGGTGGATTTCATTTTTTTTGTTACCCATAGTTCTGACTATTCTTGGTCTGTAGACTATGTTCTTACTACCACTCTGACTACTCACAGACAAAATATTTTCAAAGTTTTAAATTCCTACACTATAAAATGAAGGAGAAATATGTCTGATGTTTTGGTGGCTGTCAGTTTTTATGTTAGCCATATGTTCTGGCGATTCTTGGTCTGAATGTTTTCACTACAACTCTGACTACTCACAGACAAAAAATGTCAAGCAATATTACTGAAAAAAAAAAAAAAAATTTTTAAGTTAAAGTCTTACACTATAAAATGAAGGAGTAATATCTCAGATGATTTGGTGGCCTTCAATTTTTTTGTTAGCCTTAGTTCTGACAATTCTTGGTCTGTACATTTTCAGTACCACTCTGACTTCTCTCATAATAAAGCAAGCAATTTTCTGTAGAATAAAAGAGATTTTAAAGTTAAATCTTAGATCCTTAAATAAAGGAGAAATAGCTGTGATGTTTTAGTGGCTTTCGTTTTTTATTTTTCAAAAAGTTCCTACAATTCTTGGTCTGTTTCTTTTCAGTACCACTCTGACTTCTCAAACACAAGACATCAAGCAATTATTGTGGAGAAACAGAGATTTTTAATGTTAAAATCTGGGATCCTCAAATAAAATAGTTATGTCTCTGATGTTGTAGTGGCTTTTAATTATTTTTTTTTTTGTTATCCATAAGTTCCCACAAATTTTGTTCTGTATGTTTTCGGTACCAGTCCGAGTACTTAGAAAAAAAATCAAGAAATTTTATTTTAGAAAACAGAGGTTTTCAAAGTTTAAAGTCTTACACTATAGAATGAAGGTGTAAAATCTCTGATGATTTGGTGGCTTTGAATTTTTTTGTTATCCATTGTTCTGACAATTCTTGGTCTGTATGATTTCAGAACCACTCTGACTTCTCATAAATTCAATCAATTTTACTGAAGAAAAACAGAGATTTTCGAAGTTTAAAGTCCTACATTTTAAAATGGAGTAATATTTCTGATGATTTGGTGGCTTTCAATTTTTTTCTTAGCCTTAGTTCTGACAATTCTTGGTCCGTACATTTTCAGTACCACTCGAACTCCTCACATAATAAGCAAGCAATTTTCTGTAGAATAAAAGAGATTTGAAAGTTAAATCTTAGATTCTTAAATAAAGGAGAAATAGCTGTGATGTTTTAGTGGATTATAGTTTTTTTTTTTTTTTTTCCAAAAGTTCCTACAATTCTTGGTCTGTTTCTTTTCAGTACCACTCTGACTTCTCAAACACAAGACATCAAGCAATTATTGTGGAGAAACAGAGATTTTTAATGTTAAAATCTGGGATCCTCAAATAAAATAGTTATGTCTCTGATGTTGTAGTGGCTTTTAATTTTTTTTTTTTTTTGTTATCCATAAGTTCCCACAAATTTTGTTCTGTATGTTTTCGGTACCAGTCCGACTACTTAGAAAAAAAATCAAGAAATTTTATTTTAGAAAACAGAGGTTTTCAAAGTTTAAAGTCTTAAAATGTAGAATAAAGGAGTAAAATCTCTGATGATTTGCTGGCTTTCAATTTTTTTGTTATCCATTGTTCTGACAATTCTTGGTCTGTATGATTTCAGTACCACTCTGACTTCTAATAGATTCAATCAATTTTACTGAAGAAAAACAGAGATTTTCGAAGTTTGAATTCCTACATTTTAAAATGGAGTTATATCTCTGATGTTTTGGTGGCTTTTATTTATTTATTTATTTATTTTTTTGTTGTCCATAAGTTTCTACAATTCTTGGACTGTATGTTTTCAGTGCCACTCTGACTCCTCACCATAGAATAGAATTTATTGTCATTGTAACAAGTACAACAAAATTGAAGTCACAGCAGCAATCAAGAAAACAAAAGTAAGAAAGTGCAAAAAGGTCCATAAGAAAAAAGATGATGACAGCTTGTCTATCATTCTCCAGTTCAGCCAGCCTCCACCTCCACAGGGTCAGAGCTGAGCTTCTTTCAGTCATGCTCCAGCCCTGTCTTCTGTATCTTGTCTACTCAAAGCAGGTGAAGCTCTTCTAACATGGCGTTGGTGTCTGATGTTCGGTCCGTTAGCCATGTCTGTGAATAGCATGATGCTACTCTGCCCTCTGGTATTCCCTCTGTTGCTGGGTTAGCGTGGATAGCTCATCTATATTGGAGATATTTCTTACGTATCCAATAACGATGGATCCAACAGGTCTAGGTCTCTATCAGGTCCATGTCATCACTTCTTAGTTCACACCTGAAAACCATCATGTCGTCCTCACCTCCTACTTCTCACCTTGTGGGAAGACATCAGGCCTTACACCAGTTAGCGTTGACATGCTACTGGCTGCAAACAGCTGAGTTCACATGTAAACAATGCAGCCATGGTTACATGTAGGATCTCCAGACAAACAAGGAGGAAAAGTAGTAAAAATATCACTAAGCCACAAAAAGTTTGGAGTCCATGACCAACAAATGAGCCACACAAAGTAATGATCCACTCCAAATACAAAGATTACAAAAAGAGACGAAAAAATTACTAGAAACGGAAAGAAAAGAGGGAGCTGCTGCAAAGGCAGCCATAACCAACAGAGCGGCGCCCAGCAATATGTTGTACTTTGTTATCTATATGTATCTTATTTGTGTTAACTGAAACACATTCCTACCTGTACAACAACATATTTCTTTATTTCTGCTCTGGGTGCTCCATAAAACCCTATTCGGTGCCACTACAAGCTTAATCTTTACGATTAGACTTTTAAGACTTTAATCTCACACGTGAACTGCAGGTGTCTTGCCGCCCTGCTCTTGCACTCCATGAACACTGCTCAAACAGGGTGTATACAAGCGTATCAGTACAGCACGCACAGTGCAACCTTTTCTCAGGACAGTACTCAATTTGTTAATTGATCAAGGGCGCCATCTAGCGACCGTATTTAACTCAAACACATATCTAACAGCAAACACAGGAAAAGGTACAAATCAGTGTAATCTTATAATGCTTTTAATATTTTGTCATACACAAGTTCGTGTAAAATTATTTTGGTTCAAACAAACACTGTGATTCAGGTTAATTTGCAAAATCTTATTATTTTTTTTTATTTCATCATTATTGGGAGGATCACTATGCATAAATTCTGATCAGCTATCACTGTTCTCCTTCGCTTTTTCCTGAAGTAGCTGTCACACTTGACTACCAACACATGAAAAAACAAAAGCGACTGCGTGAGAGCTAACGGTATGATTTTCATTGATGTTTTATTTTTAACTTGTTTCTCAATCTGTGTTTTCTACAACTGACACCCAAAACATGAGTTACATTCAAATTCAGGAAAATATATTTCAAAATGTAAGAATCATAGTTTTAAATTGTGATTTTAGAGTATTTGTCATTAATAGGTGTTACAGGCCCTGCAAAGCGTCTTGGTTCATTGCTACGACTTTCTGATGAAGGTACAAAAAAAACACTGGACTCATTCTGCTTTTGTGACATTGAAACTGAAATGGGCAAATCAGAGTTCAAATCCATGTATGCAATCACAATGCTTGTGTGACACATTACTGAAATGAGTAAATCAGAGTACTTTTCCTGTGTCCTGAGCCTTTTCGGTGTTGTCATGTCATACCGAATGTTTCTGTGCCTTCTGGGATCATTGCACATTTCTGCATTCTCCGTCCTCCTGTGCTCTTGCAAAGTCGAAAAATTTGTCACTCAATACTTGAGTAAAATCTTAATTCAGGGAAACATACTTCAAAATAAAGGAATTATAGTTTTGGATTGTGATTTTAGAGATCTGTCATTGATAGGTGTTTCTCGCCCTGCAATGCGTTTTGGTTTATAACTACTACTTTTCGATGCAGGTAAATGGGATTTGTGCAATCACAATGCTTGTGTGACACATTTTCTGAAATGAATAAATCAGAGTACTTTTCCCCTGCCCTGAGCCTTTTCGGTGTTGTCATGTCATACAGCATGTAGTCGTGTCTTTTTACTTTTTCCTGCTCTGCAAAGCGTTTTTGGTTAATTACTGAGGGTATCTGATTTAGGTACAAGAATGACTTTGGAATTATTATGCTTTCGAGACACTATTTCTGAAATGAGCACATCATAGTACAAATGCATGATTGTCCGTGTCTTTGCAATCACAATGCTTGTGTGACACATTTTCTGAAATGAATAAGAGTACTTTTCCCCTTTCCTGAGCCTTTTCGGTGGTGTCATGTAATACAGCATGTAGTCGTGTCTTTTTGCTTTTTCTTGCTTTGCAAAGCGTTTTTGTTTATTTCAGAGAGTTTCTGACGCAGGAACTATGCTTCCGAGACACTATTACCAAAATGAGCAAATCATAGTACAAATGCATGATTGTCCGTGTCTTTGCAATCACAATGCTTGTGTGACACACTTACTGAAATTAGTAAATCAGAGTACTTTTCCCCTGTCCTGAGCCTTTTCGGTGTTGTTTTGTCATACAGCATGTAGTCGTGTCTTTTGCTTTTTCCTGCTTTGCAAAGCGTTTTGGTTCATTACTGAGAGTATCTGATTCAGGTACAAGAAAGACTTTGGAATTATTATGCTTTCGAGACACTACTTCTGAAGTGAGCAAATCCATGTTATTCCGTGTCCTGAGCCTTTTTGGTGTTGTTTTCGCATCCAGCATGTTAATGTTTTGATTTCTTGATCATTGCACCTTTCTGCATTTTCTGTCCTCCTAAGCTAATATCTGCAAAAGCTGTGATAGTTGATCCCTAAAAACGTGAGAAGCTTTGAAATTGAAGGAAAGACAATTGTGAATGAGTTAACAAAAAGTTTTAATTGTGATTTTTAAAATGTGTCATCAATAGGTTTTTCTCGCTAAAGCAAAGCGTTTTTGGTGCTTTACCACGACTTTATGACGTAGGTACATGGGAACTTTGGAATCACAATGCTTGTGTCACACATTTACTGAAATGAATGAAAAAAAATTAATTTTCCCGTGTACTTGAGCCTTTTCGGTGTTGTTTTGTCATACAGAATGTTTCTGTGCCTTCTGGGATCATTTTACATTTTTCTGCATGCTCTGTCCTCCTGTGCGCTTTGCAAAGTTAAAAAATTTGTCACTCAACACTTGAGTTAAAATTTGATTCAGGAAAACATCCTCCAAACCGAAGAATTATAGTTTTCAACTGTGATTTTAGGGATCTGTCACTGATAGGTGTTTCTCGCCCTGCAATGCGTTTTTGTTTATTACTATGACTCTTCGATGCAGGAACATTGGATTTGTGCAATCGCAATGCTGGTGTGACACATTTTCTGAAATGAATAAATCAGAGTACTTTTCCCCTGTCCTGAGCCTTTTCGGTGTTGTCATGTCATACAGCATGTAGTCGTGTCTTTTTGCTTTTTCCTGCTTTGGAAAGCGTTTTGGTTCATTACTGAGAGTTTCTGATTCAGGTACAAAAAAAGACTTTGGAATTATTATGCTTTCGAGACACTATGTCTGAAGTGAGCAAATCCACGTTATTCCGTGCCCTGAGCCTTTCTGGTGCGATTTTGGCATCCAGCATGTTATTGTTTTGATTTCTTTGATCAGCACCTTTCTGCATTCTCTGTCCTCTTAAGCTTTTTCTGCAAAAGCTGTGATAGTTGATCCCTAAAAACGTGAGCAGCTTCCAAATTGAAGGAAAGACAGTGAGTTCACATAGAGTTTAAAGTATAATTTAAATAACATGTCATCAATAGGTTTTTCTCGCTTAAAGCAAAGCGTTTTTGGTGCTTTACTAGGAATCTATGATTTGGTACATGGGAGCTTTGGAATCACGATGCTTGTGTCACACATTTACTAAAAGGAGTAAATCAGAGTACTTTTCCCGTGTCCTGAGCCTTTTCGGTGTTGTT
Source organism: Halichoeres trimaculatus (assembly GCF_033239565.1). NCBI lineage: Eukaryota > Metazoa > Chordata > Actinopteri > Labriformes > Labridae > Halichoeres > Halichoeres trimaculatus. The sequence goes on along the minus strand of NW_027437188.1, from coordinate 1,931,529 downwards.
TTCGCATCCAGCATGTTAATGTTGTGCTCTGTATGATAACTGCACTTTGCTGCATTCTCTGTCCTCTCAAGATTTTTTTCTGCAAAGGCTGTGATAGTTGATCCCTCAAAACGTGAGCAGCTTCCAAATTGAAGGAAAGACAATTGTGAATGAGTTAACATAGAGTTTAAAGTATGATGTAAAAAATGTGTCATCAATAGGTTTTTCTCGCTAAAGCAAAGCGTTTTTGGTGCTTAATCACGAATCTTTAATGTAGGTACATGGGAACTTTGCAATCACGATGCTTGTGTGACACATTTACTGAAATGAGTAAATCAGAGTACTTTTCCCGTGTCCTGAGCCTTTTCGGTGTTGTTTTCGCATCCAGCATGTTAATGTTGTGCTCTGTATGATAACTGCACTTTGCTGCATTCTCTGTCCTCTCAAGATTTTTTTCTGCAAAGGCTGTGATAGTTGATCCCTCAAAACGTAAGAAGCTTTCAAATTGAAGGAAAGACAATTGTGAATGAGTTAACATAGAGTTTAAAGTATGATGTAAAAAATATGTCATCAATAGGTTTTTCTCGCTAAAGCAAAGCGTTTTTGGTGCTTAACCACGACTCTTTAATGTAGGTACATGGGAACTTTGCAATCACGATGCTTGTGTGACATACTTACTGAAATGAGTAAATCAGTGTACTTTTCCCATGTCCTGAGCCTTTTCTGTGTTTTTTTTTTTTGTCATGCAGAATGTTGTCGTGTCTTTTTGCTTTTTCCTGCTTTGCAAAGCGTTTTGGTTCATTACCGAGAGTTTCTGATTCAGGTACAAGAAAGACTTTGGAATTATTATGTTTTCGAGACACTATTTCTGAAATGAGCAATTCAGAGTACAAATCCATGTTATTCCGTGTCCTGAGCCTTTTCGGTGTTGTTTTGGCATACATGATGTTTCTGTGCCTTCTGGGATCATTGTACATTTTTCTGCATGCTCTTTCCTCCTGTGCGCTTGCAAAGTTAAAAAATTTGTCACTCAACACTTGAGTTAAAATTTGATTCAAGAAAACATCCTCCAAACCGAAGAATTATAGTTTTCAACTGTGATTTTAGGGATCTGTCACTGATAGGTGTTTCTCGCCCTGCAATGCGTTTTTGTTTATTACTATGACTCTTCGATGCAGGAACATTGGATTTGTGCAATCGCAATGCTGGTGTGACACATTTTCTGAAATGAATAAATCAGAGTACTTTTCCCGTGTCCTGAGCCTTTTCGGTGTTGTCATGTCATACAGCATGTAGTCGTGTCTTTTTGCTTTTTTCCTGCTTTGCAAAGCGTTTTGGTTCATTACTGAGAGTATCTGATTCAGGTACAAAAAAGACTTTGGAATTATTATGCTTTCGAGACACTTTGTCTGAAATGAGCAAATCCACGTTATTCCGTGCCCTGAGCCTTTCTGGTGCGATTTTGGCATCCAGCATGTTATTGTTTTGATTTCTTTGATCAGCACCTTTCTGCATTCTCTGTCCTCTTAAGCTTTTTCTGCAAAAGCTGTGATAGTTGATCCCTAAAAACGTGAGCAGCTTCCAAATTGAAGGAAAGACAGTGAGTTCACATAGAGTTTAAAGTATAATTTAAATAACATGTCATCAATAGGTTTTTCTCGCTTAAAGCAAAGCGTTTTTGGTGCTTTACTAGGAATCTATGATTTGGTACATGGGAGCTTTGGAATCACGATGCTTGTGTCACACATTTACTAAAAGGAGTAAATCAGAGTACTTTTCCCGTGTCCTGAGCCTTTTCGGTGTTGTTTTCGCATCCAGCATGTTAATGTTGTGCTCTCTATGATAACTGCACTTTGCTGCATTCTCTGTCCTCTCAAGATTTTTTTCTGCAAAGGCTGTGATAGTTGATCCCTCAAAACGTAAGAAGCTTTCAAATTGAAGGAAAGACAATTGTGAATGAGTTAACATAGAGTTTAAAGTATGATGTAAAAAATGTGTCATCAATAGGTTTTTCTCGCTAAAGCAAAGCGTTTTTGGTGCTTAATCACGACTCTTTAATGTAGGTACATGGGAACTTTGCAATCACGATGCTTGTGTCACACATTTACTGAAATGAGTAAATCAGAGTACTTTTCCCGTGTCCTTAGCCTTTTCGGTGTTGTTTTCGCATCCAGCATGTTAATGTTGTGCTCTGTATGATAACTGCACTTTGCTGCATTCTCTGTCCTCTCAAGATTTTTTTCTGCAAAGGCTGTGATAGTTGATCCCTCAAAACGTAAGAAGCTTTCAAATTGAAGGAAAGACAATTGTGAATGAGTTAACATAGAGTTTAAAGTATGATGTAAAAAATATGTCATCAATAGGTTTTTCTCGCTAAAGCAAAGCGTTTTTGGTGCTTAACCACGACTCTTTAATGTAGGTACATGGGAACTTTGCAATCACGATGCTTGTGTGACATACTTACTGAAATGAGTAAATCAGTGTACTTTTCCCATGTCCTGAGCCTTTTCTGTGTTTTTTTATTTTTGTCATGCAGAATGTTGTCGTGTCTTTTTGCTTTTTCCTGCTTTGCAAAGCGTTTTGGTTCATTACCGAGAGTTTCTGATTCAGGTACAAGAAAGACTTAGGAATTATTATGTTTTCGAGACACTATTTCTGAAATGAGCAATTCAGAGTACAAATCCATGTTATTCCGTGTCCTGAGCCTTTTCGGTGTTGTTTTGGCATACATGATGTTTCTGTGCCTTCTGGGATCATTGTACATTTTTCTGCATGCTCTTTCCTCCTGTGCGCTTGCAAAGTTAAAAAATTTGTCACTCAACACTTGAGTTAAAATTTGATTCAAGAAAACATCCTCCAAACCGAAGAATTATAGTTTTCAACTGTGATTTTAGGGATCTGTCACTGATAGGTGTTTCTCGCCCTGCAATGCGTTTTTGTTTATTACTTTGACTCTTCGATACAGGAACATTGGATTTGTGCCATCGCAATGCTGGTGTGACACATTTTCTGAAATGAATAAATCAGAGTACTTTTCCCGTGTCCTGAGCCTTTTCGGTGTTGTCATGTCAAACAGCATGTAGTCGCGTCTTTTTGCTTTTTCCTGCTTTGCAAAGCGTTTTTGTTTAGTTCCGAGAGTGTTACCATAAACACTTTGGAATGATTATGCTTCCGAGACACTATCACCAAAATGAGCAAATCAGAGTACAAATGCATGATTGTCCGTGTCTTCGCAATCACAATGCTTGTGTGACACACTTACTGAAATGAATAAATAAGAGTACTTTTCCCCTGCATTTTCGGTGTTGTTTTGTCATACAGCATGTAGTCGTGTCTTTTTGCTTTTTCCTGCTTTGCAAAGCGTTTTGGTTCATTACTGAGAGTTTCTGATTCAGGTACAAAAAAAGACTTTGGAATTATTATGCTTTCGAGACACTTTGTCTGAAATGAGCAAATCCACGTTATTCCGTGCCCTGAGCCTTTCTGGTGCGATTTTGGCATCCAGCATGTTATTGTTTTGATTTCTTTGATCAGCACCTTTCTGCATTCTCTGTCCTCTTAAGCTTTTTCTGCAAAAGCTGTGATAGTTGATCCCTCAAAACGTAAGAAGCTTTCAAATTGAAGGAAAGACAATTGTGAATGAGTTAACATAGAGTTTAAAGTATGATGTAAAAAATGTGTCATCAATAGGTTTTTCTCGCTAAAGCAAAGCGTTTTTGGTGCTTAACCACGACTCTTTAATGTAGGTACATGGGAACTTTGCAATCACGATGCTTGTGTGACATACTTACTGAAATGAGTAAATCAGTGTACTTTTCCCATGTCCTGAGCCTTTTCTGTGTTTTTTTTTTGTCATGCAGAATGTTGTCGTGTCTTTTTGCTTTTTCCTGCTTTGCAAAGCGTTTTGGTTCATTACCGAGAGTTTCTGATTCAGGTACAAGAAAGACTTTGGAATTATTATGTTTTCGAGACACTATTTCTGAAATGAGCAATTCAGAGTACAAATCCATGTTATTCCGTGTCCTGAGCCTTTTCGGTGTTGTTTTGGCATACATGATGTTTCTGTGCCTTCTGGGATCATTGTACATTTTTCTGCATGCTCTGTCCTCCTGTGCGCTTGCAAAGTTAAAAAATTTGTCACTCAACACTTGAGTTAAAATTTGATTCAAGAAATCATCCTCCAAACCGAAGAATTATAGTTTTCAACTGTGATTTTAGGGATCTGTCACTGATAGGTGTTTCTCGCCCTGCAATGCGTTTTTGTTTATTACTATGACTCTTCGATGCAGGAACATTGGATTTGTGCAATCGCAATGCTGGTGTGACACATTTTCTGAAATGAATAAATCAGAGTCCTTTTCCCCCTGTCCTGAGCCTTTTCGGTGTTGTCATGTCATACAGCATGTAGTCGTGTCTTTTTGCTTTTTCCTGCTTTGCAAAGCGTTTTGGTTCATTACTGAGAGTTTCTGATTCAGGTACAAAAAAGACTTTGGAATTATTATGCTTTCGAGACACTATGTCTGAAGGGAGCAAATCCACGTTATTCCGTGCCCTGAGCCTTTCTGGTGCGATTTTGGCATCCAGCATGTTATTGTTTTGATTTCTTTGATCAGCACCTTTCTGCATTCTCTGTCCTCTTAAGCTTTTTCTGCAAAAGCTGTGATAGTTGATCCCTAAAAACGTGAGCAGCTTCCAAATTGAAGGAAAGACAGTGAGTTCACATAGAGTTTAAAGTATAATTCAAATAACATGTCATCAATAGGTTTTTCTCGCTTAAAGCAAAGCGTTTTTGGTGCTTTACTAGGACTCTATGATTTGGTACATGGGAGCTTTGGAATCACGATGCTTGTGTCACACATTTACTAAAAGGAGTAAATAAGAGTACTTTTCCCGTGTCCTGAGCCTTTTCGGTGTTGTTTTCGCATCCAGCATGTTAATGTTGTGCTCTGTATGATAACTGCACTTTGCTGCATTCTCTGTCCTCTCAAGATTTTTTTCTGCAAAGGCTGTGATAGTTGATCCCTCAAAACGTAAGAAGCTTTCAAATTGAAGGAAAGACAATTGTGAATGAGTTAACATAGAGTTTAAAGTATGATGTAAAAAATGTGTCATCAATAGGTTTTTCTCGCTAAAGCAAAGCGTTTTTGGTGCTTAACCACGACTCTTTAATGTAGGTACATGGGAACTTTGCAATCACGATGCTTGTGTGACACATTTACTGAAATGAGTAAATCAGAGTACTTTTCCCGTGTCCTGAGCCTTTTCTGTGTTTTTTTTTTGTCATGCAAAATGTTGTCGTGTCTTTTTGCTTTTTCCTGCTTTGCAAAGCGTTTTGGTTCATTACCGAGAGTTTCTGATTCAGGTACAAGAAAGACTTTGGAATTATTATGTTTTCGAGACACTATTTCTGAAATGAGCAATTCAGAGTACAAATCCATGTTATTCCGTGTCCTGAGCCTTTTCGGTGTTGTTTTGGCATACATGATGGTTCTGTGCCTTCTGGGATCATTGTACATTTTTCTGCATTCTCTTTCCTCCTGTGCTCTTGCAAAGTTAAAAAATTTGTCACTCAACACTTGAGTTAAAATTTGATTCAAGAAAACATCCTCCAAACCGAAGAATTATAGTTTTCAACTGTGATTTTAGGGATCTGTCACTGATAGGTGTTTCTCGCCCTGCAATGCGTTTTTGTTTATTACTTTGACTCTTCGATACAGGAACATTGGATTTGTGCCATCGCAATGCTGGTGTGACACATTTTCTGAAATGAATAAATCAGAGTACTTTTCCCGTGTCCTGAGCCTTTTCGGTGTTGTCATGTCATACAGCATGTAGTCGTGTCTTTTTGCTTTTTCCTGCTTTGCAAAGCGTTTTGGTTCATTACTGAGAGTTTCTGATTCAGGTACAAAAAAGACTTTGGAATAATTATGCTTTCGAGACACTATGTCTGAAGGGAGCAAATCCACGTTATTCCGTGCCCTGAGCCTTTCTGGTGCGATTTTGGCATCCAGCATGTTATTGTTTTGATTTCTTTGATCAGCACCTTTCTGCATTCTCTGTCCTCTTAAGCTTTTTCTGCAAAAGCTGTGATAGTTGATCCCTAAAAACGTGAGCAGCTTCCAAATTGAAGGAAAGACAGTGAGTTCACATAGAGTTTAAAGTATAATTCAAATAACATGTCATCAATAGGTTTTTCTCGCTTAAAGCAAAGCGTTTTTGGTGCTTTACTAGGACTCTATGATTTGGTACATGGGAGCTTTGGAATCACGATGCTTGTGTCACACATTTACTAAAAGGAGTAAATAAGAGTACTTTTCCCGTGTCCTGAGCCTTTTCGGTGTTGTTTTCGCATCCAGCATGTTAATGTTGTGCTCTGTATGATAACTGCACTTTGCTGCATTCTCTGTCCTCTCAAGATTTTTTTCTGCAAAGGCTGTGATAGTTGATCCCTCAAAACGTAAGAAGCTTTCAAATTGAAGGAAAGACAATTGTGAATGAGTTAACATAGAGTTTAAAGTATGATGTAAAAAATGTGTCATCAATAGGTTTTTCTCGCTAAAGCAAAGCGTTTTTGGTGCTTAACCACGACTCTTTAATGTAGGTACATGGGAACTTTGCAATCACGATGCTTGTGTGACACATTTACTGAAATGAGTAAATCAGAGTACTTTTCCCGTGTCCTGAGCCTTTTCTGTGTTTTTTTTTTTGTCATGCAAAATGTTGTCGTGTCTTTTTGCTTTTTCCTGCTTTGCAAAGCGTTTTGGTTCATTACCGAGAGTTTCTGATTCAGGTACAAGAAAGACTTTGGAATTATTATGTTTTCGAGACACTATTTCTGAAATGAGCAATTCAGAGTACAAATCCATGTTATTCCGTGTCCTGAGCCTTTTCGGTGTTGTTTTGGCATACATGATGGTTCTGTGCCTTCTGGGATCATTGTACATTTTTCTGCATTCTCTTTCCTCCTGTGCTCTTGCAAAGTTAAAAAATTTGTCACTCAACACTTGAGTTAAAATTTGATTCAAGAAAACATCCTCCAAACCGAAGAATTATAGTTTTCAACTGTGATTTTAGGGATCTGTCACTGATAGGTGTTTCTCGCCCTGCAATGCGTTTTTGTTTATTACTTTGACTCTTCGATACAGGAACATTGGATTTGTGCCATCGCAATGCTGGTGTGACACATTTTCTGAAATGAATAAATCAGAGTACTTTTCCCGTGTCCTGAGCCTTTTCGGTGTTGTCATGTCAAACAGCATGTAGTCGCGTCTTTTTGCTTTTTCCTGCTTTGCAAAGCGTTTTTGTTTAGTTCCGAGAGTGTTACCATAAACACTTTGGAATAATTATGCTTCCGAGACACTATCACCAAAATGAGCAAATCAGAGTACAAATGCATGATTGTCCGTGTCTTCGCAATCACAATGCTTGTGTGACACACTTACTGAAATGAATAAATAAGAGTACTTTTCCCCTGCATTTTCGGTGTTGTTTTGTCATACAGCATGTAGGCGTGTCTTTTTGCTTTTTCCTCCTCTGCAAAGCGTTTTGGTTCATTACTGAGAGTTTCTGATTCAGGCACAAGAAAGACTTTGGAATTATTATGCTTTCGAGACACTATGTATGAAGTGAGCAAATCCATGTAATTCCGTGTCCTGAGCCTTTTCGGTGCTGTTTCGGCATCCAGCATGTTATTGTTTTGATTTCTTTGATCATTGCACCTTTCTGCATTCTCTGTCCTTTGAGCTATTTTCTGCAAAAGCTGTGATAGTTGATCACTAAAAACGTGAGAAGCTTTCAAATTGAAGGAAAGACAATTGTGAATGAGTTTACATAGAGTTTAAATTGTGATTTAAAAAATATGTCATCAAAAGGTTTTTCTCGCAAACGCAAAGCGTTTTGGTGCTTTACCACGACTCTATGATTAGGTACATAGGAACTTTGGAATCACAATGCTTGTGTCACACATTTACTGAAATGAGTGAATAAAAGTAATTTTCCTGTGTCCTTGAGCTTTTTCGGTGTTTTTTTTTTTTTTGTCATACAGAATGTTGTCATGTCTTTTTGCTTTTTCCTGCTTTGCAAAGCGTTTTGGTTCATTACCGAGAGTTTCTGATGCAGGCACAAGAAGGACTTTGGAATTATTATGCTTGCGAGACACTATTTCTGAAATGAGCAAATCAGAGTACAAATCCATGTAATTCCGTGTCCTGAGCCTTTTCGATCTTGTTTTGGCATCCAGCATGTTATTGTTGTGCTCTCTATGATCATTGCACCTTTCTGCATTCTCTGCCCTTTTAAGGTTTTTTTCTGCAAAAGCTGTGATAGTTGACCCACAAAACGCGAGAAGCTTTCAAATTCAAATGGAAGACAATCGCGAATGAGTGTACCTACAATTTACAGTATGATTTACAAGATATGTCATTAATATGTTTTTCTTGCTAACGCAAAGCGTTGTTAGTGACTTTTTGATGCAGGTACATGGGAACTGTGCAACCATAATGCTCGTGTGACATACTTACCGAAATGAGTAAATCAGAGTACTTTTCCCCTGTCCTGAGCCTTTTCGGTGTTGTTTTGTCATACAGCATGTTGTCGTGTCTTTTTGGTATTTCTCGCTCCGCAAAGTGTTTTGGTTAACACAACGACTCTCTGATTGTGGGTTCAAAAAGACTGTGGAAATATTATGCTTTTGTGACACACTTACTGAAATGAAAAAAATTACAAATCCATGTAATTCCGTGTCCTAAACCCCTTCGGTGCTGTTTTGGCATCCAACATTATTGTTGTGCTCTCTATGACCATTGCACCTTTCTGCTTTCCGCCTCCTTTTTAGCTTTTCATTTTTGACATAGAACACACACGAGTTATATCAATATTTCTTAATACAGTCCAAAATGTGTTTAAAGAACGATTTAAAATATTTTTTCATTTTCATTTTGGCTTGCAAGGTTCTTTTCGCTCACTTAACACGCCTAATCAGGTCCATTGGTATTGCCGTCCCCACTACTGTATGACTTAATCATTGCTTTGTGATCTATGTTGTACAAAAATCCATCTTATTTACTGTTGTGCATTTTCAGTGCTGTTTTGGCATCCGCTATTGTATTGTTGTGGTTAGTGTCATCATTTCACATTTCTGCTATCTCCGCCCTCTTTCCTGTGTTGCATTCATCTCCAGGAGAAAACAATCGGAAAAAGGTGTGTTCAAGAGTGATTTGAATGATGAACAAAAAACGTTTAAAATCAAACATCAGTCGCTTGAGTTACCTACAAAAAGCTGACAGAAGCAATAAAGATGTCTTCAGCATCTTAAATCATATAATGAATCATACCATGGTGTTTTTTGCCCTGCACCCTATATGCATAAAACTGCAATGTGCTCTCTATTGTGATCAGTATTTAATTAACATATAATTGCTTTGAAGCTCATATCACATAGCTTTAAATAATACTTTTTGAATGAGTTGTAACGACGTGCAATTTCGACGTGCAGAGTGAAACGTGTGCGGTTGTTGCTTTTAAGTGAGAAACGAATACGATAGCAAATTTTATGGTACTTGGAACTAAAACGTGAATAGATGACAAAACTGTAGGGTAACATCAGGTAAAATGGACCATCAGGTAAAATGGGCCATTTAACTTTAGATGTCCCAGCCCCTCTGATTTTAAGAGCCAATGACAGCAAATGGTTTAAAATGGTTGACACGTCTGTACTTGATAAGAAACAACAGATCTGAGTGGTGTGTAGTTGTTATTATGGAAGGATCTAAGATTCAAATCCAGCCTAAAAACGATAAGGATGATAACTCAATTTAAAGAACTTGTATAACTTGTATATATACATTTTTGTTGCATAATATATGTCTTAATGAACCAGAAATAATGCTTAAAGTGTGGTATTTGGGCATATTTTTTGGAATGTTGATGCTTTTGTTGGTGGCCCATTTTAGCTTAACCTATCTATGTAAGTTGGGCCCCCACATTTCAGCTAAAATGGGCCACCCTTTTTTATCAGTGACTGTGAGAGTTGTATATCTTTAATCATGCTTGGCCTTTTCATTTCTCCAGCTTTGTGCCAAGGACAGTACGAGAAGACCTTTTAGTTCTGTAACTCGCTATCACTTGCACAAACGCCCATCCTGTTATTAAACTGTTGAGATTTGATACGCAAAACCTATCTGCCCATGCTGTTTGTACTTTCTGTTCCCAGCAGTAAGGGGGGAGAGATATGATTCACACACACACACACACACACACACACACACACACACACACACACACACACACACACACACACACACACACACACACACACACACGTACACTTCTAACCAAAATGTGTCTCTTTATAAGCGCTGTCTGCCTCAATATTCTTCAGTGCAGTGTCGTGCTCCACACTCTGTGCTTGTTGTACGGCCTGTACTCCTTGCAAGTAAAACCATCGGAAAACTTATTTTCTTGACTCGAGTTCTTATTTGAATGAAAGTCAATTTGAATCTGACAGTGACAAATGCACACATTCACATGTTTGGAGGGTATGGGGCCTATATGTGGCCTATTTGTGAAAAGGATGCATCTGCCTAAAAAAAAAAAGGAAAACCGAAAGAGTGCTGCCATCAACTCAACCACAACAGCCCGCAAGACCTGAGAGCTGTGACGAAAAGAACGGCATCTGTGACGATGACGACTTCACCTGTCAGGAATGTGTCTAAATTCGTGTTTTAAGTAGCAGTTTTTGATAAATCCCATTTAAAGGCCTAGTAGGTTGCAGTTTTTATTGTATCTATCAATGTGTTTTTATCAATGTGTTTTATGCCAAGCTCACATTGCCATTTGCGATGAGCGTATCAGTTGGTGTTTATTTATTCATTCATTTATTCATCATTTACTATGTAAGTAATTGTCCTGATAATATGACATTGTTCTAATAAATTATGTTGCCATATTGTCAGTTGTTTTACAATAAAAATCAATGACTATCCCTTTGCAGCTGGACTGGCCCAACTTACCTGATAAGCGTCTCATTCTACCTGATCGAAATGTAAAGAAAACAACCATTGTTAGCCATAAGACCACATTTTAATAGAATGCATTGTTTTTTTTGTAAGTGCCTCAAGCTATTTACCAAAAAGTGGGCCAATTTAGCTGTCACCCTACATTGTGACCACAAGATGGCAGCATGTGACTACAAGTGAAATCACTGCAAAAACAATTTCGTCTTCAGTATTCAGGCTGAACAATATTGAATTAGGCTAAAGATACAACACTCACCCACCAAACCTAGTTACGAAATTAATGCTACAGTTGTCGTTTTAGTATGTTCTGTCTGATGTGCGCGCTGCACAGGATCTCATGTGTTCACCTCTGCTTTATTGTTCGAACGGTGGCACAGCAGCAGCCTTTGGTTTTCTCTTCAAGCCCCTCAAACCTTTTCTGAGGATTTTCTGAGTTACCTATCTGTCATTTACCTGCAGGAAGCCTTTGTCTCCATGGTAACTCCACATCACATCCTTCCTTGCTGGACATGACAGACCTGTTTTCTTGAGCTCCATGTCATTTAAATTCTCTTCACCTTGGCTGCTATAGAAATACAACGGCAGCTACTGAAAAAAATACTTTAAACAATTGTAAGAGTAGAATAGAATAGAATTTCCCCAAAAGGAAACTTAGTTAATACAAACAATTAAAATAACGTGGATTTGAGTCTTCAAGGGATAGTTCCGTTTTTTTGAAGTGGGGTTGTATGAGCTCTATGTGACTATACTAAGGACATTAGATACAGTAGAAAGTTGTCTCCCCTCCCTCAGTAAGACATAAACTTTAATCGATGGTGACGAGAAAATAGACGCTAGAAGGGACATCTAACAGGTCACTGGACATTGAGATGCTGATTTGGAAATACTCAGTGGTGTAAATGTCTGAGCTGTGACTCAATGCCCATGGATGCTGAGTGTTACTGCTGTCACGAGTGGAACTTGGTTACAGACACTCTTCAGGATTTGTCTGAGGACACTTCTGGCTCTCAAGCCGTCTGTGTAACTCATCACACAGATTTCCCTGCTCTTCTGAATTCTGGAGTGTCCTGTAACAGCAACAACAACAAGAGTCATGGCAGCAGTAACACTCAGCATCTCGATGTCCAGTGACCGCGGATGTTTCCTCTGTATTCCTTTCAGGCTCCATCTGTAGCAGCTCTGTGTGCTCAGGTTCATGCAGGTATCCTTTTGGTTCCAAAGTGAATGAAACTTCATCGTCGCTGTCATAGTCACTCATTTTGAATTTCCTACGCTGCCTCACAATCCTTAGAGTACAAACAAAAGAATTACGGTACTTGATCAAACTTACATGAGGCTAAAACCAGCGCTCAAAGTATAGCTTGTTTACATTCCCTACAGCTGAAAGGAGGAGGGGGGACGGAGCGCACTAGCGCTCCGAGTAAGGACACATGAGTTAGTTAGGTCCAGATAATTGTTTATATTTCCGAAGACTTAATGCACTTAAAAAATATTTTATGCATCGTACTCTTAAACTGTGATATTACTTTTTGATTTTAGTTCTTGTAGGCAGAGAAAATAGCCTTTGGATTTGGTACCGTCTGTCCCTGTTAGCGTCTATTTTCTCATCACCATCGATTAAAGTTTATGTCTCACTGAGGGAGAGGAGACAACTTTCTACTGTATCTAATGTCCTTAGTGGTCACATAGAGCTCATACAACCCCACTTCAAAAAAACTGAACTATCCCTTTAATGGTCAGCGTGTGTGAGTCCCTCCCCTATCCAAAACACACACAGACAGTCCTCCTCACTAGAGGTGGGCGATACTGGGACTTTTGGTATTGATCCGATACCAAGTAAATACAGGGCCAGTATGGCAGACACAGATACAAATACGGATACAGATACGGATACAGATACAGATACTGATACAACAGACCCTAAGGTGTTTTTGTGATTTTTTCTTTTGATTAGCCTATGTTATTAAAACCTAGGACAGAATTTCGGCAAAGTTTGAAGGTGACTACAAATTAATTTAGTGTCATTATAAATTATATGTTCAGAAACAATACAACAGTAACAAAACAAATCTTACCCAAGACATTGGGATTTTTTTTTTAAGGAAAATAAAGTGCAAAAAATTATCACTTTAAGGTAAAATGAAAACAAAATCTTCTTTAGGGTACAGAGTTAAAGACTACAATACAAAAAATAAGTTAATAGGAAATAAAATGTTCCCCCATTATTGCACTCATTTTTTAAAAGAATAAAGTATAAAGAAATACCACACCAGAATAAATGTTGTAAAAAAAAATTGGAACAAACCCCTTTTTTTGGAGTCTGCTTTTTTGTTTTCCTGGTGTGTCTGAGCCACGTGACGGTTTATCATCAAAAATCAGGAGAGTGTGGGGATGGGGCGCCGTGACACAGTCAGGTCTCCACTTTTATAAAACTGCAGCAGTTAGTGCATGCAGGAGAAAAAAAATAAACCACAGTATTGATCTTTTTACACTGGTATCATTTAATATCGATACCAACGTTGGCCCACCTCTACTCCTCACTCACAGTACTCTCCTCCTGCATTCAAATGAATCACGCGAGTGTGTGTCTCATTATGATCACTTGTGTTGTCCTCGGCCCAGATTAAGGAAGAGGGTTGATATTTAGACATTAGAAAAAAAAAATTAATAAACAAACGAAAATGGACGGAAGACAGTTAATTTGTAGTTGTTGTCATTTTGTAGTTGATTATGATGTTAAGTTTTACCTGCTTTCTGTCTCTTCCACGTTATTTCTCTGCCCTACAAAGTCCATGACAATTACATGCACATGGACTATTCTGCAAATTAGACAGCAGCGCCATTTAGTGACTTCTTGGACAGTCAACAGTGACTTTCCTTACTGAGGAGTTGGCATGTTGAAACTGGCAATGTTTCACTCAGCTTTAATGATGTTTGAAATGGTAAACAGTCTCATTCTTCCAGGTATTACATGACTATACGTGATATAATTGATTAAAATAATCTGTTAATGGTGGATTATTTGGGTATATGGTAATCTGGGGTGTTAAAAACAACAACAATTTACACCGAACTGAACCGAAAACCGTGAATACAAAACCGTGATAAGAACAGAACCATGGATTTTGTGAACCGTTTCATCCCTACTTCATCACACACTTCAGTTAGAGCATCCTGTCTCCTGTATCTTGTCTGCTCACAGCAGGTGAAGCTCTTCCAACATGGCGTTGGTCTCCTATGTTAGCTTCATTAGCCATGTTTGTGAATAGCATGATGCTACTCTAAATTTTTGCTTATTTATTGAACATGTTTACATGCCATAACAAGCGGCGCTTACTCGTGGGTAGCAGATAAAGCAACATCAACCGACTGCTTTGTATAAATTACACACAATTTCTACAGATTTTGCAAATGTTTACCCCAGATGAATCTTTTCACTATACAGTGAATTAGATCATCAGCTAAATTAAAACAACATTTCCGACACTACTCATTCACTCACCAGCCACTAACAGTGACGTAATTACACTTGCGTCGCTCATGGACGGCTGGGGATTTACAGTTATTAATTTTCTCAAACATTGCGAAACGTTTCTATTTCAGTGATAACTAATGTTACACTTGGCGTATTTTCCGCAACAGCCAAATATAATAGAATAACTTATTACACATTATTTATAAAATTCATAAACCATATATTTGCACAGTAACTTATGCCGTATTTGGGAATAACAAAGTCCGGTGAATGCATCACTCGCAATGAACGGTTAAGCGGCTAACGCAGGCTTCTCCAACCGGTAGCTCGCGAGCCACCGGTCGCTCACAGCCTAGTTTAAGGTAGCTCGCGGAAATATTTCTGAATCTTCACTAATTTTAACAGTAAATTTTGACTCCACCTTAAAAAATACACCTTAAGTGTCGCATACATATATCCAATCAAAAAGCATTGATATCCCGCGACTCCCGCCCCGTTCACCAATACAAAACTGCCAATTTGCCTATTAGCCGTCAATCAAACTGCGCAGCTGCAACTAAGATTATGTATCACTGGACCACAACGGGAGGTCGCTGCAAATATGAGTGCCGCTAAAACGCCAAAATCGTACAATTTTCATCAAGAATGGGAAACTGAATTTTGCTTCACAAACATCAACGACAAGTGCGTTTGTCTGATCTGTGGGGCCAGTGCGTCTGTCGGCAAGCGATGCAATGTGGAGCGCCATTTTACCGTGATCCATGGTAACTTTTCCAAGGACTTTCCCACGGGTACAAACTTTGCGAAAGGAGAAGATAAATGAGCTAAAATCAGCCCTTCAGCGACAACAATCTTTGTTTACCAAACCCACGAAGAGGGCAAATGCTGCAACCGAGGCATCTTTTAAGGTTGCGCACGTATTAGCGAAGCACAAAAAGCCCTTTACCGATGGTGCTATTGTTAAGGAGGCTATGACAGCGGTAGCCGAGTCTCTGTTCGGGGATCATAAAAGTAAGACAGAAATTTTGTCGGCTATCGGTGATGTACAACTGGGAGCAAATACTGTAGCCAGGAGAGTGACTACGCTGTCTGAGGATGCCGTGAAACAACTGGATTCGGACATTAAAAGGTGCAAATGGTATTCCATTCAATGCGATGAGTCAGTGGACTCAAGTGACACAGCCCAGCTCGCGGTTTTCATCTGCATGGTTTTTGAGGACTTTTCAACCAAGGCGAAAGAAGAGTTTCTTGCTCTACTTCCCCTTAAAACTACCACCAGAGGAGTGGACATTTACAGTGTCATCAAGGACTTTTTTTTTGAAGACAAAGATACCCTTGGAAAAGCTGGTGTCTATAACCACAGACGGGGCGCCAGCTATGATAGGTCGTCATTCTGGGTTTATTGCACACTGTAAAAACGACCCGGACTTTCCCAAGATTCTGTCCTATCATTGCATTATACATCAACAAGCAATATGCGCCAAAGTCCTTGATTTTGACCATGTCATGGGACCAGTCGTTAAGATTATCAACTCCATTCGGGCAAAGGCAAAGCAGCACAGGAGCTTCAAGTTGTTTCTGGAAGAATGCGCAGCGGAGCACGGGGATCTCCTCCTTCACACGGACGTCAGGTGGCTAAGTCGCGGTAAGATACTGCAGCGCTTTCTTTCCTTGCTTGATGAAATCAAGACCTTCATGGAAAGCAGAGGACACAGCTCTTATAACTGATGCAGAGTGGCTTCTTGATCTTGCATTTCTGACTGATGTGACTGAGAAAATCAATCAGCTGAACACACAATTGCAAGGCAAGGATAAACGTGTTTCTGACATGATCAGCGCTGTCAGGGCATTCAGTGCAAAGCTCTCATTGTACATTCAGCAAGTGAGAAACCAAAAATTGCAGCATTTCCCCTCTGTGTCAAAGATGTGTGAGACTCATACAGGTGCAACCAGTGTTTTAAATGTCTCCAAATACTGTGACCTACTGGCAAGGATTGGACAGGAGTTTTCTGACAGGTTTGCTGATTTTGACAAAGTTGAGCCTTGTGTGAAATTTATGGCAAATCCATTCATGGATGTGGACATAAGTGAGCTATCAGGTCAGATGGCTGAACTTTTCTGTGTTGATCCAGTGGAGACTGAAATTGAGATTTTTAACATTCAAAATAATGTGCAGCTTAAGTCTCAACAGCAGTCCTCTCATTTCTGGAGCCTTGTAGAGCCAGACAACTATAAGAATCTTAACCAGGTCGCTCTAAAAATGTCTGCTTTGTTTGGGTCTACTTACCTGTGTGAGTCAGCTTTTTCTGAAATGAATGCCATCAAGTCAAAGTTCAGGACAAGACTGACTGATGAACACTTATCTGACTGTATCAGGGTGAACTTAAGTGGCTACACTCCACAGTACACCTCTCTTGTCTCCTCCATGCAGTGCCAGGCATCCCACTGAGTGAGTTCATGTCCTTTGTGAATGTTTGTGTATGTTATGATTGTTCATAAAGGCATATTTTTTGTTCAGACTAACTGAAATTAGGTATTTACTTAAGCAAACATGCAAACTAAGCATAAAATGTTATTTTTTTTATGTAAAATGCAAGTTTCTGAACTCTAAAGATGTGTTAATGTTTAGGTAAATGCTCAGGCAATACAACAATAATATTGTTTCCTAAAAACATATTTACAAATAAATATTGTGAAACATGAGTAGCTCTCTGGTGTTTTGCTTTTCTAAAAGTAGCTCTTGGAGGGAAAAAGGTTGGAGACCCCTGGGCTAACGTCTGTGTTGTTTGTTTCTCTGCTCGAAGTTGTGAGACGCGTTCGTCCAAAAGTTAAACAGGGAGCTTAGTAGGGATAGGTGCCTTCCACATTTGAAATGATATGGTACCGATACCCGGTACCTGGCAATCGGTTTACCAATTTCCGTACCAATTTCCGGTACTTTTTTTTTTTTGTTCATGTGGTAAAAAATATCAATTTAATAAAACTCAATAGTAATAAAATCTCAAATTCTTTCTTTTAAAATATTTATTTTTTCAATGTATAACCTTGCAATGCTGTGTTCATGTCCAGTATGGAAAATCGCCTACTCTTCTAGTCCCTCACAGTCACAAGGATGCTTTTAGGTACCTGAACATGGTACCTTTTGATTTTATGTGAATCGGTACCCGGTACTTTTGACAGAATTCAGTCGGTATCAGTAAAAGTACCTCATTCGGTACCCATCCCTAGAGCTTAGTGTCATTCTCTGACAGTTTTTAATGTTCTTTCATGTTATCAGTAATCACTAATCATGTAATCAGCCATCCCTTCAGTTTGAACTCATGATTGTATATATTGCTAATATAGTGAGCATCTCCAATACACTACTTTACAAAATGCATTGTGGGATACATTGAATGGACTATATAGTAAATGACCATGCTTACTCAGATTTCGCACAGCACTACAAAATGACGTATTCACTATATAGTGCACTATATAGTGCACTATATACAGGGTTCATGTATATTTTTCATGGTCAAATTCAAGTACTTTTCAAGGAACCTCAAGGTCAATTTTCAAACTTTTCAAGCACTGTGAGTTAATTTCATAATGTTAAGAAATTGATGCGCACACAAAATGGCAATTTCATTGTTTTATGTTTAACAGCACATTTGTTCACAACTTCACAGAGAAGACACGCATTTACAAAAAAAAAAACAGCATTTTTTCCTGATTCTTGTCTTATTACTACTTCTCAAAGAACTGATTCTCATCACTTGCTGACGAAACTGGTATCATTACCTTTGAAACTAAGAGTATTAGGAGCATTATGAGGATTTATATTATATTTATTATATTACGACAAATTTTTTAATGCAGCTCCCTCCTGTGTGAAAACAACATCCCTCCACAATAGATGGTCCACAAACAGGGCAGACTGGGAGAACAAATTAAACGCACCCTTCCCAACACCGTGTATGTTAATGAAGCAGCTGACAGCTCTCAGTGGATCAGTCTGAAGACAAACAGTGAAGACATATCTCCAGTTCAGACCCTCAGAATTAATCTGAACACCTTGTTACAAACAACCACCCGTTAAAAACACCAGCGTTTAACACATGGAGCTTATCATTTAGCGCGAGCACATTAGCAGTAGCTCGCGCAAGCGTCAGCTGATGAGGAGGATGATTGACAGCGTTTTCTCATAATCTGACACAGACGTCATGTTGCAGCAGGACAAAACCACTGAAACAGGTGGTTTGACGCTGTCTCTCTGCAGTTCTGATCAAACATAACTAACGCTAAGTAAAATATGTTACGCTAAGACTGCTGCATGCCAAAGTTATGATCTCCTAATGAAGGAGAGTGTGAAGGAGACACGCTGATCCAGATGCATCTTGGGCTGATATCTACTTCATATAACCTTACAAAAACTCGCTGTGAGTTATACACAGATAGGGTATGACTATATATCCCACACTGACTTGCAGGAATGGAATATTCTGTGTGGAGCACCTGCAGTCCGAAACTGAAATCCGGCCAAGAAAGGGAATATTTTCTTTTGATTAAAAGATCGATCCTTGGACTTTATGAATCGATGTCAAATTTTGAAAATGAGGATCGTTTTTATTTTTGAGAATCGGTTTTTTTTAACCCAGCCCTACTTTTTTGTATCGACTTCTATTGTTTTTATTATTCTCAAACAATGAGTTAAATAGCTACATCTCCGACGCTTATAACAAACCAAGCCGGTAGAGCGGCTTTAGCACGAACGAGCCATCCAACCTTTATGATTTGATGCTCAGGGCAGTTGTTGGTCTGTGCCGGGTCTCAATGAGTAACGCCGTTTCGTTCCTTCGTATGTACATGGCGAGCCTCCCACCCCGCCACGGCCGTATGCTCAGACCAGGCACGACCCGGTATTTGTAGACAAAACTTGTCACCGCCCGACCGCAGTTATTTTATAACCTGCTCCGACAAACACCCGCGGGCAACACTACCTTTATGTTAAATGGGACACTGCCTTCATCACTCACGCCTAGCATGTAGCATAAAAAGGTGGTTAGCTTCAACAGGTAGCAGGCTAATTGGCTAATTAACATGTAGGGCTAACAGGGTACCTCTCATGTGGCTGGCAAGTGCCGACTCGCCCATAGCTTCTACTGCAATCTCCTTTTTACATACACTGCAGTGTGCTGCATGGGGATTTGTGCTACGTTTAATCCAAAATTTGTATTTTTCTTTCTCCAGCCAACGGTCATGCCTCCCGGCATGCTGTTTAAGGAAAAATCCTCATGGGGGAGACGTCACAACGCACATATAAACAGAGCAGTTATGTTACACCCGCGAGCCCATCAGATGGAACGTTTTTTCCCCCCACAATTTTATTTTATTTCTCTCTATTTGATCGATCTGTTGAGTTAGGAAGCTGAGTAGTGAGTTATATACGATTATAAATTCAAGCATTCTCAAGCACTTGAATAGAAAATCAAGTACTTTTCAAACCTTGAAAACAAAACATGAAAAAATAAGCATTTTCAAGGATTTCAAGGACCTGTACGAAACCTGTATATAGTGCACTATATAGTGCACTATATGATGAATAAGGAGTGATTTCGGACACAGCCTTAGCGAGGACGAGTGGTTGACACTGTTGCTAGGTACGACGCTGTCTCCTGGAAGCTATGATTGGTTGGTAGGAGAAGAGGAAAGGATGGGGGTGTAATTGTGACATTCATTTTATATCACGCTGATAAAACTCAGCCAAATTAATAGTGACACAGCTTTCAAAATGTTTGAACACATCTCATTCACACACAAATTATATTGCTTTGTTTATTGATCCGTTCACTGCCCATGCTGGTCATGTTACTACTCAATGTGTTTGGTTTTTAATGGTGGACGCAGACTCAGCTGTCAGCACTTCCTGTGATTGCTGGCGTCCTTTTAAAAAGCCGTTTGATTTGGCAGAATGACCAAAACAACGACATGGATCAAAAAAGAAAAGAACTAGACAAAGGATCCTGCTGTTGGCATGTCTCATGGAGAAGAATAAAAGAGTACTGAGAGGGAACTTGGGTCCCAGGATCACGGCACAAGGGAAGAGGCAGACTTGGGAGCGCATCGCCCAACAAAACAATGTGTCGCTCCCGCTCCTCCTTCTTAAACAGTTTTGTGGGCTACCACTCGGGGTATAACATTGGTGTCTTTGATATTAATAACTTTATGAATGTAAAAGAATTTCATGTGCTCATTAACCGGACTGTTTAGGAGATGGATCAGCAGATAAACAGCTGTCTCAGATGGCAGAAACTGTGTTCAGAGTGTTGGGAAAGTCCGACATCAGTATCTGTGCTAACTCTTAAGGCTGATTTATGCTTGGCGCATCCACAGGGTCCGCGCAGCTTCATGCAGAAGAATGACGTCATTTTCGCACCTATGCCCCCTCGCACAGTCCCTTTCACGTGGAAAATTTCCGCCCGTGCATACTCGAAAATTTCCAACCTGCCTGACGGAGCCGTGCGGACAAGATGGTGGAAGAAGGGGATCTCCTAGTGGTGGAAGTGCAGAAATATAGCGATCTCACTATCTCTCTTTACACAGAGATCACCTCTATTGATGCAAGGGCATGATCAGAGATGACTATACTTTGATATTCACAGGCAACAGTGCTGTGCAACAGTTTATTATCCAGTAGGAAGAAATCTATTTGTGAGAAGCTATGGTGCACATGAGAAAAGAAGGAAAAATTTTTATTGTAAGGAAACCTAGTTCTCCAAGAGTCAGACAATCCCAAATGGTCTGTATAAAATTTTAAGGTGGTAGCTGATTTGAGCGATATGTTTAGCAGATGATCTATCAAGTGTAGAGTCCTGTACCAGATTAAAATCACCCCCAATAATGATAAGGTGGACTTAAAGAGTAAGTAAAGAAGAAAAAAAAGATTAATTTTTCATCATCCCAAGTGGGAGCATACACTGAAGCCAGGACTACAGGGGTGGTTTGTCAGAGACTATAACAACACGTCCATTAGGATCAGATATAGTAACAGGGGTTTCGAAGGAGTTGTATAACAATTGCAAGCACCCCTTACCCTCTCAGTAAACCCAGAGTGGAATAAGTGACCCATCCAAGCCCTTTTTACACAAGATATTTCAGAATTGTGAAGGTGAGTTTCTTGTAAGAAGCACAGATCTCCCTTCAGGTGTTGCAGGTGTGATATTACCTTGTTGACTTTGACGACATTATTCATTCCTTTGACATTCCATGAGACGAAACGAAGATTTCTACCAGACATCAAGATGGATTATTCACAGAACTGGCTGACTGAGCTGTGAAAAGAGCAGAGAGAGAAAATGAAACAGAGACAGAGAGAAGAAAAAAGAAAAACAAGGAGGGATAACAAGATACAAGGAGAGACAAAACACACAGAAATACTTCTCATGCACTCAAAACAAAACAAATGAATCCCTTGGGAAAACTAAACTTCTGTATCACACAAGATACAAGACTTTCTATTCCTACTACTCCATCTTACTCCTGCTCCCATTACAAAACAAGAAAACATACATGAAGAGAATTAACCCCTAGAACAAGGAATGCCAACTGCTCAACAGATTATGCAAAATAGAACAGCACCTAAAGCACTAAAGTTTCCAGGATGTGAGTATTAAATGTTAGAATATTCAAAACATATAACTGGTGGTGGTCAGATTCACATTGGGTCACCAAGTTATCTCATTTATCACTATTAATTCAGAGCTGCATAATTCAGGTCATTGCTAACTTTTCATATGGTTCTGGGGCTCCTGCACACTGTCAGTGCTGACTCAAAAGGTCGTCGGACCCCGGCGTACTGTCAGTGCTGCCTTTCATATGGTTGTGGGACCCCTCACCTCTGTCATTGCTCACATCAAAGGTCGTCGGACCTCTCTCCACTGTCATTGCTCACACCCAAGGTTGAGTTCTAATCATCATATTTCCTTTCTATCTTCACTTACCCCAATTATTTAGAAATAGAAATAGATAGAAATAGAAAATACTTTATTTATCCCCGAGGGGAAATTCAGGAGTCACCGCAGCATTTAAGAAAACAAAAGTAAGAAGGAGTATAGAAAGTGCAAAAAGGTCCATAAGAAATTAATAAGACGAATAATAAGAAATTAGATGACGGCATCCCGTCCACCACTCTCCAGCCCAGCCAGTCTCCACCTCCGCAGTCCACGGGACTGAGCCTCCCCAGCAGTCCATTCAGTCTCTGTCTCCAGGATCCTGACTGCTCACAGTAGGCGAAGCTCCTCCAATGTGGGGCCGGCGTCCGATGTCAGCTCCGTCAGCCACGTCCGTGAACAGCACGATGCCGCTGGGTTAGCACGGCTAGCTTGTCCATCCCCCGGAGCTAGATCCCACGTTCCCAACAACGATGGATGGATGGAAGGACAGGTCCACGTCATCACCTCCCAGCTCACACCTGTGAACCAGCAGGTCGTCCTCACCTCCTCCTCCTCCTCAGCTCGAGGAAAATCATCAAGCCCTACACTAGTTAGCATTGACATGCTAGAGGCTGCCAACAGCTAATTTCCCATGTAAACAATGCAGCCATGGTTACATGTAGGATCTCCAGACAAACACAGGAGAAAAAGTAGTAAAAATATCACTGAAGCCACAAAAAGTTTGGTGTCCATGACCAACAATGAACCATACAAAGTGATGATCCACTCCAAATACAAAGATTACAAAGAAAAGACGAAAAAAATTACAAGAAACGGACAAAGACGAGAGAGCTGCTGCAACGGGCAGCTACTTGGGCAGTGCCTAGCAACGGGAAAATTATTTGTATTATTTGACATTATTTCTTTGCCTTCTCTTTGCTTTCATCTAGAATCATCAGACTCCCCCTAAGGTAAGTATTCTTACGGGTGATAATCATAATTCATAATGCCATTGTACCCCCTACATTGATTATTTTGCTCAACGTTTGATGGGTTCTAACAGCCAAACTTCATTTGCATGCATTTATTCATTAAATCTGTTAGTAACTTTTTCTGTTTAAGTCTCTCCTGATTGAACTGCTGTCAGATCTGAGGTGGGGCATTTTCTATGATGTTACTCAGCGCATGACAGGGGCGGACTGGCCATCGGGAGCACCGGGAGGTTTCCCGGTGGGCCGCTGCCTTAGTGGGCCGGTACGAACGGTGACAGCCCCCCCCCCCGACAGCGGGGCAGCCGTCGTCGGGTGGAACCGTCCGTTGACAGACAGACCTGCAGCACCGGTCGTCGTCGGGCTTAACAGGTCGTTCGCTCGTTCATAGACCCACAGCACCCGCGCAACACACACACCACACACACGCACCCACAGTAACGGCCGGTTCTGTCCAACGACGGACGTCCCGCTGGGGGGGGGGTACGCGTCCCGTTGTTATGGGCTGGGCCGAGTTAAAATCCAGGGCTGTTTTTCAGTCCCAGTCCGCCACTGGCGCATGATTTGACCTCTGCATTATATCAAGCCACCTGAAAGATCAAAACTTTATCAGAACACTGCGTTGGCTTTGTCTTTCCCACATGGTATGAATCAAAGCAAAAAAACACAGATCTTAAAGTGTTCAAAACAGTCTGCATGACGATTATATCGATTAATTCAAATTTTTTTCTTGTGGACGAAAAAATGAAAAATTGGAATTTTTCTTCCTCACTATTGTGCACCTTATATACCACAGCGAGCACTGACTCCACGTGTGTGCAGCGTGCTTTAACAGTTCACTAACGAAACTGCTGTTCACTAACGAAACAACAGAAACCTAAATGTCATAAAATGTTCTTGTGTGTCTTTGACACCCAGCACCTTGACAAACAGTTGTTCCTTATGGTCTGTATCAACAGCCCTAATGGTGCGGCCACACCAAACGTGAATTTGTGGCGCGATTACATACAAAGCCAATGCAAAGACGCGTTTAGCCGCCGATTCGCCTCGGGTGGCGCGATTCGCACGATTGGCGTGGCGCCTTTGGAGCGTTCACGCGTTTGGGCGGTAGACGCGAATTCGCTCGAGTTCAAAATATTCCCCCACAACGTCATTGTTTTGACGACGTTGGGGGGCAACTGCCGCCTGCTCCGGCTCCAACTCCGCCGGAGGATGGAGAAGAAAACAATCTGTGTGGTGTGTCATCATCCAGAGTTATACGATACGTCGTGTGTACTCTACAGAGACCGGAAAAACAGGAGCAGGCTTGGTTGAAAGTCTCTGAGGAGACAGGTTTTGAAGGTAAGTTCTGAAAACATTCGTTCCCAGCTGGATCTGCCTGCACGGGCTATCACTGAGTCCGACTGTGTTTTCCTCAGCGGAGTTTAGAGCCTGATAGAGAGGAGGAAAGAGTGGGGCAGGGGCAGAGCCAGGGAAAAGATGGAAGTTCTCTGTGCTCCTCTCTTTCCTCCACCCCTTCATTATCCCCAGGGAGACCTCCGGGAACATGGGTCGGGGGTTCGGGTGGTCGGGGGTACGGGGGGTCGGAGGTTCGGGGGATCGGGGATGAGATCGCAGGGAACAGCCAAGCAGGGCTGGTGGATTACAAGGGAGAGGCAGCAGGCATTGATTGTGATCTCCAAAGCTTTCACACACTCTCCTGTCATGCTTTGGAAACCACAGCTCATTGTTTTTCAGCTGCTCTTTTGAACTTTCAGTCTTTAAATGAACGAGCTCTCTACACCGCATGCGCAGTACCGTGCATTCGCGTGTTCGCGCCTCAGCTTGTCAAAAAAGTCCAGCAGCGAGACTCGGGCGTTCACGCGGCGCGTGACAGGCCATTCGCGCGAGTAAATTTGCGTGTTCGCGTTTGGTGTGGCCGCAGCATAAGAGGTTAATATAAACTAGACCTCTCATCAGTAAACGTTCGACTCCCTTTCCTCCAATCCTCTGTTTTCTATCAGTCACCTTTCAGGAGTTTAAGATCTTTGACTCAAACATTTCCAAAGCCGGGACCCTTTAATGTTCACCTGCAGATTATTAATGATGTGACTGACGAGCGTAAACCTGCTGCTCTTCAAAGTTAATACTCTGATCATTTTAATATTTAGATAGTAAAGAAGTATACATTCGTTTTTCTCAGAACATCCACACTTCAGTACTCTACTGAAGGAAATCCTCTCTTATGGTGACATGGACGGATCATGATTTGTGAAAGTAGACTGCGGGGAGGGAGACGGTACGACAATGGGCGATGGAACAGAGCGGCGCTGCTTGAACAGACATGACTGAGAAGTTGTTTGGCTTTTACCTGGGGAAAGCTGAGTCCCGTCTTTCCCTGCAACTCCCTCTGTTCCACCAACTAAATCCTCCATTCCGCAGTAATCCATCCACTGACGAGCAGAGCAACATAACGAACTAGCATCGAGGTGCGCTCTGTCAAGCAGGGGCGGACCAGACTTTTTAGACTGGGGTGCCCCAAACCAGGGCACTGACTTATGCAGGGAGGCATGAAATTTGTGAGCCCACACTTGAATAAATAGCATTTATTTTTATTTATTTGTTTGTATTAAAATACAGGATGAACAGGCTACAGCCTTAAAAAATAAAACTAGACACAAACAAAGTGTTTTTTTTTTTAAATCGTTTAAAAGCAGAATATAATAGAACAGTGCTGTAGTGCACTGAAACAGTACTGTGCACGCTTTTCCTAACAGGATTTTTAAATTAAAAATGTACAAAATGGTGCAGCTTAACAATGTGAACGTGCCTCCTTTAAAACTACAAAGTGAAGTTATTGAAACAGAAGAAGAGCTGAAACTTCAATTCCAAGAGTCAAATAGAGGTTACTTTTATTATTTTAAGTTTTTGACAAAATTAAAACAAAACTGGTTTTGAGTTGTCTCTGTCATTTGTACTTATCATTTCTATAGAAGGAAAAAAAAAAACATCAAAAAATCATAACTCGAAATTTTTGTGAAAAAATCAGAGATTTTATTTTAAGGCCATATCACCCAGCCCTACTGCATGAATTTCCACTGGATTTTTCCTGTGCGCTCTTAAGTGCTTGGCTGTGCGTCAGCACGTACAACCTAAGCACCAATTTCAATGTTCAGTTTGGATTTTTAAAATTAAAGTCAAAAAGCTTACTCTTTGTTTGTTTGTTTGTTTTTTAATTCTTTATATCCTGAACAGAACATCTAATAATTTTCAGAACATACACGGATCCTGAAGACAGCCGTTTGTCCTGTATGGCAGCTGCTACTACAGTCAATTTTGCCTGTGGCTGTTGAGGAGCTGAGTGTACTCAGTGTACTACCGCTAAACATCAGGGCAGGTTGTTAAGACTTCTTTCGCTCATTTTGACTTTAGTCTTGAAATTTTGACTTTAAATTTGAAATTCGAATTTATTGTCATCATTTCGACTTTAATCTCAAAATTGTTTTTCGACTTAATTCTTCTTCATTTCAACCTTTTCTTCAACTCTATTCTCGTCGTTTTGAGTTTTATCTCAATTGTTTTTATTTTATTCTTGTCCTTTTCTACTTTAATCTGGACATTTTAACTTCATTCTCGTCATTTCCTCTTCATCTCAAAATTGTTTTTCGACTTTATTCCAGTCATTTCAACTTTAATCTCGACATTTCAACTTTGTTTGCGTCATTTTGACTTCAATCTTGAAGTTTTGACTTTATTCTCATCATTATGACTTTAACCTCGATTTGCCCAAAATTGTTTTCTCCGTCCAAAATAGCCCTAATCTGCTTTTGAAGAAACAGATCCAGCCACTGATGATTACTTTTTTTTCTTCAAAACATTGTCATACTCAAACATTTATATTTCCACAAGTATAATGCTGGTGTTGCTCATAAATGGGATAAGATAACTGTACGGAGCCTAAAAAGGGGTGACTCCAGTAGATTATAAACCCAACTATTGATAAAATATAACCATGGTGTTGTAGTGGGTGGCTATAAATGGTGTAAAGTGTAAACATCATGTCAGGCTTACCAGAAATGTGTATTAGGTGTTTCATCTGTAAGTTTGAAATTGTGCAAGTGTTCACAAGCTGGTCTACACAGAGATGGTCTCTGTGGTGTGGTTGTCCTCACAGCTTGAAGGGTGAATTTGTGCTGTAGCTGTATATTTGCATAGTCTTTAGATACCAGTAGTAACTTTGAGCCTAAATTGTTGCTTTCCTCTGTCCATAAGCTCCAAGACCCTGTGTTTCCCCTGCCCCTTTGACCCCCATACAAACTGGACTAGAAGTGAAATCATTTGTTGTGACCTTTTGTTTCTGTTTCTACAGGACCTCCGGAGCTGACTGAGCTGTGAGGGTAGCATCGCATGGGCCAGCGTGGACCAGCTTGAGAACATTTGCACCTTTTCTCACTAACTGATCAAACACCTAAAACACATTTCTTGGAAAGCCCAACATTCTACTTACACTCTATATCATTTACAACACCAAGAACAACACTACATTTACATATAAATGTATGTATGTTATGTTTACAATTTATTTGGGTCACTCACTCCCTTTCAGGCCATATTCTCCTTACTATTGTCAAACATCTTTCATGACCAACACCAGCATGATACCTGTGGAATTATAAGCGTTTGAATGTGACAATGTTCTAAAATTTAAATAAAAAAAAAAAACACAAATAAATAAAAGATGTGTTTCCAGTGTGTTTGTACAACAGATTTGCTTTGCATGAAGTAGATGACCAAACACCAATACTACTAACACCAAACACAAGTGTGAAAAAGTGTAGAAGAGAACAAAAGATCATTGTGAAATATATAGAACTTTTCACAAAGTGCATGTTGTTAAATTACAGTGGCAGCATCAGGGGTGTGCTATATCATACCATTTACAACAATACTGGTATAATTCTTTTGACAATATAAATGTGTTATTTCGCTGTATTTACAGTGCAGAGACACAATGACATATGACGCTCCCTGCTGTGTACGAAACAACAATGGCGAGAGCAAAAGTAGCACTGCAGCATCAACTTTGTCCTCACATGAGGATTTAGTGCCTAAAAGAGGAGCAGAGCAGCACAGAGCAGCGCAGAGCAGCGCAGAGCAGCGCAGAGCAGTGCAGCGCCCATAGCAGCTGGATACCCGAGATTACAAGATCACAGGAGAACCACGTTTCAGCAGGAATCCCACCCATGACGACACACCTTCATGGTAATTAATTAGTATGTTAAGCTCATCTTGCCGTCTCCAAACTTCAGCACCTTTAGCCCATGCCTTCTCCTTTGTGTTGATGTCCTTAAAGAAAGAATGTGTTGTTAGAATTGTGAAGTTTTTCGCCTGCTAGATTAACTTTTCCTCCTCCAAAACGTAAGATTTCCTCTGGATCTGACCTCCTTACTTCGCTTACATTTTAAGCTTGTGTAGTAGTAGTAAATGATTGGAAAAGTGGCATCCATACTGTGTGTGCAATAAAAATGCTGTTGTTCAGAAGTAGCAACCACTAATAATGAGTTGTTTGTTTTTTTTCCCATATCCTCATGAATATCATTATTACAAATTTCAACTCTCAATCTTCCCCCGTTATCAGAGGACCAACTTGAGCAACTGGATTCACCCATCACTATTGAAGAAATAATGAATGTCATCAAAAATCTACCTTCAAGTAAAGCTCCAGGCTTAGATGGCTTTACAGCAGAGTTTTATAAAGCATATTCTGAAGAGCTAGCACCTTTGCTTTTACAAACTTATAATGAAGCATTTGACAGGGCAGACTTCCTCCCTCTTTGACAGAGGCTGCTATTACTCTTATTTTAAAAACCGGTAAAGATCCCTTGGATTGCAAAAGCTATAGACCAATAAGTCTGACGTCCTGCGATAGTAAAATATTACCCAAAATCTTAGCCAACCGACTCTGCAAAGTTATAACTTCACTTATCCATCCTGACCAGGTTGGCTTTATACATTCTCCCTGTTCTGCAGACAACATCAGAAGGTTTATTGATATAATGTGGGTCTGTCAGGACTACACCTCCCCTGTGGCAGCCATCTCCTTGGACGCCGAGAAGGCTTTTGACAGGGTTGAGTGGCAGTTCCTGCTCTCTGCCCTGGAGTCTTTTGGTTTTGGCCAGAGGTTCATAGATTGGGTCAGCCTTATTTACACTCATTCCACAGCTTCTGTTCTCACTAATGGTGTCATATCCTCTTCATTTGAACTAGGTAGAGGCACTAGACAGGGGGATCCCCTTTCTCCCCTGCTCTTTGCTGTTGCGCTGGAGCCATTAGCAGTGGCTATCCGCAGTGAGCCTACATTTCCAGGCATTTTAGTTGGAGAGCATCGCCATAAATTAATGCTATAAACATTCTCTTATTTGTTTCAGATCCTGAACACTCTCTCCCCTCCCTGTTTAAAATTATAGGTAGGTTTTCTTCCGTTTCAGGTTTTAAAGTAAATTGGTCAAAGTCTGAGGCTCTTCCTCTTACACCATACTGCTCTAAATCCCTCTTCCAATTTGGTAACTTTGCCTGGCCCAAGAAAGGCATTAAGTATCTAGATATAACATTTCCACCTGTGCTAGATGATTTGATTAAAATAAATTTTGACCCTTTAACACAGAGCTTGTGAGCTGATGTGACACGGTGGTCCTCACTTTATCTCTCCATGTGGGGTAAGGTAAATATAATTAAAATGAAGTGCACCCCAAAATTTAACTACTTATTACAGGCCCTTCTAGTTCACATCCCTCTGCATTATTTTAAGCAGTTCCACCAGATTTGCAATAGATTTCTGTGGAATAATAAGCGTCCCAGGATTAACCTAAAAAAGCTGCAGAAGCCAGTTGATGAAGGAGGCCTTGGTGTACCAAACTTGCTATTTTATCATTATGCGTTCACCCTCAGGACGCGGTCACACTGGCCAATCGTGCCATGCCTAAGCAAGCTTCAGCGGTAAAGCACGTTTGGAAAGGCCAGTGTGACCGCAACTGTGCTGTGCTCAAGTACGATTCCCTTCCGTTCTTTGGCACGCTTCGAAGAGGTGGGCTTTCGGCACGGTTTACTTCATGTGCGATCCATTACGTAACAGACGCTTCACGATGACGAAGGCGGGCTGTGCGCAAGTCTGATACCCGCTACAGTCTGGTTCATATTGGGGTGCGATTGCACCCTATTTTATCCCATATTCAATGGGTTTGGAGGAGAGTAGCTCAGATTTTTCATTTAGACCCCTGTCTCCACAGTTCAGCTGGTATCTGGCTAAATCCAAAGCTCTGTATAGACAGATTCCCATTTCTTTGGAACTCCTGGCTTCAGAAAGGTATCAAAGTTCTTGGGGACTTGTATCAAGATGGCACATTAAAATCTTTTGAGGCGCTTAAACAGGAGTTTAGGCTTCCACAAACTCAATTCTGGAAGTACTTACAGTTGAGACACCTGATCATTCACACGTTTGGCTCTTCCTCCATAGCCCCACCTAGTGCTGATATTTTGGAAATGGTCCTGAAAATATCTGAACGTGGCCATGAAGCTGCTGCTTACTATTCCAGGATACTCAAGGCTTCAAAACTCAGTAGGGGGTCACTAAAATTATCCTGGGAGGCTGATATACAGGTGACTTTCTCAGAGACAGAATGGGATAGCAGTGTTTCCCACAGAATTTTAGGAGACTGTGGTGGAAGAGTCTCTGACCCTCGGCGGTTTTAATGTGTGTGTACGTTTTTAAGCGCTTCTGGCTCTAGTTTGTAACTGCATGTGTGTAAGTGGTGCGTATGAACAATGACCTACATAAACCAAAGTGTAATTTTTGAAACCAGGCTAAAAACCTGTATACATGAGCTCTTTTAACATGGGCCCTTTGGATTGATAAGTCTGTTCCATAGTGTCCTGTTGTTTCAGAGAGGGGAGAAGTTATGTATGTTAACGCTGATGAAAGCACAGATTCCCTGCTTCGTCAGCTTGACCTGCACATCAGGTATGACTAGATATTGTTCATAATGTAATCTCCCTTATCATTATGAAAAGGAAGCAAAGTGGAAACCCTTTTTATTGTTTTGACATCTTTAAAAAAGATTTTTTGGGATAAAGGGTCAGATTACGATTCTTCTTCTCTCTGCTCCTTTATTTGGATTTGGGAGTGTTATTTTTTCATTTATTGTTTTTCATTCTTTTTTTTTCTACAGTGACTGCAGAAAGTAGCCTAAATAAATTAAGATTCCTAAATTTGCTGCTGCTAAATTCATCACAAAATGTAGCCTAAATCAATGCAAGATCATTTTCTGACTGATATTTCCCAATATTGCTATGTATCTTGCTTTGAGAGAAATTCAGCTTCTTCCATGCTCTATCCGTCTGTTGTGTTCACCATCTTACACTGACGTCACTCTACAAAATCCCAGAGCACACATGGCTACTTAATATGCAAGTACTCATTTGCATTGACCATATATGTTTATGTTCGGGCGTGCTGAAGGCGGGAAACGAGGTGCGCTCACATCACCACATTCAGACTTTTCTCTGCGCGATGTGATTTATCACGGGGAAGAGCGTGCAGCCGTGTGTACGCAGAGTTTGATAGATCTGAAAAGAGTGTATATATTTTGGTCATATGCACTATTCGCCTTTTTGTTGTAAGTGAAATATAAGAGGATGTTTACACGCTGTAATAAATGAGGCCCCAGGAAAGGAGAATATGAAATAAAAAGCCGTCAGCTCGTTGGTATGGTGACAGGTGATTGTACTGTGTGCCTGCACTGACTCTGGATGCGCGGTGTTAATGAAACAGCGTGGCCGCTCTCGTTACTGAAACTCTGGAACCGAGACGTGCGCGGTGCAGCCGCTCCTCTGCCCGAGAAGGGGGGCAGACAGCGCAGTGAGATACTGTGTCCATGGCCGCTGTTTGCCTGGGCGCTATTGCCCAAAAAAGAAGTTGCAGTTAGTCGCTGGAATCTGGTTCGCGCCAAACGTATCAAGTAAAGAGTGACGTCTATGAGCGTGACCAGTGTGCGCGCACTCTTGTTCTCGCTTGTTTACGGGCGGTAGGAAAGTACAGCTGTGTAATGGTCTGACAGAGTGACAGATCATATTTTTTTCTCCATATGAGACTGTGGCTGGGCTAAATGAGACTGAGGTGGGCCGCCACAGTCTCATTGATTAATGGGAAACACTGGGATAGAATTCTAAGGAATGGGAAAAAAATGTCAAGAGAATTGCGCACTAGACTGATCCAGTTCAAAATCCTAAATAGGGTTTATTAGACACCATCCATGCTGCACAGAGTGGGTTTAGTTAAAACCCCAGTGTGCTGGAGGTGTCTGGATGAAGATGGTACTTTAGTACACATGCTCTGGACCTGCTCTAAAGTTCAGGAATTTTGGTTGGGGATACACACCACTATGAAAAAGATTACTGGCCATGATATCCCTTTCACTCCCAACCTGTTTGTTTTAGGTGACCCCTCGACTTTAAGTAACTTGGATCCACCACTTGCAGACTGGACCCAGACTGTCCTCATGCTAGGAAGAAAATGTATTGTTAAAGGGTGGAAGGCTTCTTCAGCACCAGTATTATCCTCATGGTACACCTCTCTTGGTCAGCTTGCGGTCCTGGAAAAATTATCATATAGACTGCTAGACAAAATTGGAGGAGAATGACTTAAAATGGGGGCAGTATCATTCATTTATATTGTCTAACTGAAGACGTTCCAACTCAAAAAAGGTCATTATTGTAAGTTGTATGGTAATAATGGTTTGGAAATTGTGGGTGTACTGTGGTAGAACTCATTAAGAATGCCTTCTTTTTAGTGCTGTCAGG
This sequence comes from Halichoeres trimaculatus, assembly GCF_033239565.1. Taxonomy (NCBI): domain Eukaryota; kingdom Metazoa; phylum Chordata; class Actinopteri; order Labriformes; family Labridae; genus Halichoeres; species Halichoeres trimaculatus. Next base: position 1,898,324 of record NW_027437188.1, on the reverse strand, counting down.
CCATTAAAAAAATTAATTACAGGATTTGTAATTAATTAATCTAATTAATCGCATTTTAATCTCATATCTGCTTAAGGTCCCAAAATAAAGAATTTGAATTCCAGGACACTAAAATTACATTAAAAGACATTTAAAAATAAGGTGGGAATATATACAACACATTTTAGGTACCCTGAGGCATAAGGAACATATTAAAAAAGTTTTATGGTTCTATCTTTACAAAATCTACACAGTCTGCAACTAAGATAAGCTGATTTGATTTTTAGGACGTTTTTTGCTTCTGGCCACGTTTTTACTCGATGTGGACTCAATTTTCACTGCAATATGAACTTCTATACTTCTATGAGGTCAGGAGAACCAGGGCTAAAGGCTAAAAACTGTGAGGAACTATGTACAAAACACCATTTTTTTTAAAGTCTTGGATCAAAGAAAAGTGAAGTATTTTCAGTTTAACATGCTCTGAACACACAAACTGTTGCTGTTTGGTGCAGAGCAGCCCCAAGCTGAAACAAGACACCAGGAAGATGGAAGGAAATTTTCAAAGAATTCTTTAGATTTAAATACAATACCTTTTTCTATCATTCAGGGCTTGTTTGATGCAGTAGGGAGTGTAAAATTACCTGTTTTTTACAGAATTGAGCTAGAGCAAACGGTTGATTTTCTGTAGATTTTCAAAAAGGACATGTGAATAAACGAGATGTGGACGGCAGTCCCCTTAAAGGATACGTTTGGTTTATACAGCTTTTACATTGTTTATAGAATGAAGTAGAACAAAATACTCACCAAAAAGGTTTTCCTGATCCAAGCAGTGCTTCGGGAGATGTTTAGATCCAAAATCGTGCAGCGGACGTCCGTATGATGGGATCCATCGGGGCATAGACAGCGCAGCTCCTAAAACTGCATTAATCGTCCAAAAACTCGTGTTTTTCGCCAATATTCCATCATGGTCGGCTCTGAGATAGTCCTCTGCTGCAGTCTGTGTCACTCCAGACAGTGCTGTGCGGCTGTACTGACCTCTGAACTGACGAAGACTTAGTTTACGCTTGCCCCTCAAAGAAAGGAGTCGGTGCTCCAGAGAGTACTGCGCAGTTTTAGGAGCGGCGCTGTCTATGCCCCGATGGATCCCATTATACGGACGTCTGCTGCACGATTTTGGATCTAAATATCTCCCGAAACACTGCTTGGATCAGATAAGCCTTCTGGGTGAGTGTTTTGTTCTATTTCATTGTATAAACAATGTAAAAGCTGTATAAACCGAACTTATCCTTTAACAGCGCTCTCTCTTCCCCCCGGTTCAAAGCATGTTGCTAGATGTGATACATTCAGGGACCGTTGGAAATTTAAAAATCTGACGAGAACACCACTTTTTTCATGTAGGACAAACGGTCTGTAAATGCTAGACATTTGAAAATGAGTGCGTCTTTGAACGCCTCGCGGGTTTGGGATCCAGAATAATCCGCCTTAATTTTTATGACGCGTTAATTTGCGGTGTAATTAATTAATCTAATTAACGCGTTAAAATGACAGCCCTAATTCTTTTATTTATTTTTTTTTTCATTATTGTTATTATTTTTTTTCTTTGTCTTAATTTGCATTTATGTATGTTTATGGTCATTTTATTGTGCTCAATTTAGTTTGTATGCGGGTCTTGACCTCAAGAACGTTACTGTTAGTTTATGTTTTATTAATGTGAAATTAATAAAACTACCAATCATAAAAAAAAAAAATTCTCACAAATTTCCTTAAAATATTGTGATATCATTTTTGAGGCTATATGGCCCACCCCTAGGCAGCATGATACAATGTAGTGGACAGGAAAAGAACAGTTGTATTGTCCATGTTGCATATATAACAGTAAACTTTGTGCCAACCTTTTTATGTGCTTGCATCTGATGTCGGTAAGTTTTTACTCTGGCCTCTTCCTAACGAGGTCACACCATCCTGTCCTCCCACAACGTCTCTCCCCAGGGGCTCTGTTTGTCAGGGGCTCATATTGCACTCCCATTTGTCTGTGCCAGACGCTGGTAAAATCGTCCTGAGCCAACCTGTCTGGACAGTAAGACAAAGAGCTAACATTACTGTTGACAGACAACAAGGCACATGTTGTTATCATGATGTGATTATTGTCTAGTATGGTGTGTCTGTTAGTGACAGAAAACTATGGAGGACCAAAGTCGCCAAAATTAAAAAAGAATAAAAGTGAAAATAAAAACAAAACTAAAAAAGCATATACATAAGTAAATAAATAGAGTTAAAACAAATGGGTGATTGACGTTCAGTCAAATCCAAAGTGGAAAAAAAAAAAAGATTTCCAAAATATATGTCAACTGACACATAACTGTATTGCTCTATATGTGAGTAACTCAAAACTGAATGTGTTCATCACCAATTCCTTATTTATTTTAGATTTTTTTTAATTATTTTTTGCATTGTAGTCCTAAAAGTTGTCCACCGGTGTGACAAGCTTTTTTATATTGGTATTTAATTCAGAGATTGTTTGCCAGATAAGACAAATATGCACAATCCTTATCAATTTGCACTGATTATATTTCCACATAAAAAGTAACCAAAAAATTTTTAATTATGTTTTTACCCTATTATACAATGTAAACGCAGGGATTTCACTGAAACAGTTGGGTTGTATTCATTATAATTAGTATAAGATCATAATTAATCTTCAATTCATCCTCATGTGTGCATAGTGATGATATCATCATTATGCTATTCAGAACTTTTTACATGAATGTGTGCATTAAAGCGCCTTTTCCACTCCTATTTCAATTTGTCACACCACAGGACATTCCGTCACACCATAGGACAAAAAGCGCAGTATGCCTGAACAAAATTATATTTTTTAATTTTCAAAGTCATTAATATTTTTTTAATAAAGTTGTAACTTCAAGCTCAAATATTTTTGTACAATAAAAGATAAAGATAAAGATAAAATATACTTTATTGATCCCCGAAGGGAAATTCATGTTGTTTGGGCTCATCTTCCAATTAAAGAATTATACACTCTGATGGCTGCAGGGAGGAACGATCTTCGGTATCTCTCGGTCCTGCAGTGCACAGAGGTAAGACATCTCCTGCTGCTTTTCCTCTGGACAATGATGGTGTGAAGTGGGTGATCAGAGTGACGAATGACGACCTCCACTTTCTTCTGTGTATACCTTTCCACCACAGCCTCCAGTGAGTCCAAACTGGATCCAACCACGGAGCTCGCTCTCTTCACCAGTTTTTCCAGTCGCCTCTTGTCCTTCTCCTTTAAACTATTTCCGCAGCAGACTGCACCATAAAACAAAGCACTGGCTACCACAGACTGATAAAACATCTGCAGCAGCTTTCCACAGACGTCAATTGATCTGAGCTTCCTTAAGAAAAAGAGATGGCTCTGCCCCTTCTTAAAGAGTGCCTCTGTATTAAGGGACCAGTCCAACTTGTTGTCCAGATGTACACCAAGATATTTGTAGGTTGGCACCACCTCCACGTCCACCCCATGGATGTAAACTGGCTGATGGCAGAGCCCAGACCTTTGGAAATCCACAATCATTTCCTTTGTTTTTGAGGTGTTCAGATTCTTACAAAATATATATGAAACTCGAATAAATAATAGAATGTACACATTACATATATGAAGATAAGGAAACAAACAACATCACTTACTTCTAAGGAACGCATTAAAAACATGCTATCGGATGTTAAAGCAGTAGATTTGTCTGTCCATGATCAACAGGGAAAAAGGACCCAAATGACTTTTGGTGCTAATGTTAACTTGAATGTCAACCAACTACAGGAATCACCATTAAACAGAAACTAGGCCTATTTACCATTTTAAAAAAATGCTGTTTTTTAATTTAAGTGTACCCTGCAGGGTATGTGTGTGTGTGGGTTATTGGGAGTTTTTTCACTAGGGAGTTACATTGCTGAAAAATAATTGTTTGCAATCAGCTCAGAATCATGAAAAATCTCTAGTTTGAGCCTTCACAAGTTACTTAAGTCCAATTTAAGCACTTTTGAATTTTTGAAAATCGGTTATCAGTACCCCAACTTTGAGAAGTTTTTTGAGAGGTTTCCCACAGGAGTTGAACTTCAAACTTTTAGTACATGTTATAAGACACCTTTAGAAACACATTGGTGAAGAAATTTCTTGGTAACGATTTAGTTCCCAGATTTGTCAAATATCGGATAAAATGCCCTTACTAGAAGTGCAATTCAAAGAAAAACATTTTTCAAATAGCCATACTTTTCACAATATAGAGCCAAATGGTACTGACCTCAAAATAACTGTTTGGTAAAAATTCCTTATGGAGGAAAGTCTCGGCTCAAGCAAAGTAATTACTCCAATACGCCTTCCTTAAACATAAGAAAGCGGTCTCGGAAAGTCATTTCATTACACTGATTCAATGGATTACTGCGATCCACAAGTGTCTGTCTGGCTGGCCCCTGCAGCGGATATTGGTTTTCATTTAGATATTCCAAATACTCCATGCTCCCAAACCATTTGTGTCCTCCCTTTCACAAAGTAAGGGAACAAAGGGCTCTAAGCTAAAGTTAAACCTGCCTCTTTACAGGATTAATATAAACTTCAATTTAGTCCTGGAGTGGCTCTTATCCACCCTCTTGTGATTGGCTTTGTTTAATCCAGAACTGAAAAAAAAAATTGAGACTATTTTAAGATTAATCTGTGCAAGTGACTTAGAGTTACCCTTTGTTGAGTGTTGTTTGAACTCAGTCATAGAACCTGTCACAAACTGCCCACAAACTGTCCTTGATCTTGTGTCACACCGGCGGACATAGCTGTCACACCAGTGGACATTTTCAAGATCAAGGACAGTTTGTGGGCTAATTATATGAGAGACAATCTTCAATCCTGGCTGGCAGTGTAAAGTTTACATTGTTCTCAGTAGTCAATCAATATAAATTGTTAAAAAAAATTTTAGATCATGACTTAAATTGCGTCACACCAAAGGACAATACTACGGAGCCCATATCTGACAATGCATGGAAATAGCAAAATTATGAGAATATCTGAGACAGATCTCACCTTGTCTGTATTTTATGTGCTCTAGTGATGTATATTGTACATCATGGATTAGGAAGGACCCCTCTCACTAAAAGGGTGCCCAAATTAATGTCTGTTTCATATCTACAGAATGGCGTCACACCAGGTCGACACAAGTTTTGGGGACAAAATGTTATGTGTCATAATTTTTCTAAATGATCACCTCAAGACTTGTAACCTCCAGTTTCACTAAGTTAACACTACTTCAATATGTTTTCAGATATTTTATGGTATTTAGACATATTTTTAATTAAATACAGTGCTTTTGGGAAGAGGAATGTTACTTCGGACAGTCACACCGGTGGACAAATGTCATGTTTAAAACAAAATATTTTCATATTTGAATTTTAAAGCTCATTAACTACAGATGTATTTATTCTGGAAGTTTATACTGTATAGAAAAATAGGGTTTTAATTAAGAATTATAAAATATTATTTATATTTGTCACAAAGGACACAAAATGGAGCGTCATGTCAACCACCCATATAAATGTGGAAATAGAATTAAATATCGATAAATAAGTAAATAAAAGCCCTCCACTCTCACAGTTATTTATCTTATGTCTTATCTTATGTAGCAGACACTGCCAGGATGAATTACAGCAGAAAATAATATTCATATGAGAGGGTGGTCCTAAAGCCGCATTTCCAGCAAGCAGACCAGTTTGGTTCGTCTGGGTAAGGCATGCATTTTGTGGTGTTTCCACTGACTTATCCTGGGAAAGATCCTCAAATAACCGAGACGAGCCATCCCACTTTTTAGGACGCTTTTCCTATGCAACTATTGTAGTTTTTCTCAGTTGCTTTGGTTCATTTCTCAGATCAGAATTGAAATTCTCAAAACTACTTGTTCAATCTTCACATCATTGTGTCACTTGTGCATTAAATCAGTTTCAAATGCTTTTAGACATGCATGCAAACTATTATGTAGAACTCTCTTTTCTTTCCTTCATTATCAGGTGCTTTTGTCATATTTGTAGCCCCCCTTTACCCACTATATTAGGAGAGGGCCTCTAGGTTCTTAAATATGATATTGGGAACTAATGAAGAGATACTGCTTCATCTATGTTACTGTGAAAAAATCCCAAGTGTCCCTTTAATATTCGAAACCCACTCTTATTACGATCTTACATGCAGAGAAACCAACTACTCTTAAGATCAGATGAAATGATCAAACTTTTAAGTTAAATGCAAACTTCCAGTTTACTGAACATTTTTAAAATAAACATTATAACAAGTAAACCGACAATAAATCATAATTTCTCCTGAAATCTGTCTTTTCTCGGTTTCTTGACTTAAAATAATAAGTTTCTTAACTTGAAATAATATGTTTCCTAATTTAAAAACCCATGTAAGGGGTCCTCTTACCACACACACACACACACTCACACACACACACACACACACACACACACACACACACACACACACACACACACACACACACTCACACCAGTCTGGTTATAAAGTTTAGAAAAACCCTATAGTTGCAGGCCTGCGGTGAGGCCTAAAACTTAATGGCCGCTTCACTCTAGGAGCAAACCAAAATAAAGTAACCCTGAGCTTGTAGTTCAGTCAGTACTCACAGCCTCCAGTCCAAGTTCACGTGAAGAGAAACCCAAACCGTATCCTAAGATGGCAGCTCGATCCTCTCACTTTGGCGAATGCAGGAATAGACTTTAGCAAAGCGATGTTCAGGATAGAAAAGATAAAATCCACACTTTGAACTTTTCCAGCAGTCTATTAGCACTTTGACAACGACCAATCTTCATATCCAGTCCGGAATGATGAGAAAGAAGTCTTCATAGAAAGCTGAGTGAGCAAAACTAGTCCGTTGGCGGCGCTACATCCGCTAGACTAGCGAATGCTACATGCTACGGTGCTAAACTGCTTCAAAAGTTCTTTAAATAACCTATTGCAGGGCAAACTACGGGGAGAAATTATCCATAGGTAATTCAAAAGCAATAGACGAGTGTTCATTGACGACCATTGAGCTAAAAGTCCAGAAAACTCTTCTAATTACTCAAAAATAGCAGCCACATGGCAGATTCAACTTGCGTCTCTCCAGGTCAAGCTAGCGCATCCCACTTCCGGTTTCTTAGTAAAACCAATACAAAACCGATCGGCAAGGGTTGTGTACACAGCACTTCCTTTAAGCTCTTTCACAATAAAAACAAAATAAAATGCATGAAAACATTTTTTATTTCACTCGTTTTTAACTGATACTCATCACTCGTTTTTAACTGATACTCAGGTACTTTGAACAGCCTTTAAACCTTTTTAACACATACATGAAATACAATTTTAACCATATTTATACAACTTTTATTTATTGATTCCTTTTAATCTTTTGAATTGTAACATCTCTTTTGACCTTGTGACTATTTTATTTATTTATTGACATATTTGTCTGGGTTACATGTTGATCAAAATTAATTATCATGGGTCTCTGTTGAATTGTCTTACTCCCCATGACATGTAATCATTAGTTCATCACATAAGAGTTTACATGCAAAAGGGTTGAACAACTTATCATAATATGTCAAACATCTTTCCACACAATTCCATTGGACTTTTTTTTCTGAATCTGTGTTTTTCTAAGTCAGGATTGGTAAATTGCTCCCTGGTCAATCTTGACTTTCTTACAAAGGCTAAGGTTGGTTAAGGGATGCAGCCAAAAGCTGGGAGAACAACTGTGTCCTCAACCATTCAGACTTTTTGTGGAAAGAGAAGATCTTTGTTGTGATGTGGATGAGAATTTCTGGCCCAACATACAGAAACATAAGGAGGTGTAGGAAGACTGCACTGCTGCCCTGTAATTCCCACAGCACTGCATGAACAGTTTTCCCTAAAGAGACTGTCCTTATATGTTCATCACAATGATGGGGAAGGTCAACAGAGTGCAGCACAAACAGTGAAAGTAAAAATATGAATATTTTCCATTCTCTGTCATCAATCTCCCACATACACTTAGATCAGGGGTGGGCAATTAATTTTTACCAGGGGCCACATGAGGAACCTGAATTGTGTCAGAGGGTCACCAACTTTCTTCCATCGAAAAATGCTCTAAATTAAATATTTTGAATAGCTGGAACTGATAATCAGAAGAATAAAGCACTCTGTAAATGTTTATATTAGGTTATGCGAAATTGTGATGTATAGGTCAAGTAGAAAAAAACAATTATTGAATCCCAAATTGAAAGAGACAATGTCTTAAGTTTTCGTCTTTGTCAATATCTGTCATACATGAACTCACTTTTACCGATCGAGAGTGCTGGCAGACTGCCAACACTCCTGAATATGGAGGGAATCTCCCATTTTTTGAACCCTTTCTCCCGCTGTTCTCCTGGCTTGTGGTTTCTCCTGATAGTTCCCAAAATTTAAGTATGCTTCTGTGAGCCCTAATATTTTACTAAGTCAAATCAAGTCCCGTACTTGGGCGTTATATCGAAAACTCAGAAACCATCCACCCCTCTCTCTTAGTTGGTTTGATCCAGAGACGCTGCAGGAGACCTTAGAGACAGAGACAGATAACGGTGCAGCACTTATTGATGAAGAGTTTCTCAGAGCCTTAGCTGTTTTCTTTCTTTCTTTTTTTGGAGTTGACATGACATGTCGTGAGTTAAACTAACGTAGCTCTGCTCTAACGCAGCATCCTCTTCAATCAGGAAAGTTTATAGCAGCGTGAATTTTATTGGGAGGAGGCTGACAGTTAAATAGTGAAACGCGTATCGTTGTAAAGTTCTGTCCGTCTCTGGTGTGTGATGCGCATACGCGCTGCGCGTGTACGCGACGGCACTCTCTCTTCAGAACAGGAGAGAGTTCAGGTGGAGGAGACAGAATGTGCCAGTGAAGGAGAGGGAGAATTCAATCCACAATGTCTTGTTCAGTGCCTGTAATAGATGGAGTATTGAGACATATGCACCCGCACAAGTTTTATGTTTATGTTTATGATTGGCCTCATGCGGGCTGGACAGGGACGTACAAAGGGCCAGATGTGGCCCGCGGGCCGCAGTTTGCCCAGGTCTGACTCAGACGTAACTTACCCATTAACTGTCTTCAAAGCTTTAGGCATAGTTTACATCAGAACTTCCTTCCAGAGTACTCTGTTATACTGACAACATATGACTAAGCACTTTAACTTCTCTATCATTACACAGACACAAAGACTAATCATTCTGATGCACTGGCATGTTCATTGACACAGAAATTTACTTTTGAGGGATGAACTGAGGATTTTTGGAACAAGACTGGCTTTTGCAGGTAATCGATGGTGTTTTGCTATTTGTACAAACTGTTCTGAAAAATGCACTTATTGTTTTGCAATTGGCAATGATGATTTGAGAAATGTACCAAAGCAACTAAAAAAAATTGTAATTCTATTTCCAAATTTAATTGAATAGAATATATATATATATATATATATATATATATATATATATATATATATATATATATATATATATATATATATATATATATATATATATATATATGGGCGTCGTCTTGGCCAGGTGGGGGTCTGCAGCAGCGTTTTGCTGCAGTGGGCCCCTTGCTTGTCCTGTAGCGAGGCATGCCCGGGTGGAGGCGTCCTGGCTTTAGACTGTGGACGCCGCCCAGTGCAGTCGGCCTCCTGGCGTTTCCTGACATGGCTCCTCTGTACTCAGTCACACGATTTTTTATCTACACATTTAAAATCATGTATTGTGTGTGCATATGTATGTGTGTGTGTGTGTGTGTGTGTGTGTGTGTGTGTGTGTGTGTGTGTGTGTGTGTGTGTGTGTGTGTGTGTGTGTGTGAGTTTGAATGGGGGGCGGGGACTGTTTTTAACATGTATAGCACTTTGTGCTGCATTTCTTTTAATGTATGAAAAGTGCTTTATAAATAAACTTGATTTGATTTGATGATATATATATATATATATATATATATATATATATATATATATATATATATATATATATATATATATATATATATATATATATCTCAGTGGCTATTGCTCTAAGACTGCAAGGGAAGCTCAGCTTCCCCTAAAATGGCCCCCAAAAAAGTGGTGCTATGTACTGCTGTGTGTACATTTCATTGACAAAATGAATTCCTTTATCTTTTGTTCAGAATCAGCTACCTATCACAGGTAACTGGCTTGACCTCCCCGTTCATCCCCACAGCGTCACAGCGCTTAAACACAGTCGGACGCTGGGCGTCTTCTGACTTCAGCGGGGAAGCTTAGAGTGGGTTGTTCCACCGCGGAAACTGGACGGTCATTGGATAAACGCTGGGGCTTTGTCTTGCCCTCGGAGGCTAAGCGTCTCTGGGGGTCTATGAGACAGTGAGCTGGCCTGGACGCTGGGCTTCTGCATGATGATTGAATGATCTGTCAGAGGCCGATTCCCTTTTTGATTGACAGTGAAATGAGCCAGTCAGCGATCTTGAAGTATAACCATCCACCGGAGCATCTTCTTAGTTGTACATTCAGTTGTTCTGGACTGATCCGGTGGCTTTATCGATCCCAAGCGAGTTTATCTTTCTTAAAAACGACGAGCGTTGTGTTTAAAGCTTCTCTCTCTTTTCACCAATACAGCTACAGCTACAGCTGCGGAGCTTCTCCCCCTGTCACTCACACTTACAGCCTGCAGGTGTAGAGAGGAGCTTCTGTTTAAAGCGACTCAAGTCTAACACCCACAACACAATGGACCAAGGCCCTTTTAGCAGTCTAGCTCTGCTGGCCATTGAGAGAACACCGGTAAAATCCCTGGAAAAAACACCTGGTTGATACGACAGGGTCACAGATCATTTTCTTGAGAAGAATGGAGGGTAGACGTTACGTTTAGATATATAATCGAATTTGTGATGAAGGCTGGAAAAAAATGAGCTTCCCCTCCTTGACTGACCAGCAATCATTTTTACTGTAGAATAACGGAGATTTTCAAAGTAAAAATCTTAGATCCTAAAATAAAGGAGTAATAGCTGTAATGTATTGGTGGATTTCATTTTTTTTGTTACCCATAGTTCTGACTATTCTTGGTCTGTAGACTATGTTCTTACTACCACTCTGACTACTCACAGACAAAATATTTTCAAAGTTTTAAATTCCTACACTATAAAATGAAGGAGAAATATGTCTGATGTTTTGGTGGCTGTCAGTTTTTATGTTAGCCATATGTTCTGGCGATTCTTGGTCTGAATGTTTTCACTACAACTCTGACTACTCACAGACAAAAAATGTCAAGCAATATTACTGAAAAAAAAAAAAAAAATTTAAGTTAAAGTCTTACACTATAAAATGAAGGAGTAATATCTCAGATGATTTGGTGGCCTTCAATTTTTTTGTTAGCCTTAGTTCTGACAATTCTTGGTCTGTACATTTTCAGTACCACTCTGACTTCCCTCATAATAAAGCAAGCAATTTTCTGTAGAATAAAAGAGATTTTAAAGTTAAATCTTAGATCCTTAAATAAAGGAGAAATAGCTGTGATGTTTTAGTGGCTTTCGTTTTTTATTTTTCAAAAAGTTCCTACAATTCTTGGTCTGTTTCTTTTCAGTACCACTCTGACTTCTCAAACACAAGACATCAAGCAATTATTGTGGAGAAACAGAGATTTTTAATGTTAAAATCTGGGATCCTCAAATAAAATAGTTATGTCTCTGATGTTGTAGTGGCTTTTAATTATTTTTTTTTTTGTTATCCATAAGTTCCCACAAATTTTGTTCTGTATGTTTTCGGTACCAGTCCGAGTACTTAGAAAAAAAATCAAGAAATTTTATTTTAGAAAACAGAGGTTTTCAAAGTTTAAAGTCTTACACTATAGAATGAAGGTGTAAAATCTCTGATGATTTGGTGGCTTTGAATTTTTTTGTTATCCATTGTTCTGACAATTCTTGGTCTGTATGATTTCAGAACCACTCTGACTTCTCATAGATTCAATCAATTTTACTGAAGAAAAACAGAGATTTTCGAAGTTTAAAGTCCTACATTTTAAAATGGAGTAATATTTCTGATGATTTGGTGGCTTTCAATTTTTTTCTTAGCCTTAGTTCTGACAATTCTTGGTCCGTACATTTTCAGTACCACTCGAACTCCTCACATAATAAGCAAGCAATTTTCTGTAGAATAAAAGAGATTTGAAAGTTAAATCTTAGATTCTTAAATAAAGGAGAAATAGCTGTGATGTTTTAGTGGATTATAGTTTTTTTTTTTTTTTTCCAAAAGTTCCTACAATTCTTGGTCTGTTTCTTTTCAGTACCACTCTGACTTCTCAAACACAAGACATCAAGCAATTATTGTGGAGAAACAGAGATTTTTAATGTTAAAATCTGGGATCCTCAAATAAAATAGTTATGTCTCTGATGTTGTAGTGGCTTTTAATTTTTTTTTTTTTTTGTTATCCATAAGTTCCCACAAATTTTGTTCTGTATGTTTTCGGTACCAGTCCGACTACTTAGAAAAAAAATCAAGAAATTTTATTTTAGAAAACAGAGGTTTTCAAAGTTTAAAGTCTTAAGCTGTAGAATAAAGGAGTAAAATCTCTGATGATTTGCTGGCTTTCAATTTTTTTGTTATCCATTGTTCTGACAATTCTTGGTCTGTATGATTTCAGTACCACTCTGACTTCTAATAGATTCAATCAATTTTACTGAAGAAAAACAGAGATTTTCGAAGTTTGAATTCCTACATTTTAAAATGGAGTTATATCTCTGATGTTTTGGTGGCTTTTATTTATTTATTTATTTATTTTTTTGTTGTCCATAAGTTTCTACAATTCTTGGACTGTATGTTTTCAGTGCCACTCTGACTCCTCACCATAGAATAGAATTTATTGTCATTGTAACAAGTACAACAAAATTGAAGTCACAGCAGCAATCAAGAAAACAAAAGTAAGAAAGTGCAAAAAGGTCCATAAGAAAAAAGATGATGACAGCTTGTCTATCATTCTCCAGTTCAGCCAGCCTCCACCTCCACAGGGTCAGAGCTGAGCTTCTTTCAGTCATGCTCCAGCCCTGTCTTCTGTATCTTGTCTACTCAAAGCAGGTGAAGCTCTTCTAACATGGCGTTGGTGTCTGATGTTCGGTCCGTTAGCCATGTCTGTGAATAGCATGATGCTACTCTGCCCTCTGGTATTCCCTCTGTTGCTGGGTTAGCGTGGATAGCTCATCTATATTGGAGATATTTCTTACATATCCAATAACGATGGATCCAACAGGTCTAGGTCTCTATCAGGTCCATGTCATCACTTCTTAGTTCACACCTGAAAACCATCATGTCGTCCTCACCTCCTACTTCTCACCTTGTGGGAAGACATCAGGCCTTACACCAGTTAGCGTTGACATGCTACTGGCTGCAAACAGCTGAGTTCACATGTAAACAATGCAGCCATGGTTACATGTAGGATCTCCAGACAAACAAGGAGGAAAAGTAGTAAAAATATCACTAAGCCACAAAAAGTTTGGAGTCCATGACCAACAAATGAGCCACACAAAGTAATGATCCACTCCAAATACAAAGATTACAAAAAGAGACGAAAAAATTACTAGAAACGGAAAGAAAAGAGGGAGCTGCTGCAAAGGCAGCCATAACCAACAGAGCGGCGCCCAGCAATATGTTGTACTTTGTTATCTATATGTATCTTATTTGTGTTAATCGAAACACATTCCTACCTGTACAACAACATATTTCTTTATTTCTGCTCTGGGTGCTCCATAAAACCCTATTCGGTGCCACTACAAGCTTAATCTTTACGATTAGACTTTTAAGACTTTAATCTCACACGTGAACTGCAGGTGTCTTGCCGCCCTGCTCTTGCACTCCATGAACACTGCTCAAACAGGGTGTATACAAGCGTATCAGTACAGCACGCACAGTGCAACCTTTTCTCAGGACAGTACTCAATTTGTTAATTGATCAAGGGCGCCATCTAGCGACCGTATTTAACTCAAACACATATCTAACAGCAAACACAGGAAAAGGTACAAATCAGTGTAATCTTATAATGCTTTTAATATTTTGTCATACACAAGTTCGTGTAAAATTATTTTGGTTCAAACAAACACTGTGATTCAGGTTAATTTGCAAAATCTTATTATTTTTTTTTATTTCATCATTATTGGGAGGATCACTATGCATAAATTCTGATCAGCTATCACTGTTCTCCTTCGCTTTTTCCTGAAGTAGCTGTCACACTTGACTACCAACACATGAAAAAACAAAAGCGACTGCGTGAGAGCTAACGGTATGATTTTCATTGATGTTTTATTTTTAACTTGTTTCTCAATCTGTGTTTTCTACAACTGACACCCAAAACATGAGTTACATTCAAATTCAGGAAAATATATTTCAAAATGTAAGAATCATAGTTTTAAATTGTGATTTTAGAGTATTTGTCATTAATAGGTGTTACAGGCCCTGCAAAGCGTCTTGGTTCATTGCTACGACTTTCTGATGAAGGTACAAAAAAAACACTGGACTCATTCTGCTTTTGTGACATTGAAACTGAAATGGGCAAATCAGAGTTCAAATCCATGTATGCAATCACAATGCTTGTGTGACACATTACTGAAATGAGTAAATCAGAGTACTTTTCCTGTGTCCTGAGCCTTTTCGGTGTTTTATTGTCATACCGAATGTTTCTGTGCCTCCTGGGATCATTGCACATTTCTGCATTCTCCGTCCTCCTGTGCTCTTGCAAAGTCGAAAAATTTGTCACTCAATACTTGAGTAAAATCTTAATTCAGGGAAACATACTTCAAAATGAAGGAATTATAGTTTTGGATTGTGATTTTAGAGATCTGTCATTGATAGGTGTTTCTCGCCCTGCAATGCGTTTTGGTTTATAACTACTACTTTTCGATGCAGGTAAATGGGATTTGTGCAATCACAATGCTTGTGTGACACATTTTCTGAAATGAATAAATCAGAGTACTTTTCCCCTGCCCTGAGCCTTTTCGGTGTTGTCATGTCATACAGCATGTAGTCGTGTCTTTTTACTTTTTCCTGCTCTGCAAAGCGTTTTTGGTTCATTACTGAGAGTATCTGATTTAGGTACAAGAATGACTTTGGAATTATTATGCTTTCGAGACACTATTTCTGAAATGAGCACATCATAGTACAAATGCATGATTGTCCGTGTCTTTGCAATCACAATGCTTGTGTGACACATTTTCTGAAATGAATAAGAGTACTTTTCCCCTTTCCTGAGCCTTTTCGGTGGTGTCATGTAATACAGCATGTAGTCGTGTCTTTTTGCTTTTTCTTGCTTTGCAAAGCGTTTTTGTTTATTTCAGAGAGTTTCTGACGCAGGAACTATGCTTCCAAGACACTATTACCAAAATGAGCAAATCATAGTACAAATGCATGATTGTCCGTGTCTTTGCAATCACAATGCTTGTGTGACACACTTACTGAAATGAGTAAATCAGAGTACTTTTCCCCTGTCCTGAGCCTTTTCGGTATTGTTTTGTCATACAGCATGTAGTCGTGTCTTTTGCTTTTTCCTGCTTTGCAAAGCGTTTTGGTTCATTACTGAGAGTATCTGATTCAGGTACAAGAAAGACTTTGGAATTATTATGCTTTCGAGACACTACTTCTGAAGTGAGCAAATCCATGTTATTCCGTGTCCTGAGCCTTTTTGGTGTTGTTTTCGCATCCAGCATGTTAATGTTTTGATTTCTTGATCATTGCACCTTTCTGCATTTTCTGTCCTCCTAAGCTATTTTCTGCAAAAGCTGTGATAGTTGATCCCTAAAAAACGTGAGAAGCTTTCAAATTGAAGGAAAGACAATTGTGAATGAGTTAACAAAAAGTTTTAATTGTGATTTTAAAAATGTATCATCAATAGGTTTTTCTCGCTAAAGCAAAGCGTTTTTGGTGCTTTACCACGACTTTATGATGTAGGTTCATGGGAACTTTGGAATCACAATGCTTGTGTGACACATTTACTGA
This sequence comes from Halichoeres trimaculatus, assembly GCF_033239565.1. Classification (NCBI taxonomy): domain Eukaryota; kingdom Metazoa; phylum Chordata; class Actinopteri; order Labriformes; family Labridae; genus Halichoeres; species Halichoeres trimaculatus. The sequence goes on along the minus strand of NW_027437188.1, from coordinate 1,882,323 downwards.
AATGAATGAAAAAAATTAATTTTCCCGTGTACTTGAGCCTTTTCGGTGTTGTTTTGTCATACAGAATGTTTCTGTGCCTTCTGGGATCATTTTATATTTTTCTGCATGCTCTGTCCTCCTGTGCGCTTGCAAAGTTAAAAAATTTGTCACTCAACACTTGAGTTAAAATTTGATTCAGGAAAACATCCTCCAAACCGAAGAATTATAGTTTTCAACTGTGATTTTAGGGATCTGTCACTGATAGGTGTTTCTCGCCCTGCAATGCGTTTTTGTTTATTACTATGACTCTTCGATGCAGGAACATTGGATTTGTGCAATCGCGATGCTGGTGTGACACATTTTCTGAAATGAATAAATCAGAGTACTTTTCCCCTGTCCTGAGCCTTTTCGGTGTTGTTTTGTCATACAGCATGTAGTCGTGTCTTTTTGCTTTTTCCTGCTTTGCAAAGCGTTTTGGTTCATTACTGAGAGTATCTGATTCAGGTACAAGAAAGACTTTGGAATTATTATGCTTTCGAGACACTACTTCTGAAGTGAGCAAATCCACGTTATTCCGTGCCCTGAGCCTTTCTGGTGCGATTTTGGCATCCAGCATGTTATTGTTTTGATTTCTTTGATCAGCACCTTTCTGCATTCTCTGTCCTCTTAAGCTTTTTCTGCAAAAGCTTTGATGGTTGATCCCTAAAAACGTGAGCAGCTTCCAAATTGAAGGAAAGACAGTGAGTTCACATAGAGTTTAAAGTATAATTTAAATAACATGTCATCAATAGGTTTTTCTCGCTTAAAGCAAAGCGTTTTTGGTGCTTTACTAGGACTCTATGATTTGGTACATGGGAGCTTCGGAATCACGATGCTTGTGTCACACATTTACTGAAATGAGTAAATCAGAGTACTTTTCCCGTGTCCTGAGCCTTTTCGGTGTTGTTTTCGCATCCAGCATGTTAATGTTGTGCTCTGTATGATAACTGCACTTTGCTGCATTCTCTGTCCTCTCAAGATTTTTTTCTGCAAAGGCTGTGATAGTTGATCCCTCAAAACGTAAGAAGTTTTCAAATTGAAGGAAAGACAATTGTGAATGAGTTAACATAGAGTTTAAAGTATGATGTAAAAAATATGTCATCAATAGGTTTTTCTCGCTAAAGCAAAGCGTTTTTGGTGCTTAACCACGACTCTTTAATGTAGGTACATGGGAACTTTGCAATCACGATGCTTGTGTGACATACTTACTGAAATGAGTAAATCAGAGTACTTTTCCCATGTCCTGAGCCTTTTCTGTGTTTTTTTTTTTTTTTTGTCATACAGAATGTTGTCGTGTCTTTTTCTTTTTCCTGCTTGGCAAAGCGTTTTGGTTCATTACCGAGAGTTTCTGATTCAGGTACAAATAAAGACTTTGGAATTATTATGTTTTCGAGACACTATTTCTGAAATGAGCAATTCAGAGTACAAATCCATGTAATTCCGTGTCCTGAGCCTTTTCGGTGTTGTTTTGGCATACATGATGTTTCTGTGCCTTCTGGGATCATTGTACATTTTTCTGCATGCTCTGTCCTCCTGTGCGCTTGCAAAGTTAAAAAATTTGTCACTCAACACTTGAGTTAAAATTTGATTCAAGAAAACATCCTCTAAACCGAAGAATTATAGTTTTCAACTGTGATTTTAGGGATCTGTCACTGATAGGTGTTTCTCGCCCTGCAATGCGTTTTTGTTTATTACTATGACTCTTCGATGCAGGAACATTGGATTTGTGCAATCGCAATGCTGGTGTGACACATTTTCTGAAATGAATAAATCAGAGTACTTTTCCGCTTTCCTGAGCCTTTTCGGTGTTGTTTTGTCATACAGAATGTTTCCGTGCCTTCTGGGATCATTGCACATTTCTGCATTCTCTGTCCTCCTGTGCTTTTGCAAAGTGGAAAAATTTTTCAGTCAACACTTGAGTTAAAATTAGATTCAGGAAAACATTCTCCAAATCGAAGAATTATAGTTTTCAATTGAGATTTTAGGGATCTGTCATTGATAGGTGTTTCTCGCCCTGCAATGCTTTTTGGTTCATTACTATAACTCTATGATGCAAAGACGGGGAACTTAGCAATCGCGATGCTTGTGTGACACATTATCTGAAATGAGTAAATCAGAGTACTTTTCCGCTTTCCTGAGCCTTTTCGGTGTTGTTTTGTACAGCATGTAGTCGTGTCTTTTTGCTTTTTCCTGCTCTGCAAAGCGTTTTGGTTCATTACTGAGAGTATCTGATTCAGGTACAAGAAAGACTTTGGAATTATTATGCTTTCGAGACACTATGTATGAAGTGAGCAAATCCATGTTATTCCGTGCCCTGAGCCTTTCCGGTGCGATTTTGGCATCCAGCATGTTATTGTTTTGATTTCTTTTATCAGCACCTTCTGGCATTCTCTGTCCTCTTTAGCTATTTCTGCAAAAGCTGTGATGGTTGATCCCTAAAAACGTTAGAAGCTTCCAAATGAAGGAAGGACAGTGAGTTCACATAGAGTTTAAGGTATGATTTAAATAACATGTCATCAATAGGTTTTTCTCGCTAAAGCAAAGCGTTTTTGCTACTTTACAAGAACTCTATGATTTGGTACATGGGACCTGTGGAATCACAATGCTTGTGTCACACATTTACTGAAATGAGTAAATCAGAGTACTTTTCCTGTGTCCCTGAGCCTTCTCGGTGTTGTTTTGTCATACAGAATGTTTCCGTGCCTTCTGGGATTATTGCACATTTCTGCATTCTCTGTCCTCCTGTGCTTTAGCAAAGTGGAAAAATTTGTCAGTCAACACTTAAGTTAAAATTAGATTCAGGAAAACATTCTCCAAATCGAAGAATTATAGTTTTCAATTGAGATTTTAGGGATCTGTCATTGATAGGTGTTTCTCGCCCTGCAATGCTTTTTGGTTCATTACTATAACTCTATGATGCAAAAACATGGGAACTTAGCAATCGCGATGCTTGTGTGACACATTATCTGAAATGAGTAAATCAGAGTACTTTTCCGCTTTCCTGAGCCTTTTCGGTGTTGTTTTGTCATACAGCATGTAGTCGTGTCTTTTTGCTTTTTCCTGCTCTGCAAAGCGTTTTGGTTCATTACTGAGAGTATCTGATTCAGGTACAAGAAAGACTTTGGAATTATTATGCTTTCGAGACACTATGTATGAAGTGAGCAAATCCATGTTATTCCGTGCCCTGAGCCTTTCCGGTGCGATTTTGGCATCCAGCATGTTATTGTTTTGATTTCTTTTATCAGCACCTTCCTGCATTCTCTGTCCTCTTTAGCTATTTCTGCAAAAGCTGTGATGGTTGATCCCTAAAAACGTGAGAAGCTTCCAAATGAAGGAAGGACAGAGAGTTCACATAGAGTTTAAAGTATGATTTAAATAACATGTCATCAATAGGTTTTTCTCGCTAAAGCAAAGCGTTTTTGGTGCTTTACCACGACTCTATGATTAGGTACATGGGACCTGTGGAATCACAATGCTTGTGTCACACATTTACTGAAATGAGTAAATCAGAGTACTTTTCCTGTGTCCCTGAGCCTTCTCGGTGTTGTTTTGTCATACAGAATGTTTCCGTGCCTTCTGGGATTATTGCACATTTCTGCATTCTCTGTCCTCCTGTGCTTTAGCAAAGTGGAAAAATTTGTCAGTCAACACTTGAGTTAAAATTAGATTCAGGAAAACATTCTCCAAATCGAAGAATTATAGTTTTCAATTGTGATTTTAGGGATCTGTCATTGATAGGTGTTTCTCGCCCTGCAATGCTTTTTGGTTCATTACTATAACTCTATGATGCAAAGACGGGGAACTTAGCAATCGCGATGCTTGTGTGACACATTATCTGAAATGAGTAAATCAGAGTACTTTTCCGCTTTCCTGAGCCTTTTTAGTGTTGTTTTGTCATACAGCATGTAGTCGTGTCTTTTTGCTTTTTCCTGCTCTGCAAAGCGTTTTGGTTCATTACTGAGAGTATCTGATTCAGGTACAAGAAAGACTTTGGAATTATTATGCTTTCGAGACACTATGTATGAAGTGAGCAAATCCATGTTATTCCGTGCCCTGAGCCTTTCCGGTGCGATTTTGGCATCCAGCATGTTATTGTTTTGATTTCTTTTATCAGCACCTTTCTGCATTCTCTGTCCTCTTTAGCTATTTCTGCAAAAGCTGTGATGGTTGATCCCTAAAAACGTGAGAAGCTTCCAAATGAAGGAAGGACAGTGAGTTCACATAGAGTTTAAAGTATGATTTAAATAACATGTCATCAATAGGTTTTTCTCGCTAAAGCAAAGCGTTTTTTCTACTTTACAAGAACTCTATGATTTGGTACATGGGGGCTTTGGAATCACAATGCTTGTGTCACACATTTACTGAAATGAGTAAATCAGAGTACTTTTCCTGTGTCCTTGAGCCTTTTCGGTGTTGTTTTGTCATACAGAATGTTTCCGTGACTTCTGGGATTATTGCACATTTCTGCATTCTCTGTCCTCCTGTGCTCTTGCAAAGTGGAAAAATTTGTCAGTCAACACTTGAGTTAAAATTAGATTCAGGAAAACATTCTCCAAATCGAAGAATTATAGTTTTCAATTGTGATTTTAGGGATCTGTCATTGATAGGTGTTTCTCGCCCTGCAATGCGTTTTTGTTTATTACTATGACTCTTCGATGCAGGAACATTGGATTTGTGCAATCGCAATGCTGGTGTGACACATTTTCTGAAATGAATAAATCAGAGTACTTTTCCGCTTTCCTGAGCCTTTTCGGTGTTGTTTTGTCATACAGAATGTTTCCGTGCCTTCTGGGATCATTGCACATTTCTGCATTCTCTGTCCTCCTGTGCTTTTGCAAAGTGGAAAAATTTGTCAGTCAACACTTGAGTTAAAATTAGATTCAGGAAAACATTCTCCAAATCGAAGAATTATAGTTTTCAATTGTGATTTTAGGGATCTGTCATTGATAGGTGTTTCTCGCCCTGCAATGCTTTTTGGTTCATTACTATAACTCTATGATGCAAAGACGGGGAACTTAGCAATCGCGATGCTTGTGTGACACATTATCTGAAATGAGTAAATCAGAGTACTTTTCCGCTTTCCTGAGCCTTTTCGGTGTTGTTTTGTCATACAGCATGTAGTCGTGTCTTTTTGCTTTTTCCTGCTCTGCAAAGCGTTTTGGTTCATTACTGAGAGTATCTGATTCAGGTACAAGAAAGACTTTGGAATTATTATGCTTTCGAGACCCTATGTATGAAGTGAGCAAATCCATGTTATTCCGTGCCCTGAGCCTTTCCGGTGCGATTTTGGCATCCAGCATGTTATTGTTTTGATGTCTTTTATCAGCACCTTTCTGCATTCTCTGTCCTCTTTAGCTATTTCTGCAAAAGCTGTGATGGTTGATCCCTAAAAACGTGAGAAGCTTCCAAATGAAGGAAGGACAGTGAGTTCACATAGAGTTTAAAGTATGATTGAAATAACATGTCATCAATAGGTTTTTCTCGCTAAAGCAAAGCGTTTTTGGTGCTTTACAAGAACTCTATGATTTGGTACATGGGAGCTTTGGAATCACAATGCTTGTGTCTCACATTTACTGAAATGAGTAAATCAGAGTACTTTTCCCGTGTCCTTGAGCCTTTTCGGTGTTGTTTTGTCATACAGAATGTTTCCGTGCCTTCTGGGATCATTGCACATTTCTGCATTCTCTGTCCTCCTGTGCTCTTGCAAAGTTGAAACATTTGTCACTCAACACTTGAGTTTAATCTTAATTCACGAAAACATACTTCAAAATGAAAGAATTATAGTTTTCAATTGTGATTTGAGAGATCTGTCATTGATAAGTGTTTCTCGCCCTGCAATGCTTTTTGGTTTATTACTACGACCTTTCGATGCAGGTACATGGGATTTGTGCAATCACAATGCTTGTATGACATTATTACTGAAATGAGTAAATCCTCTGATTTACTCATTTCAGTAATTATGTACTTTTCCCCTGTCCTGAGCCTTTTCGGTGTTGTTTTGTCATACAGCATGTAGTCGTGTCTTTTTGCTTTTTCCTGCTTTGCAAAGCGTTTTGGTTCATTACTGAGAGTATCTGATTCAGGTACAAGAAAGACTTTGGAATTATTATGCTTTCGAGACACTACTTCTGAAGTGAGCAAATCCACGTTATTCCGTGCCCTGAGCCTTTCTGGTGCGATTTTGGCATCCAGCATGTTATTGTTTTGATTTCTTTGATCAGCACCTTTCTGCATTCTCTGTCCTCTTAAGCTTTTTCTGCAAAAGCTTTGATGGTTGATCCCTAAAAACGTGAGCAGCTTCCAAATTGAAGGAAAGACAGTGAGTTCACATAGAGTTTAAAGTATAATTTAAATAACATGTCATCAATAGGTTTTTCTCGCTTAAAGCAAAGCGTTTTTGGTGCTTTACTAGGACTCTATGATTTGGTACATGGGAGCTTCGGAATCACGATGCTTGTGTCACACATTTACTGAAATGAGTAAATCAGAGTACTTTTCCCGTGTCCTGAGCCTTTTCGGTGTTGTTTTCGCATCCAGCATGTTAATGTTGTGCTCTGTATGATAACTGCACTTTGCTGCATTCTCTGTCCTCTCAAGATTTTTTTCTGCAAAGGCTGTGATAGTTGATCCCTCAAAACGTAAGAAGCTTTCAAATTGAAGGAAAGACAATTGTGAATGAGTTAACATAGAGTTTAAAGTATGATGTAAAAAATATGTCATCAATAGGTTTTTCTCGCTAAAGCAAAGCGTTTTTGGTGCTTAACCACGACTCTTTAATGTAGGTACATGGGAACTTTGCAATCACGATGCTTGTGTGACATACTTACTGAAATGAGTAAATCAGAGTACTTTTCCCATGTCCTGAGCCTTTTCTGTGTTTTTTTTTTTTTTTTTTGTCATACAGAATGTTGTCGTGTCTTTTTCTTTTTCCTGCTTGGCAAAGCGTTTTGGTTCATTACCGAGAGTTTCTGATTCAGGTACAAGAAAGACTTTGGAATTATTATGTTTTCGAGACACTATTTCTGAAATGAGCAATTCAGAGTACAAATCCATGTAATTCCGTGTCCTGAGCCTTTTCGGTGTTGTTTTGGCATACATGATGTTTCTGTGCCTTCTGGGATCATTGTACATTTTTCTGCATGCTCTGTCCTCCTGTGCGCTTGCAAAGTTAAAAAATTTGTCACTCAACACTTGAGTTAAAATTTGATTCAAGAAAACATCCTCTAAACCGAAGAATTATAGTTTTCAACTGTGATTTTAGGGATCTGTCACTGATAGGTGTTTCTCGCCCTGCAATGCGTTTTTGTTTATTACTATGACTCTTCGATGCAGGAACATTGGATTTGTGCAATCGCAATGCTGGTGTGACACATTTTCTGAAATGAATAAATCAGAGTACTTTTCCGCTTTCCTGAGCCTTTTCGGTGTTGTTTTGTCATACAGAATGTTTCCGTGCCTTCTGGGATCATTGCACATTTCTGCATTCTCTGTCCTCCTGTGCTTTTGCAAAGTGGAAAAATTTTTCAGTCAACACTTGAGTTAAAATTAGATTCAGGAAAACATTCTCCAAATCGAAGAATTATAGTTTTCAATTGAGATTTTAGGGATCTGTCATTGATAGGTGTTTCTCGCCCTGCAATGCTTTTTGGTTCATTACTATAACTCTATGATGCAAAGACGGGGAACTTAGCAATCGCGATGCTTGTGTGACACATTATCTGAAATGAGTAAATCAGAGTACTTTTCCGCTTTCCTGAGCCTTTTCGGTGTTGTTTTGTACAGCATGTAGTCGTGTCTTTTTGCTTTTTCCTGCTCTGCAAAGCGTTTTGGTTCATTACTGAGAGTATCTGATTCAGGTACAAGAAAGACTTTGGAATTATTATGCTTTCGAGACACTATGTATGAAGTGAGCAAATCCATGTTATTCCGTGCCCTGAGCCTTTCCGGTGCGATTTTGGCATCCAGCATGTTATTGTTTTGATTTCTTTTATCAGCACCTTCCTGCATTCTCTGTCCTCTTTAGCTATTTCTGCAAAAGCTGTGATGGTTGATCCCTAAAAACGTTAGAAGCTTCCAAATGAAGGAAGGACAGTGAGTTCACATAGAGTTTAAGGTATGATTTAAATAACATGTCATCAATAGGTTTTTCTCGCTAAAGCAAAGCGTTTTTGCTACTTTACAAGAACTCTATGATTTGGTACATGGGACCTGTGGAATCACAATGCTTGTGTCACACATTTACTGAAATGAGTAAATCAGAGTACTTTTCCTGTGTCCCTGAGCCTTCTCGGTGTTGTTTTGTCATACAGAATGTTTCCGTGCCTTCTGGGATTATTGCACATTTCTGCATTCTCTGTCCTCCTGTGCTTTAGCAAAGTGGAAAAATTTGTCAGTCAACACTTAAGTTAAAATTAGATTCAGGAAAACATTCTCCAAATCGAAGAATTATAGTTTTCAATTGTGATTTTAGGGATCTGTCATTGATAGGTGTTTCTCGCCCTGCAATGCTTTTTGGTTCATTACTATAACTCTATGATGCAAAGACGGGGAACTTAGCAATCGCGATGCTTGTGTGACACATTATCTGAAATGAGTAAATCAGAGTACTTTTCCGCTTTCCTGAGCCTTTTTAGTGTTGTTTTGTCATACAGCATGTAGTCGTGTCTTTTTGCTTTTTCCTGCTCTGCAAAGCGTTTTGGTTCATTACTGAGAGTATCTGATTCAGGTACAAGAAAGACTTTGGAATTATTATGCTTTCGAGACACTATGTATGAAGTGAGCAAATCCATGTTATTCCGTGCCCTGAGCCTTTCCGGTGCGATTTTGGCATCCAGCATGTTATTGTTTTGATTTCTTTTATCAGCACCTTCCTGCATTCTCTGTCCTCTTTAGCTATTTCTGCAAAAGCTGTGATGGTTGATCCCTAAAAACGTGAGAAGCTTCCAAATGAAGGAAGGACAGAGAGTTCACATAGAGTTTAAAGTATGATTTAAATAACATGTCATCAATAGGTTTTTCTCGCTAAAGCAAAGCGTTTTTGGTGCTTTACCACGACTCTTTGATTAGGTACATGGGACCTGTGGAATCACAATGCTTGTGTCACACATTTACTGAAATGAGTAAATCAGAGTACTTTTCCTGTGTCCCTGAGCCTTCTCGGTGTTGTTTTGTCATACAGAATGTTTCCGTGCCTTCTGGGATCATTGCACATTTCTGCATTCTCTGTCCTCCTGTGCTTTTGCAAAGTGGAAAAATTTGTCAGTCAACACTTGAGTTAAAATTAGATTCAGGAAAACATTCTCCAAATCGAAGAATTATAGTTTTCAATTGTGATTTTAGGGATCTGTCATTGATAGGTGTTTCTCGCCCTGCAATGCTTTTTGGTTCATTACTATAACTCTATGATGCAAAAACATGGGAACTTAGCAATCGCGATGCTTGTGTGACACATTATCTGAAATGAGTAAATCAGAGTACTTTTCCGCTTTCCTGAGCCTTTTCGGTGTTGTTTTGTCATACAGCATGTAGTCGTGTCTTTTTGCTTTTTCCTGCTCTGCAAAGCGTTTTGGTTCATTACTGAGAGTATCTGATTCAGGTACAAGAAAGACTTTGGAATTATTATGCTTTCGAGACACTATGTATGAAGTGAGCAAATCCATGTTATTCCGTGCCCTGAGCCTTTCCGGTGCGATTTTGGCATCCAGCATGTTATTGTTTTGATTTCTTTTATCAGCACCTTCCTGCATTCTCTGTCCTCTTTAGCTATTTCTGCAAAAGCTGTGATGGTTGATCCCTAAAAACGTGAGAAGCTTCCAAATGAAGGAAGGACAGAGAGTTCACATAGAGTTTAAAGTATGATTTAAATAACATGTCATCAATAGGTTTTTCTCGCTAAAGCAAAGCGTTTTTGGTGCTTTACCACGACTCTATGATTAGGTACATGGGACCTGTGGAATCACAATGCTTGTGTCACACATTTACTGAAATGAGTAAATCAGAGTACTTTTCCTGTGTCCCTGAGCCTTCTCGGTGTTGTTTTGTCATACAGAATGTTTCCGTGCCTTCTGGGATTATTGCACATTTCTGCATTCTCTGTCCTCCTGTGCTTTAGCAAAGTGGAAAAATTTGTCAGTCAACACTTGAGTTAAAATTAGATTCAGGAAAACATTCTCCAAATCGAAGAATTATAGTTTTCAATTGTGATTTTAGGGATCTGTCATTGATAGGTGTTTCTCGCCCTGCAATGCTTTTTGGTTCATTACTATAACTCTATGATGCAAAGACGGGGAACTTAGCAATCGCGATGCTTGTGTGACACATTATCTGAAATGAGTAAATCAGAGTACTTTTCCGCTTTCCTGAGCCTTTTTAGTGTTGTTTTGTCATACAGCATGTAGTCGTGTCTTTTTGCTTTTTCCTGCTCTGCAAAGCGTTTTGGTTCATTACTGAGAGTATCTGATTCAGGTACAAGAAAGACTTTGGAATTATTATGCTTTCGAGACACTATGTATGAAGTGAGCAAATCCATGTTATTCCGTGCCCTGAGCCTTTCCGGTGCGATTTTGGCATCCAGCATGTTATTGTTTTGATTTCTTTTATCAGCACCTTTCTGCATTCTCTGTCCTCTTTAGCTATTTCTGCAAAAGCTGTGATGGTTGATCCCTAAAAACGTGAGAAGCTTCCAAATGAAGGAAGGACAGTGAGTTCACATAGAGTTTAAAGTATGATTTAAATAACATGTCATCAATAGGTTTTTCTCGCTAAAGCAAAGCGTTTTTTCTACTTTACAAGAACTCTATGATTTGGTACATGGGGGCTTTGGAATCACAATGCTTGTGTCACACATTTACTGAAATGAGTAAATCAGAGTACTTTTCCTGTGTCCTTGAGCCTTTTCGGTGTTGTTTTGTCATACAGAATGTTTCCGTGACTTCTGGGATTATTGCACATTTCTGCATTCTCTGTCCTCCTGTGCTCTTGCAAAGTGGAAAAATTTGTCAGTCAACACTTGAGTTAAAATTAGATTCAGGAAAACATTCTCCAAATCGAAGAATTATAGTTTTCAATTGTGATTTTAGGGATCTGTCATTGATAGGTGTTTCTCGCCCTGCAATGCGTTTTTGTTTATTACTATGACTCTTCGATGCAGGAACATTGGATTTGTGCAATCGCAATGCTGGTGTGACACATTTTCTGAAATGAATAAATCAGAGTACTTTTCCGCTTTCCTGAGCCTTTTCGGTGTTGTTTTGTCATACAGAATGTTTCCGTGCCTTCTGGGATCATTGCACATTTCTGCATTCTCTGTCCTCCTGTGCTTTTGCAAAGTGGAAAAATTTGTCAGTCAACACTTGAGTTAAAATTAGATTCAGGAAAACATTCTCCAAATCGAAGAATTATAGTTTTCAATTGTGATTTTAGGGATCTGTCATTGATAGGTGTTTCTCGCCCTGCAATGCTTTTTGGTTCATTACTATAACTCTATGATGCAAAGACGGGGAACTTAGCAATCGCGATGCTTGTGTGACACATTATCTGAAATGAGTAAATCAGAGTACTTTTCCGCTTTCCTGAGCCTTTTCGGTGTTGTTTTGTCATACAGCATGTAGTCGTGTCTTTTTGCTTTTTCCTGCTCTGCAAAGCGTTTTGGTTCATTACTGAGAGTATCTGATTCAGGTACAAGAAAGACTTTGGAATTATTATGCTTTCGAGACCCTATGTATGAAGTGAGCAAATCCATGTTATTCCGTGCCCTGAGCCTTTCCGGTGCGATTTTGGCATCCAGCATGTTATTGTTTTGATGTCTTTTATCAGCACCTTTCTGCATTCTCTGTCCTCTTTAGCTATTTCTGCAAAAGCTGTGATGGTTGATCCCTAAAAACGTGAGAAGCTTCCAAATGAAGGAAGGACAGTGAGTTCACATAGAGTTTAAAGTATGATTGAAATAACATGTCATCAATAGGTTTTTCTCGCTAAAGCAAAGCGTTTTTGGTGCTTTACAAGAACTCTATGATTTGGTACATGGGAGCTTTGGAATCACAATGCTTGTGTCTCACATTTACTGAAATGAGTAAATCAGAGTACTTTTCCCGTGTCCTTGAGCCTTTTCGGTGTTGTTTTGTCATACAGAATGTTTCCGTGCCTTCTGGGATCATTGCACATTTCTGCATTCTCTGTCCTCCTGTGCTCTTGCAAAGTTGAAACATTTGTCACTCAACACTTGAGTTTAATCTTAATTCACGAAAACATACTTCAAAATGAAAGAATTATAGTTTTCAATTGTGATTTGAGAGATCTGTCATTGATAAGTGTTTCTCGCCCTGCAATGCTTTTTGGTTTATTACTACGACCTTTCGATGCAGGTACATGGGATTTGTGCAATCACAATGCTTGTATGACATTATTACTGAAATGAGTAAATCCTCTGATTTACTCATTTCAGTAATTATGTACTTTTCCCCTGTCCTGAGCCTTTTCGGTGTTGTTTTGTCATACAGCATGTAGTCGTGTCTTTTTGCTTTTTCCTGCTTTGCAAAGCGTTTTGGTTCATTACTGAGAGTATCTGATTCAGGTACAAGAAAGACTTTGGAATTATTATGCTTTCGAGACACTACTTCTGAAGTGAGCAAATCCACGTTATTCCGTGCCCTGAGCCTTTCTGGTGCGATTTTGGCATCCAGCATGTTATTGTTTTGATTTCTTTGATCAGCACCTTTCTGCATTCTCTGTCCTCTTAAGCTTTTTCTGCAAAAGCTTTGATGGTTGATCCCTAAAAACGTGAGCAGCTTCCAAATTGAAGGAAAGACAGTGAGTTCACATAGAGTTTAAAGTATAATTTAAATAACATGTCATCAATAGGTTTTTCTCGCTTAAAGCAAAGCGTTTTTGGTGCTTTACTAGGACTCTATGATTTGGTACATGGGAGCTTCGGAATCACGATGCTTGTGTCACACATTTACTGAAATGAGTAAATCAGAGTACTTTTCCCGTGTCCTGAGCCTTTTCGGTGTTGTTTTCGCATCCAGCATGTTAATGTTGTGCTCTGTATGATAACTGCACTTTGCTGCATTCTCTGTCCTCTCAAGATTTTTTTCTGCAAAGGCTGTGATAGTTGATCCCTCAAAACGTAAGAAGTTTTCAAATTGAAGGAAAGACAATTGTGAATGAGTTAACATAGAGTTTAAAGTATGATGTAAAAAATATGTCATCAATAGGTTTTTCTCGCTAAAGCAAAGCGTTTTTGGTGCTTAACCACGACTCTTTAATGTAGGTACATGGGAACTTTGCAATCACGATGCTTGTGTGACATACTTACTGAAATGAGTAAATCAGAGTACTTTTCCCATGTCCTGAGCCTTTTCTGTGTTTTTTTTTTTTTTTGTCATACAGAATGTTGTCGTGTCTTTTTCTTTTTCCTGCTTGGCAAAGCGTTTTGGTTCATTACCGAGAGTTTCTGATTCAGGTACAAGAAAGACTTTGGAATTATTATGTTTTCGAGACACTATTTCTGAAATGAGCAATTCAGAGTACAAATCCATGTAATTCCGTGTCCTGAGCCTTTTCGGTGTTGTTTTGGCATACATGATGTTTCTGTGCCTTCTGGGATCATTGTACATTTTTCTGCATGCTCTGTCCTCCTGTGCGCTTGCAAAGTTAAAAAATTTGTCACTCAACACTTGAGTTAAAATTTGATTCAAGAAAACATCCTCTAAACCGAAGAATTATAGTTTTCAACTGTGATTTTAGGGATCTGTCACTGATAGGTGTTTCTCGCCCTGCAATGCGTTTTTGTTTATTACTATGACTCTTCGATGCAGGAACATTGGATTTGTGCAATCGCAATGCTGGTGTGACACATTTTCTGAAATGAATAAATCAGAGTACTTTTCCGCTTTCCTGAGCCTTTTCGGTGTTGTTTTGTCATACAGAATGTTTCCGTGCCTTCTGGGATCATTGCACATTTCTGCATTCTCTGTCCTCCTGTGCTTTTGCAAAGTGGAAAAATTTTTCAGTCAACACTTGAGTTAAAATTAGATTCAGGAAAACATTCTCCAAATCGAAGAATTATAGTTTTCAATTGAGATTTTAGGGATCTGTCATTGATAGGTGTTTCTCGCCCTGCAATGCTTTTTGGTTCATTACTATAACTCTATGATGCAAAGACGGGGAACTTAGCAATCGCGATGCTTGTGTGACACATTATCTGAAATGAGTAAATCAGAGTACTTTTCCGCTTTCCTGAGCCTTTTCGGTGTTGTTTTGTACAGCATGTAGTCGTGTCTTTTTGCTTTTTCCTGCTCTGCAAAGCGTTTTGGTTCATTACTGAGAGTATCTGATTCAGGTACAAGAAAGACTTTGGAATTATTATGCTTTCGAGACACTATGTATGAAGTGAGCAAATCCATGTTATTCCGTGCCCTGAGCCTTTCCGGTGCGATTTTGGCATCCAGCATGTTATTGTTTTGATTTCTTTTATCAGCACCTTCCTGCATTCTCTGTCCTCTTTAGCTATTTCTGCAAAAGCTGTGATGGTTGATCCCTAAAAACGTTAGAAGCTTCCAAATGAAGGAAGGACAGTGAGTTCACATAGAGTTTAATGTATGATTTAAATAACATGTCATCAATAGGTTTTTCTCGCTAAAGCAAAGCGTTTTTGCTACTTTACAAGAACTCTATGATTTGGTACATGGGACCTGTGGAATCACAATGCTTGTGTCACACATTTACTGAAATGAGTAAATCAGAGTACTTTTCCTGTGTCCCTGAGCCTTCTCGGTGTTGTTTTGTCATACAGAATGTTTCCGTGCCTTCTGGGATTATTGCACATTTCTGCATTCTCTGTCCTCCTGTGCTTTAGCAAAGTGGAAAAATTTGTCAGTCAACACTTAAGTTAAAATTAGATTCAGGAAAACATTCTCCAAATCGAAGAATTATAGTTTTCAATTGTGATTTTAGGGATCTGTCATTGATAGGTGTTTCTCGCCCTGCAATGCTTTTTGGTTCATTACTATAACTCTATGATGCAAAGACGGGGAACTTAGCAATCGCGATGCTTGTGTGACACATTATCTGAAATGAGTAAATCAGAGTACTTTTCCGCTTTCCTGAGCCTTTTTAGTGTTGTTTTGTCATACAGCATGTAGTCGTGTCTTTTTGCTTTTTCCTGCTCTGCAAAGCGTTTTGGTTCATTACTGAGAGTATCTGATTCAGGTACAAGAAAGACTTTGGAATTATTATGCTTTCGAGACACTATGTATGAAGTGAGCAAATCCATGTTATTCCGTGCCCTGAGCCTTTCCGGTGCGATTTTGGCATCCAGCATGTTATTGTTTTGATTTCTTTTATCAGCACCTTCCTGCATTCTCTGTCCTCTTTAGCTATTTCTGCAAAAGCTGTGATGGTTGATCCCTAAAAACGTGAGAAGCTTCCAAATGAAGGAAGGACAGAGAGTTCACATAGAGTTTAAAGTATGATTTAAATAACATGTCATCAATAGGTTTTTCTCGCTAAAGCAAAGCGTTTTTGGTGCTTTACCACGACTCTTTGATTAGGTACATGGGACCTGTGGAATCACAATGCTTGTGTCACACATTTACTGAAATGAGTAAATCAGAGTACTTTTCCTGTGTCCCTGAGCCTTCTCGGTGTTGTTTTGTCATACAGAATGTTTCCGTGCCTTCTGGGATCATTGCACATTTCTGCATTCTCTGTCCTCCTGTGCTTTTGCAAAGTGGAAAAATTTGTCAGTCAACACTTGAGTTAAAATTAGATTCAGGAAAACATTCTCCAAATCGAAGAATTATAGTTTTCAATTGTGATTTTAGGGATCTGTCATTGATAGGTGTTTCTCGCCCTGCAATGCTTTTTGGTTCATTACTATAACTCTATGATGCAAAAACATGGGAACTTAGCAATCGCGATGCTTGTGTGACACATTATCTGAAATGAGTAAATCAGAGTACTTTTCCGCTTTCCTGAGCCTTTTCGGTGTTGTTTTGTCATACAGCATGTAGTCGTGTCTTTTTGCTTTTTCCTGCTCTGCAAAGCGTTTTGGTTCATTACTGAGAGTATCTGATTCAGGTACAAGAAAGACTTTGGAATTATTATGCTTTCGAGACACTATGTATGAAGTGAGCAAATCCATGTTATTCCGTGCCCTGAGCCTTTCCGGTGCGATTTTGGCATCCAGCATGTTATTGTTTTGATTTCTTTTATCAGCACCTTCCTGCATTCTCTGTCCTCTTTAGCTATTCCTGCAAAAGCTGTGATGGTTGATCCCTAAAAACGTGAGAAGCTTCCAAATGAAGGAAGGACAGAGAGTTCACATAGAGTTTAAAGTATGATTTAAATAACATGTCATCAATAGGTTTTTCTCGCTAAAGCAAAGCGTTTTTGGTGCTTTACCACGACTCTATGATTAGGTACATGGGACCTGTGGAATCACAATGCTTGTGTCACACATTTACTGAAATGAGTAAATCAGAGTACTTTTCCTGTGTCCCTGAGCCTTCTCGGTGTTGTTTTGTCATACAGAATGTTTCCGTGCCTTCTGGGATTATTGCACATTTCTGCATTCTCTGTCCTCCTGTGCTTTAGCAAAGTGGAAAAATTTGTCAGTCAACACTTAAGTTAAAATTAGATTCAGGAAAACATTCTCCAAATCGAAGAATTATAGTTTTCAATTGTGATTTTAGGGATCTGTCATTGATAGGTGTTTCTCGCCATGCAATGCTTTTTGGTTCATTACTATAACTCTATGATGCAAAGACGGGGAACTTAGCAATCGCGATGCTTGTGTGACACATTATCTGAAATGAGTAAATCAGAGTACTTTTCCGCTTTCCTGAGCCTTTTTAGTGTTGTTTTGTCATACAGCATGTAGTCGTGTCTTTTTGCTTTTTCCTGCTCTGCAAAGCGTTTTGGTTCATTACTGAGAGTATCTGATTCAGGTACAAGAAAGACTTTGGAATTATTATGCTTTCGAGACACTATGTATGAAGTGAGCAAATCCATGTTATTCCGTGCCCTGAGCCTTTCCGGTGCGATTTTGGCATCCAGCATGTTATTGTTTTGATTTCTTTTATCAGCACCTTTCTGCATTCTCTGTCCTCTTTAGCTATTTCTGCAAAAGCTGTGATGGTTGATCCCTAAAAACGTGAGAAGCTTCCAAATGAAGGAAGGACAGTGAGTTCACATAGAGTTTAAAGTATGATTTAAATAACATGTCATCAATAGGTTTTTCTCGCTAAAGCAAAGCGTTTTTTCTACTTTACAAGAACTCTATGATTTGGTACATGGGGGCTTTGGAATCACAATGCTTGTGTCACACATTTACTGAAATGAGTAAATC
This sequence comes from Halichoeres trimaculatus, assembly GCF_033239565.1. Taxonomy (NCBI): domain Eukaryota; kingdom Metazoa; phylum Chordata; class Actinopteri; order Labriformes; family Labridae; genus Halichoeres; species Halichoeres trimaculatus. Next base: position 1,864,955 of record NW_027437188.1, on the reverse strand, counting down.
AGAGTACTTTTCCTGTGTCCTTGAGCCTTTTCGGTGTTGTTTTGTCATACAGAATGTTTCCGTGCCTTCTGGGATTATTGCACATTTCTGCATTCTCTGTCCTCCTGTGCTCTTGCAAAGTGGAAAAATTTGTCAGTCAACACTTGAGTTAAAATTAGATTCAGGAAAACATTCTCCAAATCGAAGAATTATAGTTTTCAATTGTGATTTTAGGGATCTGTCATTGATAGGTGTTTCTCGCCCTGCAATGCGTTTTTGTTTATTACTATGACTCTTCGATGCAGGAACATTGGATTTGTGCAATCGCAATGCTGGTGTGACACATTTTCTGAAATGAATAAATCAGAGTACTTTTCCGCTTTCCTGAGCCTTTTCGGTGTTGTTTTGTCATACAGAATGTTTCCGTGCCTTCTGGGATCATTGCACATTTCTGCATTCTCTGTCCTCCTGTGCTTTTGCAAAGTGGAAAAATTTGTCAGTCAACACTTGAGTTAAAATTAGATTCAGGAAAACATTCTCCAAATCGAAGAATTATAGTTTTCAATTGTGATTTTAGGGATCTGTCATTGATAGGTGTTTCTCGCCCTGCAATGCTTTTTGGTTCATTACTATAACTCTATGATGCAAAGACGGGGAACTTAGCAATCGCGATGCTTGTGTGACACATTATCTGAAATGAGTAAATCAGAGTACTTTTCCGCTTTCCTGAGCCTTTTCGGTGTTGTTTTGTCATACAGCATGTAGTCGTGTCTTTTTGCTTTTTCCTGCTCTGCAAAGCGTTTTGGTTCATTACTGAGAGTATCTGATTCAGGTACAAGAAAGACTTTGGAATTATTATGCTTTCGAGACCCTATGTATGAAGTGAGCAAATCCATGTTATTCCGTGCCCTGAGCCTTTCCGGTGCGATTTTGGCATCCAGCATGTTATTGTTTTGATGTCTTTTATCAGCACCTTTCTGCATTCTCTGTCCTCTTTAGCTATTTCTGCAAAAGCTGTGATGGTTGATCCCTAAAAACGTTAGAAGCTTCCAAATGAAGGAAGGACAGTGAGTTCACATAGAGTTTAAGGTATGATTTAAATAACATGTCATCAATAGGTTTTTCTCGCTAAAGCAAAGCGTTTTTGCTACTTTACAAGAACTCTATGATTTGGTACATGGGACCTGTGGAATCACAATGCTTGTGTCACACATTTACTGAAATGAGTAAATCAGAGTACTTTTCCTGTGTCCCTGAGCCTTCTCGGTGTTGTTTTGTCATACAGAATGTTTCCGTGCCTTCTGGGATTATTGCACATTTCTGCATTCTCTGTCCTCCTGTGCTTTAGCAAAGTGGAAAAATTTGTCAGTCAACACTTAAGTTAAAATTAGATTCAGGAAAACATTCTCCAAATCGAAGAATTATAGTTTTCAATTGTGATTTTAGGGATCTGTCATTGATAGGTGTTTCTCGCCCTGCAATGCTTTTTGGTTCATTACTATAACTCTATGATGCAAAGACGGGGAACTTAGCAATCGCGATGCTTGTGTGACACATTATCTGAAATGAGTAAATCAGAGTACTTTTCCGCTTTCCTGAGCCTTTTTAGTGTTGTTTTGTCATACAGCATGTAGTCGTGTCTTTTTGCTTTTTCCTGCTCTGCAAAGCGTTTTGGTTCATTACTGAGAGTATCTGATTCAGGTACAAGAAAGACTTTGGAATTATTATGCTTTCGAGACACTATGTATGAAGTGAGCAAATCCATGTTATTCCGTGCCCTGAGCCTTTCCGGTGCGATTTTGGCATCCAGCATGTTATTGTTTTGATTTCTTTTATCAGCACCTTCCTGCATTCTCTGTCCTCTTTAGCTATTTCTGCAAAAGCTGTGATGGTTGATCCCTAAAAACGTGAGAAGCTTCCAAATGAAGGAAGGACAGAGAGTTCACATAGAGTTTAAAGTATGATTTAAATAACATGTCATCAATAGGTTTTTCTCGCTAAAGCAAAGCGTTTTTGGTGCTTTACCACGACTCTTTGATTAGGTACATGGGACCTGTGGAATCACAATGCTTGTGTCACACATTTACTGAAATGAGTAAATCAGAGTACTTTTCCTGTGTCCCTGAGCCTTCTCGGTGTTGTTTTGTCATACAGAATGTTTCCGTGCCTTCTGGGATCATTGCACATTTCTGCATTCTCTGTCCTCCTGTGCTTTTGCAAAGTGGAAAAATTTGTCAGTCAACACTTGAGTTAAAATTAGATTCAGGAAAACATTCTCCAAATCGAAGAATTATAGTTTTCAATTGTGATTTTAGGGATCTGTCATTGATAGGTGTTTCTCGCCCTGCAATGCTTTTTGGTTCATTACTATAACTCTATGATGCAAAAACATGGGAACTTAGCAATCGCGATGCTTGTGTGACACATTATCTGAAATGAGTAAATCAGAGTACTTTTCCGCTTTCCTGAGCCTTTTCGGTGTTGTTTTGTCATACAGCATGTAGTCGTGTCTTTTTGCTTTTTCCTGCTCTGCAAAGCGTTTTGGTTCATTACTGAGAGTATCTGATTCAGGTACAAGAAAGACTTTGGAATTATTATGCTTTCGAGACACTATGTATGAAGTGAGCAAATCCATGTTATTCCGTGCCCTGAGCCTTTCCGGTGCGATTTTGGCATCCAGCATGTTATTGTTTTGATTTCTTTTATCAGCACCTTCCTGCATTCTCTGTCCTCTTTAGCTATTCCTGCAAAAGCTGTGATGGTTGATCCCTAAAAACGTGAGAAGCTTCCAAATGAAGGAAGGACAGAGAGTTCACATAGAGTTTAAAGTATGATTTAAATAACATGTCATCAATAGGTTTTTCTCGCTAAAGCAAAGCGTTTTTGGTGCTTTACCACGACTCTATGATTAGGTACATGGGACCTGTGGAATCACAATGCTTGTGTCACACATTTACTGAAATGAGTAAATCAGAGTACTTTTCCTGTGTCCCTGAGCCTTCTCGGTGTTGTTTTGTCATACAGAATGTTTCCGTGCCTTCTGGGATTATTGCACATTTCTGCATTCTCTGTCCTCCTGTGCTTTAGCAAAGTGGAAAAATTTGTCAGTCAACACTTAAGTTAAAATTAGATTCAGGAAAACATTCTCCAAATCGAAGAATTATAGTTTTCAATTGTGATTTTAGGGATCTGTCATTGATAGGTGTTTCTCGCCATGCAATGCTTTTTGGTTCATTACTATAACTCTATGATGCAAAGACGGGGAACTTAGCAATCGCGATGCTTGTGTGACACATTATCTGAAATGAGTAAATCAGAGTACTTTTCCGCTTTCCTGAGCCTTTTTAGTGTTGTTTTGTCATACAGCATGTAGTCGTGTCTTTTTGCTTTTTCCTGCTCTGCAAAGCGTTTTGGTTCATTACTGAGAGTATCTGATTCAGGTACAAGAAAGACTTTGGAATTATTATGCTTTCGAGACACTATGTATGAAGTGAGCAAATCCATGTTATTCCGTGCCCTGAGCCTTTCCGGTGCGATTTTGGCATCCAGCATGTTATTGTTTTGATTTCTTTTATCAGCACCTTTCTGCATTCTCTGTCCTCTTTAGCTATTTCTGCAAAAGCTGTGATGGTTGATCCCTAAAAACGTGAGAAGCTTCCAAATGAAGGAAGGACAGTGAGTTCACATAGAGTTTAAAGTATGATTTAAATAACATGTCATCAATAGGTTTTTCTCGCTAAAGCAAAGCGTTTTTTCTACTTTACAAGAACTCTATGATTTGGTACATGGGGGCTTTGGAATCACAATGCTTGTGTCACACATTTACTGAAATGAGTAAATCAGAGTACTTTTCCTGTGTCCTTGAGCCTTTTCGGTGTTGTTTTGTCATACAGAATGTTTCCGTGCCTTCTGGGATTATTGCACATTTCTGCATTCTCTGTCCTCCTGTGCTCTTGCAAAGTGGAAAAATTTGTCAGTCAACACTTGAGTTAAAATTAGATTCAGGAAAACATTCTCCAAATCGAAGAATTATAGTTTTCAATTGTGATTTTAGGGATCTGTCATTGATAGGTGTTTCTCGCCCTGCAATGCGTTTTTGTTTATTACTATGACTCTTCGATGCAGGAACATTGGATTTGTGCAATCGCAATGCTGGTGTGACACATTTTCTGAAATGAATAAATCAGAGTACTTTTCCGCTTTCCTGAGCCTTTTCGGTGTTGTTTTGTCATACAGAATGTTTCCGTGCCTTCTGGGATCATTGCACATTTCTGCATTCTCTGTCCTCCTGTGCTTTTGCAAAGTGGAAAAATTTGTCAGTCAACACTTGAGTTAAAATTAGATTCAGGAAAACATTCTCCAAATCGAAGAATTATAGTTTTCAATTGTGATTTTAGGGATCTGTCATTGATAGGTGTTTCTCGCCCTGCAATGCTTTTTGGTTCATTACTATAACTCTATGATGCAAAGACGGGGAACTTAGCAATCGCGATGCTTGTGTGACACATTATCTGAAATGAGTAAATCAGAGTACTTTTCCGCTTTCCTGAGCCTTTTCGGTGTTGTTTTGTCATACAGCATGTAGTCGTGTCTTTTTGCTTTTTCCTGCTCTGCAAAGCGTTTTGGTTCATTACTGAGAGTATCTGATTCAGGTACAAGAAAGACTTTGGAATTATTATGCTTTCGAGACCCTATGTATGAAGTGAGCAAATCCATGTTATTCCGTGCCCTGAGCCTTTCCGGTGCGATTTTGGCATCCAGCATGTTATTGTTTTGATGTCTTTTATCAGCACCTTTCTGCATTCTCTGTCCTCTTTAGCTATTTCTGCAAAAGCTGTGATGGTTGATCCCTAAAAACGTGAGAAGCTTCCAAATGAAGGAAGGACAGTGAGTTCACATAGAGTTTAAAGTATGATTGAAATAACATGTCATCAATAGGTTTTTCTCGCTAAAGCAAAGCGTTTTTGGTGCTTTACAAGAACTCTATGATTTGGTACATGGGAGCTTTGGAATCACAATGCTTGTGTCTCACATTTACTGAAATGAGTAAATCAGAGTACTTTTCCCGTGTCCTTGAGCCTTTTCGGTGTTGTTTTGTCATACAGAATGTTTCCGTGCCTTCTGGGATCATTGCACATTTCTGCATTCTCTGTCCTCCTGTGCTCTTGCAAAGTTGAAACATTTGTCACTCAACACTTGAGTTTAATCTTAATTCACGAAAACATACTTCAAAATGAAAGAATTATAGTTTTCAATTGTGATTTGAGAGATCTGTCATTGATAAGTGTTTCTCGCCCTGCAATGCTTTTTGGTTTATTACTACGACCTTTCGATGCAGGTACATGGGATTTGTGCAATCACAATGCTTGTATGACATTATTACTGAAATGAGTAAATCCTCTGATTTACTCATTTCAGTAATTATGTACTTTTCCCCTGTCCTGAGCCTTTTCGGTGTTGTTTTGTCATACAGCATGTAGTCGTGTCTTTTTGCTTTTTCCTGCTTTGCAAAGCGTTTTGGTTCATTACTGAGAGTATCTGATTCAGGTACAAGAAAGACTTTGGAATTATTATGCTTTCGAGACACTACTTCTGAAGTGAGCAAATCCACGTTATTCCGTGCCCTGAGCCTTTCTGGTGCGATTTTGGCATCCAGCATGTTATTGTTTTGATTTCTTTGATCAGCACCTTTCTGCATTCTCTGTCCTCTTAAGCTTTTTCTGCAAAAGCTTTGATGGTTGATCCCTAAAAACGTGAGCAGCTTCCAAATTGAAGGAAAGACAGTGAGTTCACATAGAGTTTAAAGTATAATTTAAATAACATGTCATCAATAGGTTTTTCTCGCTTAAAGCAAAGCGTTTTTGGTGCTTTACTAGGACTCTATGATTTGGTACATGGGAGCTTCGGAATCACGATGCTTGTGTCACACATTTACTGAAATGAGTAAATCAGAGTACTTTTCCCGTGTCCTGAGCCTTTTCGGTGTTGTTTTCGCATCCAGCATGTTAATGTTGTGCTCTGTATGATAACTGCACTTTGCTGCATTCTCTGTCCTCTCAAGATTTTTTTCTGCAAAGGCTGTGATAGTTGATCCCTCAAAACGTAAGAAGCTTTCAAATTGAAGGAAAGACAATTGTGAATGAGTTAACATAGAGTTTAAAGTATGATGTAAAAAATATGTCATCAATAGGTTTTTCTCGCTAAAGCAAAGCGTTTTTGGTGCTTAACCACGACTCTTTAATGTAGGTACATGGGAACTTTGCAATCACGATGCTTGTGTGACATACTTACTGAAATGAGTAAATCAGAGTACTTTTCCCATGTCCTGAGCCTTTTCTGTGTTTTTTTTTTTTTTTTTGTCATACAGAATGTTGTCGTGTCTTTTTCTTTTTCCTGCTTGGCAAAGCGTTTTGGTTCATTACCGAGAGTTTCTGATTCAGGTACAAGAAAGACTTTGGAATTATTATGTTTTCGAGACACTATTTCTGAAATGAGCAATTCAGAGTACAAATCCATGTAATTCCGTGTCCTGAGCCTTTTCGGTGTTGTTTTGGCATACATGATGTTTCTGTGCCTTCTGGGATCATTGTACATTTTTCTGCATGCTCTGTCCTCCTGTGCGCTTGCAAAGTTAAAAAATTTGTCACTCAACACTTGAGTTAAAATTTGATTCAAGAAAACATCCTCTAAACCGAAGAATTATAGTTTTCAACTGTGATTTTAGGGATCTGTCACTGATAGGTGTTTCTCGCCCTGCAATGCGTTTTTGTTTATTACTATGACTCTTCGATGCAGGAACATTGGATTTGTGCAATCGCAATGCTGGTGTGACACATTTTCTGAAATGAATAAATCAGAGTACTTTTCCGCTTTCCTGAGCCTTTTCGGTGTTGTTTTGTCATACAGAATGTTTCCGTGCCTTCTGGGATCATTGCACATTTCTGCATTCTCTGTCCTCCTGTGCTTTTGCAAAGTGGAAAAATTTTTCAGTCAACACTTGAGTTAAAATTAGATTCAGGAAAACATTCTCCAAATCGAAGAATTATAGTTTTCAATTGAGATTTTAGGGATCTGTCATTGATAGGTGTTTCTCGCCCTGCAATGCTTTTTGGTTCATTACTATAACTCTATGATGCAAAGACGGGGAACTTAGCAATCGCGATGCTTGTGTGACACATTATCTGAAATGAGTAAATCAGAGTACTTTTCCGCTTTCCTGAGCCTTTTCGGTGTTGTTTTGTACAGCATGTAGTCGTGTCTTTTTGCTTTTTACTGCTCTGCAAAGCGTTTTGGTTCATTACTGAGAGTATCTGATTCAGGTACAAGAAAGACTTTGGAATTATTATGCTTTCGAGACACTATGTATGAAGTGAGCAAATCCATGTTATTCCGTGCCCTGAGCCTTTCCGGTGCGATTTTGGCATCCAGCATGTTATTGTTTTGATTTCTTTTATCAGCACCTTCCTGCATTCTCTGTCCTCTTTAGCTATTTCTGCAAAAGCTGTGATGGTTGATCCCTAAAAACGTTAGAAGCTTCCAAATGAAGGAAGGACAGTGAGTTCACATAGAGTTTAAGGTATGATTTAAATAACATGTCATCAATAGGTTTTTCTCGCTAAAGCAAAGCGTTTTTGCTACTTTACAAGAACTCTATGATTTGGTACATGGGACCTGTGGAATCACAATGCTTGTGTCACACATTTACTGAAATGAGTAAATCAGAGTACTTTTCCTGTGTCCCTGAGCCTTCTCGGTGTTGTTTTGTCATACAGAATGTTTCCGTGCCTTCTGGGATTATTGCACATTTCTGCATTCTCTGTCCTCCTGTGCTTTAGCAAAGTGGAAAAATTTGTCAGTCAACACTTAAGTTAAAATTAGATTCAGGAAAACATTCTCCAAATCGAAGAATTATAGTTTTCAATTGTGATTTTAGGGATCTGTCATTGATAGGTGTTTCTCGCCCTGCAATGCTTTTTGGTTCATTACTATAACTCTATGATGCAAAGACGGGGAACTTAGCAATCGCGATGCTTGTGTGACACATTATCTGAAATGAGTAAATCAGAGTACTTTTCCGCTTTCCTGAGCCTTTTTAGTGTTGTTTTGTCATACAGCATGTAGTCGTGTCTTTTTGCTTTTTCCTGCTCTGCAAAGCGTTTTGGTTCATTACTGAGAGTATCTGATTCAGGTACAAGAAAGACTTTGGAATTATTATGCTTTCGAGACACTATGTATGAAGTGAGCAAATCCATGTTATTCCGTGCCCTGAGCCTTTCCGGTGCGATTTTGGCATCCAGCATGTTATTGTTTTGATTTCTTTTATCAGCACCTTCCTGCATTCTCTGTCCTCTTTAGCTATTTCTGCAAAAGCTGTGATGGTTGATCCCTAAAAACGTGAGAAGCTTCCAAATGAAGGAAGGACAGAGAGTTCACATAGAGTTTAAAGTATGATTTAAATAACATGTCATCAATAGGTTTTTCTCGCTAAAGCAAAGCGTTTTTGGTGCTTTACCACGACTCTTTGATTAGGTACATGGGACCTGTGGAATCACAATGCTTGTGTCACACATTTACTGAAATGAGTAAATCAGAGTACTTTTCCTGTGTCCCTGAGCCTTCTCGGTGTTGTTTTGTCATACAGAATGTTTCCGTGCCTTCTGGGATCATTGCACATTTCTGCATTCTCTGTCCTCCTGTGCTTTTGCAAAGTGGAAAAATTTGTCAGTCAACACTTGAGTTAAAATTAGATTCAGGAAAACATTCTCCAAATCGAAGAATTATAGTTTTCAATTGAGATTTTAGGGATCTGTCATTGATAGGTGTTTCTCGCCCTGCAATGCTTTTTGGTTCATTACTATAACTCTATGATGCAAAGACGGGGAACTTAGCAATCGCGATACTTGTGTGACACATTATCTGAAATGAGTAAATCAGAGTACTTTTCCGCTTTCCTGAGCCTTTTCGGTGTTGTTTTGTACAGCATGTAGTCGTGTCTTTTTGCTTTTTCCTGCTCTGCAAAGCGTTTTGGTTCATTACTGAGAGTATCTGATTCAGGTACAAGAAAGACTTTGGAATTATTATGCTTTCGAGACACTATGTATGAAGTGAGCAAATCCATGTTATTCCGTGCCCTGAGCCTTTCCGGTGCGATTTTGGCATCCAGCATGTTATTGTTTTGATTTCTTTTATCAGCACCTTCCTGCATTCTCTGTCCTCTTTAGCTATTTCTGCAAAAGCTGTGATGGTTGATCCCTAAAAACGTTAGAAGCTTCCAAATGAAGGAAGGACAGTGAGTTCACATAGAGTTTAAAGTATGATTTAAATAACATGTCATCAATAGGTTTTTCTCGCTAAAGCAAAGCGTTTTTTCTACTTTACAAGAACTCTATGATTTGGTACATGGGGGCTTTGGAATCACAATGCTTGTGTCACACATTTACTGAAATGAGTAAATCAGAGTACTTTTCCTGTGTCCTTGAGCCTTTTCGGTGTTGTTTTGTCATACAGAATGTTTCCGTGACTTCTGGGATTATTGCACATTTCTGCATTCTCTGTCCTCCTGTGCTCTTGCAAAGTGGAAAAATTTGTCAGTCAACACTTGAGTTAAAATTAGATTCAGGAAAACATTCTCCAAATCGAAGAATTATAGTTTTCAATTGTGATTTTAGGGATCTGTCATTGATAGGTGTTTCTCGCCCTGCAATGCGTTTTTGTTTATTACTATGACTCTTCGATGCAGGAACATTGGATTTGTGCAATCGCAATGCTGGTGTGACACATTTTCTGAAATGAATAAATCAGAGTACTTTTCCGCTTTCCTGAGCCTTTTCGGTGTTGTTTTGTCATACAGAATGTTTCCGTGCCTTCTGGGATCATTGCACATTTCTGCATTCTCTGTCCTCCTGTGCTTTTGCAAAGTGGAAAAATTTGTCAGTCAACACTTGAGTTAAAATTAGATTCAGGAAAACATTCTCCAAATCGAAGAATTATAGTTTTCAATTGTGATTTTAGGGATCTGTCATTGATAGGTGTTTCTCGCCCTGCAATGCTTTTTGGTTCATTACTATAACTCTATGATGCAAAGACGGGGAACTTAGCAATCGCGATGCTTGTGTGACACATTATCTGAAATGAGTAAATCAGAGTACTTTTCCGCTTTCCTGAGCCTTTTCGGTGTTGTTTTGTCATACAGCATGTAGTCGTGTCTTTTTGCTTTTTCCTGCTCTGCAAAGCGTTTTGGTTCATTACTGAGAGTATCTGATTCAGGTACAAGAAAGACTTTGGAATTATTATGCTTTCGAGACCCTATGTATGAAGTGAGCAAATCCATGTTATTCCGTGCCCTGAGCCTTTCCGGTGCGATTTTGGCATCCAGCATGTTATTGTTTTGATGTCTTTTATCAGCACCTTTCTGCATTCTCTGTCCTCTTTAGCTATTTCTGCAAAAGCTGTGATGGTTGATCCCTAAAAACGTGAGAAGCTTCCAAATGAAGGAAGGACAGTGAGTTCACATAGAGTTTAAAGTATGATTTAAATAACATGTCATCAATAGGTTTTTCTCGCTAAAGCAAAGCGTTTTTGGTGCTTTACAAGAACTCTATGATTTGGTACATGGGAGCTTTGGAATCACAATGCTTGTGTCTCACATTTACTGAAATGAGTAAATCAGAGTACTTTTCCCGTGTCCTTGAGCCTTTTCGGTGTTGTTTTGTCATACAGAATGTTTCCGTGCCTTCTGGGATCATTGCACATTTCTGCATTCTCTGTCCTCCTGTGCTCTTGCAAAGTTGAAACATTTGTCACTCAACACTTGAGTTTAATCTTAATTCACGAAAACATACTTCAAAATGAAAGAATTATAGTTTTCAATTGTGATTTGAGAGATCTGTCATTGATAAGTGTTTCTCGCCCTGCAATGCTTTTTGGTTTATTACTACGACCTTTCGATGCAGGTACATGGGATTTGTGCAATCACAATGCTTGTATGACATTATTACTGAAATGAGTAAATCCTCTGATTTACTCATTTCAGTAATTATGTACTTTTCCCCTGTCCTGAGCCTTTTCGGTGTTGTTTTGTCATACAGCATGTAGTCGTGTCTTTTTGCTTTTTCCTGCTTTGCAAAGCGTTTTGGTTCATTACTGAGAGTATCTGATTCAGGTACAAGAAAGACTTTGGAATTATTATGCTTTCGAGACACTACTTCTGAAGTGAGCAAATCCACGTTATTCCGTGCCCTGAGCCTTTCTGGTGCGATTTTGGCATCCAGCATGTTATTGTTTTGATTTCTTTGATCAGCACCTTTCTGCATTCTCTGTCCTCTTAAGCTTTTTCTGCAAAAGCTGTGATAGTTGATCCCTAAAAACGTAAGCAGCTTCCAAATTGAAGGAAAGACAGTGAGTTCACATAGAGTTTAAAGTATAATTTAAATAACATGTCATCAATAGGTTTTTCTCGCTTAAAGCAAAGCGTTTTTGGTGCTTTACTAGGACTCTATGATTTGGTACATGGGAGCTTTGGAATCACGATGCTTGTGTCACACATTTACTGAAATGAGTAAATCAGAGTACTTTTCCCGTGTCCTGAGCCTTTTCGGTGTTGTTTTCGCATCCAGCATGTTAATGTTGTGCTCTGTATGATAACTGCACTTTGCTGCATTCTCTGTCCTCTCAAGATTTTTTTCTGCAAAGGCTGTGATAGTTGATCCCTCAAAACGTAAGAAGCTTTCAAATTGAAGGAAAGACAATTGTGAATGAGTTAACATAGAGTTTAAAGTATGATGTAAAAAATATGTCATCAATAGGTTTTTCTCGCTAAAGCAAAGCGTTTTTGGTGCTTAACCACGACTCTTTAATGTAGGTACATGGGAACTTTGCAATCACGATGCTTGTGTGACATACTTACTGAAATGAGTAAATCAGAGTACTTTTCCCATGTCCTGAGCCTTTTCTGTGTTTTTTTTTTTTTTTTTGTCATACAGCATGTTGTCGTGTCTTTTTCTTTTTCCTGCTTGGCAAAGCGTTTTGGTTCATTACCGAGAGTTTCTGATTCAGGTACAAGAAAGACTTTGGAATTATTATGTTTTCGAGACACTATTTCTGAAATGAGCAATTCAGAGTACAAATCCATGTTATTCCGTGTCCTGAGCCTTTTCGGTGTTGTTTTGGCATACATGATGTTTCTGTGCCTTCTGGGATCATTGTACATTTTTCTTCATGCTCTGTCCTCCTGTGCGCTTGCAAAGTTAAAAAATTTGTCACTCAACACTTGAGTTAAAATTTGATTCAAGAAAACATCCTCTAAACCGAAGAATTATAGTTCTCAACTGTGATTTTAGGGATCTGTCACTGATAGGTGTTTCTCGCCCTGCAATGCGTTTTTGTTTATTACTATGACTCTTCGATGCAGGAACATTGGATTTGTGCAATCGCAATGCTGGTGTGACACATTTTCTGAAATGAATAAATCAGAGTACTTTTCCGCTTTCCTGAGCCTTTTCGGTGTTGTTTTGTCATACAGAATGTTTCCGTGCCTTCTGGGATCATTGCACATTTCTGCATTCTCTGTCCTCCTGTGCTTTTGCAAAGTGGAAAAATTTGTCAGTCAACACTTGAGTTAAAATTAGATTCAGGAAAACATTCTCCAAATCGAAGAATTATAGTTTTCAATTGTGATTTTAGGGATCTGTCATTGATAGGTGTTTCTCGCCCTGCAATGCTTTTTGGTTCATTACTATAACTCTATGATGCAAAGACGGGGAACTTAGCAATCGCGATGCTTGTGTGACACATTATCTGAAATGAGTAAATCAGAGTACTTTTCCGCTTTCCTGAGCCTTTTCGGTGTTGTTTTGTACAGCATGTAGTCGTGTCTTTTTGCTTTTTCCTGCTCTGCAAAGCGTTTTGGTTCATTACTGAGAGTATCTGATTCAGGTACAAGAAAGACTTTGGAATTATTATGCTTTCGAGACACTATGTATGAAGTGAGCAAATCCATGTTATTCCGTGCCCTGAGCCTTTCCGGTGCGATTTTGGCATCCAGCATGTTATTGTTTTGATTTCTTTTATCAGCACCTTCCTGCATTCTCTGTCCTCTTTAGCTATTTCTGCAAAAGCTGTGATGGTTGATCCCTAAAAACGTTAGAAGCTTCCAAATGAAGGAAGGACAGTGAGTTCACATAGAGTTTAAGGTATGATTTAAATAACATGTCATCAATAGGTTTTTCTCGCTAAAGCAAAGCGTTTTTGCTGCTTTACAAGAACTCTATGATTTGGTACATGGGGGCTTTGGAATCACAATGCTTGTGTCACACATTTACTGAAATGAGTAAATCAGAGTACTTTTCCTGTGTCCTTGAGCCTTTTTGGTGTTGTTTTGTCATACAGAATGTTTCCGTGCCTTCTGGGATCATTGCACATTTCTGCATTCTCTGTCCTCCTGTGCTCTTGCAAAGTGGAAAAATTTGTCAGTCAACACTTGAGTTAAAATTAGATTCAGGAAAACATTCTCCAAATCGAAGAATTATAGTTTTCAATTGTGATTTTAGGGATCTGTCATTGATAGGTGTTTCTCGCCCTGCAATGCGTTTTTGTTTATTACTATGACTCTTCGATGCAGGAACATTGGATTTGTGCAATCGCAATGCTGGTGTGACACATTTTCTGAAATGAATAAATCAGAGTACTTTTCCGCTTTCCTGAGCCTTTTCGGTGTTGTTTTGTCATACAGAATGTTTCCGTGCCTTCTGGGATCATTGCACATTTCTGCATTCTCTGTCCTCCTGTGCTTTTGCAAAGTGGAAAAATTTGTCAGTCAACACTTGAGTTAAAATTAGATTCAGGAAAACATTCTCCAAATCGAAGAATTATAGTTTTCAATTGTGATTTTAGGGATCTGTCATTGATAGGTGTTTCTCGCCCTGCAATGCTTTTTGGTTCATTACTATAACTCTATGATGCAAAAACATGGGAACTTAGCAATCGCGATGCTTGTGTGACACATTATCTGAAATGAGTAAATCAGAGTACTTTTCCGCTTTCCTGAGCCTTTTCGGTGTTGTTTTGTCATACAGCATGTGGTCGTGTCTTTTTGCTTTTTCCTGTTCTGCAAAGCGTTTTGGTTCATTACTGAGAGTATCTGATTCAGGTACAAGAAAGACTTTGGAATTATTATGCTTTCGAGACACTATGTATGAAGTGAGCAAATCCATGTTATTTCGTGCCCTGAGCCTTTCCGGTGCGATTTTGGCATCCAGCATGTTATTGTTTCGATTTCTTTTATCAGCACCTTTCTGCATTCTCTGTCCTCTTTAGCTATATCTGCAAAAGCTGTGATGGTTGATCCCTAAAAACGTGAGAAGCTTCCAAATGAAGGAAGGACAGTGAGTTCACATAGAGTTTAAAGTATGATTGAAATAACATGTCATCAATAGGTTTTTCTCGCTAAAGCAAAGCGTTTTTGGTGCTTTACAAGAACTCTATGATTTGGTACATGGGAGCTTTGGAATCACAATGCTTGTGTCACACATTTACTGAAATGAGTAAATCAGAGTACTTTTCCCGTGTCCTTGAGCCTTTTCGGTGTTGTTTTGTCATACAGAATGTTTCCGTGCCTTCTGGGATCATTGCACATTTCTGCATTCTCTGTCCTCCTGTGCTCTTGCAAAGTTGAAACATTTGTCACTCAACACTTGAGTTTAATCTTAATTCACGAAAACATACTTCAAAATGAAAGAATTATAGTTTTCAATTGTGATTTGAGAGATCTGTCATTGATAAGTGTTTCTCGCCCTGCAATGCTTTTTGGTTTATTACTACGACCTTTCGATGCAGGTACATGGGATTTGTGCAATCACAATGCTTGTATGACATAATTACTGAAATGAGTAAATCCTCTGATTTACTCATTTCAGTAATTATGTACTTTTCTTCTGTCCTGAGCCTTTTCGGTGTTGTTTTGTCATACAGCATGTAGTCGTGTCTTTTTGCTTTTTCCTGCTCTGCAAAGCGTTTTGGTTCATTACTGAGAGTATCTGATTCAGGTACAGGAAAGACTTTGGAATTATGATGTTTTCGAGACACTATTTCTGAAATGAGCAATTCAAAGTACAAATCCATGTTATTCCGTGTCCTGAGCCTTTTCGGTGTCGTTTTTGCATACATGTTGTTTCTGTGCCTTCTGGGATCATTGTAGATTTCTGCACTCTCTGTCCTCCTTTGTTTATGCAAAGTTGAAAAATTTGTAATTAAACACGAGTTAAAACTTAATTCAGGAAAAACATACTTCAAAATGAAGGAATTGTGATTTTCAATTGTGATTTTAGAGATCTGTCATTGATAAGTGTTTTCGCCCTGCAATGCGTTTTGGTTTATTACTACGACTTTTCGATGCAGGTACATGGGATTTATGCAATCACATTGCTTGTATGACATAATTACTGAAATGAGTAAATCAGAGTTCTTTTCCCGTGTGCTGAGCCTTTTCGATGCTGTTTTGTCATACAGCATGTAGTCGTGTCTTTTTTGCTTTTTCCTGCTTTGCAAAGCGTTTTTGTTCATTTCCGAGAGTTTCTGACGCAGGTACAAGAAAGACGTTGGAATTATTATGCTTTCGAGACACTATTTCTGAAGTGAGCAAATCCATGTAATTCCGTGTCCTGAGCCTTTTCGGTGTTGCTTTGGCATCCAGCATGTTATTGTTTTTTTTTTGATCATTGCACCTTTCTGCATTCTCTGTCCTCTTAAGATTTTTTTTTTTTTTTTTTTTTTTTGCAAAAGCCTTGATAGTTGACTCCCAAAACGCGAGAAGCTTTTAAATTCAATGGAAGACAATCGCGTATGAGTGTACCAACAGTTACAGTTATTAATATGTTTCCTCGCTAAAGCAAAGCGTTGTTGGTGACTCTGTAATGCAGGTCCATGGGAACTGTGCCATCATAATGCTCATGTGACACACTTACACTGAAATGAGTTAATTAGAGTACTTTTCCCGTGTCCTGAGCCTTTTCGGTGTTGTTTTGTCATACAGCATGTTGTCGTGTCTTTTTGGCATTTCTCGCTTCGCAAAGCGTTTTGGTTAACACAACGACTCTCTGATTGCGGGTTCAAGAAAGACTGTGGAAATATTTTACTTTTGTGACACACTTACTGAAATGAAAAAAATTACAAATGCATGATTTTCCTGTCCTGAGCCTTTTCGGTGTTGTTTTGGCATCCAGCATGTTATTGTTGTGCTCTCTACGATCATTGCACCTTCCTGCTTCCCCCCTCCTTTTTAGCTTTTCATATTTGACATAGAACATACACGAGTTATATCAATATTTCTTAATACAGTCCAAAATGTGTTTAAAGAACGATTTAAAATATTTTTTCATTTTCATTTTGGCTTGCAAGGTTCTTTTCGCTCACTAAACACGCCTAATCAGGTCCATTGTTATTGCCGTCCCCACTACTGTATGACTTAATCACTGCTTTGTGATCTATGTAGTACAAAAATCCATTTTATTTACTGTCAGTGCTTCTTTGGCATCCGCCATTGTATTGTTTGTGGTTAGTGTCATCATTTTACATTTCTGCTATCTCTGCCCTCTTTCCTGTGTTGCATTCATCTCCAAGAGAAAACAATCGGAAAAAGGTGTGTTCAAGAGTGATTTGAAAGATGAACAAAAAACTTTCAAAATCAAACATCAGTCGCTTGAACAAAAAGCTGACAGAAGCAATAAAGATGTCTTCAGCATCTTAAATCATATAATGAATCATTCCATGGTGTTTTTTGCTCTGCACCCTATATGCATAAAACTGTAATGTGCTCTTTATTGTGATCAGTATTTAATTAATATATAATTGCTTTGAAGCTCATATCACATAGCTTTAAATAATACTTTTGAGTTGTAACGACGTGCTATTTCACTCTGCAGAGTAGAAACTCAGCTATGGCTTTCAAAAACGTGTGCGGTTGTTGCTTTTTAGTGAGAAACGAATAAGATAGCAAGTTTTACTGCCTTTATAGTACTTGGAACTAAAACGTGAATAGATGACAAACCTGTAGGGTGACATCAGGTAAAACGGACCATCAGGTAAAATGGGCCATTTAAACTTTAGATGTCACAGCCCCTCTGATTTTAAGAGCCAATGACAGCAAATGGTTAAAAATGGTTGACACGTCTGTACTTGAAAAGAAACAACAGATCTGAGTGGTGTGTAGTTGTTATTATGGAAGGATCTAAGATTCAAATCCAGCCTAAAAACGATAAGGATGATAACTCAATTTAAAGAACTTGTATAACTTGTATATATACAATTTTTGATGCATATTATATGTCTTGATGACAACTATTAGAAATAGTGCTTAAAGTGTGGTATTTGGGCATATTTTTAGGAATGTTGATGCTTTTGTTGGTGGCCCATTTTAGCTTAACCTATTTATGTAAGTTGGGCCCCCACATTTCAGCTAAAATGGGCCACCCTTTTTTATCAGTGACAAATGCACACATGTGCATGTTTGGAGGGTATGGGGCCTATATGTGGCCTATTTGTGAAAAGGATGCATCTGCCTAAAAAAAAAAGAAAACCGAAAGAGTGCTACCATCAACTCAACCACAACAGCCCGCAAGACCTGAGAGCTGTGACGAAAAGAACGGCATCTGTGACGATGACGGCTTCACCTGTCAGGAATGTGTCTAAATTCGTGTTTTAAGTAGCAGCTTTTGATAAATCCCATTTAAAGGCCTAGTAGGTTGCACTTTTTATTGTACTTATCAATGTGTTTTTATCAATGTGTTTTATGCCAAAGCTCACATTGCCATTTGCGATGAGCATATCAGTTGGTGTTTATTTATTCGTTCATTTATTCATCATTTACTATGCAAGTAATTGTCCTAATATTATGAAATTGTTCTAATAAATTATGTTGCTATATTGCCAGTTGTTTTACAATAAAAATCAATGACTATCCCTTTGCAGCTGGACTGGCCCAACTTACCTGATAAGCGTCTCATTCTACCTGATCGGCTGGCCCATTTTACCTGAACTCTGCTTGTGTAAAAAAGTTGGCACAGTTGACCTATCAAGGCCTAAAAAATAAATTTACTGCATAATTCCAACACAAAATGTAAAGAAAACAACCATTGTTAGCCATAAGACCACATTTTAATAGAATGCATTTTTTTTAAGTGCCTCAAGCTATTTACCAAAATGTGGCCCAATTTAGCTGATGTCACCCTACATTGTGACCACAAGATGGCAGCATGTGACTACAAGTGAAATCACTGCAAAAACAATTTCGTCTTCAGTATTCAGGCTGAACAATATTGAATTAGGCTAAAGATACAACACCCACCCACCAAACCTAGTTATGAAATTAATGCTACAGGCGTCGTTTTAGTATGTTCTGTCTGATGTGCGCGCTGCACAGGATCTCATGTGTTCTCATGTGGTCACCTCTGCTTTATTGTTTGAACGGTGGCACAGCAGCAGCCTTTGGCTTTCTCTTCAAGCCCCTCAAACCTTTTCTGAGGATTTTCTGAGTTACCTATTTGTCATTTACCTGCAGGAAGCCTTTGTCTCCATGGTAACTCCACATCACATCCTTCCTTGCTGGACATGACAGACCTGTTTTCTTGAGCTCCATGTCATTTAAATTCTCTTCACCTGGGCTGCTATAGAAATACAACGGCAGCTACTGAAAAAAATACTTTAAACAATTGTAAGAGTAGAATAGAATAGAATAGAATAGAATAGAATAGAATAGAATTTCCCCAAAAGGAAACTTAGTTAATACAAACAATGAAAATACCATAGATTTGAGTCTTAATGGTCAGCGTGTGTGAGTCCCTCCCCTATCCAAAAAACACACAGACAGTCCTCCTCACTAGAGGTGGGCGATACTGGGACTTTTGGTATTGATCTGATACCAAGTAAATACAGGGCCAGTATGGCAGACACAGATACAGATACCGATACAGATACGGATACAGATACAGACACAGATACAGATACAGGTACAGGTACAGATACTGATACTTTTTAACATTAAGGGTTGATGTATCATCAAGCTGCAGACCTTAAGGTGTCTTTGTGATTTTTTCTTTTGATTATGTTATTAAAACTTAGGGCAGAATTTCGGCAAAGTTTGAAGGTGACTACAAATTAATTTAGTGTCATAATAAATTATACGTTCAGAAACAATACAACAGTAAAAAAAAATAAAATAAAAAAAAAATAAAAAAAAATTACCCAAGACATTGGGATTTTTTTTTTCCAGTAAAATAAAGTGCAAAAACTGATCACTTTAAGGTAAGGTAAATTAAAACAAAATCTTCTTTCGGGTACAGAGTTAAAGACTACAATACAAAAAATAAGTAAATAAATAAAATGTTCCCCCATCATTGCACTCATTTTTTAAAGAGTAAAGTATAAAGAAACAACACCCCAGAATAAATGTTGTAAAAAAAATTTGGAACAAACCCCTTTTTTTGGAGTCTGCTTTTTTGTTTTCCTGGTGCAGCTGAGCCACATGACGGTGCATCATCAAAAATCAGGAGAGTGTGGGGGTGGGGCGCTGTGACACACACATAGTCAGGTCTCCACTTTTATAAAACTGCAGCAGTTAGTGCATGCAGGAGAAAAAAAAATAAACTACAGAATGGATCTTTTTACACTGGTATCATTTGATATCGATATCAACGTTGGTATCCATAATATCAATATTTGTATTGATCTGCCCACCTCTACTCCTCACTCACAGTACTCTCCTCCTGCATTCACATGAATCACGCAAGTGTGTGTCTCATTATGGTCACTTGTGTCTCATTATGGTCACTTGTGTCGTCCTCGGCCCAGATTAAGGAAGAGGGTTGATATTTAGACATTAAAAAAAAAAAAAAAAAATGGACGGAAGACAGTTAATTTGTAGTTGTTGTAATTTTGTAGTTGATTATGATGTTGTGTTTTACCTGCTTTCTGTCTCTTCCACGTTATTTCTCTGCCCTACAAAGTCCATGACAATTACATGCACATGGATTAATTCTGCAAATTAGACAGCAGCGCCATTTAGTGACTTTTAGTGACTTCTTGGACAGTCAATAGTGACTTTCCTTACTGAGAAGTTAGCATGTTGAAACTGGCAATGTTTCACTCAGCTTTAATGATGTTTGAAATGGTAAACAGTCTCATTCTTTCAGGTATTTCATGACTATACGTGATATACGTGATAAAAAATAATCTGTTAATAGTGGATTATTTGGGTATATGGTAATCTAGGGTGTTAAAAACAACAATTTACACCGAACTGAACCGAAAACCGTGACTACAAAACCGTGATAAGAACCAAACTGTGGATTTTGTGAACTGTTCCATCCCTACTCCATCACACACTTCAGTTAGAGCATCCTGTCTCCTGTATCCTGTCTGCTCACAGCAGGTGAAGCTCTTCCAACATGGCGTTGGTGTCTGATGTTAGCTTCATTAGCCATGTTTGTGAATAGCATGATGCTACCCTGCCCTCTGGTATTCCCTCTGTTGCTGGGTTAGCACAGCTGGCTTTTCCATCTTATTGGAGATAGATCTTGTGTCCCCAATAACAATGGATGGAAGGACAGGTCTATGTTGTCACTTCTTAGCTCACACCTGAGAACCAGCATGTTGTCCTCACCTCCTTCTCCTCACCTTGTGGGAAGACATCAGGCTTTACACCAATTAGCATTGACATGCTACAGACTGCTAACAGCTGAGTTCACATGTAAACAATGTGGCCATGGTTACATGTAGGATCTCCAGACAAACACAGGAGCAAAAATAATAAAAATATCACTGAAGCCACAAAACGTTTGGTGAGCATGACCAACAAATGAGCCATACAAAGAAATGATCTACTCCAAATACAAAAATTACAAAAAATAGATGAAAAAAAAATGACAAGAAATGGACAAAAAAGAGAGAGCTGCTGCAAAAGGCGGCCATAGCCAACAGGGCGGCACCTAGTTGTGTTTCTGACTGTATGATGATCCATAATAGGAATACTTGAGTCCAGATCAATGTGAGAGGATGACAAATGCCCACATAAAAGTTATGTGGGTGATTTAATCTGTTATCATGTGAGTAAAGCAGGGTCACATCATCTGATGGCTACGCTGTTGTCTCCTTACAGCATGGTCTTAGATAGTTTTTTTTTTTTTTAAATTATAGACACAACACTGGTTTTAAATTTTTGCTTATTTATTGAACATGTTTAGAGGGATTACATTATATAATGATCGTGAAGTTAAGTATAGATAAACTAAAAGGTTAATTTAAAAGGTTTTGTACATGTATCTCATGAGAGCAGGCACAGCGAACTACATATTTGAAACAGTTCATGTAGACTTTTACATAAAATTCAGCTCTTACCAAACGTAGATAATGGTATATATTTCTTTCAAAAGTCGCCTGATCTAATGTAGATTTTTTAGTTCTTGGGTTATGTAGCTGTATATAGCCTACGATGGTTTCTCCTTTATCAGTAGAAAGCCATAACAAGCGGTGCTTACTCGTGGGTAGCAGATAAAGCAACATCAATCGACTGCTTTGTATAAATTACCCACAATTTTTTTTTTTACAGATTTTGCAAATGTTTACCCCAGATGAATCTTTGAGTACGCCATTTGCATAACTCAAATTCTTTTCCTCTTTTTCGGACAACGCACACATAGTCAATACCATAGACTGTAAAAAAAATGGACGAAGCGTCGCTGACGTCACCCGTGCGTTCTGAGACACGATTTTGAAGCCAATCCGTGGCTGCGGCCATCATGGAAATGCAGCCTTCCGGTGGAGCCAGGCTCCGGTTCAGAGGCGGAGTCTGGGCGGGCTGAATTGTGGTTGGGCGATGAAACCGCGCCCATTTAGTTCGACGCTACGGCTAAGCTACGCTAAATGCTAGTTAGCGGAGCTAACGTAAGCTAACTGGCCACTGAACGGCAATCCCCTTCGTCTCCGAACCTCCGCACCCTTCGATCGCACTTTTTGAGGTAAGTTGAGCCAAAACTTTAGAAAAGTTGTGAGAAACTGTCATCTTGTATGTCAGTATACAATTTTATTATTTAAACATGCAAGTTATTTTCTAGTGTACAAGTATAGTAAAAAATGATGACAGTAATTACATGTTATCCTGACCATATACTTATCCTGACCATACTCCTAGCTTGAAAAATTACTAGATTACTATTTTAAAGTATGATTCAGTGTCTACATTACTTATCAAATGGTTAATATGAAAGAAATTCAAAATTTCATAATCACATTGATATGTGTTTGATTTGGGTACCACTGGATGATAATTACATAAAGCTTAGGTTTTGTAAGAGAAGTATTTGTAATTATGCGGTGCTTGTGCTTGCTCTTTTTAAAAGTTTGTCAGGGGAGCATAATATGTAATAAGATGAAAGTTATGAGACTAAATAAGGAAGTACATCATACTGCAATGCATTTAATATTATGCTGTTGTGGTTTTGCCACAAAGGAGTCCAAAGACTGTGTAAAACTGGTACTCAAATAGCAAAAAGTATGGTAATTACTTGGACATGACAGTTAAAAAAATCTCTTTCTTAACATATATATTTTTACTTTCCCTTATACACCTAAGGAACAAGCCATGACTGCCTGCCCTCCAAACACCATCCCTGTGGATTTTGAACCACCTGTGGCACCTGCAGCAACCTGGGATGAAAGATGACCTCCAGCAGCTCCGTGTCCAGCACCCAGACATGAAAATAATTTTGTCTGGCATCACCCAGAGATGCCAGTGGAACGTTAAAACTCAGCAAAGATGGAGAAGAGCAGAAAATGTATAAATAGTGGTGTGCTTCTTGAGCACCCTCACATTAGACATGACAGCCCCGGACTATTTTTGAGGGATGGAGTTATTTCACACCTAGGGGAAATTATGTATTTTTTTAAATACATTAGCACAGTGTCTTAAAAACACAGTGAACTGTCTCTGCCTTTGAAGCTGGTCTTCTGGGAACTTTTTATTTGATAGTCCATCACTTTCATTTCAAATGTTGAGTTTCAGGTTAAATTTTAAAAGAATCCAAAGCCATAACACTGTTTTTTTTCTGTGGTTTTTCACCTTTCCAAAACTATTTCATGTTCGTGTCTGTATCTGTTCCTGACACAGTATGGATTGCAGATCTAACTGGCAGGCTTCGTGAGACTCTCACTGACAGCTTGTGTGCTGGGTTCCAGTCTGCAGTCAGTCTTAACCAGACTTTTAAAGAAGTGACACTTTTAGCGCATATACATGGACTTCATTTTTAAGACTTTTTGTTTCCAAGCCAGTGTTGAAGTAATTTTTTTAAAGTTTGTGTTAGTCTGTACAGTTTTGTTTCTTGTTACAACAGTTTAAAAATATGTTTGCGCTGAATAAATTATTGTTATGTTTGAATCACTTTGTGTTTACTAATGACAGCAAGAGAAAGCAACACTTTCACAGTTCTGCCACTTGGCCACAGTATTTTTCCCACTCACCACCGTTTTGGACATACTCACCTGTACATCAGGTAACACAGCGCACCTGAGCACCCAGTTGCAGCTCATCTGCGGTCAGACCTGTATTTAAACCAGACTGTACAAAAACTTTCCCTTTTCCCTTACAGTACTGTTGCCTTGTTTTGAAATTTTATCTGTTTAAGTTTCTTTCACCCAAAGACATTTCTGGCCTTTTTTTGAGCTGGGCTTGGGTCCAAACAACACTTCTTACTATCACATTACAACACTAACTATACATTTCTCATACAATGACAGCAATGCATGAGATGATTTTAAGAAAAATGAAGGAGGCCCATTGAGTTTTGAAAAAGTCTTTAGTTAGCAAATATCCCTGATTACAACAGAATTTTAATTAGTTATCCATTAAGTCAATACATCTACTAACAGTCAGCATTGAGTCTTGAACCCCCACAAGTTTACCTAAAAAGTATGATTAGTTTAACAAGCCAAAAGGAAATACTAATACTACCTTCCTAAACACTTTCAATTGGATCAAGGAGAGCAGTTTAAGGGTTTTATTGCACAAGATGTATGTTGATCCAAAGTCCAGAGATCCAGATCCACAGAGGATGTAACAGAGGGAGCTAGGCAGTGTGGACGAAGGGCGGCAGGGCAGGAGCTTGAAGGAGGCACTGGAGGTTAAACACAGACACACAGGGTAGGGCACAGGTAAAATCACGGAAATTAACTTCAGAAAGTTTTGCAGTCACTAATATCATCAACACTGAAAATGCTGCAACTACTAACAGAGCATTCAAGTCACTTAGAGGCTTAGTTTCAATTATGAATCATGCGTCATTCATCACTCTCATCTGAAAAAAAGATATTTCTAAAATAAATGTCAGAGATTTTATGTATAAAAGCAATTACTCTTCCATTACCTCTCTATGACAAAAAAACTCCCCACAAATGACTGGTTTAATAAGTATTTGTACACTGACAATTACACTATAAAACATGCTCATCTTCATTTATGCCATAGTTTTAATATAGTGTGTATAAGTTAGAATTTAGTTTTGGGTATCACTTAATCAGTTTACACCAATAAGGTCTCTGTACCCTGGAGTCAGTTCTGAAGTGACAACTTTCAACGTGTTCACTGCACAAGCGAGAGGCCTCGTTGGGAGTCCAGTTTTCTCTTCTCATGTTGATCACCCACTGGTTCAGCCTGTCTGGATCATCTAGAAGAAAATTGACAATTACAGCTGAGATTTTGTATTTTGGATGTTTCACAATGACTTCATTTTATTTCAAGATATCTCTCCTGCAATCAAAATAGTGTTGTAAATTCTACTGTAATCACATGAGAGTTAAGAGATGAGGTTCCGACATGCAGTGTTAGACATGAATCTTGTAATGCAGTTGCACCTTGCTACTGGCGCACAGTAGTCACTGAAGTCAGCAGCAATTTTAAGTCATTTTCCTCAAAATGAAATGGTTTTTATGGTGGGACTGCATATCAGTCTGTCTATATCATGCCATTCTTCTTAGTGCATGGGATTTGATTTTGATGAAATATATATTGCACAAAGTTAAAGAAAATGTGTGCATATATGTTAAAATGTTTTGAATAGCATAATAGAAATAAATAATTATTCATCGCTTTACCAAAACATTTATACATTTAGTTCATACCCTTTTATACTAAATACTTAGACACATGTACTTCACTGGTATAAACATGTCTGTAACTTGTTGAAAATATCAAATATTTGAAAAAAAATCAATGAAAACATATTTTTTCAAAGCCCAAGGAGAATTTTAAAGATAATGAAAAAAGTCTAGTCACTGGCTTTCATATTTTGCACACCTGAGGGTTAAGCTGTACTCAGAGAATAGATATTGTCCCCTTCATTGTAGTGAGATGTCCTGCTTTCACAATGTATCCCACTTGGAGTTCAGTGCAGTCATCTATTTAGCTCTCTGTGTATCTGTCGAACGAAACTTGTGATTCACCTACAGGCACAGATAATAGCCGAAGAACACAGCACACACTATCTGTACATACTGTTTAGTCTGTTTTTAAGAGCCTCTCTTATGGCCTCTCCCTAGTTTTAACAAATGCAGCACAAAGTATTGCAAGGCTGTTGTAGTGTAATTAAAACACAACGTAACCTCATAGACTGTAAATCACGTACCAATATATCCTCAGATTCTCATAATGAAAGCTATTGAATTATGGCATTATACTTTTCAGGAATTTAAAATATACTGATCGATCAGTCGGACCGTTTTCTTCGTTGATAATTTTTTTTGTTGGACAAATCGACGTCCACAGTACCAGATTAATGATCATGTGGTGGACTTTAATTATCTCACTCGGTAGCTTTGCACTACACATTTTAACAACCGCGAAAAATTAATTATTCTACATTTAAATCCGAACACATGCCAGTATGCTTTTCTATCATAGGTTTCCATTAGCACTGCCTGCATGTGTGACTTGATCGGCAATTAAAAGCGATCCAAACCACAGGGTTAGCTGGCTGACAAGCTCAAGTCATAAGCCATGGGCCGTGAGCAGTCTACGGCATAGGCGTAGAGCTGCTAGCCGCCCGGTTCGGCTCCGGTATACGTGCTAACACCTGCTAATAACGTAACACAAAAAATATAGAAAACGAATTACTCACCGTAAAAGCTGCAGCACCGACTTCTTGGACGGTCTGTCAGTACATTCCAAGGCACAGCAGGATACTTTTGGATTCATTCATGATGAAAACAGTTCAAGCTCAACTACACGATCTGTAACCTAGCCTCCGAGCAAAAAAAGCTAATAGACGCTCGCTTGTCAGTCAAGTCAACCACGCCCTCATGTATCCAAATATGGTAAAAGTCGATAAATGTGGATATAATCAAAAGGAAAATGTTAGAAAAAAATTCACCCCCCTCACAGTGTGTGCCGATGGTGAAGTCAACGTTTCAGACCCAAGCCGTTTGTTGAACCAGGCTGTAAATATGCTTTTTAATGCCGTAAAAGTCCGTTTTTTTGGCTGGGGGTCTATGTAACTTCCGGTCTTTCTGCAGCCAGCCTCAAGCGGCGTCTCGACGAACAGCGGCTTTTAGCACTTCCGCATAGGCTTCATTTCTACGAACCGGATGTTGCCCCTTGGTCAATACCTGTCATCGCCCCCCTGCGGTCACATATTCCGATGGTCACAGATTTCAGTGCAACACCTTTCAGACATCCAGCTGCATGTACTTGTTTATTTCGTCCACCAGATGTCACAGTTGTGCGGTGTAGCACCGCTGAAGGAACAAAGGAACAGAGGTACAAGGGAAATTTTAGAGGACAATTTTTGTGTTTTACTGTCTTCTTACAGTGAATAGATGCTGGAGAAACTGTGAATATGCCAGCTCCCTCTATGTGCCAATCATCACAAGTTTCACAGACCTTCAAAACATTTCATTGCTCCACTCATCCCTTGTGGCAAGTGTTTGCAAGTTTAAATGAAGGTAAATTACCAGGATATATTACAGATAAACTGCAGTGCGCATGTTTTGTTTCAACATAAAGTTGTCCTCTTTTTGCTCCTTTTAAGTTCTAGAGTTAATTTGATGAAAGAAAAAGAAGCATGGAGCCATTTTCTTCTAGGAACTCAAAACGGGAATTTCTTCAGAGGCTTCTGATCAAACTTTCTCAAGTCACACAAAAATTGCCCCTCGATGTGGACTATTTCCAGTTTGTTGTCAACCAGGAGATGCAACTTTTTAGAACATTGTCCAGCCAGGTTGAGATGCCGGAGAATATCACCCATGCTTCTACTGAGCTTTTAGCGCTGCGCAAAGTCTGATCAGTGAGACCAAGGAGTTAAAAATGCTGACATAGCACAATGCATGTTCACTATCAGGGGGTGTGGCAGGGGCAGTTTCCTGTCAGGAAAGAGTGTGCACAATCAATGGTATTTATGCATTTATACATTATTTTCAGTAAAAAAAAATCATCTATGGTAAAAAAAAAAACTAAAAAAAACCCAAATGCACTGTGTGCACTGTTTGAAGTTAATTGTACTTTTTCTCTAATAGAATAGAACGTCTGTGACGAGACGCAAGGATGGCTGTAACAAATGTGCACTACGAGACTCTTCACATCCTTGAAGATGAAGGTCTTCTAGATCCCTCTGATAACATGGACCTCTTCTGTGTCCAGCATGTTTTCCTTCCACATCTGCAAAGGGACCTTGATGTCTCCAGGGTGGGTTGGGATAATCACTCCCTAAGAGCAGAACAACTGTGGACAGTGGGACTCCTCCAGAATTCCACAGATACACTGAACTTGGCACTGGTGCTAAGTAGGTACAATTTCCAGGAGCACCTTGTACTGTGTGTTGTAGTTCTGAGTAGCATTGCTCCAGGAGTATCTTGAAAAAAGAGAATATCATGAAAAAGTTAGATTGTTTGGTCACTCATTTCTAAATTGTAAATCTATTTATGGCACAAATAGAGTGAAATTTTTGAAGCATTTATTTTTTGAAAAGTTGATTATTATGGCTCACAGATAATGAAACCCCCAAATTCAGTGTCTCAAATGTTAGAATATTGTGAAAAAAGTTGGTTATTGTAAAGTTATGATGTCACACCCAAATCAGCTAATAAACTCCAAACTCCTGCAAAGGTTTGCTGAGCCTGTAAATGGTCTTTCAGTCTGGGCCACAACCATGGTAAAGACTGCAAACTTGACAATTTCCAGATGACAGTTAATGGCACCCTCCATTCTGTATGTACATTTTGTGCATACAGAAAAAATTGCATACTGAACAATGGACTCCTTGTTGGAGATAGACTCCAGTATATCCACAGTTAAGGATTTCATCAGCTAGATCAGGCAGTTCAAAGCTCAACCTGAAAATAAAATGACCATGGCAAAAAATATCATTATTTTAACAATATTTCCTGACACAATATGCTCTATATCCTCTTATAGCTCATCATTTCTAGCACATCAAGGTTATACCTGGTCAATTAACCCTCGAAGCTGGTCATCTGCTTCTGCATTACTGTTGAGAATTATTGGATTTATATGGCCACTACCGAAGTAACTGTAGGTCCAAGGGCTGAAAAAGGCTGGGGTTCGGGCACCTTGAGCCAAACTTGCAGCTAAAATCTCTCCTACGGTCCTATTCACAAAATAATTGCACAGTTGTATCACTCAAGTCAAAAGACCTTACAAAAATGATCAGAATAAAAATGTAAACACACCTGTAGAGACTACAATCAAAATCAGTCAGAGAATATTGTGGGCATTTGTGATGTCGAGGTCCCTCAAAGAATCGACCTTCAATTCCAGTCACCATTTCAACATAAGAACAAAACAAAACAAAACAAAACAAAACAAAACAAAACAAAACAAAACAAAACAAAACAAACAAAAAAACATTTACCAAAACAAAAACAAACAAACAAACCAAAAAAAAAAAAAAAAAACAGTGACCGTCTAGTTTGCTTGCTAATAAAATCAATGGTGTGTTGAACTGGCTGACTGATTATCCTGGGCTCTGTGATATGGTAACAAATAACTTAAACATATGCCAAGGTGATTCTGTTTACTAATAAATAACTATTTTTAATGCAGGTTACCTATATCTCAAAAAGATATGGTAATTATCTTATATAGAATAAGAGTTCATAAATGACCATGAAATTGTTCCTCTGCCTCCTCAGTCTTGGAGCTAGTTGTTGGAGCAGCGTTTCAAACTGTCCCACAGACATCCTGAAGTAGGTCCTGAAGCGGCTGTGGTACAGTTTTAGCTCCTGAACCAGGCAGTGAAACTCGCCAAGTTCTCCTCTCCTTTTCAAGATAGGATGCACCCAGTTCAATCAGGAGAGACTTAAACACCATAAAGAGTTATAACCCATTTAATGAATAAATGCATGCAAAGATAGTTTGGCGGTTAGACCCCATCAATCATCGAGCAATTACTAAATGAAAGGGGTGCAATGACATTGTGAATCATGATATCCCCCCGATGGAGTCTAGACACTGGTGGTGGTGATAGTCCTAAGAGGCTTGATCTGTAAGATTCATTGAGAACTGCGGGCTGCGGACTTCGGACTCGGGCTGTGGTCTGCTGGGCTGTGACTGCTGGGCTGCAACTGCGAGGCTGCGAACTGCAATCTGAGGACTGAGCCATAGAGACTGGGGGTGACTGGGGAGAAGGGTTGAGACGCGAGCCTGAAAGACAGCTGACAAGCAGAAGAGATGGCATTTAAACTTTGACAGCTATGAAATGATTGTCTAACGACAGAAGCGGAAACGGTGTGATTGGATAGAGAAAAAATTGACGCGCCTCCCAGTCAGCTGATAGACAAAAACGGGAAAGAGAGAGTGAACAGAAGTGTGTGTGTGAGTGTGCCCCCAGTCTTCCTGACTGAACTTTCGCTAAGCTTCATTTGTCTCGTTTTTTCTCTTATTTAACAAAACAAGCACCAGGTCGTCGTCACTTGATGTCGACTCCACATTTGCTGTCTGTAACTGGCACGGCGATTGTTTTTTTTTTTCGAGAATGTATTAAATTGCATCGCTCCCGGTGTGCATATACACGCGAATCAAAATTCGCCTCCGAATTATTTGCAAATTCGTGCCGTTTAACCGCATCGCCGCTGGTGTGCAAGGACCTTTAGTGAGTACAGCTGACCAGAAAGGTTATTTTTACAGACAAAAACGGAAAGTTATAAAAAATTATGATCTTCGCAGTTCACGCATAAACTCACACTGAATTACGGATATCACTGAAGTCATGTGCATTGATGTCCTCTTCATCCAGCCCCGGTAAGGACATACTGCGAAGAAAACACAAACCAAAGATGTATGACATGACACAAATGAAGAGCAAGAACAAGGAGTGTTTATATTTTAACACGAGAAACATTTGAAAACAGTATGTCAATAAACCTTTCATCCAGCTGATGATCAGCTGCCTCTGGAGCACTGCTGAGAGATATCACGAAGCAGGATTAGTGTCTTAGCGAGATAACTTCAGGGTTAACTCTCGATTACCGATAGCACGAAGCCGGTTCCTTTTTTATCAGAGTAGATCACCATGGTGACCTACTCTGAAAGGATATCCTGCTCTGGAGCAGGATAAGTTGGAGGTTGAATCTGATCCTGTACAAAAGCCCCTCCCACTGGCCAATCGGCTTCTCAGAAACGATGACCTGCCCTTTTCTCCCAAACCCGTTGGACAGAGGCACACAAGTTGTAAGAAGAGCTTTACGAAGAGAAAGGGTGTTTAAAGATCGATCAGATCCACTCGATCAAAGCGACGATTCCCTGTATGAGAGTTATAGGTTCTCACGGCTCGGACTATTCTACCTCTGTGAAATATTAGAGCCATACATTGCCCGTGCAACCCGCAGGAGCGGTGCACTGACTGTCCCACAGACATTGTGCATCGCCCTGCGGTTCTTTGCCACGGGCAGCTACATGTACTCTGTCGGGGATGCGGAGCGGCTGAGCAAGTTTACGGCATCCCGATTTAGCTGCTGCCCTCACGTAACTTAGGGATTAATTCATAGCGTTCCCAGGATGAATGAGAAGGAGGTGGAGCCAGTTACTTGTGATAGGTAGCTGATTCTGAACAAAAGATGAAGGAATTCTAGCTCAGATTTTATCAATAAAATGTAGGCCTACACACAGCAGTACATATCACCACTTTTTTGGGAACATTTTAGGGGGAGCTGAGCTTCCCTTGTAGTCTTAGAGCAATCACCACTGCTTGAAACAGACTTATCAGACGTGATGATGTTCTTGTAGGCCTATTTGTTTTTTATCTGTTCCCATGTTCTTCTGACTCCAGAAGGATTACATCTGGGAAAATGACATGATAATTGGAATACACGCAAGTCATTCCGTTGCTAGCGTAGATTCCGTTGCTAGGCGCTACCCAAGTAGCTGCCTGTTGCAGCAGCTCTCTTGTCTTTGTCCGTTTCTTGTAATTTTTTTTGTCTCTTTTTCGTCATCTTTGTATTTGGAGTGGATCATCACTTTGTATGGTTCATTGTCGGTCACGGACACCAAACTTTTTGTGGCTTTGGCGATATTTTTTTCTACTTTTCTCCTGTGTTTGTCTGGAGATCCTACATGTAACCATGGCTGCATTGTTTACATGCAAAATTAGCTGTTAGCAGCCTGTAGCATGTCAATGCTAACTAGCGTAGGGCTTGATGATTTCCCTCGAGCTGAGGAGGAGGAGGTGAGGACGACGTGCTGGTTTTCGGATGTGAGCTGGTAGGTGACGACGTGGACCTGTCCTTCCATCCATCGTTGTTGGGAACGTGGGATCTAGCCCCTGGGGATGGACGAGCTAGCTGTGCTAACCTAGCGGCATCGTGCTGTTCACGGATGTGGCTGACGGAGTGGCCATCGGATGCCGGCCCCACGTTGGAGGAGCTTCGCCTGCTGTGAGCAGACAGGATCCAGGAGACAGAGACTGAACAGACTGCTGGGGAGGCTCAGTCCTGGACCCTGTGGAGGTGGAGACTGGCTGGGCTGGAGAGTGGTGGACGAGTGGTGGACGGGATGTCGTTGTAGGAGCTAGCCCAATGCTAACTACTGAGGCGTCTTCCCCGGCGTTGCTTTATTGACGCGCTTCACCTGCTTGACTGAGCTGCATGTCCAAGGATCCACAAAAGGCTTTATGGTGCAAACAATCACATTTATTCATTGCCATTCAAGTGTACCTACAATCAAATCAGCCCACAGCATACAGCGTGCCGCGGTCAAAAACTTTCTTGCCCTCCAGGGTTCGTGACAAAGACCTGCCTATATTTGTACCTGTGCCTCAGGCATATAGTGACCCCAAGTGTAGAGACAATGAACTGCATAGACCTCCTGATGCCTATTTGGCTCCTACACACTGGCCCCTAATTGTAATGGCCACCAGACATGACAATTCATGCAAAATATACCAAAGGAGGCAAATGTCACAGTAAACACAAATCAACAACCCTTTTTTTTTTTATACTCCATACACCAAACAAAGTTTTGTCACTGGTCGTTCAACAACGCTTGACTTTGTCTGTAACCTCACAGAACGAACAAGACCATGTCTGTCTGGAAACACCTCTAGAACCCTGCCAAGTAGCCAGGAACCACGAGGAGCTGAAAAATCCATTATCACAACAATATCTCCAGCGATCAAACTCCTCTTCTTCTGGCTCCATTTTTGCCTCTCTTGAAGCAAGGGTAGGTACTCCCGTACCCATCTCTTCCAGAACAGATCTGCAAGGTACTGTACTTGCCGCCATCGTCTCCTCATGTACTGATCATCAGGTCCAAATATTCCAGGTGGTAATCATGGTTTGCCCTTTAGAAGAAGAAGATGGTTTGGCGTTAGTGGTTCCAGATCATTAGGATCCTCTGATTGCTTGGTAATTGGTCGATCATTTAAGATGGCCTCCACTTCACAAAACAAAGTGTGCATTCCATCATCGTCCAACCTTTGCTGTCGCAGGACTGAGCTGAGAACCCTTCTCACCAAGCGAATCATCCGCTCCCATACACCACCATGGTGCGAGCCTGCTGGTGGGTTAAAACTCCAGCGTATTCCAGCCTGTGACAGAACTCCTTGGATTCTGTCTTGGTTCAAGTTAGCAAGAGCCTCCTTCAGTTCTCTTTCTGCACCAATAAAGTTGGTGCCATTGTCTGATCTCAGATGTTCCACTTGTCCTCTTCTACTGATAAAACGCCGCAGAGCATTTATGCATGCATCCGTTTCCAGTGAAGGTGCCACCTCTAGATGAACAGCCCTGCTCGTCATACAGGTAAATAAAACACCGTACCGTTTGCAGGTTGATCTTCCTCTCTTTACTTCCACTGGACCAAAGTAATCTACTCCCGTGTTAGAAAATGGTGGTAGATCAGGAAGGATTCTTGTTTCAGGAAGATCTGCCATTTTTTGTTCGACTGCTCTTCCATGGTAACGTCTACAAAAGCTGCACTCAGAAATGATCTTCCTAACAGCTGAACTGGCATTGGTGATCCAAAACCTTCTCCTCACAGTAGACAGAGTGTGACTTCGCCCTCCGTGGCCCAGCTTCTGATGTACATCTTTGAGAATGAGTTGGGAAACATGCTGCTCTTTGGAAAGAATGAGGGGATGTTTAGCTTCCTCCGGCATTGAACTTCTGCTCAATCTTCCTCCAACTCTCAGAAGTCCCTCCTTCAGTACAGGATCCAACCTGTATATGGAACTCTGTCGATTCACAGTAGCTCTTTTAGATGATAGAGCGGCAATCTCTTCGCTGAACCTCTGTTGCTGGCAAAAGCTAATGATAGAAACTTCTGCATTCAACAGCTCGTCCAGTGTCAGGATGTTGCTCAGGGGCTGAGATGTGACCCGCTTTCTTTCTCCTCCTGCAAAATTGTCCCGACTGGAGACCTTAGAATGCTCCACCACAGAAGCTTCGGACTGTTTCCTCAGAAGACTGCGTTCCAATAATTTAGACTTTAATCTAAGGATCCAGGCAACGGCTCTTTTCAGTCTCCTCCAGTCAGAAAAGTAAGAAATGAGCTGGTTCGTGGGACTCGACACGTCACACCCCTTGATGATATTGGCTGTTGCCTCCTTTCTGACCTCCTTGTCTGTAGCATCCAGTGTGACATCCAACACGGTCTTAGGCCAATCCTCTTCATCCTTCCAAATGAATGATGGACCTCTCAGCCACCTGTTGTTTTTCAAGAAGTCAGACACCTTCATTCCTCTTGAGGCACTGTCAGCTGGATTGTCTTTAGTACTGACATGTCTCCATTGTGATGGTTCAGACAGTTCCCTGATGGTTGAGATTCTGTTGGCCACGAATGTGTGAAATCGTCTGTCCTCATTGTTCAGATACTTCAACACCGAAGTGCTATCGGTCCAAAATACTGAATTGTCCAGCAGTATGTCCAACTCTACCTTCACCATCGAGTCCACTCTGATAGCGAGGACGGCTGCTGTCAACTCGAGTCGGGGAATGGTTACAGCCTTCAGAGGTGTTACTCTGGCCTTACCAAGCAGAAAAGTGACATGGATTTGATTTTCTTGATTCAGCATCCTCACATAGCTTGCTACTCCATATCCAGCTTCGCTGGCATCTGCAAAGTGGTGTAGTTGGGCTTGCCTGATCAATCCAAAGTTCGCTGGCTTGACACATCTATCCACAGTGAATGCAGTCAGCAGATCCAGGTCCTCAATCCACCTTTTCCATCGGAGCAGGATGTCCTGTGGTAATGCATCATCCCAACCACAACCTCTTCTACAGAGTTCCTGTTGCATGATTTTTGCATGCAAGGTGACTGGTGCCAGGAAGCCCAGAGGATCATAGATGGAGCTGTTGACTGACAACATCCCACGTCGAGTAAGGGGTTGATGTTTAATCTCCATTTTAAACCCAAAACAGTCAGTGTCCACACACCACTGTAAACCCAGAGCTCGTTCCGTTGGAAGTTTGTCTCGATCCAAATCCAAGTCTTTCAGGTCCTTGGCTCTCTGATCCTCAGTGATGGCTTGTAGCACAACTCGACTATTGCTGATCCATTTTTCAAGAATGAAACCTCCTTTTCCACACAGAGTGATGAGATCCTTTATTGTCTGAATTGCTTCTGTTTCCGTGGCTGAACTTCTCAGACAGTCGTCCACGTAGAAGTTTTGCTTCACTGCCTGAAGCACTTCAGCTGAAAAAGCAGACTGATTATCCTCTGCAACCTTCCTCAGTGCATAACTTGCACAACTGGGAGATGACACGGCTCCAAATAGGTGCACAGTCATTCGAAACTCCATGATGTCCTTTGTGATATCTCCATTTTGCCACCAAAGAAAACGAAGAAAGTCTCTGTCCTCTTCCTGAACCTTCACCTGGTGAAACATGGCTCGAATATCCCCCATGAATGCTACTGGCTCCTTCCTGAAGCGAACAAGAACACCAAGCAGCAAGCTAGTAAGGTTGGGACCCTGCAGGAGCTCGTTGTTCAATGAAGCACCTTGAAATGTGGCTCCACAGTCAAACACCACACGCAGAGATCCTTTTCTTGGATGACGAACACCATGGTGAGGAATATACCACACTTTCCCACTGTCACGACACAGTTGTTGCTGAGGAACTTGCTCTGCATAACCTTCCCTAATGAGCTCATTCATATACCTTGTATATTCCTGATGAAAGTGACTGTCATGACGGAACCTCTTCTTCAACCCTTTGACTCTTTGATTGGCCACTGCAAAGTTGTTGGGCAGGAAAACCTCTTCTTTCCTAAAAGGCAATTTCAAACAGTACTTTCCCTCTTTAAGAACTGCTGAACTTTCCACAATATGAAGAAATTTGAGGTCTTCTCTGGACATTTGCTTTTCCTCAAAATTCCTTTCATTGAACTCTTGATTGTATTGATTTGCCAGTATTTCTTCCAGTTTACACACAGATACTCTGTTCACTGTAGCTGAGTGAAGTTTCTGGTTCACATCGTTACCTCTATCCAGCGGTCCATTAACCACCCATCCAAGCACAGTCCTCACTGCATATGGGCCATTCCCTTGGCTATTGATGACCTCCCATGGTTCTAAAAGTTTGGGTGCGTTGGTACCAATCAACAGGTCAACATTTGCCTTTATGCTGGGGATATGCACCTTGGATAAGTATGGCCACTTAGCCAGGTCTTCAGATGTAATCATGTCATCAGTAGTGACTGGCATCTCCTGTTGTGTGATAATCTCTGGAAGAAGATGGAAATCGTTGCTGTCAAGACCAGATATTTCAATGTCAAATAAAGAGTAGGCTGGAGTAACCTTTGTTTGTCCCATTGTCCGCAGAAGGAAGTTGGTCCGTTTTCCTGTAACATTCAACTTCTGCATGAGCTGTTTGGAGCAGAATGTGCCTGAGCTGCCTGGATCCAAGAAGGCATAAGTATTTATGACATGTTTCCCCTTTAATGCCTTTACCTTCACAGGCAGGATGGATAACACGCATCGGTCTTTACCGGCCCCTGTATGCCCACATGTCTTGAGTTGTCCAGGCTGCTTAGATGGTTCCCTTTCCTGTTCCAGAGCTGCAGTTTGTCTTTTGATGTGAAGCACGGTGGGATGCGATTGATTACAAACCTGACATGTCAAGCGCTTCTCACAATCTCTGCTCATGTGACCAACACATAAACATGCAAAACAAACCATCTTTTCCTTCAAAAAGATAAGCTTTTCCTTGTGCTTCTTTCCTTTAAATTGCTTACACTCCTCCAGCGAGTGATTACGAGAGCAGTAGAGGCATCCTATCCTTTCAGCCCTCCCTGGATGAAATGTTGGCTCCTTAACTTCCTCAGGCGGCTCCATAGACATTACTGTGGTTGCAACAACACTGCCTTTGAGCTTGTTCCTTGGCTGTGACTTGAATCTGGTTAGAGTTTTATTCCCAGTAGCATTGGTTGATTGATCTTGTATGTCACCAAAAAGAGGGTCCGAAAGGATACTGACACGACGCTCAATAAACGTGACTAAATCGCTGAAAGTAGCTCTGTGGCCTGCGTCCTCCATTATATCATGTGCTTTGGTCCTCCATTGTTCCCTCATTTTGTATGGCAACTTTGAAACGATGGCTCTCATGTGTACAGGCATGTCAAGTTCCTGCATGTACTCTAGTTCTTCCATTACATTGCAGCAGCTGCGCAGGAATAAAGAATAGGCCTGGAGTGTTTTCACATCTGATTTTATTGATTGCCAAGCCAGTGCTTTTTCCATGTATGCAGTTGCGGTCTTGTATTGGTTTCCAAAATGTTCCTGCAGTAGACCCTTTGCCACTGCATAACCACGCTCAGGAGACATATGTTGACAGCTGCGGACCAGTTCTCGTGGTTGCCCTTTTGTGAACTGTTCCAAGTAGTACAGGCAATCTGCTGCTCCTGCCTTTCCCTCCACAACTTGTTCAAAGGGCTTAATAAAAGCTCTGAATTGGAGAGGATCACCATCGAATGTGGGAATATCTCTTGGTGGTAAAGACAATGAGCGCTGCTGTTGCACCAGTGCTGCTGTGATTTCATTTTGCTTCTGCATTATGGTAAGAAGATCTCCAGATGGGTTTTGATTGAAGTGCACAGGATATGTAGATTGCATTTCCTCATCTCTCACAGTTGCAGATCGACGTTGAAAAGGCTGTGATGTTCCCAAATGATTGTTCTCATGTTCATTGGGAATATGATGAGCATTTGAGGCACATTTAAACCACTGCATGTTTTCCTTTGACCATGTATCCTGTGTGTTGTCTTGGAGTAATGTCATATCCTTTTGTTGAGATGATTTGCATGTTTCCAGCTTGAATTCCTTTGCCGTTGGGTTTAAGACACTGACACCCTTTTTCCCTTTTTCTCTTTCCATATAGGAATTCATGCCATTTGAAGGTGCTTGAGATGTACTTTTCAAGTCAGGGGCATTCAATACTGCTAGCTTAGCAACAGATGCAGTTAGGTCAGTTTCCAACTGAAGCTGTTCCTTCTTCCTCTTCAGCTTTTGTTCCTCCTCCTCCAGAGCATGTTTAGCCTTTAAAGCTGAAATGCGAGCCATGACTGAAGCTCTCTCTGCCTCAGCTTTAATCCTAGCAGAGGATGTGGTACTTGATTTACTACTGTTACAACTCCTCTGACTCGAACGTTTGCTACCAACATTGGAAACGCTATCCTCTGGATTTATATTATCAACATCATCACCACATTCATCTGCTTTACTCTCACTGGAAGAAACCCACTTTTTCACACTTGCAATGCAATCATGATTTGAAAGCATTTTGGCTTTAAACCAAATTTCATGTTTTTCACGTTCATCACATGGCAATAAACACATCAAAGAATCATGCATGTCTTTTGCTTCATCACACATTTCAATCAATTTTTGAAGAGCACTTTGAACCTTAATTTTGTCACCCTTAGACATTAGATCTTGCATTTCATTTCTCATACATGTTGCTTTACTTAGTTTGGCCTTTCTGCCATTTTGTAACCTGTCCAGTTTCTCAGCAAGCGCTTTAGCAGTCAATTTAACTACTCGCTTCTGAGTCTGAGTCTCGACACCGCTAGCCACACTACCGGCTCTACTAGCAGTTTGCACCCCGTTCCCGGTAGTTATGTCCGTCGCCGTATCGCGCACTTCCATGTTGAACAGTCAGTCGTCCAATTAATGATCCGCCGCAACGAAACGATAGTAAACGCGGAATTTATTATGCGCGCCAGCTACCAATGCATTGGTTTTAGGACAGATTATGTGTGCACACATTTTAGATGGCCATCAAGAGCGTAGCGCTACACATACCTCCTTGCGTTGGGCGCCGTGAGATGATCCGATGCTCCGAAGCCGTCAATAGCATTAGATACGCAGCTCCTTCTCACCCATACAGCAGCAGCCCTCCTCCAACAGCGACAGCCGACCTCCTCCAACGGCACGACGGACCTCCACGGCGGCAGCAGACCTCGAACAGCGTTAGCAGCTCTCCTCCAACAGCGATAGCAGCTCTCCTCCCACAGCGGCAGCAGACCTCCAACAGCGACAGCAGCTCTCATCCGACAGCATTTCCTCCAACAACGGCAGCAACCGGCTCTAAGCTGCTCTCCGTTTCCTCCTTGCTGTTCGTTAGTCCCCAAAACGCAATGATCCTTCGCCAGAAAGTTCCAACCGTGCAAAAGTTTTTGACAGAATGTAGGAGCTAGCCCAATGCTAACTACTGAGGCGTCTTCCCCGGCGTTGCTTTATTGACGCGCTTCACCTGCTTGACTGAGCTGCATGTCCAAGGATCCACAAAAGGCTTTATGGTGCAAACAATCACGTTTATTCATTGCCATTCAAGTGTACCTACAATCAAATCAGCCCACAGCATACAGCGTGCCGCGGTCAAAAACTTTCTTGCCCTCCGGGGTTCGTGACCCTTTACCTCCACAAAGACCTGCCTATATTTGTACCTGTGCCTCAGGCATATAGTGACCCCAAGTGTAGAGACAATGAACTGCATAGACCTCCTGATGCCTATTTGGCTCCTACAGTCGTCATCTAATTTCTTATGGACTTTTTTTGCACTTTCTATACTCTTTCTTACTTTTGTTTTCTTAAATGCTGCGGTGACTCCTGAATTTCCCCTCGGGGATAAATAAAGTATTTTCTATTCTATTCTATTCTATTCTATTCTATTCTATTCTATTTGCACAGTAGCATTTATTATTTTATGAGATTTAGAAGTGTGATCACTGTCATACTGAGCCATGATGAGTAACATTTATACAGTCCGCTATGCGTTGCCATGCATTTTGCCTGCGGTTGGCCGCTGCTACCGTGTTCCCCCTTCGAAGTTATTGCTTCTCTCCTTGTATTGCTGCATTATCAGCCGTTGCTCTTCAGCGGTGACGTACGGAGCTCATGATTGTGATTGGTCAGCTGCCTCTGAGCCCTCCTCTTTTACGTGCGCGTTCACGGCTCTTGATGAGACAATC
Organism: Halichoeres trimaculatus; assembly: GCF_033239565.1. Lineage (NCBI taxonomy): Eukaryota > Metazoa > Chordata > Actinopteri > Labriformes > Labridae > Halichoeres > Halichoeres trimaculatus. The sequence continues at coordinate 1,825,027 of NW_027437188.1, read as the reverse complement.
CTGGGTTGAGTTACCGTGTTGATAACTCGCGTCGTGCTATCGATTATCCTGATTGCCATTTTTTACGGTCACTCAATCCTGGATAGATGTGAGTTACCGCGGATAAGTTGACCGCGCTTCGTGATATAGGCCTCTGCTGTCCAACTCCACTATTATGGCTGGAGAGAAATAATCATCTCTGTAAAATAGGCAAGAAGCATAAGACAGACTTTTTAAATTCCTTTCATGACCACTCCGCAAAACATATTTTAGGTGTGGTTAATACCTACAGTAATGTGTACTGCACCCATATTGTAGGTTTATTAGGCTATGATTATTATTATTATTATTATTATTATTATTATTATTGTTATTGTTATATTATCTTTATTATTATATCTTTATAACTATCTTAAATTTTCTTATTGAATATGTAGCTAGTTGATGTCCTGTATTTGTACTTCTTATTTGTTCCTTATTGTGATTTAATGATATTTGCGATAAGAACTGTCATCTCCTCAAACGTTGATCTCAAATGGCATGCTAATATCACGAGGACAGGAAGCATGTCTGGTTGAAACCAGAGAACCGGATTTCTAGGTTCTACTCTGTAGGTCGGGTTCTGCATAGGAAGAAAAAGAAAAACTGACTTTGTGAAAAGGTTTTTTTTTTTTTTTTTTTTTTTTTTTTTTTCAATTTGATAAAATCTTGGAAAATAAATAAAAAGTAATTAGCTATTATAAAAAGTATGAAACCCTTAAAATAATCATTAAATATCTAAATATAATAATACAATATCAAAGAAGAATTCAGAAATTTTATAATAATGTTGCCTTTTTTATTTTTTTACAATTAAATGGCCATATTATATATTCATCTATTATTTATCAAAATGGTATTTATTTCGAAATGTTTTGATTTACTTAATTATGACTCTTTTGGGGTTTCGTGCATCATGCTCTCAAGCATACATCCTCTGCTGTTTTAACTCCTTGTTACACAGGTAGGGGGCATTTCACAACACATTTTAGCTAATTCCTGACATTATGCTCCCTGGGCGAGGACCTCATATAGGTCTACCCAGTGTGACTGAAGAAGGCGTAACGTGTTAAGACTGTTCAGCACTTACCATGTTTGTTTCTTCTCTTTCTGCCGTCAAGCTTTGTGTTCTTTCTGCACACACACACACACACACACACACACACACACACACACACACACACACACACACACACACACACACACACACTTTTATTTTGAAACTTAAAGGAGCTACCCAAAGTCAAACCAACACTTCAAGATATTACAGAAGTAAGAAAGAGGGAACAGCTCAAATTTAGCTAAACAGTGTTTTATTTTGAAAAAACTTCTCGGAAGCGCATCACTGTATCGACGCTGTACATGGCTTCTCAACCACAAGTGTTCTCCTGAACCCTGCTCTGTTTGAGAATCTACCGAGACACCAGGACAGCTTAGTCTGGACCATGATCTGCATTTTGCTGGTCGCGGGTCACGGCACCGTGTTAGAGACTCAGATTAAGGTGAGGAACTTTCAAATCTGCAGCAGATTTAAGGGTAATGTGAGGCAGAGCAAAGTTCATGTTTGTTGAGAGACGTAGAGGCTGTTTCTCCCCAAGCCGCCTTTTAAAAAGCATCAGTTTTCTGCTTTAACCCTTTTGGCTGGCGTATTTAAATGCTAAACCACAAACTAGGACATGGGAAGAAGTGGGGGATTTTGCCCATTTATTCGGCTGTCATTGAACCAAACACCTGGGCCCTGTTCTACGAAGCAAGTTCAGTCTAGCAAGATAGCCTTGGAGCTACCTCGCTGAACTGAGCGCGGTAGCCAGCAATCTCGCTACACGGTGTTACGACGCTGGTTATCAACCTCATCAGTGGATCCAGCTAGGCAATGAGCGCGTGCACAGATATAAGGCGGAGCCCGCTGCATCTGACCAATCGCGAACATGGAGCAGTCTGGAGTGTCAGAGCAGGCGGAGAGAGAAGGACCGCATACTTCACTCAGGAGGAGCAGGATGTGATCATGAGGAAGTATGACGAGGTGAAACATGTAATTAACGTTAGAAGCAGCACCGTCGCTGCTGCTAAAGCACGGAAGGAGTGCTGGCAGAAAATTGCTGACAGTCTAAATGCGTAAGTGTAGTGGTGTAGTGCAAATAAAATATTTTGTGCCATTATCATCCTGAAATAGCACTGTTCACCATGCACTTTTACTGTAACATGCAACATATCTGATTTAGTTCTTACGTGAATTTATTCATTTGTTCATTCCTATCGTGTTTACATTGTTGTGTGATATGTAGCCCACATGATTCCTACATGAATTCCTGTTACAATTTTAATATGGGCAATAAAATATTGTCATGGAACAGAAATGTTGGCACTGAAGATCTTATTACGGCAATGAGAGTTCTTCATTCCCTTTAACTACCTTTAGAAAGTGTCATGTACTACCAACCCCTCCCTGGAAAACTGGTAACTTTCATAAAGGTGGTCATCAGAAAAAGAGAGTGGGTCGGGCTCCGATGTCCACGGGATCCTCTAAGAACGGACAAGCCATTTTTTCGTGAGGGCTCATTGGTCAGTGGGCGGGGTTTTAATAGTCCGCGAGTTCAATCTGGAACCTAACCTGCCCCGGAGCAGGTTAGCCGTTCAGCGTACGTTGCCATGGAGACTCGCCTCGCTGAGGAGTGATCCTGTGTCGTAGAACAGGGAATCCGGAACCTATCCTCAAAGCTACCTCGCTAGGCAGTAATCCTGCTTCGTAGAACAGGGACCTGGTGTTAACGAATGACACCAGCTTGCATCCTCTCTGGTATTTACTTAAAGTCCTCTGAGTGACTTTCTGTCGACAAAGAAGTTTTAATGTGGTGTTTTTATAAAGCTGCTGGTTTCCAGGACCTGAACAGAATGGACTTCATATTTTAAACATAGACTGTATAAAACATGGACGTCGTCTCCCCGACGTGAACCGTCTGTTTCTGAAACGGTAAATGGAGCACATCGGCTATAGTGGCCATATTGATAGTGGCAAGGGCTTCGTAAACGCTATAGGGCGCCTGTCGGTCACGTGACCCTGAGCCATGCCTCTGATTGGGCGAGCTCGCGGTCTTAATATCCTCTGAATTGCCGAGTAGGAACCCCCCCACCCACAGTGTGCACCGATAATAAAATTAGCAACTCTGACAGGGGACGTTTGTTTTCTACAAGGCTGTAACATTCTGCTTTGAAAACGGCTTTTTTGGCTTGGTGTGTGCGTGACTTCTGGTACTTTCAAAGTCACTCAAGAAGCAGCAGCTTTTTAGCACTTCCAAATTGTCCCATAAACTTAGAAGTGAAGTGAAAGTTTCTCTGTCAAAACTTAGAATAATATGGACCTGTAGTAGCACAAGGCTATAACATTACTGATTACTAATGGCTTGATGAATGTTGACAACAGCAATAAAGGAATAAGACACACCTTCAGGAGAGCAAACGTAGCACAACTTTAATCAGCTGATTTATTGGTAAAATGAAAGTAGATATAGAAAGCTAAATGCTGAATACCTTAAGAAAAGTGAAGGGTACACAAGGAACAAAATACCATTTTAACAGGCTGCAATTTGGTGACTTTATCTGTTAACCACCCTTCAGCAGACAGCGTTTTCCCTAGGTTTCCAGTCTTTTTTTGGGGGGGGGGGGGGGGGGGGGGGGGGGGGCTCCATAAGAGACAGGATGCTCTCCCCAAAGTGTGTGTGATGGAGTAGGGATGGAACAGTTCACAAAATCCAGGGTTCGGTTCATATCAAAGTTTTGTGGTCAGTTTTCGGTTTAGTTTGGTGTACATCGTTGTTTTTAACACCCCAGATTACCATATACCCAAATAATCCATTATTAACAGATTATTTTTAATCAATCCTGTTATGTATAGTCATGAAAAACCTGAAAGAATGAGACTGTTACCCATTTATAACATTATTAAAGCTGAGTGAAACATTGCCAGTTTCAACATGCTAGCTCGTCAGTAAGGAAAGTCACTATTGTCTGTCCCAGAAGTCACTAGAAGTCACTAAATAGAATAGAATAGAATAGAATATAATAGACAATACTTTATTTATCCCCGAGGGGAAATTCAGGAGTCACAGTAGCATTTAAGAAAACAAAAGTAAGAAAGTGTATAGAAAGTGCAAAAAGGTCCACAAGAAAAAATGGATGACAACAGCCCGTCCACCACTCTCCAGCCCAGTCAGTCTCCACCTCCACAGGGTCCAGGACTGAGCCTCCCCAGCAGTCTGTTCAGTCTCTGTCTCCTGGACCCTGTCTGCTCACAGCAGGCGAAGCTCCTTCAATGTGGCGCCGGTGTCCGTTGTTATTTCACATGTAAACAATGCAGTCATGGTTACATGTAGGATCTCCAGACAAACACAGGAGAAAAGTAGTAAAAATATTGCTGAAGCCACAAAAAGTTTGGTGTCCATGACCAACAATGAACCATACAAAGTAATGATCCACTCCAAATACAAAGATGACGAAAAAGAGACGAAAAAAATTACAAGAAACGGACAAAGAAGAGAGAGCTGCCGCAACAGGCAGCTACTTGGGCAGCGCCTAGCACAGGGGTGAAAGGAAGATAAGGTTCTTGCAGGAACTGTGCAACTAAAAAAAAAAATTTTTAGTTTGTGCGCTAAGCGTGCAAGCCTCATACGGTTTTACAGGCCATTTATGAATGAATGGGAAGCGCAGGAACTCCTCGATCTGTGACTCCATCTGTCTGTCAGATGATGAACTCAGTGATAGGCAATATTTCTTCACATTTATTACTACATTGGCGTAGTCTTTCTTACCATAGCACTACTTTTTATGTGTCTAGTTGCCTACCGTCCAGGGGTGTTTCTTGGGTCTGAGAACATTGGGGGCTGAGCCCAGATCCTATAGGGAATTTTAGGGGATCCTACCTGGGACAAATGGTCCATCTCTACGCTTTCTCTAGCCCTGTTGCGTCTTGTCTACAGCCTGGTACTGCCAACATGTACTTAAGAATGTGTCAAAATTAAATTATATTATACTGATAGTACAGGATGATGCACGTACAGATAACACAGGAATCAAAGCCAAAAATAGATTTTTTGGGAAATATTTTTACTGAAGCCCTATCATATTCCCCCTCATTTTAAAAAAAAAGTGTCAGAGGTAACATGATCTGCAATTTTAATTTGCTTTTGTTTTGTTTTGTTTTACACACCAGGCCATTAAAAAATGTTGAGTGATGATGCCCCCAGACTATATCAGGAGCCATATTTCTCCCAAAAAAGTACAACACATAAGTTTATTTATTTGGTCGCACTCTTCATTTATTTATTTATTTGGGTGCAGTAACTCTAGAAATGATTTCCCTAAATATTTTCCTGGAAATATGAAGCGACTGCAAGAAGCACTGCTTGACAAAACAAGCTATATCTTTTATGTAACTTTAAAAGAAGACAATAAAAAAGCTTCTTAAATAAAAGTGAAGAATAACAACAGACATGCCTGTGTTAATATATCAGGGTTATTATAGTTAACAAAAACATTTTTGTTGAAAAATAAAAACGAGGCTTTACATAAAACAATGACTAAAATTCCTCAGTGGGTTTATAAAACTTACTAAAATAACCTAAAATGAAAGAGAAAATGTCTTTAGTTTTTGTCTTAATCAATCTGTGTCATACATAAACTCTTTACTTTTACTGATCAGGAGTGCTGACAGGCTGCCAACACTCCTGAATATGGAGGGAGAGTTTAACTCTTTCTCCAGCTGGTCTCCCAGCTTGTTATTTCTCCTGATTATCCCCCAACTTTAAGTTTGCTACTGTGAGCTCTTATATTTTTCTAAGTCAAATCAAGTCCTGTACTTGGAAGTTATATCGAAAAACTCAAAAACCACCCACCCCTCTCTCTTAGTTGGAATTAACTTGATGAGTTGATGAGTTAAACTCATCCTGTGGTTAGCCCTTATATGCTTGACATGTTCTAATGTACATTGTTACATTGAGTTACATTTGTCTTTAGCCCTGGTTCTCCTGGCCTCATAGAAGTGTAGAACTTCATGTTGCAGTGAAAAATGAGTCCACAGTGAGCAAAAATTTGGCAGAAGCAAAAACTGGCCTCAAATTTTTATCAACTAATCTGAGGTACCCGAATGTGTAGATTCTGTAATGATAAAACCACAACACTTTTTTCCTGTGTTCCTTATGCCCCAGGGTACCTTAAAGTGTGTTGTATATACTCCCACCTTATTAAGAAAAAATTCAAGTCAGAAGATCAGAGAAATTCAATTTTCATTTCTCTATTTTCGAATGAATTACAGCTTTTAAATTTTGTTACACTGCATAAAGACATAATTGAGTTACATCAGCCTATAGCCACGGTTGTCCTGAATCAATAGAGGTGCTGCACTTCACTTCACAGAAAAAATTAGACCACAGTGAATAAAGATATTACAGAAGCAAAAAAAATGCTCACAGAGTGCTTTGGATTTTAAGGGTTTTAAGCAGACTTCAGCCCTTAGGCACATTTTGAATGGCCAGTGTGACTGCAACCGCGCCGTGCTTGAGCACGATTCACTTCTCTGCTGTGGGACGCTTCAGCAAGTGTATCTGTCTGCGGCTTGCAAGATGGAGGCATGTCCTGTAGTGGGCGTGTCGTGTAGTGACGTAATTGACTACACGACACGCCCACTAGATAAGACGGAAATCACGGAAAACCACACGAGACATTGTTAAAAGTTTATAAAAAGGAAGAAGACGATAAATATAAATGAGCCATGGTAAGATTATCATAATTATTATGTAAAGAATTGAAAAGACATTTTTCTGTGTGTACTGCAACATTTAATAACTTTAATCTTTTTGGACAGTGAATTGAAAATGATGGAAAAAACCCTGGTGCAGCACCTGTCGGAGGAGGCAGCATTCAAACTAAAAAGTTTCCAGCTGAAATTGGAAAGAGCCCTCTCTTCTGAGGCTTTTCTCAGCTGTTTGTAATATAAAATAAAGACTGGGAAGCTTTGAAACATGTTGCATTTTTAATTACTTGCATAGCAACATTCAAGTTCTACATTTAACAGAGCCATTGCACTAATAAATGGGAACAAATGTTACAAGCTTCACTAAAAACATTGAGAGCCGCATGCCTCCATCCAGAAATTGTCTGGACGCATGCACTCTCTTCCAGCTTCCTCATACGGTTCCTCACAATAATAAACTCATAATCTCACAATAATCAACACATATTACAATTATAAATAGGCTACTTAATATCACAAAGACACATAATAGCCTATCAAGATGATAGTTCTGTGACGGGCCAGAAACAGCTCAAGCTCCATATTATGAATCAATTATCATAATTATCTTATCTAGAGATAATGATTATATATATATATATATATATATATATATGTATTTTAGCTCATTAATTCTTGTCCCGAGTTGTTTCTTTAATTATTATTATTATTTTTAGAGTCAAAGAATATTAACATTTCAATGTTTTTTTAAAATCAATTCATTATAAGGCAACAAGCAAAACGGTATTTCGTGGCAGACTCACAGAAAATTAACATTTCAATGCTTTTAAATCAATTCATTACAAGGCAACAAGCAAAACGGTATTTAGTGTAGAAACAGAACAGAACGTTCAAACTTAAAATGCTACCCGGGCTCATATCTCTTTAAGAACAGTATAGTGGGCGTGTCACTTAGTGACGTCACGTAGTGACGTGAATCTTCTAAATAGAAGTTTTAAGTTATTAAATGTTGCAGTACACACAGAAATACGTCTTTTCAATTCTTTACATAATAATTTTGATAATGTTACCATGGCTCATTCTTATTTTTCGTCTTCTTCCTTTTTATAAACTTTTAAACAGTGTCTCGTGTGGTTTTCCGTGATTTCCGTCTAATATAGTGGGCGTGTCGTGTAGTCATTGCGTCACTACACGACACGCCCACTACAGGACACGCTTCCATCTTGCATGCTGCAGGCAGACCCTTCTCCGCTTCAGAAAGGTGGGCTTTGGCACGGTTTACTTCATGCATGAGCACAAGCACTCTGACAGCGCGTGTGATCCATGACTTATGATCATGCACCTCTCGACAATCATTTTAAACAAAGCAGGGGTGTTAGAGGGCTGTGTCAGGCCAAAACAACTTGAAGTCTAAAAGTACCTAAAAGTTGTAGCAGTGCTCTCTGTGTCTCATTTTGCTGACTAGTGAGACCACGCTTCGTGTAAACAGACGCTTCACGTGCGTGTGTATGCCAAGGCGCTCTCTCCTCTGAACAGGAGAGAGTGCAGGTGGAGGAGACTGACTGAGCCAGTGATTTATGCGGGGCTGAGGAAAAAACATTCGGGGCTGAAGCCCCGGATGCCCAGGCCAGGCGACGCCCGTCTGAAAAAAAGGCGAATGTCCGCCTGTTGGTCCTGTTTCCTCTTTTTTGCCCCAAACTCCACTAATCCTTAATGAACACCAGTGACAGGCTGACTGAGCAATTTTTCAAATGAAACCGCAAGCCGGCGTTTGTTTACAGTGGGACTCAACCAAGTGTACAGGGAGGGGGGGGATTCACGTAGTTTTGTTTCGGTTGTTTTTCTTAAATAACAAGTGATGGATCCATGACAGCCAGGATTCATAAAAGGAGGGCATATCATGTCACATATTAAGATATAAAAGACCTATTATTGGGGGGGGGGGGGGGGGGGGATTGGTATTTTCCAATATTGGGGGGGGGAACCCCCCCCCCCCCCCCCCCCCCAAAAAAAAAAAAAAAAAAATAAAAATAAAAAAAAAAAAAAAAAAAGAAAGAAAAAAGTTTATGGCGGTTACACTGTACTCAGAGGCGTTCCCAGAGCGTTCTGGTTGAGGAGGTCCATATATTACTTACCGGCAAGGCATTCAGTTGCGTTCCGGCTTACTTTCACCTATGGCCTAGCAACGAAAATAAATAAAAAAATAAATGATGCTGTTTAATTTGTAAACTAATCCATTTGCATGTTATTGTCATGGACTCTGTAGAAAAGTGACATAGCGTGGGAGAGACACAAAGCAGGTAAAACACAACATCATAAATATGTTTACAACTACAAATTAACTGTCTTCTGTCCATTCTTGTTTTAATTTTTCATGTCAAAACATCAACCCTCCCCCTTAATCTGGGCTGGGGACCGGCAGAAGTGACCATAATGAGACACACACTTGTGTGATTCATTTGAATGCAGTTGTCTGCTCTGAAGGAGACTGCTGTGAGTGAGGAGGACTGTCTATCCGTGTTTTGGATAGGGAAGGAACTCACACATGGTGACCATTGAGATCAAAGTACGCTGTAACCTCAGATTCTCCCAACTCCAGAGAAGTCACAAGAATTGCCGTCTTTGGAAAAACTCGCCAGAGGGGTCTGAAAAGTCATTAAGTGTAGCGACAAAGTCTCCAAGTTGGCAACACTCAATCTCCGTTTTATCTCCACTTTCTTACTGCTGTCATCAGAGCTCACACTGAATCTGCAGTGCTCCCAGACAGCAGAACAACTCAACGTCACAGGTGTATACCCTCTATCATGTAAACAGCACACATGCTTCCCCACTAAGTGTTGGCTGTACTCCTTTGTCTTGAGTTGTGCATGTGTATAATCAGAGCTACATACTCGCTTCAGCTGAGCGGCGGGAGGGGGGTGAGTGTTGCCTTTACAGAAAAAGCGTAGGGAGATGATGTTTCTTTTGGTGGTTTTTCCAGCTCTCTGTCCGCTATACGGAATGAGCTTGTCTATGTGTGTCAATGCCCGCACATGTTTGTGTGTCTAAATGTGTTGGAGCAGAACTTCACCATGTGCTAAAGATCACATGCTTTTTTAAGGCATGGAGAAATGTGAATCCAACGATGTACAAACGACATCCCTTCATGAAATTTAGATAAGGCTATTTAGTCTGTTAGATTAAACAATAGCAAGGCACCTGATTCATGAGAGAGGTAACTCTAAATCACCTCTTGCGATCTGGTGCAATATGGAAAATAAAATCAACTGGACTTCCAGGGGTGGTAGGTGCCTCCGTTGAGGGGGCGGACCGCTGTGAGGAGGATCTGTTTGGTTTGCACTCCGTCACCACCTTGTGGCATGGAGTCTCTGCACACCGTCGTAAATTACTTTTAGTGAGGTGTGTGTTTGGTTTGGAATTAAATGGAGATCTGATCAAAACTAATTTTCTTTGTTCAAGAAAGTTCCCCCAAGGGACTTACCAGTACAGTTATGTAGCTCTACGGATTGAAATGTGACATCAAGGAAACGTTGTGGCAGCCAGCTATATGTTAACCCAGTGCTCCAACATATCTGTAGGCTAATGTGACAAAAAGTAAACACTGTCAGTCTGTAAGTACTTTAGTAGCCGTTAATGTTTGGTGCAGCTGGCAGTCTGGTGCGCCAAGACAAGTCCGTAATGTGAAGCGTCAGTAAATCCTGGTTAGCTGTGTCCTGCCAGTCATCTACCAAGCAGAGCTATCGTAACCTCATTCTTCATTTTATTGATAGACTCTCAAGTTTGAACAGAGCGCTGCAGAATAACTGCTACATGTGGGTTGGAATAAACATTATCACTAACAGTTCAGCCGCTGTGTTATAGAGTAAGACATTGGAAATCATTCTTGGCTGAGAAAACGCAGAGCTCTTGTGTTTTATCTCTTCTCACTACTAAACTTTGCCAGCCTGCGTGGTGTTGTCATAGAGACCTCAACATGCTGTGGATTAATCTGGTCCTCAACGACCCGAACGGGAAGCTTAGAGGTAGCAATTTAAAATAACATATAACCAGCAATGTTGGTGCTGATAATCTCATTTTATAGTGTGCATTGCAACCAGGCATATATCTAGAAGGGAGCCTTTTTCAAGCTCACTTTCAAACTCCTCATAGCCCCTTTAACATGAAGAAAAAGTTCATTTTGTGTCCTGTTTGAACTCACCAATCACTTTACCGGTAAAATGTGTCTTAAAATCAGATTATCAGCACCAATATGGGTTTTTCCAAAATGCTTCTGACTGATTGGGTTGAGCAGGATTGATTTACAGCAAGCTAAAGTCTCTATGACAACACCGCGTCAGCTGATTAAGTTTAGGAGAGAGAAGAGAGATCCGTGTTTTTCTCTGCTGAAAACAATTTTTGTGATTAATATTGTTGTGATGGTAACACTGGAGCCCAACTGTCAGACAGAAAAAGGACAGAAGAGCAGAAGAAGGCTAAACAGGAGAGAGACAGAGCACAAGCTAAAAGCAAAAATGTTTGTGATAACATTCATTCCAACCCACATGCAGCATTTATTCTGCGGTGGTTTGTATAAATTTGAGAATCTATCAATATAATGAAGAGTGAGGCTTTGTTAGCTCTGCTTGGCACCTGAGTGCTGGCAAGAGGATTCACTAACATTACACATTACAAACACGTCTCTGAAAAATGGGCAGTCAGTAGCGCTATGTATGATTATTCAGCCTTATTTAGTGTGTTTCTAATGTTAAACTCTGAAACTTATCAATAACCTGGTTAGTAATGTATCAGGACACTGGATATTAGTTATGAGGAAAAGTAGAAATTGTGTTCCTCTTTACTGACCTGTTTTTGAATGAAACTTCGAGGAACGCTAAAGGAAATGGAAAAGGGTGTTTTATTCTGACAGACTTTTTTCTCTGACTTAAATTATCTTCATAAAGAAAAAGAGATTCAACAAGAATGAGAGAAATAACCAATCACAAATGGATATTTCTATTCCATATATCTTACTTAAATGAATTTTTTCATTGACTGTTGAATCTGACCTTAACAGTTCTATAGACATGCACCGATCGATTGTTGGCTGATCGATCGGTGCCGATTTCCTTAATTTTGGGGCATCGGGGATTGGCCCGTCCTTACATGTGAAACTGATCTTGTATACCTCAGGGGAAGTCTGACAGCCAGCCGTTGTTGCTTTTTGCTCTGAGAACTCAAAATCAGGACACTTTATTAGTTGTTTAAGTTAAAACATAAAGATTTTATTGTTTCACAGGTATTGTATAATAAAATAAGATTGCAACATTGAAGGTATATACTGTCAGTAATAAAAATAGAAAATAAAATTTTTTATCGGCCCCAATTGGTATTGTTGTGGAAATTTCCCTGTTTCTGGTGAAGAATGAAATAGAGACTTCTGCCGGCCAGCAAGGTTTTATTTTCATTTGCAAAGAAAAAGGTCGGTCAACACGCGAGCGGTCCAAGTGAAGAAAAGACCCCCAACAACATTTGAGCAAAACACTTATGCTTGAGAGAAACGCCCCCTAAGGTACCTTTCACACCCCTCTGTCTGCTGCAGGAATCCACATTGCAACAGAGCCTTGAAGTTGGGCAGAAGGTGTGAGAGACATAGGACAAAAGGGTCTGGAAGCTTATTGAGGAATCAGGATATTGGGTGTGTCAAGCATTGAAAACAAAGGCAATGAAATTACTTTTACAGTATCGATAGGTCAGGCTTTTTAGAGATCAGTGATCAGCCAAAAAAATGTGATCGGTGCACCGCTACAGTTCTGGGTATTGATCCTCTGTCATATTGATTTGATGATGGTTGTGTTCAGTGTTTTGTGTTTCAGACTCACATTAAAAACCTTTTCAATCCTAGCTTAGTGACCTTTTTCAGAAACCTCTATAGTGACTGTTTTATGTTCATATTTTTTTTTTGCAGCAGCAGCTCCAACTGATACTTCACATCAACTAAGTTTTTTGCTTCAACTCCATTGATGTGAAGTGTCAGTTTGAGCTGCTGCAGCGTCCAATCAGTGAGTGATATTCCATATAGGGACGTGTCTGTCAGTGAAACTAATGCAAAGCCTGCTGTCATATTTCCTCGCTCATTGCTCCTTCGATCAGTCTCCTCTCTCCTCTGAGCACAGTTATTGCTTTTGGAGGTCCCTCAATCTGGTGGCTCAGGAAGTACTTCCAGTGCTGTGGAGGAGAGGCATCCTTTATTGAGGTCAAAGTATCCTGGATAAGCTGCCGATCTGTTTTCAAAAATGTCTTCCATCATCCTTATGAGACAACTTAGGTCCCAGAGAAAGATGTAACGACTCAGGGCTGGGTTATTAATCAAAAAACATTTTTAAGGAGCTTCTAACTGATGTAAAACTGCTGTTGGTTATTTAACTGTTTTTCCTTACTAATACATCATTTTTTTTCCACCAAACATTTCCATTCTAGCTGATCTGTGTTTTCAATTCCATTGTTTCAATAAATAACCATTGATTGTTCATCTGTGTATGCTCATTTCAGGTACTTGTTTCAAAATTTTACAAATATTCAAAGAATTAACTGACAGTGCAATAATCATGCATTTACCATCATTGAGGTAAAAGGTTCAATTAATCCTGATTTTAGTTTTTGCCATGACTGCCCAGCCCCACAACAACTCACCCTGTGGAGCCAGGCTGTGGTCAAACTCCCAGCGCCTGGAAAACCTACAGACTGTGATGTTCTTTAATATGACCATCCAGGTTTCTATAAGTACTGCATATCTGTTTGTTCTATGGGTCTAATCTGATTACCACTTCTTCAGAATGATGACACAGGATTTTACAGCCACCTGGCTGGGGTACCAAAGGCTTTACTTCCTGGCATTGGAGGAAAGAAGATCCTCGACTTTTGGTGGGAAGCCGTCAACATGTGAGTAACAGAAGTAAGAAATCATGGGTGGATGAGTTCTGTGATTTTAAACTTCATACATAATATGAAGAGTTGAGCCTTTGCTGTAAATCTTCCTCCCACTACAGCTCTGTGTTCTTTGCAGGCGGCAGCTGTTCACTGAGGTGTATCTGGTCACGAATGCAGACAAGTGAGTCTTTACCATTGTCTCACTCAGCTAGTAGTTACCTAAGGGGTGTAAGTCCAGTTTCCCATCATGTTTCCCTAAACAGGTATAAGCACTTTGAGCGCTGGGCCACAGCAAATGACTTCCCGGTAGAGAACGTGGTGAATGACGGCAGCACAACGTTGGAGGACCGTCTTGGGGCTGTGGCTGACCTGCAGCTCGCCATATGCAGTCGCAAGCTTCAGGATGACATCATGGTGGTGTGTATGACACAGCTCCTTTCAAAGTGCAACAGCTCCTTTCCTCCCATGTATTTGTGAATGTCCTGCTGTGACAAAAAGAAGGCAGTAAAACTTGCTGCTCCCCATTGCAATGGTGTGTGTGTTGTGTTAAAGCGCAGCGACCCTACTTGTAACAGCCATCTTCTTCCTCTTCTGGGTGAATTGACGCTCACTGAATGCCAAGGCGTTACAAGGCATGCCGAGTCCAGCTCGATAGTAATCACATTATCTACATGTGCCATTGGAGCTATGCTTTGTCTGATTTGGGTCTAAGCTGCTGACATGCTTCTCAATAGTCTGATGTGGTGCTGACTAAGCTCATGGTCATATCTCTGAAGCTACATGTAAACTGAGTCAGAGTCTCCAACCTGCGAGTTGCATGTTTAAGTTCTTGAGCTGACTTGTTGTATATTGTGAACATGTCTGATGATCTTCTCCACGTGTGACAGATTGCAGGAGACATGCTTTGTGCAGACCAGAACTTTGACATCGCTCAAGTTATCCGTTTCTTCAGGTCACAGGTGAGATCAACCTTGATAATGGAGCAGAAATCTGAAGCTGGAAGCTCAAGTTAACAAACTGACCTGATTTCCAGCTTCAGTGACACCTGATGCTTCTGTGAGCTCTGATGTTGTTGAGCCAGCTGACTCAATCAGAGTATTCTGCACCCGGCTCAGAGCGTAATGGTGAATCTAGCTTTTATAATGAAACTGGTTTGTCTCTGTTGGCTTGCTTGTCTTGTCTGTTGCCCTTCAAGTCAAATCACAGCAGAATTCAAGAAAACTGAAACTTTGCAACTTGAATTGAAGTTCTTGTTACGTGCAGCAGGTTCATGTACACAGGTACCTGGTGTGTTGTTTTTTCAGCCTGGAGAGCTAATTATTTACTACCAGCTGGAGGAGAGTGAGAAAAGCAGCTCCAGAGGCATCGTGGAGGTTTGTGCTGAAACACACAAGTGAGTGAAGTCAGTCCTGGGGCTCACAGTGCTTCATGTTTGCATCCCCTGCTCTGGTGTTTCTTTGTTCTAATCTCTAGTCCCCTTCTGGTGCAGGATTACTCGCTTCCTAGAGAAACCTGCAGATGGGCTGACAGCGTCCCGGCTGGCTAGCGTGGTGTTTTACTGCATTAGGAGAGACACTCTGTCCTACCTGTCTGACTTCCTCAACCTGCAGCCTCAAGCCACAGACAGGACCTTCGGACAGCTTTGGGTGAGTCGGTGATTCATTAAGAAGTGTGACCAGACACAGACCTTTCTACTGCTGAACACCCCATACATTATCAGTATCTTATAAAGAGGTAAGCACTGAACTTTCTGACTCATCTTTGCAGGAGTGGCTCATTAATGAGAAACAATGGGATGCTTTCGGGATGAAGCTTCCCACCGGCTTTCAGCTCATTGGACAAGTGGTTTGTGTGCTGAATATGACTCGTTGAATGTTTTTGCCTTTAAATACCTTTAAATGATAATTTTATATAAAAAATATAGATATCATTCACAACCCACCAGATATCAGTTTGGGTATCTTTCAGCCAGCTGTGGAGTTGCCTCCTGCTGGCCAAAGAAGACAGCAGTGTGTCCCTTAACCCTAACCCTGGTCATTGTGTTTGATAAAATGCCTCCTGTTACATACTAGGGTCTGTTAGACTACACAAAGTGGCTCACCCACTACTCCACCAAGCAGCAAGACAACCTCGCCAAACCCATCACATGCCGATCATATGCACGGTGAGAAACCTCAGACCAAGCTCTCTGCTTATTTAGTTTGAAATCAGCTTAGGTCATACCCCCTTCCTTTGTAACTGCAAATAAAAAAAACACTTGAGGGTGATCAGAGCATGACGACAGATCTACACACGCACACACGCACACACACACACACACACACACACACACACACACACACACACACACACACACACACACACACACACGTTGACTTACAGGGTTGGACTGATGGGGAATCCCTCAGACGGCTTCAACGGAAAAACCATCGCCATGTCCATCTCTAACTTCTGGGCAGAGGTCACTCTGATGGAGAGTCAGACTCTGGTAAACACATACTCATAATAAGAAACAGCTTCACAGCTGAATATATCATGAACAAGTCATGTTATTGTTTCTCTGTCGGTACAGGTTCTGGTCCCTCATCCTCTCAATGACCCCACAGAGTTTGGGAGCCTGCAGGATCTGTTCTGTATCAGCAGGAAGGAAGGGTGTGTTTCTTTACCTGTGTGAAACAATAGATTACACTCTATACCCCCACCTGTCCTACAAGCAAGAAATGACTCAGAGATGGAGCTGAGATCTTAAAAAATCTTTCACTGGATTTTTTAAATTGGGTGGTATAAAATGGGTGTGAATGGGTAAGTGTGACCTGTGGTGTAAAGCTGCTTTGAGTAGTCCATGACTAGAAAAGCGCTATATAAGCTCAAGTCCATTTACCATTTACCAAGGTCATAAAGTGTCAAAACTGAACTCTTTGACATAATCAGCACTTTAACCAACTGTAATGACAGGAAATAGAGGTGAAAGCATTAAGTAGGCAGGCTACATGAGCAATACCAAAGCCTGTCAGCAGGGGGAGCTCCAGGTGTTTTAGTTTCTTTTTAGGGATGTGTCACAGCATCCCTAAATAGAAACTAAAACTTATTATGCAGTCTTTACACAGGCTGTCCACAGGGTGACATATCTGTAATATACCGTAGCCATTAATGTTCCCCCAGTTTGAAATAGTTCTGTTCTCAATCCTCTGCAGGTACTTGGGAGGTCTGCGGCTGCTGCAGGCCACCTGTAAGAAGTTCTACCAGTTCTGCTCCAAACAAGGGTGAGAGCAGAGATTTTGTTTCAAAGAGTCTAAAAACAGTTTGTACCTTTTCCTGAGGCAAAGCCAGTAGACTGTGACTGATGCTGCAAAAAGAGTCAAACCAGCTCAGGAGACGCTTGAATGTTGTCTGTGCTCCTGTTTTCCCGCAGGATCGCTCTGACGAAGCAGAACTTCACGCTGAAGTATGACACAAACATCCCCCGTCAAGTGGTGAGCATCCACTCTTCTTCTCCTTCTCCCTCATAAGTACAGACATCATGTCATCACACACTCTCACCATGAGCTGCTCTGTCTCTGTTCTCTTAAAGGGTCTCGCTGGCAGCAGGTGATATGCTGTTTAATGATTTATTTTGATCTGTATGAGTCAGTTTTCTGTAGATTTTCAGACTTTTCACCAGAGTTTGAACATGTTCATGACCCTCTTTTTCCACAGTGCCATTGTCTCAGCCACCCTGAAGTGTCTGATGAAATTCTACAACATTACAGACAATGTAAGAGCTGCACATATTTCTCATATTTGATCTTAATATGTCCTCTAGGTCAGTGGTTCCCAACCTTTTCCAACTCAGGGCCCACTTTTAAGTCTCAGACATTTTCGCGGCCCACCCCCGACTGCTAAATACATAAAAACATACTACATCTTAAAACCTTTATAGATGAATTATCAATTTAACACAAACATAGTTTAGCCTTATCTAATGGCACAGTTTACAGTCAGCTGTATCTTTTGATCTGGGCTTAAATTTTTTTTAAAAATTTATTAGACAGGCTGATGCTCAGTACATTTTATTCTAAAATCATACACTGGGTTATAATAGTTATACAATCATAGTTACTCATAGTTACTCATAGCTAAAGTAGTGAGTCAAGACAAATGGTAATAATTTGTATGTCCCCCCCCCCAGTCTGAAAGTCTGGACGCGCCCCTGCATAGAGGTACAGAGTGGCATGAAGGCTTTCAGGTTTGATCTCCTCTGCTGATTTTTAAAGAATGAGAGGAAAACAGCAAAACTATAACTTCCATCCCAAAGAGAGCAGAAAGGTGACTCGTGGACGAGCGGGAGAAGGAATAGCAATCAGCTGCTGTGTAATATGCGCGAGGGAACTCAGCGTAAGCACTGCACCGATCATCATCACAGACTCCACAAGCTGAACAGGATGAAGTTTAAAGCAAATATAAACCACAGAGTGACAGGGGCACTTCTGCTTGCGCTGACTTTATACACAGAAAACGTGCATCTGTAAATACTGATGAATGATCAGGGTGGGAATTGTTTTTCTCCAGTAACTGTGCATCTTGTGCGTCTTGTGCGCATTGGAGCGGAACTTCGCCGTGCGCGATGCTGAGAGCTGAGAGCTGTGAACGGCATATACCCACCAGAGCTCTGTCTTTTATTATTTTAGACCGTGATACATGATCCAACCATGGGTGTGAGTTTGTTCACATGAGAACACAGAGAGATGATTCGCTTCTGGAAGATAAGTGTTTGATTCTGGGCAGCGTCAAAAAATGTTTGTGGAATTCTGAAAGTTTTAGTTGCATACAAGAGTCATGTGCAAATTTACATCTGAAACATCGGAAAAAGAAAAGATCATAATTCTGAAGGCATGGCAGCTTTTACTTTGTCGTGGCGGTGTGCCATGATCCTATACATGTAGCAGAAACCCAGCCATACGATGCGTTCTGAGAGCACTTTTTTTAAATAAAGATTGAACATGAAGGACTGAACTGAATACAAGAGAAACATGTTGGAGGCTCCACAGTCACTAACACAGCATCTATAACATGTTGAAACGTTTTTATTTTTACATAATTACATCCCCACTTCCATAAAAATCAAACTATTTTGGAAAAGCTTTGGCGGCCCACTTGCAGTACCTTCGCAGCCCACCAGGGGGCTGAGCCCACAGATTGGGAATCACTGCTCTAGGTGTTAACTCCCTGGTCTATTTCTATGTCATTTAGACCTCAAACAAGCTCCTTAAATGTGCTTCTTGTCTGCAGACTCATAAACAACCTGAAAAGCCTTCAGATTCAGGGACAGAAATCAGGCAGAACCCTTAGGTGTTAACAATTAAGCTGTAGTTGAAGTGCAAAAAGATCAGTTTCTTGTCACTAAAAGCCAGCAAAGCCCCATTTCAGATTCAGGGGCTTATTTTAAACCTTTCTTCACCCCAGGATCTCCCTAGGCCAATTAGAGCCAACTTCATCCTCAATGTGGAGACAGATGAACTTTTCATCACTGCTGGTCTACAGGACAGAGTCGTACAGGTAAAATAGTGGATACCACCTGATCCTTCTCATTCATTTAACAGTGATTGTTAAGGTAGGGAGGTGTTTGTCTTGTTCTCTGTGCAGGTTTATGAAGGTTTAGTCTACATGGATTTCAGCAAGAAGCTCATGGAAGAGCGGGGATACGGTATGAGAGTGGTTGTTGTTCTCTGACCTAACCCTAACACTTTGCTGAAGGATAACTCAGGTCTGTTAATATAATAGTTTGCTTTATAATTTGAAGGAGAATATGTTTTAATGGACATGAGCGAGCTACCGTCCTTCTGGCTGGCTTACCTGAGCGACCCCAGCGACTCTGGACGCATCCACAGCAACATCAGACAGCGCTGGCTCAGTGGTGCGTCTTCCTCTCAGACATTACAAAGGTTTTCATCTGAGTTGGACTGAAGAGTCACCAGAATGGTTCTGTGCAGTTTGAGTCTTACTTTGGTGAGACTGTCTGCTCTAGTCTTTAACTTTCAGTCAGTATCTGTTTGAAATTTTCCTTCATACTTAAAATTTAAAGAGTTAACCTTATTGGCATGTGGTGTGAGATCCTATTTTCCTGTTTTATCTCTCAAGGATCAGGTAATCTGTCTAGCCTCCCTCCTTCTTCTTCAAAATAAATGGGATCCGATCACACCGATCTAAATAATGACCTTTCCAGGTTTTTGATTCTGGATTACCAGGTTTTTATTGGGAGCATATAACCATGTATTACCAGAAGCATAAAAATCCTTGCACAAGAAAAGTTTCCCAAAGCTGCTCTACATTTCAAGTTTGACATTGGGGTTATTTTATTGTTTCTACGTGACATGGAGGGATATTCAGTTTTGTTTGACTAAATGAATCTTGACATTCAGGTATCATAATGTTCCAATGTGTGGTTTTATCCAGACAAAACCAAGAGGGGACTGAACCATGTCTCTAATCCTTTTCCCTTTGAACTATCTGCTTTTGACATTTTATTCAAATTCAAAAGATTTTGTCAAAAACAAATATCTCAACATGTTGTCTCTGAGCAGATTAAGCTTTAGAGGAAAATCTGTAACTCAGAATACAAATATAGTCAGCCAGTCTTATCTGCTGGTCCTGTTTGCTCTTAAATGTCATAATGAAGGGTCAATATCATGTTTTGTCTATTGAAATTAAGTATAAGGGAACTTAAAATAGCTTTGGACTGTGAAAACGGTTGCATGGAGTGCAGCATGGGTTTTGGGAAGCTTTAAACTTGCTTGACAAAATGTGTATCTCTTTGGTGCTCATCAGTGTGAGGATCAAACTTATAGCTTTAAGGAGAGCTGAGGCACTCAGAGGTACTAATTAAAAAGCTTTTATTCCATCAGGGCTACATGATCATTAAAAAACATGCCAACTTTTAACACCCATATAAGCCTTTGTCAGGGCAACAGTCCTGATGAAGGCCTATATTTTCAATTAGTACATTTGAGTGCCTCAGCTCTCCTCATTGCGTTAAAATATATATATATATATATATATATATATATATACACACACATATTAGGGCTGTGACTTTAACACGTAACTTAGATTAATTAATTACACTGTACTTTAACGCGTTGTAAAAATCAACGCAAGATTAACTCATTGGCTGCCAGCCATTTTCAGAGCATCTTGAAAGATCTTTTAGGACCCAAGTAATAATGTTTTCTCCAAAGTTACTTTAGAAGAGTCTCTCTTCCTGTTTTTGGTCCAAAAAATTGAAATATCAAACTTTTTTGATAGTGTATATCTCAGGCACTCCATCCTTTGATCCTCTCGATGATCTCTGTCATCTTTTCTCACGATGGCGCCGCTCTTTCTCTCTGAACTACCGTGACACATCTTCATGTCAGCGTGAGCTGCCTGAACTTTCCTGACTTGCAGCGTCTTTCTGTGTCTCTGTCATCTCACATTCCTCCCAATATCCATGCTGAGCTCTCATCCAAAGAGCGCACCACCCACAGTAGTTTACGAGCAGGATTTTGATTGACAAGCTCTACCAGACTCCACCTCCCTCCGCTGAAAAATAAAATTTACTTCTATACAGGCAGTAAACAGTAATCGAATGTCAATGGCAGGGAACACGGACATTTTAATTGATATTGACCAGTTTTAAAAAAAAAGGATTTACAAATCTTCTCTTTTTCGTGTATTCATTTAATTAGTCATGCACTATAGTTTTGTAATGCCCTACAGTTCAAATTCTTTATGTGGGGACCTAAGCAGATAAAAGATTAAAATGTGATTAATTAGATCAGTTAATAACAAATCCTATAAATAATTTGATTATTTTTTAATCTTCTAACAGCACTATTTACCACATAATGGCTGGTAAATGTACTTGAAAGTAGTGTCCACAAAAAAAACATCTTCTAACCAAAATAAACAGGATTTTGTTGTTTAAACTTGTATATGAGAATATTCAATAATTTAGTCTTCTACCAAAGTCTGTTTGAATTGAAAAATGTTGCTTCTGATGTTGAATATATATATATATATATATATATATATATATATATATATATATATATATATATATATATATATATATATATATATATATATATATATATATATATTTATATATATATATATATACTGTTTGTTTGATTCATCTTTGTCTGTGTCTATGTCTGTCCACAGGAGAGCCTCTGGTGGTTGAAGCCATGAAGACTTTTGCTGAACTCACAGATCAAGCAAGGTTAGTTCAGGTTCCTGAACACAACAGCTAGTTCAACATTGATGTGATAAATCTCACAAGATATGAGAAATAATCTGAAGCGACGTTAAACAGAAAACAGATGAATAGGAAGACTCCCTGCCCTTAAACAAGAATAAAATAGAATAGAATAGTAAAGAATAGAATAAAATAGAACTTTATTTGTCATTGCAACAAGTACAACAAAATTGCATAGCCCCTTAGTCAGTGCAAAACTGTGTAAAGTGCAAAATAGCTGCCATGTTCAGGTGCATTAATGACATAGAGGTAATTGTTAAATGAGGTAGTGATTTTAGCCTTTGTTCATGACCCTTACTGCTGTTGGGTAAAAACTGTCTCTGAGCCAGTTTGTCCTTGTAGTGATAGACCTGTACTGCCTGCCTGATGGTAACAGATTAAACAAGTGGTGTCCAGGGTTAGAGGTGTCCTGGGTTAATTTTCCCGCCTTTTGGAGGCAGCGGGAATGGTGCAGTTCTTCCAGTGTGAGGGCAGTCGGTGATGTTTTTCGCTGTGCCACTGAGCCACTGTGCAGCTGGTATACCACATGCACAGTCAGTACACCAGGATGCTCTTGATGGTGCACCTGTAGAAAGACACAAGCAGTCTCTCAGGGATGTTGTTCTTCCTTAGCACTCTCAGGAAGTGCAGTCTTTGTTGGGCCTTCTTCAGTAGCTCAGAGGTGTTCACTGTCCAGGTCAGGTCCTTCTCTAAGTGGACTCCCAGAAAGCGGAAGTTCTCTACTCTTTTCACACATTCACCGTTGATGTGTAGGGGTGGAATTTCTGTTTTCGTCCTCCAAAAGTCAATGATCAGCTCCTTGGTCTTAGCTGTGTTGAGGAGCAGGTTGTTATCTCTGCACCACCCAGTCAGCTGCTCCACCTCAGCCCTGTATGCAGACTCATCCCCCTGAGAGATGATCCCTACTACTGTGGTGTTGTCGGCAAACTTGTGTTCTCTGTGTGGTCTCCCACCCTCACCCTCTGCCTGCGGTCCGACAGGAAGCTGTTAAACGCGGAGCTGTAGTCCACAAAGAGCATCCGCGTGTGGGTCCCCTGCTGCTCCGGGTGGGACAGTGACACGTGAAGCGCTGGGGCTACAGCATCCTCTGTTGGCGAATTGGTGGGTGTCGAGACTCTTGGGGAGGAGTGAGGTGTGACCTCGTACCAGTTTCTCAAGGCACTTCATCACCACTGAAGTGAGAGCTACTGGCCGGGAGTCATTGAGGCTGGAGATGTGTTGCTTCTTGGGCAGGGGGGTGATGGTGGAGGACTTCAGGCACAGTGGAATGATAGATTGGGACAGGGACCGGTTGAAGATTCTGGTGAACACCCCAGCCAGCTGGTCAGCGCAGTCCTTCAGCACCCGTCCAGGGACACCGTCAAGTCCAGCCACCTTCTGTTGGTTGACCGCCCGTAGTGTGCGCCTTATGTCATGCTCCTCCAGTGTGGGGCTGGAGCTGCTCTTGACCGCAGGGTGTGGTGTAGTTGCCTCCGGAAATCCTGTCTCGAAACGGGCAAAGAAGCTGTTCAGCTCCTCTGCCAGTGAGGCTCCTCCCTCAGCAGCTCTGGTGTTGACCCTGTAGTTCATGAGGTGCCGGACCCCTGCCACACCTGTTTGCTGTTGTTGCTCTCCAGGTGGTCCTCGATCCTCCTCCTAGTGGCCCTCATTTATCAATCTTGCATGCAAATAAGTGCAGATCTGGGTGTAAAAACAAGTTTATAGCAACGTTCATGTGTGATTTATGAAACCTATGTACCAGTGCCAATCACGGCATATGCCTGATCAGGTGTTGATCAATGTGGCGGCTGAAAACAATTATTATTTACGTAACACTCCCCTAAATGTTCAAGGTTCAGCTGGCCGAACCCACGGAATTCAGGACATGGAAGGACGCATTAAGAGAAACAGGAAACTTCTCCATGCTGGTAATCAACAACGCCATAGCAACAGAGGTAGAGAGGAAATAATGCCGCCTTGTTTAGCAGCCGGAAAAAATGTCATTAAAGCTAGTTAGAAAAAACTTGTCTGCAAGGAAATCACTGCAGTTAATCAGCAGCGTGGATGTCACAAACTAAAATACAGCAGAGTTTTAAACATTTGATTTACACAGCCTTTGTTTATACCTTGATTTATTCATCCGTGATGTCTGACTTTTAGAAGCCACACTAATATTAAATGTTTTTGTTCAGGTCCAGATACGTGGAAAACTTTCTTTAAAAAATGTGTTTGAACTCTGAAAGAAGCTGCAGACTCCAGCCTGAACCTGTCACAGACTGAGGAGGGAGTGGAGCTTTAGTGTTTTGATCGTGCGCAATTACGCATGGGTAGACCGGAGTTTTATGAGTACTTGTACCACGAAACGATCCCATTTGTGATCCCGTGCAACTGAATGTCTTTTGTTATGAAATAGTCTCTTTTTCCACACACAGTTCACATTTATATAATAATATTGTGAGTGACATGATAACCTTCACAGTAAATCCTGTAATCAATATAGCATCCTTAAAAACTCCAAGCTAAATGTTTATTCCTGCATCCTCTGAATGTTCTCTGCAGAGACTTCATCGTGGACATGGGGTATATTTAAAACTGGTTACAGCATCTCTGTTTTTTCTTATTTTTTAAAGTAAACCGATAACAGAAGCATATTTTGTTACGGAGAAATCAGCTGACAGCTCACGCTGCTGCACTTTTAAAGCGACATATTTTATAGATTAGTGGAAGAAGAATGAAGTGTTAGAAACATTCTTGGTGTCATATCTGATTCAACGATCTAAATATTAATCTAAGAACATCAGTTTTCTGTTTGAAAATGTTTTGCCCTCAATTGATTTAATAATTCTCCTCCATAGAGGAACGCCCACGTTCAGATTGATAAATGCTGATCTGTGCGTGGAAAGGAGCATACACCCATTTTTTAGGTGTACGCATGCTTGATAAATGAGGGCCATAGTCTCTCTTGGCCTCTCTGATGCCCCACTTCAGGTTGGCTCTGGCTGCACTGTACAGAGCGCTGTCACCAGCCCTGAAGGCAGTGTTTCTGTCTTTTAGCAGCTGCTGGACCTTATTGGTCATTCAAGGCTTCCTGTTAGGGTATACCCGGATGGTCTTGTCCACTGTGACGTTTTCTGTGCAGTTCTTAATGTAGCACAGGACAATGTCCGTGAACACATCCAGGTCTGGGTGTTAAAAAAGGTCCCAGTTAGTCCTTTCAAAGCAGTCCTGTAGCTGCTCAGGGGCATCATCAGGCCAGGTTGTGATCCTCCTTCTGGTGCTAGGGGCAGTTTTCCGAAAGGGGTTGCATGCAGGGATCATGAGCAAGGACATGTCATCAGACTTGCAAAGGTATGCTAGCTGTTTAGTCTTGTAGCCTAGCTTGATGTTGGAGTACACCTTGTCTAGTGTATTAGCTCCTCTGGTGGCACACTTGACATGCTGATGAAACTTGGGAAGCACTGTTTCAAAGTCCACATGATTGAAGTTCCCTGCTATGATGTGTACTGCTTCGGGGTGTCTACCCTGCTGCTTGATAATGCTGCTGTGGAGTAGTCCGTTAGCTGCGCTAGCATTGGCATCAGGTGGGATGTAAACAACAGTCACAAACACTGCCGTTAACTCCTGGGAGAGGTAGATGGGCCTGCATTTGTCAGTCACATATTTCAGTTCCGCGGAGCAGTGGCTGTTCACAGTCACCGCATCAGTACACCAGTTGTTGTTTATGTACAAACACACACCCCCTCCTCTATTCTTTCTGGAATCCTTTGTCTTATCCTGTCGATGGGCTATGTAGCCGGCTAGCTCGATACGGTTCGGTACGGATGAGTTTGACCAAGATTCCGTAATCAGAATAATGGAGCTGTCCTTAACGATGTTGTTAACTACAGGGCTCTCAAGTGTCACGCATTGAGCGTGACAGTCACCCTTTTGGGTCTTTTGTCACGCACTCCCGCCACACATTGTATTTCTCACGCTAAGAAAATGTCTACAGAGAGACTTCAGACTTGACTTGGACTTGTGAACAATCATTATGATCTCTCTTTTCCTGGTGTATAAACATTACGAAAACTATGAAATGTCTATTCAGCTATGACGCATCATAGATATGACGTGTGTCTGGGGGTCCCACACATTAGTACATCTGATGCCGCCCTGTGGACTATAGGCTCGATATCTTCCATTTAAATTGTGGCTGTTACTGTTGTTGTCTGACAGTAATGTCACTTAACAGTGCAGCCGATGTACGTGTGAATATCTGACCTAAATACCTACCGAAATGCTCGGCGTCTTTGGGGGCAGCACCCTGTGCTGGTGAGAGTAAAGACACAGACAGAAAACTCCATCTCCAAGCTGCTGTTTTTAGTCACTCACTGAAATGATAAGTTCAACCTCAGGTATCCTGCATCACGTATCGTTTATACCGGGGTGAAGACAGCTTCATTTTTAACGTTCGCATTTTTTCTGTAAAAGTTGTGAGAGGATGTCCAGGACACATTAGAGGTGATTTCTTGATCATAGATTTAAAAAAGACAAAGCTACTGAAATTCCAAGTTGAAAAAAAGCACATTTATAGCGACTGGCCCTTGATTATGGTCTCAGTGGGTTTTTATGACCTTTAATAAACAAATTAAGAGCTGTGAAAGTTGTGAGAGGATGTCCAGGGCACACAAGAGGTGATTTGGTGTCAATAAATTAAAAAATGACAAAGGTGTTGAAATTATATCCTGGAAAAAGCACATTTTCATTGACTGGCCCAAGATTATGATCTCAGTGTTTTTTTTTAATGACCTTTTATAAACTAACTAAAAACTGTGAAAGTTTTGAGGGGATGTCCAGGACACAGGAGAGGTAATTTAGTATCAACAAATTTGAAAATGAGAAAAGGACTGAAATTGTAACCTGACAAATTGTCTTTTTAAGGCAAAATGTTGTTGATGATGAAGATTAGCTGAGTTTCTTTTAATTATTAAGTTGTATTTATTGTTGTGATATGTTCAGGGCTGTCAGATCCTAAAATAGCAGTGGATTGAGGCGAAGTTATGAAAGACCCCATTCGTATAACCCGGGGTGGGGGGTGTGACTCTAGTCTGCACTCAAAACTTGAGAGCCCTGTAACTAGAACCTGGAGCCTCAGTTCACCCATTTTGTTGGCAAGGGATTGTGCATTTGAGAGAAAAATGCTTGGAAGCGGTGATTTGAGTGGTTGCTTCCGTAGCTGTGTAAGCACTCTGGCCCTGCAGCCCTGCTTCTGCGTTCTCCCTCAACGCCGCCTATGTCACCTCTCCGCCCGGCATGGTACTGAAGTCAAGCCAGCACACAAGTAGAAACACTCGGTCAAGCCAACCAACACGTTGTTTTGTGGTACGCGAATATCTGGCAAATTACGGTAATAGCAGTAAACGCCTCATTTCAAAGTGAAAGCAATCTGATTGATAGTACAAGATGTAAGGATTAGACTCAGATAAAAGTCAGCTCATTCTGATGTGGAATTTCAAAATTATAGCCCTCTAAACTTTCAAATCTCACTGTATTTCCTCTATATATAGATTTATAATTACTAGGGCTGTCATTTTAACACGTTAATTAGATTAATTAATTAATTCCATCTTCCTGGTGTCATGTTTCAGCTTGGGGCTGCTCTGCACCAATGAGCAACAGTTTGTGTGTTCAGAGCATGTTAAACTGAGAATACTTCACTTTTCTTTGATCCAAGACTTGAAAAAAGTGTTTGTACATAGTTCCTCACAGTTTTAAGCCTTTAGCCCTGGTTTTCCTGACCCCATAGAAGTATAGAAGTTCATATTGCAGTGAAAATTGAGTCCACATCGAGTAAAAATGTGAACAGAAGCAAAAAACGTCCTAAAAATCAAATCAGCTTACTTTAGGTGCAGGACTGTGTAGTTTTGTAAAGACAGAACCATAAAACTTTTTTCATGTGTTCCTTATGCCTCAGGGTACCTAAAAATGTGATTTATATATATTCCCCCCTTATTTTTAAATGTCTTTTAATGTAATTTTAATGTCCTGAAATTCAAATTCTTTATTTTGGGACCTTAAGCAGATATGAGATTACGATGCGATTAATTAGATTAATTACAAATCCTGTAATTAATTAGATTAATTACAAATCCTGTAATTAATTAGATTAATTTTTTTAATCGCCTGACAGCACTAATAATTACTAAAAAATCTATAGTTATAACTGCACCATTCCACCTCAGACTGAAAGTACTTGATCTGAGGATGACACTCAGAAAAAATTATCTCACTTTGATGTGCAATTTCCCAATAAAAGCCCTCTAAACTTTCAAATCTCATTGTATGTTGCCAATAATAAGATTATAATTATTTAGAGATCTGTAGTTATAACTGAACCATTCCACTTTAGACTGATAGTACTTGACCTCAGGATGACACTCAGAAAAAATCAGCTCATTCTGATGTTGAATTTTAAAATAATAGCCCTGTAAAGAGGTAATAGAGAGAGATTTGAAAGTTTAGAAGGCTTTGTTAGCCATGTCTGCTTATTGTGAAATTCCACAACAGAATGAGCTGATTTTTTTACTACTGTCATCCTGAGGTTAAGTACTGTCAGTCTTAAGTGGAATGGCCCAGTTATGACTACAGGTTTTGGTTAGTAATTATATATATATATATATATATATATATATATATATATATATATATATATATATATATATATATATATATATATATATATATATATAGCAAATAAAGTGAGATTTGAAAGTTTAGAAGGCTTTTATTGTGAAACTCCACATCAGAATGAGATGATTTTTTCTGACTGACATCCTGAGGTGAAATTCTATCAGTCTGAAGTGGAACTATTCAGTTATAACAACAGATTTTTTAAATAATTATAAATCTATATATAGAGGAAATACAGTGAGATTTGAAGGTTTAGAGGGCTTTTATTTTGAAATTCCACATCAGGATTAACTGATTTTTTCTGAGTGTCATCCTGAAGTCAAGTACTATCAGTCTAAAGTGGAACTATTCAGTCATAACTACAGATTTTTTGTAATTCACTTTTAATTGCTTTTTAAACATTGTAGCAGTAAAAACGGAAAAACACAGGTAAGTAATGGACCCAAGAACTAGTCCCTTACAACAACAACACTTTTCAAAAGGATAGTTAAATGAAACAGGATAAACCATAATAAAAATAAATAAATAAATAATAATAATAATAATAATAATAATAATAGAAAAATAAATAAATACATGAAATAAAATAAAATATAGCTATTTAAAATTATAATAATTACACACACACACACACACACACACACACATCTATATGTATATTTATATATGTATAAATATATATATATATATATATATATATATATATATATATATATATATATATATATATATATATATACATCACATGTCCAGAGTACATGACTCCCAAATCCTCTACCTCCACAGTCCCCCCCCCCACCCACCTTTATCTCATTTTACAGCCACTCTTTATCAAAATGTTTCACAATTCCTATTAGGATTAGGGCCAATCTGTAATAGTTCTCCTATCACATAACTTGTAGGTAGTTCAAAAAAGGACCCCATACCTTCAAAACATCTCCTCTCGGTTGTTTAACCTAAAAGTCAACTGTTCATAGCTCGCTGTTTTTGTCATTTCTTCCAGCCATTCATTAAATGTTATAACATTTTTAGATTTCCAGTGTCTCAGAGTGATCCTACATCCTGTTATCAGGGCCAGCTTACACCACATTGTCTGTTGATGGGACATCCCCATTTCACTTGTTATCAAACCCAAAAGACACAAGGCTGGGCTCTGAGATAAATCTGTCCTGAGTACTTTGTTAACAAATAAAATGATCTTTTCCCATAGGTCATGTATCCTTTCACACTCATACAGCATGTGTACAAGAGTTCCCTCACATCTCCCACATCTCCAGCACGAGTCAGAATCACAGAGCTTTAATCTTGCCATTCTACTGGGGGTCCTGTGTATAATTTTGAACATTATTAGGCGGGTCTGTGTCTCTCTTGATACCTTGTGCCAGGATTGAGTAATTTCTTCCTATTTCTCCATAGCAATTTCCCCCCCCCTTAAATTAACCTCCCATGCTCTCTTAAGAGCTTCAAGTTTAGGTGGGTGAGATTTCCTTATAAAGCTATAATAGTTAGATGCCCCACCTTTAGCCCCCTGATTATCCTGTATTAGTTTTTGTAGCTCAGATTGGAAAGGTAGGGGGGTTTACATTTTTGTTATAAAATTCAACTCCTTAATTGCAAATATTTCCAAAAATCAAATCAAAAATTTTGTATTTAGTTGCCAGTTGCTGAAAGGACATCAAACTATCATTCTCAAAAATATCTCTAACATAAATAATCCCTGCCACAACCCATGATTTCCAGAACAGAGTGTTTTTCCCCACTTTCAACTTTTTAATATGCCAGAGAGGAGACTGTTTAGTAAAGAAAGGGTCGAGGCCAGTGATACTATGTGACCTTTGCCAGGTTTCTCTAACAAATGATAGTAGTGGGTTTCTAAAAGGGATTTCACCTTCAGTCTTTGACATAAAAGCTTGCAATGGAACAGGCTCTGTAAGTTCCTTTTCAATCATGGCCCAGCCTGGTCCTTGATTCTCTGCATTATCTATTTTGGCAAGCTGATTAAGAGAGAAGGCTAAATGATACCAATCTAGTCTTGGTAGGTTAAGACCTCCATCTTCATTTGCTGCACTCATCTTAATTTTATTTAACCAAGGTCTTTTACCCTCCCATAAGAAAAAATCCACTGCTGCATTAAATTTTTTAAGTAATGTGGGAGGGAGGCTTATGGGCAATAATTGTAAAATATATATAGGATATTTTGGCATCTACGTTTATAATAGACACGGGGCGGTAGCTTCCACATTGTTGAGGATCTTTGCCCTTCTTATGTATCAGGGTTATAACAGCAGATTGCATACTCTGAGGCATATTACCCCTCTTGATCGCATCTTGAAATACAGTCACTAATCTTGGTGCTAGTAGATCTGCAAATTCTTTATAAAAATCTGTCGGGAGCCCATCATTTTTTTTATTTTTTTTTTCCGCTGCTAGGCGCTGCCCAAGTAGCTGCCTGTTGCAGCAGCTCTCTCGTCTTGGTCCGTTTCTTGTAATTTTTTTCGTGTCTTTTTCGTGATTTTTGTATTTGGAGTGGATCATCACTTTGTATGATTCATTGTTGGTCACGGACACCAAATTTTTTGTGGCTTCGGCTATATTATTTTACTACTTTTCTCCTGTGTTTGTCTGGAGATCCTACATGTAACCATGGCTGCATTGTTTACATGCGAAATTAGCTATTAGCAGTCTGTAGCATGTCAATGCTAACTAGTGTAGGACTTGATGATTTCCCTCAAGCTGAGGAGGAGGAGGTGAGGACGACGTGCTGGTTCTCGGTTGTGAGCTAGGAGGTGACGACGTGGACCTGTCCTTCCATCCATCGTTGTTGGGAACGTGGGATCTAGCTCCGGGGGATGGACGAGCTAGCCGTGCTAACCCAGCGGCATCATGCTGTTCACGGACGTGGCTGACGGAGCTGACATCGGACGCTGGCTCCACATTGGAGGAGCTTCGCCTGCTGTGAGCAGACAGGATCCCGGAGACAGAAACTGAACAGACTGATGGGGAGGCTCAGTCCTGGACCCTGTGGAGGTGGAGGCTGGCTGGGCTGGAGAGTGGTGGACAGGATGTCGTCCATGGGGTGGCGCAGTTGGAGAATGCGCTTGGCCGGTGATCGGAAGGTTGCAGGTTCAAGCCCAGCTCTGGGCGACACATGACGATGTGTCCTTGGTCAGTGGTGTGTGATTGAGTATGAAAGGGTGTGACTGTGTTAGACCTACTGATGGATAGCTATCATAGTAAAGATCGGATCCATCAGTGTGTGAATGTGGGCGCGAATGGGTGTGAATGGGTAAGTGTGACCTGTGGTGTAAAGCTGCTTTGAGTAGTCCATGACTAGAACAGCGCTATATAAGCTCAAGTCCATTTACCATTTACCATCTAATTTCTATATAATTTCTTATGGACCTTTTTGCACTTTCTATACTCTTTCTTACTTTTGTTTTCTTAAATGCTGCAGTGACTCCTGAATTTCCCCTTCGGGATAAATAAAGTATTTTCTGTTCTATTCTATTTCCAGGAGCCTTCCCAGAGCTCATTTTCCGTATAGCTTGTTGAACCTCTTCCAACGTAGGCTCTCCACCAATCTCCTTTTGTTTTTCCCTGGACAGGGTTGGTAGATCCATCTGGGACAAAAACCCATCTATTTTGTCTTCATCTTTAATCCCCAATCCTTCATCCATCCCACCTTGTGAAGTATATAATTTCTGGTAAAATGTTTTAAATGATTCATTAATTTTTCCCCTGTCTGTCACTAAAGTCCCGTTTTCGTTCTCCACAGAGGTTATTAATGTGCGATTAAACTGTTGTTTTACTCTTTGGGCTAGAAACTTTCCTGCTTTCTCTCCTTGCTTATAATATTTCTGTCTACATTGAAACAATGACAATTCAGCCTTTCTCTGTAGTATAGAGTTTTGCTCAACCTTCAATTTGCCTAACTGGGTAACTGGATAACAGAATATAGTTGGGACGCAGTTCTATTTTCTAGATTCTTTATTTCTGTCTCTAGTTCAACTAGTCGAGAAGCTGCTTATTTTTTCAAATAAGAACTGTGTTGAATCAAGCGACCCCTCATGTAAGCTTTAAATGCATCCCATTCTAGTCCAGGGTTGGAAGCTGATCCCTCATTAAGTTCCCAATACTCAAGAATTTCTTTTTTAATAAAATTACATGATTCCTCATTGTTAAGCAAAGAGGTGTTGAGTCTCCAGCAGCCTCTAGGGATTTTGGATTCAGTTTTAGATCCCAACACCAATTCCACCGGTGCGTGGTCTGATAGTACAATATTGCCAATCGAAGCGGTTATAACTGCACTTACTGTTTAGATAGAAGGAAATAATCTATCCTTGAGTACGAAGAGTGTGGGTTGGAATAGAAAGTATACTCTCTTTCCCTGGGGTGTAAAAGTCTCCAGACATCCACCAAACCAAGCTCATCTTCCAAAGCCTCGATGGCTAGCTTTGATTTATGTACCACTCTTGTATTAGCAACTTTTGATTTATCTAGGGCTGGGTCTCTGATCTGATTAAAGTCCCCCCCCCCAATAATTATGTATTTATCCCCCAATTGTTTTGCAACCTTGGATATATTAGCAAAAATATCAGGCGAGTCTAAATTTGGTGCATAGATATTAATGAGAGAGCATTTGCTGCCAAACAAATCTGCACTTATTGCCACCCACCTGCCTTCTTTATCCAAGAGTTGTTTGTGAACGGTGATATTTACATTTTTACGCAATAAAATACAGACACCCCTCTGGCTTGAAGAATAGGCACTATAAAATATTTTACCGACCCAATCCCTCTGCAGTTTTGTTGACTCCTCCTCATCTAAATGAGTTTCCTGTAGGAAACATATATCTACCTTTTTTGTTTAAGATATAGGAGAAGCTTGTTCCTTTTGGTTGCAAGATTGGCCCCCTTGACATTCCAGGACAGGAACTGAAGCATTTCTGCCATAATAATGCAGCATCCCTACTATTTTGCTCCCATACAGATAACTTTGAGGAATAGATATCCATGTAGGTGGGACTGTGAAATAACCTGACCCTGTCATCTCCCTGTGACTGCAATGCACATATACACACACACACACAAAAAAAAAAAAAAAAGGAAGAAAGAAAAAAGAAAAACACACATATGAGAACCACGGAGAAACAACACTGCTCTTTTAACTCTAACCCCAAACCCCAAGATAATACGTCCGTGAAGCTGGTAAGACCCCCCCCCCCGAATATCATCAATAGTCCAAATAGAAATATATATTGTTCTAACATATGAACAAAACAAAAGAAAAAACAGAGGGGGGGAAGCCTTAAGCAAACCACAGTCCCCATTAATAACATCAGAGAAAAAAAGGATCAGCATAAACAAAAACAAAAAGGGCCAACATATAGGCCTCTTTAAATATTTTCAGTAAAATGTTCATTCCAATATCCCAGTCCAAAAGACGAATATATTACAGCGGAAAAAAAATCCAAACAAAGCAAAGCACAATATTCCTAATGCAAATAAAGTATAAAGTGCAATTTTAACCTTGAGAGGAGCAACACTAATTCCTTATAAAAGTTAAAAAAAAAAAAAAAGGAAGCCCTTAGATATACTGCTTTGCTCCTTTACCCCTTTAACTGTGATGAGCACATATCCTTAACCACATGAACATGAACTAGTTATATGTTATCAGAAAAAGATGGGGTGACTCATGTAAGAGTTCGACCAGGTGGAGCTGTAAAACGCCTCTTAAATTTACCCCATATTCAGCATTGTCCTCTCTGTCCCCGCCATATCCTCATCCAGATCTCTTGGAGATGAAGTCCATCACCTCCTCAGGAAGGGCGAAGGTGAGTCGGACATTATCCGCCACGACTCTCAGCACGGCCGGATATACCGGCCCCTTCTCTTGAAGTTTTTTCTTTATTCCGTTGAACTTTTTACGCTTCTGAATCACGTCCTGGGAAAGGTCTTGGAAAAAGGAGATCCTCTTGCCTCGCCATTCCACAACATCTTTCACCCGAGCTGCGTGCAACACCGCCTCTCATGCTCCGAATCTCAGGAAACGTACCAGCACATGCCGGGCTCTGATGCCCCGCTGACCTGCTCTGTGGGTCTGCTCGATCTCAAATCCCGGGCCCATTTCAATGCCCAAAACTTCTGCCAGTAGCTTCTGCATGAACCTCTTCATGTCTTGATCCTCTGCACCTTCCTCCAATCCAACCACACGGACGTTATTGCGGCGGCCTGCATCCTCGAGGTAAGTTACTTTCTCCTGCAGCTGGGCGTTGGTTTTGGCTGCTGTGCCGACTGTAGCATCCAGGTTGTAGCTTCTATCTTCCAGTGCTGATATTCGAGTCTCGGCCTCCGTCAATCGAGCTCCCAGTTTATCCACCGCTGCCTGTACTGCATCCATGCCGGATTTTAATCCACTCATATTGGAAGCTATGCCCTGAAGCAGTGCTTTAATGGTCGTTATCTCAGATGCGGTGTCTGTCTCCGATGAACTTGGAGTAGCCCCCATGCTATCTTCTGAGCTTCCCTCTGTCTGTCGTGAGGCTCCTCAAACCGTACTGCGTAAGAGTTTTCTGGACTTGGCACATAATTTATATAGTTGTGCTTCACCCCACGAATATTTTAAGCGTTTAGGAATTTTCAAATATAAATTTTAAGAGGGGAAAGTGCGAGCGGCTCCGCAGCAAATTCACTACGCGGCCATCTTGGACAGTAGCCTCGCCGGAAGTCCATAACTACAGATTTTTTAATAATTCATTGAATTGAATTGAATTGAATTGATTTTTATTTCGGTCATGTCAGCACACTTATACAACATCACACATTGTCAATAGATGATCACATTGTCCGAAAGGGAAGACGGGAGAAGCAGAGCTTATCTAGTCCCGTCCCCGTTTGCTCAATACTTAATCTCCTCTTTTTCACACATCGTCAGAGTAATATAAATTTTGATTACATTTACAGAAGTTTGGCATAATTATTTATCATCTTTAGTGTCCATAGTTGATCTTTAATGTCCAATCCTGTTTTTCACTTGAGGCATTGTCCTTTTAGTGTCCATAGTTGATCTTTAATGCCCAATCCTTTTTTTCACGTACAGCCTGATTCGTGGGTCTTTCAATTTTGTTCTTGTTGATGTATTAAACATGTGACCCGTTGTCACTGTCCCCTTCGCCCAGGCGTGCTCCTGCACTGCCGTCCTGGGCTCTGCTGCGGTTTTCAGCCATGCTGGCGTTTCCGCCTCCCACTCGGGTTGTATTGAGGAGTGCACGAGTCATCATTCTTTGACCTCCGGCTCTATTGATCTCATTGCTTGCTTGTAGCATCACCTCTCTTGTTGCTGTAAACTCAGCTTTCATGCGTCTCAGCCTCCACATAATCCTGCCGAGGCCCAGTCCTAGGACTCCACGTCCTCCACGTCCTCAACCTCCAGGATTGCCAGACACACAGCTCTCCATTTATTCCAGCTGTCCATTGCGTACCCAGCTGGGAAATTTCCATCAGGGCATTTTGGTTCTCCTGGGCCAGCTTGGCGGGTTGAGAAAATCTTATCGATTGCGTTGAAAGCCCAGCTTAGTGGATCCATTTTGGGAATGTCTGCCCCTCTGCAGTTGGTGGGATATATACTGCTATCCCAAATGTCAAACAGCATCACCTCATTCACAGTCATTGTTTTGTCACATTTGTCCTTTCTGCTGTCTTGTAGACCAAACACACCCATTTATTTATGTTTCAGCATCTTTCAGGTCTTGACAAACTTTACATGACACACATTTAGCTATTATCATCTTCGTATCTGTCAAAGGTCATTTTGACAATTTTTTTCCTAAATATGTTCCTGGAACCGCTGCACCTGGTTTCTCCTTCTAAGCTGTTCCATTGATTAACTCCACTAACTGTGACAGTCATGGCTTTCAATGCAGTTCTTACTGTTCTCTTTTTAAAAATCATTTCCCCTCTTAAATTATGTTTCGTCTCTCTTTTTATGAACGTTTTTTGTAAATTCCTCGGTAGCTGACCGTGTGCGGCCTTGTATAATACCTGCATAGTCCTATATTTTATTAGGTCACAGAACTTCAGGATTTTTGCCGCAATAAATAGTTGATTTATGTGTGCTCTATAGCTTGCGTGGTGAATAATTCTTACTGCTCTTTTCTGTAGTGTTGATATGCTGTTAGCGTTTGTTTTGTAAGTGTTATTATCTTATTATTGACAAATTACATATAAATTTGAAAGTTTAGAGGGCTTTTATTGTGAAATTCCACATCAGAATGAGATGATTAATTCTGAGTGTCATCCTGGGGTCAAGTACTATCAGTCTGAGGTGGAATAATTCAGTTATAACTACAGGTTTTTTAATTATTATTATCTAATTATTGACAAAATACAGATAAATTTGAAAGTTTAGAGGGCTTTCATTTTGAAATTCCACACCAGAATGAGATGATTTTTTTTCTGAGTATCATCCTGAGGTCAATTACTATCAGTCTTAAGTGGAATGGTCCAGTTATAACTACAGATTTTTTAGTAATTATAAATCTATATATAGAGGAAAGACAGTGAGATTTTAAAGTTTAGAGGGCTTTTATTGTGAAATTCCACATTAGAATGAGCTGATTTTTATCTGAGTTTAATCCTCACGTCTTGTACTATAAGTCAGATTGCTTTTACTTAGAAATGAGGCGTTTGCCGCTATTACCGTAATTTGCCATAATACTCGCACACCACAAAACAACGTGTGGGCTGGCTTGACCGAGTGTTTCTACTTGTGTGCTGACTTGACTTCAGTGGCATGGTGATCCACGAAGACTCGGGAGTTCTTGCTATGTCCGTTGGGATGTTGTGCAATCAATAAAATCAGCAGTAACGCTCTGTGTGACCTCCTGTCCTATCCGGAGCAGTTTTTTGTCTGTCATATCTGGTTTTAAGATCGTCTATAAGTCTGTGTTCAACGCACTGGTTGGGAGAGCAGTTAGCTGCAGCTATTGTGAGCGCCGCCATTGAGTGACCTCCCAGTTTCTATGGTCCAAATAACATTGTTTTGTGGTCTGATTTTTTGTGAACAAGAAGAGAAATTTTACATATGTGGTCTCCTCAGGACGGCTCTCTGTGACAGAGACTGGGGCCGCCTGGCTCAGCTAATGGACCAGAACTTTGAGCTGCGGAGGTAAACAGAACATTTTCATGTTAGCTCATAATATTTTTCACTGTCAAAGCTAAAGCACCATCTTATCTCACAGGACCATCTACACTGATGACTGTCTGGGTCCCGGGAACCTGAAGATGGCTCAGCTGGCACGGCAGGTTGGTGCTAAAAGTTTGTGTGACCTGCTAACAGCAGAGCAGGTTTTATTTCACTCTTTCTTCTTTCTACATGAGGAACCTCTCTGTGTGTTTCTGTTTAGAATAGAATAGAATAGAAATACTTTATTTATCCTCGAAGAGAAATTCAGGAGTCACAGCAACAATCAAGAAAACAAAAGTAAGAAAGTGTATAGAAAGTGCAAAAAGGTACACAAGAAAATAGATGACGTCCACCTCTCTCCAGCCCAGCAAGTCTCCACCTCCACAGGGTCCAGGACTGAGCTTCCCCATCAGTCTGTTCAGCCTCTGTCTCCTGGATCCTGTCTGCCCACAGCAGGCGAAGCTCCTCCAATGTGGCGCCGGCGTTTGATGTCAGCTCCGTCAGCCACGTCTGTGAACTCTGCCTCCAGCAGCTCTTCTGCCGCTGGGCTAGCACGGCTAGCTCATCCATCCCACCAGAGATAGATCCCACGTTCCCAACAACAATGGATGGAAGGACAGGTCCACATAGTCACCTCCCAGCTCACACCGAGAACCAGCATGTCGTCCTCACCTCCTCCTCCTCACCTTGAGGGAAATAATCAAGCCTTACACTAGTTAGCATTGACATGCTACAGGCTGCTAACAGCTAATTTCACATGTAAACAATGCAGCCATGGTTACATGTAAGATCTCCAGACAAACACAGGAGAAAAGTAGTAAAATAATATCGCTGAAGCCATAAAAAGTTTGGTGTCCATGACCGACAATGAACCATACAAAGTAATGATCCACTCCAAATACAAAGATGACGAAAAAGAGACGAAAAAAATTACAAGAAACAGAAGAGAGAGCTGCTGCAACAGGCAGCTGCTTGGGCAGCACCTAGCAACGAAAAGAACAGAACAGAGAATAAAATAGAACAGAAAATACTTTATTTATTCCCTGAGGGAAACTCATGAGTCACAGCAGCAATACAAAAATACAAAAGTTAAAAAAAACATGTATTAGTTCAAAAAGGCCCATAAGTAAATAGATGATGACAGTCAGTCAGCCTCCACCTCCACAGGGTCCAGAACTGAGCTTCTTCGGCAGTCTGTTCCATCTCTCTCTCCTGTATCCTGTCTGCTCACAACAGGTGAAGTTCTTCCAGTGTGGTTTTTGAGTCTGGTGTTAGCTCTGTTTGCCATGTCTGAAAATAGCATGATGCTACTCTACCCTCTGGTATTTCTTCTGTTGCTGGGTTAGCACGACTAGCTTGTCCATCTTATTGGAGATAGATCTTGCGTTCCCATAACGATGGAGGAAAAGACAGGTCGATGTCATCACTACACAACAGCTGATCTAATATGTAAACAATGGGCCATGGTTACATATAGGATCTCCAGACAAACACAGGAGCAAAAAAGTAGTAAAAATATCACTGAAGACATAACCAGTTTGGTGTCCATGACCAAAAAATGAACCAAATTAATGACCCAATCCAAATGCAAAGATGACAAAAAAAGATGACAAAAAATTATGGTAAATTATGGTAAATTATGATTTTGTTTTTGGCTCTCTGCAGTTTGGCTCAGCTGTGAAGTTACCGGGCAGTGGAGGAGCTGTAGTGGGTCTGTGTCTGGATAACGACAGTCTGGTAAGACTGTGCCACATGTGGCAAAGACTTTGCATGCATGGGGACTGATCCCTCGTCTGTGTACCTGTCTGATTATTAAAAAAGAAAAACAAACAAAAAAAAGGTGTGTAATTTAAAGTCTCATTCATGCTTTGCCATCTGATGCAGTTTATGTTTCGTCCACTAGGTGGAGATGAGGCAAGCTTTCCAAGCGGCAGGCTGTGTCTTCTGCGTCATCACTCCGTACGCCCCATCTGCTGGACAACTCAGTGGCCAACACTGACTTCACACCTCTGCAGGGCTCGCTCAGGCTCCTCAAAGGACAACAAGTAACAGGACTACGACTGAGTGGATCTCAAAGAGTCTTGGGGTCATCATAAAACTGGGGTCAACTAAAAAGCTCAAAGTGATTCGTGAGATCAAATCATGAAGGAGTCATAAAAAATAATCAAGAGTCATTTCTCTTTAAGGCTGTTTGAAAAATTATTCAGCAATAACGTTAGAAACACCAAGGTCTGCACATTTCAGTGATGTAAGGTGACCTTGAGTGCTATGAAAGGGGCCCTGAAATAAAATGTATTATTATTATTATTATTATTATCTGATTTGAGACGACTTGGAACATTTTAAGTCCTGGGAATGTGTTTTAGCAATCTAAATATTACATTTTTCAAAACAAGTAATTTTATAGTTAATAAAGACTCTATTCCAGGGATCTCAAGCTGATTTCACTAATTACCTCACCTTCAAGCAGAGAGCAGGGACTAATCAGTGAAATCAGCTGGTGGAGTTTCTGGTTGGAAAGAAAACCTGCAGCCTCTTGGCCCTCATGGCACGAGTTTAAGATCCCTGTTCTATTCTTTCTTTTTTGTATAATGAATATACTGTTGTTTTTGAATAAAGAAAAATATGTTGAGCTTTTTAAAAACTCTTATCAGACTGAAATAATGTTAATTACATGAAGTCTGCATATTTCCCTAACTGATCCAGATTATGGGGTGCATGGATCAAATTATGCTACAAATCATTCATAATAACATAAAATGTCCTTTTTACAGTTATTGTGTAATTTATACAGACTTTGTCCTGCTTGTGTATTTTTGTAATATAAACAAAACTTTTGTAATTTTTTTTTGTCAAAATCATCAATAAACAAAAGAAAACTGTGTTGATGTTTCAATGGTTCCAATAATCTGGCATATGGGTTACAATGACCCATAAAGGTTTGGTTTGAATTAGTGAAACAGACACAGGGATGTGGAGGTGAGATGATGAGATAAAAGCTTACAGGACTGCTAATGGAGGGAAACACTCAGAAACTCAGTGTCTCACATAGAAAAGATGACGCAGCAGGAAAAACAGAAATGTTACATTGGTAATTGATGAGAGGCTAATGGAGAGGCTGTGTATGTGTAGGGCCTTCACTGTTAGGAAATACAAAAACTACCGTTTGTATCCCCCGCCAGCTCCTGCAACATAATACGTTATTTGCATTCACAGACCCTTCCTCCCCCTCAATCAGGCTCATCCTAGATAGATAGATAGATAGATAAATACTTTATTGATCCCCCGAAGGAGAAATTCAGTTGTCCAGTATGAGGGGCCGGCAGGGACATTATTCAGAATTACTATTCACACACACATATGAAACTAAACATATTCACACATTATAGTAAAAATCTCACACGCTTACAACTGAAATGCTCTCACTCACACTACTGAAATGTTGTGCTCTCATACACACTGGTGAAACACTCTCACTCACACTACTGAAATGCTCTCACACGCACTGCTGAAATGCTCTCACACACACTACTGAAACGCTCTCACACACACTACTGAAACTCTCTCTCACACACACTACTGAAATGCTCTCACACACTACTGAAACTGCTTTCGTACACACTACTGAACCTGCTCTTACATACACTACTGAGATTTCGGTGTAACGGGAAGTTGTTTAAGTGTAACAGGAAGCTGTCTCAATCGAGGAAGTTTTGGCCATTTTTCTTCTTTGGAGCATTGTTGGGACGTTAACGGTGGATAATCACTGGAGGAAACACAGTAAAGAGGGTAAAGTAACATTTGTTATGATGAATTTTCATCTAGTTCTATTCGGTTTTTGTTTTTTAGTGCAAACTTTATTACATGACGTCAAAGGGAATGAAGAGGATGTCATATGTTTTTTCACAAGTGCTTCGCGTTGTATTGAATCGCTTCAGAGAAATGAGCCCAATAATTTTGACCAGGAACGTCTCTACAGAGAGCTTGATGACCATACAAGAACTTTATCTGCTCTGCATACTGTGGTGTCCAGATATGATCCTTCAAATAGGGACGTCTGTCACCTACTGGAATCACTGCACAGGTGTTTCTGCAATTTGCTTCAAGAATGTGAAGGCAGGCAGAGGTCAGCTGATGCAAATTTGCTACCCCCAACAACCTTCACTGGTCAACCTGGCCTTCCCAGATACACCATAACCCGTCAACAGATTTCTCACTGTGTGTCCATTGGCATGACATGGCAGAGAATTGCTTCCTGCTTTGGGATCAGCAGAAGAACTCTGCACAGACACCAACTACTGGGATTTCAACCACCCAGATATGCAGTTATGTCAAATCAAGACCTGGATACCCTTGTGACTGTAATACTACAGAATACCCCAAATACAGGTGAAACACATGTTCTTGGAAGCCTGAGATCACGCCATATAAGGATCCAGCGTTGGCGGGTCCGAGAAAGTCTTTATCAAGTGGATCCCATCGGGCGATCATTTTGACATCGTCGTGCTATAAGGCGGAGGGTCTATAGTGTTCGTTCCCCCAACCAATTGTGGTAAGCTCACAATAAAACACTTGCCAAGATCAGTAAAGGTACCATTAACTCTTTGGAGTCGCTTTGAATTATGACCCTATGAGGTCACCAATACATGAATATCATCTCCCAAAAACTGCTATGAAAATGC
The DNA here is from genome assembly GCF_033239565.1 of Halichoeres trimaculatus. Taxonomy (NCBI): domain Eukaryota; kingdom Metazoa; phylum Chordata; class Actinopteri; order Labriformes; family Labridae; genus Halichoeres; species Halichoeres trimaculatus. The sequence continues at coordinate 1,782,570 of NW_027437188.1, read as the reverse complement.
AATAGATTCATATATATATTTTTATAGTCTATGGTTTTTATGAAAAATGAACATAATTTTAAAAGGAATTTGTTTAAAAACATCCAGTATAAATATATGCAAGATCAGTGATAAGATTGATTTTCAAGTATTGTATTATTATTATTATTTTTGCAATGTGAGATCCATAATTGATGACCCTCAGAGGTCACCAGGGGACATACATGTCCTCTCAGAAAAAACAAAACATTCATATTTTTGTACGCTTTTGTGCTTGAATAATTTAAACAATTTCAGCTCCTAATCATTTTAAAGAAATAAATATTTTATATTTTTCAGTCGGTTTCAGTTCAGAATCATCCAAGCAAAAAGAAAATAAGTACTTTTTTTTTTTTTTCATTTTTCAAGCAGTTTCTGAGAGGAAATGTATGTCCTCTGCTGACCTCAAAGGGAAATGCATTAAAATCTGACACTGTAGAAAATATATGTACAAAAAGAATAATAACAATGCATAAAATCAATATGTTCTATAGTCTTGTGTATATTTAAGCCTGAACTTTAAAAAAAATCCCCAGCTCTCCAACATTTATTATATTGCTAATTTTTTTTTCTCCTATGAAAACAGTGACATGTTATCAGATTGGCATTCAAATGTCTAAAATAGAAAATAAAGTAATATTTAGTATTTTTGATCAGGGCTGAAGTAGACTGAACAATTTGAGCAAAAATATTCATCTGTTATGTTTTGATAGCAGCTTTTGGAGATGTTTGATATGTCCTCTGATGACCTCAAAGGGTAATAAATTTGACCCTATTAACCTTTGACCTCTGAAAAAAAAATAAAAATCAAACTTTGAATATTAACACTTCTCATGAAAAACACCCTCCTACAAAAGATAATTTCATAGAGTAACAGAACCAAAATAATGACCAAAAGCTTAACAAAATTGAACTGAAAGTACAAAAATGTCACTTTGTTCCCGAAGGGGTAAAGACATAAATTATTATTAATAATGATGATAATAATAATAATAATGATTCTGGTCTCCCAACAGGCATTTTGATGGAAATCACAAGCTCGTGAGGTGGCGTCTGGTCATGCACGGCTGTGTTGATGGCTTCAGCCGAACTAATATATACCTGCAGTGTTTATCCATCTAATAACAGAGCCTCAACCGTTTTATCATTGTTTTTGGAGGGTGTTGAGAACTTTTGTTTGCCTGCAAGGGTCAGATTTGATCATGGCATGGAAAATATACTTGTTGCACGTTTTATGTTGGAAAGAAGGGGACTAAACAGTGTTATTACAGGTGTTTCTGTCCATAATCAGAGAATAGAAAGACTATGGGCAGAACTCAATAGAGTTGTCTGCAGACATTTCATCAACATTTTTAACTTCATGGAAGAAGAAGGTATTCTTGATTCATTAAATGAACTACATCTTTTCTGTCTACATTACGTTTATTTGCCAGTGGAACAATCATGGCCTCTCAACACAAGGGGGCCAGACACCTCTTCAGCTGTGGCACCCAGGTGTCATTAACAACATTGGACTTGAACCAACTATAAATGACATTATTAATTTGGACACAGAGTATGATATCAATGAACATGAGCCTTTGCCAAGAGTTCAAACTAATAACAACATTACATTTCCACACATTACAAAACAATAAATGAGACCACAATGACCAGGATCCAACAAGTAAATCCAATGGAAAATGATGGTAACTCCGGCATTAATTTGTTTTCCTCACTCCTCCACATCTTTCTGTAAGGAGGCCATGTTATTGTGTTTCTTTTCAACTATGTATTGTTCAAACTTCCTGTAAAGCTAATAAACAATGTGTACATAAAAGAGAAATAATGGAACATAAAAGACACAAAAATGGCATTCAGGCTCTGCCAAACCCATATGTGTTTCCAAGGGCAAAGTCAAACTTCTCCTTAAAGAGCTGGTATGACACATGGAGTGGCAACCTGATACAGTTCACACAGGTGTTGGCCATTGGGAACAGTGGTGTAGAAGAGAAATCGTCGTCTCCTTTATAAATGAATTCGACAGACGGACTTGGGGAAAAACAAATAGGAAGGACTACAGATGCTCCAGTGGCAAAGGCCAATATCTTCTGTAGTTTAGACGGTCCTTCTTCTATAAAACAGAACAGAATCAACCAATAATGAAATCATAATGCTTCATTGTCTATCAAACTTATCAGCAACAATTTCCATTTACTTGTTTTACTAGGTATACATATAGGTATATATTTGTCTCATTAGCATTTTTAATATCTCTTCAGTTTTAAGTCTAGAAGTATATTCCATAAATACATGCAAATAAAGATATAATCATTCTAGGGCTGAAATGATTCCTCCAATAATCCGGGTAATTCGATTACAAACAATCCTCGAGGCAAATTGTGTGCCTGTAAACAGTCAACAACAACAACAACAACCACAATAACAACCAGACAGTAAACATCTGAGGCCTATATCACGAAGCAGGATTAGTGTCTTAGCGAGATAACTTCAGGGTTGACTCTCGATTACCGATAGCACGAAGCCGGTTCCTTTTTTATCAGAGTAGATCACCATGGTGACCTACTCCGAACGGCTATCCTGCTCTGGAGCAGGATAAGTTGGAGGTTGAATGCGATCCTATACAAAAGCCCCTCCCACTGGCCAATCGGTTTCTCAGAAACGGCCTGCCCTTTTCTCCCGAACCCGATGGACAGAGGTACACAAGTTGTGAGAAGAGTTACGAAGAGAAAGGGTGTTTAAGATCGATCAGATCCACTCGATCAAAGCGACGATTCCCTGTATGAGAGTTATAGGTTCTCACGGCCCGGACTACTGTACCTCTGTGAAATATTAGAGCCGTACATTGCTCGTGCAACCCGCAGGAGCGGTGCACTGACTGTCCCACAGTCATTGTGCATCGCCCTGCGGTTCTTTGCCACGGGCAGCTTCATGTACTCTGTCGGGGATGAGGAGCGGCTGAGCAAGTTTACGGCATCCCGTGTTGGCTGCTGCACTCACGTAATTTAGGGATTAATTCATAGCGTCCCCAGGATAAATGAGAAGGAGGTGGAGTCAGTTACCTGTGATAGGTAGCCGATTCTGAACAAAAGATGAAGGAATTCTAGCGCAGATTTTATCAATGAAATGTACACACAGCAGTACATATCACCACTTTTTTGGGGACATTTTAGGGGAAGCTGAGCTTCCCTTGTAGTCTTAGAGCAATCGCCACTGCTTGAAACAGACTTATCAGACATGATGATGTTCTTGTATTTGTTTTTTTTTATCTGCTCCCATGTTCTTCTGACTCCAGAAGGATTACATCTGGGAGAATGACATGATAATTAGAATACATGCAAGTCATTTGCACAGTAGCATTTATTGTTTTTTGAGATTTAGAAGTGTGATTACTATCATACTGAGCCACTGATAACGTAGGCTTTTACACAGTCCACTATGCGTTGCCATGCATTTTGCCTGCGGTTGGCCGCTGCTACCGTGTCCCCCCTTACCAAGTTATTGCTTCTCTCCTTGTATTGCTGCATCATCAGCCGCTGCTCTTCAGCAGTGAAGTACGGAGCTTTCTTGGTCGCTCATGATTGTGATTGGTCAGCTGCCTCTGAGCCCTCCTCTTTTACGTGCGCGTTCACGGCTCTTGATGAGTCAATCCCGGGTTGAGTTACCATGTTGATAACTCGCGTCGTGCTATCGATTATCCTGATTGCCATTGTTACGGTTACTCAATCCTGGATAGATGTGAGTTACCGCGGATAAGTTGACCGCGCTTCGTGCTATAGGCCTCAGGTCTGTGTGTCTAGTCCACGGGCTGGACACAACACGATTACACTCATGATACATTAGCAGAGGCAGTTAATGTGATTAACTATGATTAAGCCTAGTAATAAACAACTTTGATTATGGCTCTGTGTGAAGGCTGGTTCAGAATGTAAATCAATGTGGGGGCTACTTGCCTTTAACTATGTGTATTTTGTGCACATATTTGTGCACATATTTGTCACATCCAGTAACTTTCCATTTAATTTGAGTGCAGTGAGAAGAACAGAAAATGCTGACAGTGAGTAGAGGAAGCTATTGAGTAGTGAGAGTGCCAAATTACAAAAATAAATCTATAAAAGAATAAATAAATAAATAAATAAATAAATAAATAAATAAATGGATAAATTATATAAGAATCTATAAAAGAATAAATTAATTAACAAATAAATTATTTTAAAAAAATCTATGAAATAATAAATAAATACAAAATATATAAGAATCTATGAAAGAATAAATAAAAATAAATTAATAAATAAATTATAAAAGAATCCGTGAAAGAATAAATACAAAAATGAATTGACAAATGAAATAACAATCCACAAAAGAAAAGGCTAATAAAAACAGAAATATAAAGAAAAATCAAAAAATAAATACAAAAGTGCTAAATAAATAAATAAATAAGTAAATGAAAAAAGAAAGAAAGACAGAAAGAAAGAAAGGAGACAGAAAGAAAGTAGCTATAGGAAGTGATATTAATCACAGAATAAAGCCTTAAAATAAAAGGCTAATAAAAGTATAAATATAAAAACAATTAAATAAAAGTATTTAAATCACATTATAATGTCACTTTAAAAGCGAAGGCAATATGCGCAGAAAAATATGCGCAGAAAAATATGCACAGAAAAATATGCACAGAAAAATATGCACAGAATAATATGCGCAGCAGGAATGATGTTGTACGCATGCCCAGAAGGAAACCTATCGAGGAAGAAGGATGGCGGCTGAAAACTTGACAGGAGAACTTTAAAGATTGGCTGAAATTACAGAACACAACGATTACGTCAGAGAGTATGAATTGGGAACAGTAGAGGATGTAAGGGAAAGTGTTGGTGTTATGTGTGCGCTGATCAACACGGACATGGACGAGCTTGTGTGGACAAATCTTGAGAATGTAACTAAACATTACTTATGTAGCTTCGATTCTTCCGCCCAGCTAGATCAGGCCTTGTGTTAAAATGTTGTCATATGTTTTGTCTGGGGTATCAAGGAAGAAGGACAAACATGTTGGGATATGCTTTGTTTACATTCTCAAGATTTTGCCACACGAGCTCATTGAAGTCTGTGTGGGTCAAAGCACACATACCAGCACTTACCTAATGTCCTCCTCGTCCCCAAAACATATTCTCCATCATAATTATGTTGTTCTCTAACTTCTAAGTGTTCTTCTGTCAAGTTTCCTGTCGCCATGTTTCTTCTCGATTGAGATTACTCCCGTGCTTGTGAAGCAGCCACATTCCTACTGCGCATATTTTTCTGCGCATATGTCCTTTGCTTTTAAAGTGACATAATGTTGTACTGCCTTTTCCACACGTTCCAGTAAGTAGAGTTAGACAGCCAGATAACAGTTCATAAAAGTCTCTAATAAACATAAAAGGCTTGACTTTTCTTGGATTTACTGACGCTTGATGTGATAGTTACCAACTTTGCTTGTAAAAAGACAAATTTTCTCCAAGGTCAAAGCGTGAAAGAAACAGACTCAGCAAAATGAGTAGGTTCTCTGCCTTCTTTGTTAGACTTCTGCATGTGACTGAGAGAAAATGAGACCTGAGCCTGATTCCTGAAGTTCAGTTACTGACAATGTCCACCAGATGGCACCAAACACCATGAACTGAAACAAAATATGAAATCTGTTTGCCTTTTAAACTTAAACTTATTTATATCACTTTTTAACATATTTATAAATTTTTAATGACAACTGACTTTATATCAAAGGCAGCACAAATGTGATTTAAATACTTTTATTTATTCGTGTTTATATGTATACTTTTATTAGCCTTCTATTTATTTTTTGATTAATATCACTTTATATGGCTACTTTTCTATCAAGCACTTTTCTATTTGTTTTTTGATTTGTCATTATATTAATACTTTTATTAGCCTTTTTTTTAATGGATTCTTATATAATTAATTTATTGATTCACATTTTAATTATTTAATAGATTCTTATAAAATTTCTTTACTGATTCATTTTTTAAATTATTCTTTTATAGATTACTATATACTTTATTAATTATTTTTTATTCTTTTATAGAGTCTTATATAATTTATTTATTAATTCATATTGTCTTCATTTTTTTATTCACTTATAGATTCTTATTTTTTATTAATTTATTTATTCTTTTATTGATTCTTATTTAATTTATTTATTAATTCATTTATTTATTTTCTTCTTTTATAGATTTATTTTTTGTAATTTGGCACTCTCACTACAATATAGGAAGCAGGTGTAGGGCATCCTTTCATGTATCAAATAAATGTGGCAACATTAGATGTTTAAATTATGTTAGTATGATATTACTTGGGCCTAGTAATAAAACAAGATAAATAAGATCCTCAATATGGTAATTAGTATTATTATAGCGATAAAGGCAATAAAACAGCAAAAAAGAGATATGCTTGAATAAAAACAAATAAAATAAAAATAACCAAAGTGAGAGGAAAAAAAGACATGACTAACAAAAAAATAAAACTGCAAGAACAACATAAACAAACATACACACCATTGCACATGGGTAAATATCCCTAATGTTTGATTAGTTGTTACTGCTTCAGTGCTCACTTGCAGAGAGTTAAAATTGTAACTAAAAACCCTATTTATCCATTTAGGTTTCTACTGTATGTATAAGTTGTACATTCTTGAGATATCAGCTATAAAGCTGTCTGCCTTCTCTCTGGTACAAATGGTAATTCACAAAAGTCTTGTGATGCTCATAGAACCAAAAAATACAGTTGAAAAATTCAAAACCAGTGTCTCATTTAAAAATTCAGACCCGGTTGCTCAAAATAACATGCAAAACCTTGTTGAGACAGTTTCACGTTGGAATTACTTTTCCAATAGAAAAATTGCTTTGGTTTTGGAATCTCATTTTTGCTGAAAATGTTCAGAATAACAATAATAAAAAATGTTCATTTCAGAGACCTGGCTTATTTTCTGTTTTGTATGTTACTGATGATTTTCAATGAAGCTGAAGTGACTAAGTAAAACACTGCAGTGTACACAATGTACCCGTTATCTGATTACTTGATTAATTGCCAAAATACTTTATAGAGTACTAGATTACAACAAGAATCAATAAATGCAGCCCTAATTCATTTAGCTTCTCCTATAAAGTCCTTGTCTCAATAGTAGTTTCTTCATAATAAAACATGTATTATTTCTCAACTGAATGGCAAGGACTCAGTCAACTACCTTCTGCATCTTGAAGATAGTCTCTCCAAAAGGGAATCACCACTTCCTCTACAACTCTCTTGTTGCTCCCTTCTGGTGACAGACGAATGGTGAAAAGATCATCTAACTGGTCAGCAGTCAGAGTGGTTGGTTCATAGCAGAACAGGGGGCGAAAGCTGTCTGGATGTTTCTGTATTTTCTCCAGAACCCCCAGAGTTTTCAGTCCTTCATGGAATCTGTAAAAAAAAAAAAAAAAAAAAAAAAATCAACTGAATTTGTTGAATTCATTCAGAATTTCTGACTTGGTCAATTTGTTACAGGAACATAGTCTGTGTTGGTTGATGGTTGAATTTCTACTCCATATTCTGATTAAACTGACTGTGCATCTACACTGAATACCTTTGGAATGGACCTTGAACCCTGTGGATGACCTGAAACATGACTTTGGGTGCGTCTCAATGCGTTAACTTCGTGCTTGCTGCGTCCTATCTCCTCTGCGACACCGGAAGTACTTTCCCAGTCGGCATTTTGAAGACTGTTCCAAAGCGATAATTGTACTTGGAGGAGAGAGGAGAGAGGAGAGAGGATAGAGGAGACTGATCGGGGAGCTATGATCGAGGAGACACGAGAGCCGGCTTTGCGGAAGTCTTTTCACTGACAGACACGCCCCCATATGGAATATCACTCTCTGATTGGACGCTGCAGCGGCTCAGACTTAACATGAAACTTCACAAAAGCACAGCGGAGTTTAATGAGAGAAAAGACGAACTGAGGACAGGCACAGAGGATCGTTCAGAAACTGATCATAAATCTGGTAATAAAGTGTTCGCTGTGAGTTTAAAGCACAAAACACTGAATACAACCATCATCAAATCAATATAACAGAGGATTAATACAGAAAACTGACTGATAACTAATATCTTCCTGAGACACAATAAGGTGGGTTATATTAATATATTAATATAACTCACCTTATCTGATCATAAACTCTGAAGCTTCAGAGTTCACGATCAGATGGGCTCTAGATAAAGGCTAAATAATTCATAAATAATCTCACAATTACGCATTTTACCGGAAAAGTGATCCGTGAGCTTCTAAACAGCACACAGAATAAACAGAGAGCAGGTTTTCTTCATGGTAATGTGTGTGTTTAACAGGTTAAAGAAACAGACAAATCTCTGTTACTGTTTCTGTTTGATCAGAGTTATTACAGCGCACATGCCCAGACGCACAAACAGCTGTTAGAGCTGACTGACAGATGATCCAGAGGTGATCAACTGATGCCGTCATCACTGAAACATGTCGCTTCATGTGACGTTTCGAAGAAGAGGATGTCCCATTGCTCTAAAAACCAATCTCCTCTGTTCCTCTCTCCTCTCTTCATTTCCTCACGTCTCTCCCATGCATCTCTGGTGGGAGGGACTAAGACGCAAGAGAACGACGCAAGTGGAGGAAGGAAGGATGGAACTTTGGAGCTTTGAGACGCACCCAATGTCTTGTACCAGCAGATCCCTGTCTCTGACTGACCGAAGAGGCCTCAGGCATCCTGCATTGGCCAAGTAGTCATGCAGAGGTGCCTTTGCTTTTTCAAGGTCCTCAATGGTTGTGCTTTCAGATACCTGATATCACAAGGAGCAGCATATTGGCTTGTTATAGAAGCTAGTTATTAGTTAACAACTTATTGGCAAGGGCATAGACATCAATAATATTAAATGAACAGTATATGGCACATACATTAAGAAAATCTATTTAGATCAGGCAGTTCTCCTAAACTGCCTGATCGGCTGTGCATGAACAAAAATAGTGAGAGGCAACCAAGATAACTGAATACTAATTAAGACACGTTGGATAATTGAGGTCTGTATCACTGATTTTCTATTGTTCTCTAAAAGTTCGTCACAGTGCAAGTGCAACTGTGACACTGTAATGCCAGTGGTTTAAAAATGGTGGGAAAGACAAAACTTCTATGACCAAGTTAGTTGATTACATTGTGGCAGAGTTCAAACTGCAGCATGAAATACAGGAGTTAAGTATTGGGCCACACTAGAGTGAACCTACAATTCCTGTCTTGGTGGATGAAGGAGTGGCAACTGACCTTTGTGACTTTTTCCAAGAGGTCCGTATCAGCAATGTCGTCTAGGACTGGATTTGCTGGAACATCAACCAGTAAAGAAAATACCACTGGGGAGAGGAAGTTTGGTGGTGGACCACCATGTACCAAACTTATCGCAATGGCTCTGCCTGCCATGTAGTACCAGTCCTCTCTTAGAGCTGCAAAACAACAGAATAAGAAGAAATGTAATGATACAAAAAAAAACAAAAAAAAACAAAAACACATAACATAGCAGAGACTTACTAATTAAATCACATTTTATTGTATTTATCTAAATTATAAATTGGTCCAAAAATGAAAAAGCTGCATGTAAAAGACACAACATTAAAATGACTTCATTACTATTTTTTTTATTTCTATTTTTTTTTAAAGAAGAATAGCACCGGTGCCATTGAGAGCGAAGTTTTGGCTGTTTTCTTTTCCCTCAAACATGGGGGACTGTGCAATGTTCTCCATTAGGTGCCTTAAGAATTCCCTCCTTGGACCCCCTAAATCAACTCCTTCTTCATGTTTTCCCATGTCATCTGAGAATTTCACAGACATCATCAGGTGGGGCTCATAGGACAATCTCTTGAATCCACGAATGGCTCCCTCCCAGATGGCAGATCTATTTATGTTAAATCTGCACCGCGGATTTACATTGATTTTGCTGGCCAGTTCCAGCAGTATCTCCTTAACTGGAACATTTTATACACTATGAAAAAAAATAAAAAATAAAAATATGATCAGAAATTGCTCTTTAGATTTGACATAATGCATAACAACCTGAATTTCGTGAAATTATATCACCCTTATTTCTCAAGTATGTGTGCACTACTCACATGTGACTCTCCATACTGGCTATTATTGCCTGCATCATCTTCAGAACTGTCATCAGAAATGGTTGCAACGAGTGTTAAATAAGAAGAATAGTTGTCTTCATCAAGACAGCTTCTTCCATTATGTCTTGCAAGGCAGACTCCATCTGCACCACTAATGCCTCTTGTTGGGGTTGTGCCAGGACCACCATCAGGACCACTGGTGCCAGGAATACAGTCACTTCCTGCTGAGCATTTTCCGTCAGGTCCACTGATTCCTCTTGTGCTGCTAGTCCCACGACCATGGTCAGGACCACTGGTGTCAGGAATACCATCACTTCCTGCAAGACTCCCTCCATCAGGGCCACTTATGTCAGGATTCCAGTCATTTTTTTCCTCGCTGTTGGAGGTGGTGCAAAAGCAATCTTGATCATCATTGTCAATGGAAACACTAGCCTTTGTAGCCATTTTGGACGATGAATGGATGCTATTGGATGAGAGTTGGCTTTCATCTTCACCGTCATCCTGAAACAGAAAAGAAGGCCTAAATAAGGAAATATAAACATTTTACACTCCAGTCTTAGAGATAGAATGTGAGTGTTTGTGTGCATAGACATGTACCCACGGACTTCGCTGTACAGACATGTGACCAAAATTTAAACAAAATAATAATATTATGGTATGTTGTTAAATTGATATAGGGCTATCATTACACTTACAGTGTGTTTTTCTTTATTGATACAAAGAGAGAAAGGGTTTACCTGACATCTTCAGGAATATGCTCCCCAAATCCATCCCTGATGTGTTGTATGACAGTCTGGTGGTCCCACGCCTTCTGGAACTTAAAAGCACTGAGAATGTGTCCGTGTTTGTGCAGCCAAACTTTTGTGCCTTGTTTACAGACACTTCCCCATGATGGACTTGGGAGTAGTATAACATCTTTGTTGAAATAGTCATGCTGCTGTGAACGGACTCTGAAATAATATTGATAGAGCAGACTGAGTGTAAATAGACGGTGAGGATCACGCTGCCACAGCCAACTCAGAGACAACGCCTAGCATCATGCACAAGCACAACGTGCTACACCATCAAGTCTCAGATATTTAACTATGGTTGCTGGTCTGCAAGTTAACGGTTAAAACTCGGTTAACGAGCGCAGTCAGAAAAAAAAAACAGAATATGCATGAATAGTTAGACTGGCAACAAATCTTACCTCCTTCTTCGTGTACCCGATGTCCATGTGCCGAAGCACTGCTGAGCTTGATAACGCGGCATGGTGGCCCGGATGGGGCCAACTGCTGGCTGTGGCGCGCCACTGCGGCGGCGAGATGGGAACACTGTAGTAAGTTGGCCCTCCACTGTGTTGGCACCTGAGGCAGCGTGAGATTGCTGCCCGCCTGTTGTTGCATTTGACAACGTTCGAATTGTCTCCGCCGATGCCAAAATGTTGCTTAACAACGCAGCAGCTTTTGTTAGTCCACCCGAGAGCTCCTGCCCTGACATTTAACGCTCCACTTCAAAACAAAAGGTGTGAGTGATGTGTGTCGGATGTGAAAGCTGAGTGCAATAATACATTTTGAGATCTGATATTACATGTGCTATGTAAACTAAAAGCTGGCTGATTTATGCTGCATGGGGTATAATTTAGTGGAATCTGCTAAATGAGTCTAATGTGCTGCTCTGAGTTGCGTTCACCTTAACACTAACTCCATGTGCTATGCTGATGTGCTCCATATTGTGCAAAGATTAGGGGCTTGTGCATGCCAAACTGAACATAAATCTCATGTGCTGTGTAAAAAACTGGGAATTGTGGGCCTAGGGCCTTAGATAAAACCAAAAAGTATATAATAGCACGTGTAAAGCATTTCTGAGCAAGAAAAGGTGGATGTGTGAAGTGTAAGAGCAAATAGAGAGAATGTGAGTAAGTGTGGGTTGTGACAAAGTTGAACTCAAGACAGCTGGGAATGGCACACGGAGAGAATTGAGGAAGTTGCCTGTTTGACGGTCAAAACCAGACTGAGGATTCAGGAAGTAGAGTTGGGAGGAGCGAGTAACACAAATAGAAAGCTACACTTAGACACCAGGCTTTTCCCGCCTTATACGCTGAAGGCTTTTCCTGCGGCCTGCTCTCTTTACTCGCCCCCTCTCTTCGTGAGGAGCCCTCCCTTTCTCTCCTCAACAACTTTCGGAGTTGGGACAGCGTTTTTGTTTTTTCAAAGTGCTGAACATTAAAGCGAGGGTACTTAGGGTTGGAGCACACGTTTTTTGTACGTTAACTTTTACTATTATTGAGTTTTTTGATTGCATTTAATCATAATATAAACAATATGTCTAAGAATATCACACCAGTAGCTATTATTAGCCGCAAACACCCAGAGTTAATGAAAGACATTCAGAAGTTTTCGGACAAGTGGCACAAACAGTACAAAGGATTAGATCCTGCGTGGCCAGAAGAGGGCACATTTGATGTGGGAGTGTGTGGGGATATGGAATGTCGCATAAAAGATCGCAAACCAACATTTAAGACAAAAAGCAGTCTGAAGCAGAAGGAGTTGGAGCTCAAGATCATCAACCTGTTCAAAGAAGAAGGCCAATCTCACAGGAAGATGATAAGAGAAGGTCTTGCTGAGCTGCAGAGAAGCAAACAAAACAATGCAAGGAAAATGAAATTTCAGATGAGCGAGTCAGCAAGTGAAGAGAAAAAGAGCGAACAAACAAATGCAACAACCATCAGTGGATTATACCCAGTGATCACAGCATCGTTCCACATTAATGGAGGCTGTGATATAGTGAATAGTGAGTCATTGGGCAGCAGTTTTGGAGGACAAGGGCAGAGTTCTACTACACAGATTGCAAATAAACCTCCAGAGTATACGGTTAGTGTGGGTATTCCCCCAAACACCCAACCATCCACACCGCAGCCATCCACATCCCAGCCACAGCAGCAGCCCCCACCGCAAACGCCAACTCAAAAACAGCAGCCTCAAGTTCAGACCCAGACTTCTGGACACAGAGTTAACCCACAGCCAACTCAGACGTCCCCACAGGGCGAGCAGATACACGACTTAGTTCCAAAACACTGCAGCACCACACTGAAGGCAAGTCCACAGGGAAAACAAGCTGTTCTAGACTGCTACGCAGACTACGACAGCAGACAGTCAGCATCAACGACATGGTGGTTAGATTTAGAGAGTGTGGGAACAGATTGTGAGAGAGAAACAAACAGAACAGAGATCCAACAATTAGAGGGAGCTATAGACGAACAGTATGACCATAAAGTTAAGGGACCAGCAACAGGGGAGCAACCAAAAGAAGGGAAAAAAGGGACACCGACTCAGACTGCAGGTGTACACCCCGAAGCTAAAATGCAGAGACAGTATGATCTTAGATACAGACCAAACATACACCCACCAGACAGGTACACAGACGGGCAGTATCCAATTCTGATTAAGGGCACCCAGGGTCATTACATCCCATGGCAGACACTCGACCTTGCTGGGCTGGTTTCACGGCTGCCAGATGTCCATGAGGGCGCTAGCAAGTGGATCAGGGCATTTGAAGAAGAGACAGTGGGAAAACTACTAGCTTTGGGAGACATTAAGTCTGTGTGGGCTCAATCATTTGGAGCTCCTGCAATGAATAACATTTTGGGACAAAGTGGCAATGGCTGGATGATTGATCCAAGAGCGGATGGAACAGAGTTTAATGCGTATCGCACAACACTCTGGCAAGCGTTACGCACAGAGTATCCAACTAGAACGGATCCTAAAGCTCTAAAAGGTGACCCCCTGCAAGAAAGTGAAAACCCGACAACCTATATCAACAAGCTGTTAAAAAGATGGAAGCAAGAAACAGAGGAGGAAGTGGACAAAAGCCCAACTTTGGTGATTTTGTTCAGAAATGCAGTCGTGGAGGCTCTGCCAACCCCATGCCGAAGCAGACTGGAGGATGTGGTTGGACTGACATCTATGCCTCACAGACAATTTTGCGATCACGTGACCCACGTTGTGGAAAAGTATCGCAAGGAGGAGCAAAATAACAAAGAACAGGAGAAAAACGTACAGAGGAAACTGGCACAACTGCAGCTTGGTGAATTACAGAGTAAAAATAAAGTAAAAGCCCAAGCTACGGTCGTGGCTGACACTGCAAGACAATCAGCACAGATCACACCAAAACCAATTGAGAACGCTCCATCGGCGCCCCCTCCACAAGCAACACCAGTGGTTAACATATATCCGCAGCAGCAGTACTCACAACCTCCAAGAAACCCTCCATATTATAGCCCACAAAGACAGCCAATGCAGCATAGAGGGGAGGGTCAGAGGGGGAGGGGAGGAAGACAGTCGATACCAGGACGCTGCTGGAACTGCGGTGAACCCAACCACAACGCGATGTATTGTCCAAATTCACGAGCGAATCCCGAGTGGGCAGAAAGCGGTCGTGGAGTGCAGCCCACGCAACAGAGAGGTGGAGGACCAACCAATCCATGGGCAGGTCCAAACCATGGGTATTAGGGGTGCCCAGAGAATCCCACAGGGGAGGGTCAGCTTCCTCTAATCACCAAAGGAGCTGATGCAGAACCAATGTTGCAAGTAAAAATTGAAAATAAGCGAACATCAATGTTGGTAGACACTGGAGCAACACACACTTGTGTGTGTCCTGAATGTGGCTCTCACCTCCCCCTCTCAGGCAAATGTGTGAAAACAGTGGGGTTCTCGGGTATAAAACAGTTAATTCCTATGACAGCTCCAGTGCGAATAGCAACAGACGAAAATGAAATCAGAATTCCTAACTTGGTATCGAACCAAACACCAGTTAACCTATTGGGGAGAGATGCATTATGTAAACTGAAAATTAAAATTTGGTGTTCACCACTGGGTGTGTACATCGACAGCGCTGGGTTGGTATCTCAAATGTACATGCAAACAGAGGGCGCCAAGGTGTATTGGTTGGGCGACATCACAGGGCCTGTGACAGAGACATTCCAGAAATGGGAAAAGTACATTCAAGTGCAGCTACCAAAAGCAAAAAAGCCATTTTCTGAGTATCATTGTACAATGTACTACAATGCATCGGGCAGTGAAACATTTGAAGAAAAGTGGGATGAGGCAACCGCAGGTGTAAAAATCAATTTGAGCTCACAGTATATTATAGTGGGTGAACAGGGGGCAGCTCTAAATGTACAAAAGAACTCATTTATTCCTGAATGGTACAACGTTCCTGAGTCTTTGCCACACATCACACTGCTGGTAAATGAAAACTTTAGATCAAAAGATTTGGGACCAATGATGCAGGCCGCTGCCCGAACTAAATGGGAAAAAACTGACAACCCTTTAATCTTGATTTCACAAAAAGGGGACATGTTGAAAATTTTGTGTGACACAACAATGATTTCTAAGCCACAGGAAGTGGTAATTCCCAAACCTAGCACACAGCAGGTACTCACTGAAAGTAGCAAAGACAAAAACGGGCTATTTGAAGACATGACATCACGGGTTCCTGACCAACTGTGGTCAAAGCATGACACTGATGTGGGTTTAGTAAAATCTGCCAATCCGGTCAGAATCGAACTCAAACCAAACGTACATCTGCCAAATCGCATGCAGTATCCATTAAAATCGGACGCTGAGGCAGGTGTGAGCAAAACAATAGAGGGGTTAATCAAAGCAGGTGTGTTAATCGAGACAAACAGTGCATGTAACACACCTATTTTTCCAGTCTTAAAAAGTGACAAATCAAAGTACCGATTAGTGCATGACTTGAGAGCAGTTCATGACATCATACAGGACCTACCAGCGGATGTGCCAAATCCACACACACTCCTCACAAATGTTCCACATCCAATAGTTCTTCACAGTGGTAGACTTGTGCTCTGCGTTCTTTAGCATCCCTTTAGCTGAGGAATCGCAACACCTGTTTGCATTTACCTACAGAGGAAAGAAGTTAACATATACTAGAATCCCACAAGGAATGAAGCACAGTCCACATGTGTTCAACCAGGTCCTCAAGCAAGATTTGGAGGATATTGGAATCGACAGCACACTAATTCAATACGTGGACGATTTGCTGATCTGCTCATCCTCCTTGGATGAGTGTCATCGAGATTAGAGCCCGACCGATTAATCGGCGGGCCGATTATAGCCTGTCACAGAATAATCAACATCGGCCAAAATGTAGCCGATTCTAAAAATTTTGCTCCGCGGAAATTCTGCCGCTCCTGCTCCTGTCACTCCTGCTCCTGTGAGTCTGTGTGTTGGGCTGCACGCTGCCCGAGTGCCCGGCCCCTCCCCCTCACACGCAGACCATGGCTGTTTCCCAAAGCCAAGGTACCTTGCCTTGCCTTGCCTTTGAAGGCAGTGCCTCCGAAGCCACTTCCTTCCAATCCAAGGCAAGTGTCCTGCCTCTGCTCAAAAGGAGATGCTAATGGAACAGCCTACAAAGGCACATTTTGGGAGGAGCTCAGACGGCTACAAAGTTTGTCATGGCTTGCCACTTTTCTATACTTTTTGCTTTTTTATTGTCACATCATTGACACTCTGCAGGTGCAGCTTCTCAGTAATTATAGTTACGTGAGTGACACACAAAAGAGTTAAGTGGTGGACATGGTATAAGTTGTTATTTTCAGAGGTGTATTTTGTTACTTACATTTAAATTGGAGTTTACCACGCGCCTCCGCTGGTGCGTCTTTTCCTTCCATTTTTTTTCCTTTTTTGTAGATTCACGCATTGCATGTTGGGTATTTATAGCCATGGCAAGGCAGCGAAGGATACACCTGTGTATCCTTGGTCAATTAGCCACATGCTAACCGAACGGAGGACATATGCCTCCGGAGGACATGAACATTGGAACAGCACTTGGGCAGCGACTGATGATGTGGATGCCTGCCCACGCCCACCCCACGCCCACATCAGACCAAGGCAAGGCAAGGTACCTTGGCTTTGGGAAACAGCCCATGCTTTGCAGCCGCTCGTCTCCCCCATTCACTCTCAGTCTGCTTCAGGAGAGGACGGCAAAAACTTAAATTACTCCATCGTCAGCTGTGACTTTTCAAAACAATGTAACTACACTTTAGTGCTTCATGACAAAAACACACTGTTAAGACATGCCGGGAAGAGCATTCAAGGTTTTTTCACGTAAGTTTTAAAGAGTGTGTAACAATGTTTAATGCCATGTAAGTTGTATCTTTTGTGAGACGAACAGAGATAAATGCTACTGTTAAGTCACACGTTCACCATAATCTACAGTAAGACTACAGAACGGCGTTTTAACGTCGTGTAAGTTGCATCTTTTGTGAGATGAACGGAGATAAGAGCTACTGTTAATTCACACGTCCACCATTATCTAATACAAGAGTATAATAAGGCGTTTTAACGTCGTGTAAGTTGTTTTTCTGTGAGATAAACAGAGATAAATGCTACTGTTAATTCACACGTCCGCCATAATCTAATGTAAGACTATAATACGGCGTTTAAACGTCGTGTAAGTTGCATCTTTGTGAAACGATATACGCATTATGCAACTGTTTACATGTTTACAGTTTGAAAACTTTATTTTTGAATATTTATTTTTATTATACTCTTAAAATACAGTTTGCACTAGTTTGTTCGCACAAATTTGCCTTATTGCCTTATTTATCATTGTGTTTCCAGTTTAATTTTTCCTATTAATCATTGTGTGTTTACAGTTTGACTTCTTTTTAAAAATTCATTATTGTGTTTAAAGTTTGACTTTTTTATTTATCATTGCGTGTTTACAGTTTGACTTTCTTTCTACTTACTGTGTTTAAAGTTTGACTTATTTATTTATTATTGTGTATACAGCTTGTTCTTATTTATCATTGGTTTAAACTACAGTTCTTACGTTGACAGTTTTTTAATTAAAGTTCCTTGTCTTAATTTAATAGTGTTTTGTCTCTGTCTTGAATCATATGGGTATTATAATAATTTGTGTTTATATACAGTATGTGTACTGTGTATATCAATGAATTTATTATGTATATCAGCCATTATATCGGATATTGGTCGATATATCAGATATCGGCCGATATATCGGATATCGGCTTTTTTTTGCCCTCAGTATCGGCATCGGCATCGGCCCCAAAAATCCCATATCGGTCGGGCTCTAATCGAGATTCAGTGAAGGTGCTCCAAAGGCTGGCAGAGGGGGGACACAAGGTCTCCAAAACAAAACTGCAGTACTGTCAGCCTCAAGTGGAGTACCTGGGAAGAACAATCTCTCATGGGACAATAGCAATATCTCCGTCCCAGGTGGAGGGCGTGAGTAGAGTCCCGCGACCAAGGAATGTACAGCAGATGATGACATTCTTGGGAATGACGGGTTACAGTTCTGACTGGATTGAGGACTACGCTGAAAAAACTTCTCCATTGAGAGAAATGATCAAAGCAGCAGGTAATGTATCTTTGAAAGCTCAGTTGAAATGGACGAGCGAAGCAATGACGGCATTCGAAACACTGAAACAAGAAATGCAAACCGCTCCTTGTCTTGCAACACCAAACTACGACAAACCATTCTTGTTGTATGTATCAAACAGAGCAGACATGTATGCAACAGCTGTGTTAATGCAGGAAACATGTAGTGGTCGTCAAAAACAGCCCATAGCATACTACAGTACAAAACTTGACAATGTGGTTCAGGGGTGGCCGCCATGTTATCAGGACCTAGCTGCAGTGCATTTTGCATATGAAAAAGCATCCACAATAACAATGGGGTATCCCGTTACTATTCTCACTCATCACAAAATCAGTGAGTTGATAAACCAACGGAAGTTCGTTACTCAGTCACGCTGTTTGCAGTATACACCGTTGTTGTCGTATCCAGATATAACAATAAAGAGATGTCAGACAACAAATCCAGCAAACGTGATTCCTCTAGAAACTGAGGGTGACCCTCATGAGTGCATCGCCGAAACAATGAGATACACGAAACTCAGACCTGACCTTGAGTCCACACCAATAATCGGTGAAGATGTGACATACTTTGTTGATGGTTCCTGCTACCGAGACCACCTAGGAAATCATGCAGGGTTTGCGGTAGTGAGACAAGAAGCTAACAAGTTTGTTACAGAAAAAGCTGAAAGTTGTGCTCAACCGTGTTCAGCACAGCTGGCCGAATTAAAAGCATTGACTGAAGCGTGTAAATTAGCACAGGGGAAAGTAGCTAATATATACACTGACTCAGCGTATGCGCACAGAGTTTGCCATCTTTTTGGTTCATTGTGGAGGCAAAGAGGATTCAGAAGAACAGATGGCAGTCCAATACAGCATGGTAACCAGATAAGTGAATTGATGTCGGCAATGATGTTGCCATCCAAACTTGCAATCATTAAGTGTCAAGCTCATCGTAAAGGTAACAATGTAGTGATAAAAGGAAATAATGCAGCCGATGAGGCTGCCAAAGCAGCATCCAAGTGCGAAGCAGCCATCTTGGCTCCCGAGATCTCACTTGAACCAACAGTCACTCCTGAAGACATTGTGTTAATACAAAAAGAGGCAAGTGAAACAGAACAAAACTTGTGGCGACAAAGAGGGGCGTCAACAGATGAAAAAGGCTTATGGAGATCCCATGAAGGACTGTTGGTTGCACCAGTGCCCCTGTTAACCATTTTAATCTCCGAAGTACACAGTGCAGACCACTGTGGAAGGGGGGAGGTATTAAAAAAGGTAAGACAACAGGGATATTGGTCACCATACATGCAAGCTATGGTCGATGAAGTGTTAAGCCAATGTGAAATCTGTGCTCAAAATAATGTACGAAAACCAATAAAAACACCAGTTGGACACATCCCAGTCCCTGAAGGTCCATTCAAACACCTAGCCATAGACTATGTTGACATGATAAAACCAGTGCAAGGGAAGCGCTATATGTTAGTCATCATAGACTAACATAGACTTAGACTGAACAGACTGCTGGGGAGGCTCAGTCCTGGACCCTGTGGAGGTGGAGACTGGCTGGGCTGGAGAGTGGTGGACGAGTGGTGGACGGGATGTCGTCATCTAATTTCTTATGGACTTTTTTTGCACTTTCTATACTCTTTCTTACTTTTGTTTTCTTAAATGCTGCGGTGACTCCTGAATTTCCCCTCGGGGATAAATAAAGTATTTTCTATTCTATTCTATTCTATCATAGATCGATTTTCACGCTGGGTAGAGGCGGTTCCATCAAAAACCTTGGGTTCAGAGTCTGTGGTTAAATTTCTGACAAGAGAGGTTATTCCAAGATTTGGCATACCGTCAGAAATAAGTTCAGATAATGGGTCTGCTTTTATACATAAAGTTGCCAAGGGTGTCCTCCAACAGCTGCGAATAAAACAGAGATTATCCGCGGTATATCATCCCCAGAGCAACGGGATGGTTGAACGAATAAATGGAACTCTTAAGGCAAAGATCAATAAGATCTGTGCCAGCACAAAGCTGAACTGGGTAGATGCTCTGCCGCTTGCACTAATGAGTTATCGTATGCAAACTCACCGAAGCACGCATCTAACCCCGCATGAAATGCTAACAGGCCGGCCGATGCCAGCTCCGCAGTTGCGAGGTCCGTATAAGGGACCTCCCCTTGAGCAGTTACAAGTTGAGTTTAAAGACTATATGAACCAACTAACTGCAATACATAAGACTATCTACCTACAGGAAAAGAGGAGAGAGCCAATCCCTGACCAGGGGACCAAGAGACTGGTGGTGCCGGGTGATCAGGTGTACGTCAAGGTCTTCCGAAGAAAGTGGAACGAGCCGCGACGAGAGGGGCCGTACACAGTGGTGCGAGCTACCCCAACGGCAGTTCAGGTTGAAGGAAGTGGAACGTGTGTCACCTGTCTCACTGCACGGCAGTTCCAGGGAAAACAAAGGGCGGTATTGAGTTAAAAAACAAAGATGAACAAAATGACATTGTGGTGTGTCCTGAGCGTAACAAGCATTCTGATGTGGATACCCATAGGAACATGGGAAGTGGAGACTCAAAGAGTAAAGCTGAATGCCCTGGGGACCAGACCCACGACCGAGACGAATCAGCACCTCAGAGGAGACAGAGCCTATGAGTCAGTTGAGTACGATGCAACACAGACACCATCCCATGACAGTCTAGACCCTTTGCTGACACTCTCAGCTGAGCTCAAACATACACACATTCTACAGCAATTAGTAAACGCAAAGAAGCGTGGTAAAAAAACAGTACACACTATGTGGCATTGGTATGCTAGTGTAGATGTACCCATCACAATGCAAAGTGGGGATACAATATATGAAGTGCGAGTCATGGCTCAGGATTCTATGGGAGAAGAAATGTGTGGGGTCAAAAGAGGGAAAGAAGAACAAACCACAGGAAAAGGTGTCTGCCAGGTAATGTTAAAATTGGGGAAGCAATTAGAGATCATAGTTAGATTAGCAACACATCACAGCCCAAGTAATTCTTATTATGTTGCTGTTCATATTTGGAACGATTAAACCGGGGCCAAAATCGGATCATCAATGAGGTTAAAAAGGAAAGACACTCCTCATCCTGAACTTTTAATTACTGCACCACTCAAACGTGAGATGGTGGAGGGGAAAATAAGGTTACATATTCCGTCCCAAGGAGTGTCAAACAATCTGTATAGACGCGATGTTAGGGTGATAGAGTTTGAAGTGGTTGAAACAGAGGTAACAACAAATGTGTTATGTGGATGGGCTAATCGATATAACGAAAATGTGACAACCTGGGGATTATACCAATGTGGATTGGTAGTGTTTGAAGAAGCAGGTGAGTGGTTTGCTGAACTCAACCAGACAATGTATGAACCAAATATGTCTTAAGCCTTAGAGTTTACCAGTATTTCCCAGGGGGGAAAAGCAGTTAAGCGAACACATCCGTGGTCCGTTCCAATTAAAGAAAGCGAGAGTGGGTGCACTGGGACAAAAGGTAATGGGATTATTGAAAATTTTGTAACACAACCAAGTACTTATCCATACCCCCAGCCAGGTGAAAGAATGTCAGTTACCACATCCAAACGTCTACCTACGACAGTAACTACACAACCTGTAAGCCATCATGTGACTCTAACACCAACTCCCGAATTAGACAGAACTAACAAAGTAGATACGACGACCACTAGTACAATTCGAACAGTCAGGCCAACATCGGGTAGAGTGATATATGAGGGAAAGCGTTTGTCTACAATAACGCCTGTAGATGTTACACAAAATGAAGCCATAACTTTAGCAGATGTCCCGACCACCTCCACAAAGCCAAGTAAAACTACAGAGGAAAGTCCTTATGGTGAATATGATGTCTATAGTGATTCTGAATGGCCATTGACTGGGGATAATCAACAAGTTAATGTAGGTGCAACAGTTAAACCCTTGCAGAGGAGTGTGAAAACTTATACAGATACACTTTGGGAAGCCGCTAGTCATAATGAATGGTATTAATGGGCTATGTATACAGTGAAACAGATGACACCTAGTGAGTGCATTATATGCGCTGAGGCCCCTACGGCACTTCCCACAGTAATACCGGAAAAGTACAGTCATGAGGAATGTGCAAAAGTACAGCAACAAAAATGCAGAAGTGGTGAGTTTACCCCCAGACCAGAAATTCCAGCCTTATTCGGACTTCCTATGTGTGGTATTCAATGTAGACTCCTTTATGGCTCCAGAGCAGTACACGGTTACCTAGATACATGTGTAGATTGTACTTTTAAACAGACATGCAAAGAGTTCTCCATTTCGACATCTCAAGACGAGCCGCAGACAAACTACAAAGTGTACAGAGTGTTTTGCCAGCGGAGGATTTATTAATTCCCCAGGGGGAGGGGTTCACGTAGGGAACACAACTGTTAATTGTAAAATCACATGGGTGTTGTCATGGTTTCCAGAAGCTAATATGACTGAGCCGTTTGTAACCAGACCAATTTGGTTTGAGAACCCTCAGCCGATAGATCAGACATGTGTAAATATAACTATGACCAGACCTAGTATATATTTTTTCGGCAGCCAGACTTTTGCAGTTGCAGACAGTTACTGGATGTGTGGTGACAACATTCTACGAAATACAATACCACCCAGGTGGATCGGGCTTTGTACATTAGTACGAATGAAGTTACCTGTCGTCGTGCTGTATGATGGTATAGATGAAATTCTCAAAATAAATGAAAAAACAGCCGAATTAAACAGAAATAAAAGACAAATTAGTGAGAATGTGTACATTAACAGTATGGGTGTGCCCACAGGAATCCCAGATGAGTTTAAAGCCCAGGACGAAGTCAGAGCGGGATTAGAGTCTATTCTTCCGTGGATCACTATTAATAAAAATGTTCAGTGGATAAATTACATATACTACAACCAACAGAGGTTTGTTAATGCTACATCTGAAATTCTGCAAGCATTTGGCAGCCAATTACATGCAACAAGCATAATGACACAACAGAACAGACAGGTTTTAAATTGGCTAACGGCAGATAAAGGAGGAGTGTGTCACATGTTTGGGAGACACTGTTGTACATTCATTCCAAATAACACAGCACCTGATGGTATATTTTCTGTGGCTATGGAGAAATTGACTAAGCTAAAAGGGGAACTCAGGAAGAGTGCTGGCAAGGGGGGGATGTCTGGTGATTGGTTAGACCAATTTTTAGGGAAATGGGGAGCCGTTTGGGCTAAAGCAGGCATTAGTGCATTAATAGTCCTAATACTGGTTTCCTTTTTGGCATGTTGCATCATTCCCATCCTGAGGAGACGATGTGAGCAGGCTCTGGACAGACAGCTGATGATGGTGGCTGGTCTCCAGCGAGCACAAATGTTGAACATGATGACTCCGTCTCAAAAGGCACAACTCTGCCTGGATGAAAAGGAGGCAGAGAATGGGAGATATCCGGACTTGTACCCCAATCTTGACTACTGTGACGACTCTGATGGAGATGAACAGAGTCCCGTCTGAGGTAACTCATAAAAACTGAATGTTGTCAGGAGCAAGAGGATATCTCAAGAGACGATGGAGTAATGGGAATAACCGAGAAGTGACCATTAAGTGGTCTATATTGCAATTAACCTTTATACTACTTTCTCATATTCTCACGGGTGAATGCATATTTCAGTTCATGAGTATGTTATGTTTTAGTATGTTTAATCATGTTATCAGTTATAATCGGGATAATATGTTCATTTAAGTTCATGTAATCAATACAGATCAGCTTCAACAGTTTAAAAGATGGATAATTAATCACATTTATCCTTGAGAGAAATGCTTACAGTTAAGATATTTTGTTAATCATCTCAAATGGCTTCTATGGTAATTGTTGTGTTTAAGTGAAAAGTGTAGTGAGTTGAAGTTCACGATGAAGGTCGCCAGCGGGTGGGGCCGTAAGGGAATTTCCTGCTAAAAGCAGCCGGCAGGTTTTCGCGCTTGCAAGATGTGAACTTCTTAAGGTGAATGATGTATTCTGCATTCTGATTATGATGAAGTCAATGTTCTGGTTATATACAGATATCTATACGTATACTCCAAAGTAGTTAGACTAATATTATCAAAGCTAACATCATATCGTAATCCATGGTAACAATATTACATTTCATATATGTATTTTTGTTGTTTTTAGCTGAAAAGGAAGAATATGGACTTTCGGTGATGTCATTGTGGGATTGCATTTTACTTAAATTCGGCCTTATGCTAATATAATCCCAAAATTGGAATTATAGGGGGGATTATGTTAGGGCGAATTTAAAGGCTAGACATACAGCTACTCATTTCATATGATATTTGTGAGATTCCAGTTGAGGTAATTTCAGCCAGACCTGCAGCAGGCTTGTTCTCGGAAAAGGTGCTTGTGAGAGAGGTCAGAGGTGAGTTTCTCAGCAGCGAAAAACAATACTCCAAACCTTTGCCAAAATGTTCCACCCTGATAGGAGAGTACAGGAAATCTCATGCCCATCATCCACACTCCAGCATTT
The DNA here is from genome assembly GCF_033239565.1 of Halichoeres trimaculatus. Lineage (NCBI taxonomy): Eukaryota > Metazoa > Chordata > Actinopteri > Labriformes > Labridae > Halichoeres > Halichoeres trimaculatus. The sequence goes on along the minus strand of NW_027437188.1, from coordinate 1,757,496 downwards.
AGCCAGTTTTCCTATTTAGCCTGAGCAACTTTGCTCTGTCGTAAAAACTACTGATTCATAATGACTAAACTGACAGCCATTATTTCTTCAAAGGATTGAAAATATTCAGCATAGTGTTGTCACACTCCAACTAACATGTTTATGGCACCAACAACAGCAACAACAGCCACTGCAGGTACTCCAGATGCTGTGTATTCAGATCACAAACAAGCCAAAGCCTTTGAGGTGGTTAAAAACAGGTCTGAGTGTTTTCAGAAGAATACCTCCGTTGTACTTATGTACCCTGCAGTTAGACCCTATCACTAAAAGCGTAGAGGGCACTCATGTATTCATTCAACTGCATAAAACATCAAGAAACACATGATTTGAGCAGGACATACATACGTCTTAGGATTAATTTTGACCGCTGCTCTGTCAAATCTGAGTGATGATTTTAATCATTATTATCATCATTAAAGATGTGTTTAAACTAACACCATGTTGTCTAGGTCAGTCACCTTACCAGAGACAGAGGCATAAATCAGGGCTTAAGGCTCAAAGGGTAACCTGAGGCTCGCACTGCTCCTCTCAGGTGCTTGCAGCTGCTTTCAGCTGTTTGCAACTGCATGGTTAGAAAAGATAACTTGTGGCTGTAGTAAGACTGAGAAACACATCATCAAAAACTGGCCGATTAGTCCAACAACAGAGAAAAACAAACAACAGGTACAGTTCTCTTCATTAGACTGCAACAACAGGATCGGTTGAATCCTTTAACTATACGGGGTATGTTTAAACAGTTTTAACACACACACAAACAAATAAATAAAAAGATTACAACAAACCATCAGCGCAACAGAAAGAGACGTGGATATGAAAAGCCTGCAGTGGTCCCTGTTCAGGTCAAAGTTTAACAAAGGAGAAAGGAAAAACAAAACAGAGAGACAGAAGAAAAAGGGGTGGGAAACAGAGTAAAGAAGATGAGACAGTGTGAAAGATGTGGTCTGTGTTGTGTCCCACAAGAGGCTGAACTGCGCAGTTGGCAAAGGAACTATTACATACGTTTCTCTGACGGCTCACTATCTCATTACGCCAGCTTTGTGATCTTGTATTATCACCTTCTACACACGCTTTAATAGTTTAAGCGGCTGTTTTCATAGAGCATGCCATAAAGTAACAACTTATATAGCATTCTACCTTAAGCCTGAGCTCTTTAGAGCAACTTAAAGGTGCTGTAGGCAGGATTGGGCAGGATTACCCTGGTTAGATGGCGATCTGAAAACCAGCACAGCCCCTCCCGTGCTGTGGTCTCTGACACTACGCCCTTACGCAAGTCTAGCCCCTCCCGCAAGAACGCGCGCGCGAACGCGACACAATATCTGCTGGTATGTAAACACTCTGCACTCAATTGCTTCACCCCGACAAGCGACACAACTTCTGCGATGATGTCTGATTCTGAGGTAAGTTTCTAAAGCAATTTCTTAACCACAAGTTGTGCGTTTATCCAGCTTGTACTTATCACTGTTTTGTGAGGACCTAAGAAAAGCATGCAAATCGTTATACATGTTTTCAACATCTTACATTTTAGTTTTATGACAAATACCCTGTAAATATTTCACTTTGTGTGTGCTATTACTTTCAACATAACTTTGATTTGTTCTAAAACTGTGGTGCAAAAGTTGCAAATTTTTTCCTAAGCTATAAAAATCTGTTTGTTACAGGTAAAAAAAAACAGCCTTTTTAGTGTAATCTCAAATTTTTTTGGTAATCAGAGGTAGATATTTGCCGTGTTGCCTATCATTTGTACTATCATACTGTTATACTTGATACATTTAGAAATTATTAGATCTAACAGCCATTGCTCGTTTATGGACAACCGCACTGACTGATTGTTTACATTTTTTACTTCAAAATAATTAATACCGTGCACTATATTTCTTTCTGTGTAAATCTGCTATTTGCACATTGTTTTCCATATTTTCACACTTTAATCTTATTGTAGATATGATTGTAAATATTTTAATCTGTGTTAGCTAATACTATATACATAACATCTTAGGATTTGTTCTAAAACTGTGGTGCTAAATTTCTAAATATCTACTAATCTAAGTTATAAATTTACCCCGCAAGGAATTTAGATACTTGGTACATACTGTAAAAAAAGGTAAAACATTCTAAACATAAATTCTTATCCCACATCAGTCATATTTTATAAGACAAAGTCAAATGCAATGCTTCATTGTAGACAAAAAATATTTATTAAAAAAATAAACCCATTATGTACATTTTCTATTTACACAAAAGGGACAGGTCCATCAGCATCACTATACAGTATAGCATTTGGAAATATCAGATGATCAAAATAGAACAGTATTACTCGGAGCCTTTCAGCTATATATCAGTGCAGAGGAGAAAGCATATTACAACCAGGAAAAAGTTTTTGCTCTTCAGTGTGACCACTAAGTGGAACATTTCACTCTTTCTGCAGATCTTGTCCTGATGAGAGAAAGCCCTAGTTATTGTATGGCGTAATATTGATACAATAAAAACTTAAAAGGTATATTTACAATAAAACCTATTTACCTATTCCTCGGCTGACTTGTGTCCTAAGGAGATCCTGGGTCGTAGGAGGGGGAATGCTTGCAAGCACACCTAACTGCCTTGGATCATTGGGCCGCATGGTACTCTTCCTAGGCAAGCCCTGGTCAGCATCTGGTCTATTTTGCAAAACGGCAGTCTGCAAATCAGGAATGTATCCATAGTCCTTAGGAACTTTTTTTGTGTACAACCTCCATGTTCTGGATTTCTTGTTGTACAGCTTCTTGTACCTTACAACAGAGACAAGTATAAGTAAGTTATCACACCGTGAAGACTGTCTACGTCTGCATGCACTGTAGTTATTACACAATATTCCCTCATCAAGTCAAGGATTAATTTGTTAAACCTACATCAAAGATCCGTCTGCCTTTCACATTGTTGGCCTGTGGATACGGTGATTGTAGTCCAGAGCAGCAAGAAGAATACGGGCTTCATAAACTGGAGGACTGAAACTGAAACGCTTGCTGGCATACATTAAAATATGATTATGGAATGACTCCAGCTCAGCAGTTGACCTAAAGAAAATAAAGTACATGGACATTATTTTCATGTGTTAAAGATGCATTTTGTAAGCAATGAGTACTTTTGGATTCATTTTGTTTTATATACCTGAAACTGAGGTACTTCTCAACCTTCTTGAGAAAACGCTCATCAAGCACAACTTCTGAGAGTGCCTGAAAGGCCTCAGAGTCAGAATCGATCCACTGCTTCTCCTGGTCTCCTAAGGGGCCATGTTCGCAGCAGTCAAGGGCCCATTCATGCGCTCCAGTGACATGATGAAGAAGACCAGTCCATTTATCCTGAATAAGTATACAAAGTTTTTTAAGATTTCTAGAAATTCTAAGCACATACTGAATGACACCTTTTGGAAAACATTGAGTGGAAAAACAGGAGATAACACATGGACATGTCAATACATGACATGAACATGATAGTGAAGGTAAAACTAAAAGTGGAGATATATCAGACTCACAGTGAACCCATCTATCGTTTCTGCAGTCTTGCAGCAGTACCAAAAGTGGTTGCAGATGTCTTTATGCCAGCTCAGAAGAATTGAACAACCTCTTCTCTGCCCCACCTGCACAATGACAATTCACAAAATAAAACAATATTAGAACAGGATTATTCCGAGGTACAGTCATCTGAAGGTTTAATAAACATTCTTGACTCAATATCTGTGGTAAAAATTAATGGTTGGTGCAAATACTTTGTATACATGGTTTATAACACACAGTGTATTGTCTAGTAGGAGACTAGTGTCAGTGACTATAGAATTCTTCTCAGATTTTTATTCAGAAAAAGCTGTTCTATTTGCCAAGATTTTCTTAGCATGAAGGCAAGAAACTTACAGCAAGGAGTTTCTTCCCCAAACTCTTTGAGCCATGCCAGATATCGAGGGTGTGTTTCACTCCACTGTCCTTGTACTTTCCTGTAGCTGGGTCTGCATGAAAGGAGGACATAGAAAACTCAGTATGGGCCGCTAGTGTCATGGTGAGTAATAACAAAAAAAAGTTAAAGTTTTGCAATTTCCCTTTTACAGCATGCACCTAAAAGTACTTACTGAACAGTGAATCTAAACACATTTGTTTGTTTTATATTAGAAAACCGAGTCAAAAACATAACAGAAACAACAAACACCTACCTGTCCGACAGAAATGTAGCTAGCTCTGCATCGGATTTGAAGCCATTCAGATCCCGAAGGATCCTCCATCTCTCGAACGCAGCGGTGACACTGATTCTTGTTCTGTTTCGTGCGCAGTCCACCTCTTTCTGGTACGCTTTCTTTTCGGTTAGCATTTTTACGCTCTGTGACTTCTTGCTGGAAGCTGCCGGGGGTAAACAGGGAATCGGCACCTTTCCTCTGCCCGCTGGATGGTCGCTGTCCGCCATTGTTCGAGTTTATGTTTTGGGGTTTTTTTGCTCTTCTTCTTCTTTTTCCTCTCCCTCTTCTTCGTGCTGCCCTCGTTTAACTCCTGTGTGTTTTAGGGCTTGGAAGTCTGACAAGGCAGGTATATGTGTGAGGCAGGTACATATGAGGGCCAGGACTTCCTCACGCGCGTTCACGAGAACGAAGAGCTTTACAACCAATCTGGATAAAGGACGAAGCACCGCCCCTCGACCAATCAGGATAGGAGCCTCAGGGGCTCCTCTGATTCAAAGATACAGGGAGCGGTAGGGAATCTTTGTCAGCTCATAACAGAGACAGATGGAAATACTGTGACTTCAGGGTAGTGCAATTATACTCCACTCATAAAGAGTTATCAATGGATACTCGAATATTCAATCCAAAGAAAACACAAAAAAAGTAGTATTGACTAGCTAAATCCTGCCTACGGCACCTTTAAGACCCGAGCAGCAGTTGATGACTTTGCCTGAATTAATACACGCAATAGCGCTTTGTGATGAACTTAAAATTTGATTTACTCAAGAATTCAAAAACAGATCTTTAGTACTTCTTGAGCATTCTGTTTCATTTGAAGTTATAAAATGGACTAAATATATAATAAATATATTGATGACACCTTTAACAATATACAAGCCACATAAATACTAATAATAAAGGAACCACAGGACAAGTATGGTTGGTGTTACCTATTACAGAATGGTTATTCTGTATCTTTCTAGAATTCTCAGAGTCCAATGTTGCATGCTATTTTGCTCAAAGCACATTCACGGTGAAGTTTACGTAGTTTGGTAGTTTGGTAGTTTCTTTCTTTGAGTTCATCGCCTCGTCATTTGTGACTTTATTATTATCATTTTGTATCCTTTATTATCCTGCTTGTTAAATTATATTGTGAGTTATACTTCCAATACACTCCATCCTCTCTCTTTCCCTGCTTTGATAGCAGAGTCCTGAAGCAGCTGAGCTGCCAAAATGAGTTCAGCATATTAGTAAGATGGTCGGACAATCACTTTGTGTTTAAATGCTAGTCTGATCAACATTGGTTTCAGCTGAAACAAAAAAAAGGAAAAAATAAATCGGAAGCAACCAAAACTCACAATATTCAGCCCACCAAGCAGCCAAAATGAGTGGAAACACTCTTTATGTATCTAGATTCTTCTATATATCCAACACTGGACCTTAACCACTCATCAGAGATCTGGATTTATGATGGCAGGAGTTGATACACTCCACTTTTTGACAAATTTTCTTTTCATGGGTTTTCCAGAGCTCGCGTGTGTTACATAACCTACGCAGGACAGAAAACAACTGTTGGACACTGATGTAGCTGACATTGTAGCATGTAGGTGACACTATGGCATTTTTTAGGACTCCACCGTCAAACAGCAGGTTCAGTGCGGTAAATTAACCAGGCACACTGATGACAATCAGAACCATGACCCTGCACCATAACATTACACTTGAAGCCGCTAAAACATGTGAAGCATCTAAGGGGAGACTAATTAAGTCTTCTTTAGGAGCCACTTCATGTGCTCAGGGAAAGATTAAGTTGACATGTTTTAAAAAAAACAAAGTTCTCATTGGGGCTTGAAGAAATCAGTCTGTTAAAGACTTTTAAAAAGTGCCGTTAATGAGATCAGACTTTGAACCAGGATTCAGCTGACAATATTGTGGAGGGACTGTAAGAGCCAAAAAATCTCATGCTATGCTTGCTTTTTCATTTTGCGTGCTTTGTAGCGCTTTTGTGTGACTGATTATTTTTTTTAAATTCACTAGGGCAAAAGAATGGTAGAAAAAAACGGGATAACCTTTGGAAAGGTATATTGTATGCAACCTGCAGTGAGTTCAGCTCAGAGAGTCAGGGTAGATACATTGAGTGTGGAAAAAAGTTTGAGAAAAATGAACAAATGTCTTCTAGTTACTCCTGGGGTTGTAATCTTCTCTGCCCCCCTTAAGTGTCCTGTGGGCCCCACGTGTAAATTTGAAGGTCTTGACCCAGGTCGTAGCAGAGTTCAGGGTGCATAAATCAGAGTCCTCAGAGGCCTCCCCCTGGATATACCATGACTTCTCTGCTGTACATCCCGTTACCCAGCATGATAGAAACTCCAGCCCCATTCAAGTTCCTCAAATTCCAACAGGCCCACTCATACCAACATCATACAAACATCATTCCAACATTGTACCAACATTATACCAACTGCACAAGATCACCCAGAAAAGTTTTTGAAAAAGCTGCTATGTCTAAAGAGAAACTCTATTTTAGAATGCTAACAAGTGGGAGAATAACCCAGTTAGTGAGTAATTCATAAAAAAAGTTTGTTGTCAAAGTTAAAATGACTGAATATCAGAATCTATTGCCTCAACGCTTTAATCTTTTAAATTTCACTCCTTTGAAACTTTTACTTTTTAAATGCATGGGATATTAAGTCTGTTTATTTTTCTAACATTCAACGTGCCATCCAAAAAAACAAAAAGTCAAAAATATGTTGCTGTTACGTGAAGATCAGAAACCACAAAAATCAGCAGAGCCTTAGTCCAGGAGTTTAAACCATAGCTACTGTGAAATGTTGATTAAAAACAAAACTTAGATCATTTGCAGATCTTTAAAGCCTATATTTAGTTTTGACTTACATCTTTTTACCATGTTTTACCTTTGAAATTCTGACTATCTCTAAAAGTCTGGAACAGAGGCATGAGATGAACCATGATAACCCCTTCCTTTAAAACACCCTGCATCCTTCTTTTTTGTTGTAACAATATGATTAGTAACTGCAGCTGTCAGGACATTCCATTATAGAGATTTGCTTGACTTCATACTATGTGATTTAAGGGAAAAACACAAAGTTAATAGTACCTGCACTGGTTCTGTCCTAAACACAGGAAAAAAGCAAGATGGGTAAACGGGGAGACCATTCGTTTAGTGTCTCAGGTTTAGTCTTCATTGGGATTTTTTGAGTTACTTTATGCATCTCTTAGTGCATAGTATTTATATCATCTCCTGTAGTACAGAGCAACGTCTTCACAAGGCAAGAGGCCTTCAGATAACTCAAGACTGTGTTTGTGTGAGGCCGCATGTAGACTAGAAGAAGAAGGATGAGGAGTGAACAGGAACGCCTCTGGTTGAGCAAGGCGGATTGGGTAAATCAGAGAAAGGAAAGAGGAGGAGGATGGGGAGATGTATGTATGCATATATATTTGCCTCGCCATAAAGCCCTGTCGCTTGACCAGTCCTGGATTTCAGGTCTGTTAAAGACTAAATTTGTTACTGAGTTTTACGTGCTAAGTTGGGAAGTCATCAGGATGGACTTGGAAAGAAACGGTGGTGAGACGTCTCTGTTCCCCGGTAAGTTTCTCACTTCATTATTATCCCACTTGATATCTCAATATATATTTGAATATAGGCAACCGTGTCAAAGTACTGATCTCTCTGAATTTCTACTTTTGTAGCTGATATTGTGGAGCTATCATTTTGGCAGGGGTATTTACAGAGTCAGAGTTTATTTTAGATTTTTTTCAGTCTTTCTTTTTTTTTTTTCCAACCAATTAAATTATGTATTAAGGTATGGATGTATCAAATTATTTATGTATTGCTGTATAGAGGTGTATGTAAAGCGTTTTGGTAAACTACTCCTACTACTACTCACTACTGTTTTTTACTTACTTTCAGACTTGCTTGACACAACGTGTAGAAGGTATTACAAGAAGAATCCTAATGTTCATTCAGGTGGATTGGGGGTAGATGATATCTCTAGCAAAGATGATGATGGAAATGCAAGATCGTTCCCCCAAATAACAACAACTCTGCCAACTGCGGCTGTTTTTAACAAAAACATCAACCCAGGAGAGAAGCAGGTGACTTATTCTACAGGGGCGGAGACCCTGTCCAAGACCCTGTCTGAGACGTCCTCTTGTTCAAAGGATGAGAAAGAGAAGGAGGAAGATGAGGTTGGTGGGTGGATGTCTTCCCTCATCTTTGACTCCATCAAACCGGCTGTTTATCATCTGCTCAACCTGACTATCAAAAGCTACCGCAAAGAGCAGTGCTACGGCTGCAAGTTCAGTCACCCCAGTGAGGAACAGCACAAATGCCAGGAGATGCTGGAGGATTACTTTATCCGGGATCACTATTACAGTCTGATGAAAAGACTCATCACCCCTCGCTTCATTCCCTCCATCCAGTATGTGCTGATCAACTGTCGCCTGACCGTGGACAACCTCACAGTCCAGGCTGTGGCAGAGACTCTCCTGCATGAAGTGAAATCAACCAGGCAATTCTATAAGAAACTGTTAGATGTGTACAAATATCTGACCAGCAATGGGGAATACGTTACAATCAGAGAGCTGCTGACTGTCAGCGACCATTACAGCGGAGTTGCACAAGCAACTTCTGAAAAAGAAAAACCTTGACGTGTATCTTGGTTTGACACCTTGTGTATATGTGTTTTTAAAAAAAACATGTATTCTATTTGCAACCTGTTTTATACGCTGTTGGTATATTAAGAAAATGAAAGGGTAAAAAAAAACTTTTTTTTTCTTAACTTTCTAACCATGTATCCTGATTATAAACTGTTTCATATGTACACTTAGCAGATAAAAGAAAAAAAGTTGTCTTCAGTTCTTTTTTTAACTTGACTTTTTTTTAAATCATCCCCTAGGTGTATGCAGTACCTGCAGTACCTGTTGTTCTGAAGTCACCTATTCATTATATCATGTTCCCAATGTATTTGTGTATATAATTCAGTTCAACAAGCAATCTGCTTTTTTTTATCCCGCTGACTTTGATATTGTCACTGTAAGTATGAACTTTTCAAACTTGCTCAACATCTCAGAAAGCCAGGATATGTATGACCTATGGGTGAAGACAACATTTTGCAACACATTTGTTTGCATCCATCCACTGATATCTAGTGATGGGCAACATTACTTATTTAAAAAACAACTTGTGAGGTCACAACATTAGCGTCATTAACCAGTAACGCATTATCATTTGTGCTGAAACTCCAAGTGGTTGTGCATATAAGTTTTACTGTCCAAATGCCGTATAGCAAACTGTAGGTCTACCTTAGTAGTTTACTTACTGTTAACTCTACAGCTCTCGAGGTATTGCATAAGGTAGGGTGACCATATTTTGATTTCCAAAAAAGAGGACAACGGCACTGGCCATTGACAGGCTTCTTATATTCTTAATATTTTCACTGCCCCATGGCTACTCCCGTCTGTGGAAACACCACAGTACTGGATTTTTTTGAGTGCTTCATGAGTGACTTCAACAGAAAGGGGGGCTATTACACCTAGAGATGGGTACCGAATCAGGTACTTCAAAAGGTATTCTGTCAAAAGTACCGAGTACCGATTCATATAAAATCAAAAGGTACCACGTTTGGGTACCTGAACACATCCTTGTGACTGTGAGGAAGTGAAAGAATAGTTGATTTTCCATGATGGACATGAACACAGCATTGCAAGGGTATATACTGAAGGATATATATGTTAAATTGAAAATATATATATATGTATAACATTGTTAAAGAAATTGATATTTTTTACCACATAACTACCAAAAAGGTACCGAAATTTGTACCGTTGAGTACCTGTACAGATTGCCAGGTACCAGGCATTGGTACCATATCGTTTCAAATGTGAAAGGTACCCATTCCTAATAACACCATTGACAATGGCTTCAGTCTTGGTGCGAGCACTACTAAACTTTTTAACAATGTCAGAGTCAGGAAATGTCTTTTTTTTAGCAAGGCACTGGTGCAATCCATGGACCTGTAGCTGCTGAGGTGTTTTACAATATGAAATGCCATTGCACCCTTTGCTGCATTTACAGCAACCTCTGTTTGCCCAGGTCTAACAAAGAACTCAGTCAACTTTGCAGAAGAACTCTCACCTCGCTCAGCTTTTTTATGTTTTTCGGTGTCCATGTGAGCTTTGAGATCTCCAGCACCTTTATTGGACACTGAGACATAGGCTATGTGCCAGCTTTGCACACGGTACACTCCGCCTCCCACTTGTCCCGACCTGGATGGTATGTCGGAAAGTTTTTTTTGCAGTTCATCTGTGAAGCTGCACCTAGGCTTAGGCATCTTCCGTGCAATACAGCTCCGCTGTATAAACAGCCCCGTCTTCTCCGCTCTCCGTCTATGTCTCTCTCTCTCGCCTTCTCTCTGATCTTCTCACTCTCTATGCGTATGTGTGCACGCGCAGAGCAGACCTGCCCACAAGGCAGCCTCTCGGTAAGTGATGCGCATGATAGTATTGTTTGCAAACGCCGGTCAATTTACTGACGCGCGTAATGGTCCTATGAAAATCGGTGAACACCGGACATTTTCGTGAATTTATGAAACCCGCCTGGACACCCCGAACAGGACGTAAAAAGTGGACATGTCCGGGCAAAAGAGGACGCTTGGTCACCCTACATAAGGCCCATAATTTTTACAGCTCTCTGTAATGATTACAACCTGTCAGTGTTGTTGCAGAAGTTATATTCTTGGTCTTTCAGATGCAAGCAGCACCTTCTTCTTCAGCTGAGCCAAAAGCTCGCTGGCCCTGTTTTGGAGCTGGACCTCTCAACCAGCATACGTCAAGCTTGAAGATGTTTTTTCAGACCTGAAGTTGACTCTTCAGCAGCTGACACAATCTGTCTTGTTCTGCCATACCCAGCTTACATTTCACCGTGAAGTTTTGGGGCAGCAGTTCGGTGTGTGTGTGTGTGTGTGTGTGTGTGTGTGTGTGTGTGTGTGTGTGTGTGTGTGTGTGAGTGTGTGTGTGTGTGTGTGTGTGTGTGTGTGTGTGTGTGTGTGTGTGTGTGTGTGTGTGTGTGTCAACAGACCCTTCCCTTGTCTCAGCTTACACTAGTGTTGCCCTGACTCGGGCACAGAGGGAACAAAGAAATATTTCAACCTAAATAAAAATGTATACTTTTTTCCCACTAATTGGGAAAATAATCAAGTTCCTCTTTATTTTGCCATCTCCTGCCACTGTCAAATGGAAACTAAACAGGAACATTGTCATGGATCAAAATTGAAGTGTACTCTGCCCCTTACATTTTTACTTTATTCAAACTTCACCTCAGTACAGCCTCGGTTATAAAAAGTTTATTTGTTCAGTCATTTGTTTTCCATCGCTAAGAAGCTTATTAGTTCATTACCTTAACTTTTTTTCCTTGTATTGAACATGCTGTGCAAAAAATCATTTGTGGCCTTACTCATGGGAAAATCCAATTGTGCTTTTTATTCTAGAGCATCTGTACACGAGTTAAGAGTCTTTTGAATCTCAGTGTTGTAAACATTGCAGAAAAATTTAAGAATATTTTTTCTTTTATTGTATTCAAATTCAAAGATGATTCTGAAGGATGCTAATTTAAGTAAACAGCTGTTTCATTCATCATTCATCATTACAATTTCTTAATTACTGTATGAATCATGCTGGGATGTAAAGGTTGATAATGTGTTGGATGAAGTGGGGGTTTCTATTTGGTGCTTTGTGCATCTAGGCAATGCATACATAGAAACATGTACTGTGTTTGTCATTTATTGAGGACATTTGTCTCCTTAGTCTGAACAGAACATACATAAAAAAACATAAGCACAAATCTGTCGCCCACAGACTCAGATGACAACAAAATGCACTCATACAATGAACTCTGGATATATTTATTTCCATTTATTGTGGATTGTAATCACTCCCAATCCATCGTCTTCATAATCCATACCCTGACTTTAATGCAACCAGAGTTATTGGCCTCCAGAGACCTCAGTGTTTTCCTGACACTGCTTACTTCTGAGAGCCCTGCTACAAAAATATGTAATCTGCTTTTTTAAAATTATCTTTTTTTATTTTTGACCCAGTTTTATAATTTTATCCTAAATCTGTTGAATGTCATTTAAATTATTAACCTCACCTCACCTCATTCATACCTATTATTTTTTTTCTACTTTGTTTTGCCTCCGTTTGATGCCACACATCTTCTCCACTGTGACTGCTGTGGCAGTGGACATTGTGATGAAAGCACTATGAGGCCTCTAACATGACCAAAGAGCCATGAGTGTGGAGAGCCAGGCCTTTAGGTTCATACAGAGAGTGGTTAACGTTCCTCTCCGCTACAGTGAAAGAAACAAAGGGAGAAAAAAACATTTGACACTAACAAACTACAGAGTACACATACCAGCAACAAAACAAAAACAACAACAACAACAAAAAAACCCCCAGATGTTTAAAAACTTCCAATTAATAAAAAGGATAAAGAATTTAAGCGTTTTTTTTAATTACATTGTCAGAAAATACCTCTGTTTCTTGAGTATAAATCATGATAAGGAATTAATGCATGTGGAAGTCAGTGCAGTGAAGCTTTATAATTACAGTGTGCATTATGTAATTACTGGTATAACGTTAGCTCAGAGAAATTAAACAGGTTCTATGTAACACGGTCACAGTTTTGAGAACTTTAAGCGTTCCAGTTTTTGGTTTGACCTTTCTTTGTTGCATCTTTGTGCATCATTTTCTATAACCTGTTTTAATGTTATGTTATCACATTGTTGTTTGGATCGTGGACTGCTAACACATAAAGCAGCTGCAAATAATTCTGCCAAGAAAAACTTGTCTAAAGACAGATTTAAAAAGGCATGTATTTGCTAAAAAAAAAAGTCTTATCTTATCTTATCTTGTTTCAGTCCATTTAGGTATTTCTTTGCCATTTACCAGTACAGCGAAAGGATTTTTCCACCATCAGCAGAGGTCATGTTTATGTGTGTGTTTTAACTGTTTAAACATACCCCGTATAGTTAAAGGATTCAACCGATCCTGTTGTTGCAGTCTAATGAAGAGAACTGTACCGGTTGTTTGTTTTTTTCTGTTGTTGGACTTATCGGCCAGTTTTTGATGATGTGTTTCTCAGTCTTACTACAGCCACAAGTTATCTTTTCTAACCATGCAGTTGCAAACAGCTGAAAGCAGCTGCAAGCAGCTGAGAGGAGCAGTGCGAGCCTCAGGTTACCTTTTGAGCCTTAAGCCCTGATTTATGCCTCTGTCTCTGGTAAGGTGACTGACCTAGACAACATGGTGTTAGTTTAAACACGTCTTTAATGATGATAATAATGATTAAAATCATCACTCAGATTTGACAGAGCAGCGGTCAAAATTAATCCTAAGACGTATGTTTGTCCTGCTCAAATCATGTGTTTCTTGATGTTCTATGCAGTTGAATGAATACATGAGTGCCCTCTACGCTTTCAGTGATAGGGTCTAGCTGCAGGGTACATAAGTACAACGGAGGTATTCTCCTGAAAACACTCAGACCTGTTTTTAACCACCTCAAAGGCTTTGGCTTGTTTGTGATCTGAATACACAGCATCTGGAGTACCTGCAGTGGCTGTTGTTGCTGTTGTTGGTGCCATAAACATGTTAGTTGGAGTGTGACAACACTATGCTGAATATTTTCAATCCTTTGAAGAAGTAATGGCTGTCAGTTTAGTCATTATGAATCAGTAGTTTTTACGACAGAGCAAAGTTGTTAGGCTAAATAGGAAAACTGGCTAAATGCTGGAGTGTGGATGATGGGTTAAAGAAATGACGCCTGCAGCTTTGAAAATCTTTATTGAGGCCCGTGGAGTTGCTGGAGTCTAGGGAGATGGAGAATGACTCACAGAGATCACTAGTCTGTCTCAGAGCTACCCAGGGAAAACCTCACCCATGCTGTCTTGCAGTGAGGGAACCCCGCCTACTACTGCGCCACTGTCCCGCCTCAGCTGTAAAAAGTGTTCACTGATTGCAACAAGAGTAACTGTGGATATACAGGGAGGCTTTTTCATACTGCAAAGATCTCAACACATCTTCAGAATCTATGTTGAAGATGTGTCAAGACACAAACAGGTTACAGAAAACAGTGGAACCAGAGTGTCTGTTGTGTACTCCCACAGGAATTGAAACTGGAGTGGAGGCCTGTAAGACCCACGATGCCTGTAAGACCCACGAGGTGTGTGGACCACGTGTCACAGGGCTGTATGGCTGTGTGAGGCCTATGTGAGAGAAATTGTTTAATTCTGCTCATATAAGAATGTCCTCACAAGTAAGAGGTAAATTTAAAGAGACTGGGACGGTGAAATTTTCATTTATGAATGAACAAGATCTTGCACTTCACATTGCTCTCTCTCAGTCTTTCACAATATTCACTGTTGTAAAGAGTGTTTTGAGTTGACACTGGCTCAAGGAGAGAAAGTGGTGGGTGAAAGAGGTTTTTTGTCACGTGTGGAGAAGTTGTTTCATATATTTTGCTCATAAAAGAATATTATACCATGATAGAGGACACATTTGCTTTTCTCTATAACTCTGTTCAGACAGTAGGCCGACGGTAAGCTGAGAGTGGGTAAATTAAAGATCTAATAGCCTGTGTGAAGGCAAGTTTGCTTTCGTTAGCCTGTTTGCAGAAAAATTAGCTTTCTATCATACTAGCTGCAGGAAAATAAGCTTTATATCAGGATAGCTGCAGGTAATTTAACCATCTAATGGTTTAGCTGCAGGTAAATTAGTCAGCTATTGGGCTAGCTGCAGGTAAATTAGCCATCTACTATGCTAGCGTCAGGTAAATTAGCTTTCTATCAGGCTAGCTGCAGGTAAATTAGCCATCTACTAGGCTAACTGCAGGTAAATTAGCTTTCTATCAGGCTAGCTGCAGGTAAATAAGCCATCTACTAGGTAAGCTGCAGGTAAATTAGTCAGCTATTCGGCTAGCTTCAGGTAAATAAGTCAGCTATTGGGCTAGCTGCAAGTAAATTAGCCATCTACTAGGCTAGCTTCAGGTAAATTAGCTTTCTATCAGGCTAGCTGCAGGTAATTAGCCATCTACTAGGCTAGCTTCAGGTAAATAAGCTTTCTATCAGGCTAGCTGCAGGTAAATTAGCCATCTACTAGGTAAGCTGCAGGTAAATTAGTCAGCTATTGGGCTAGCTGCAGGTAAATTAGCCATCTACTGGGCTAGCTTTAGGTAAATTAGCTTTCTATCAGGCTAGCTGCAGGTAAATTAGCCATCTACTAGGCTAGCTGCAGGTAAATTAGCTTTCTATCAGGCTAGCTGCAGGTAAATTAGCCATCTACTATGCTAGCTTCAGGTAAATTAGCTTTCTATCAGGCTAACTGCAGGTAAGTTAGCCATCTACTAGGCTAGCTGCTGGTAAATTAGCCATCTACTAGGCTAGCTTCAGGTAAATTAGCTTTCTATCAGGCTAGCTGCAGGTAAATTAGCCATCTACTAGGTTAACTGCAGGTAAATTAGCTTTCTATCAGGCTAGCTGCAGGTAAATTAGCCATCTACTAGGCTAGCTGCAGGTAAATTAGCTTTCTATCAGGCTAGCTGCAGGTAAATTAGCCATCTACTAGGCTAGCTTCAGGTAAATAAGCTTTCTATCAGGCTAGCTGCAGGTAAATTAGCCATCTACTAGGTTAGCTGCAGGTACATTAGTCAGCTATTGGGCTAGCTTCAGGTGAAATTGGTCAGCTATTGGGCTAGCTGCAGGTAAATTAGCCATCTACTAGGCTAGCTTAAGGTAAATTAGCTTTCTATCAGGCTAGCTGCAGGTAAATTAGCCATCTACTAGGCTAGCTTCAGGTAAATTAGCTTTCTATCAGGTTAACTGCAGGTAAGTTAGCCATCTACTAGGCTTGCTTCAGGTAAATTAGCTTTCTATCAGGCTAGCTGCAGGTAAATTAGCCATCTACTAGGTTAACTGCAGGTAAATAAGTCAGCCATTGGGCTAGCTTCAGGTGAAATTGGTCAGCTATTGGGCTAGCTGCAGGTAAATTAGCCATCTACTAGGCTAGCTTAAGGTAAATTAGCTTTCTATCAGGCTAGCTGCAGGTAAATTAGCCATCTATTATGCTAGCTTCAGGTAAATTAGCTTTCTATCAGGCTAACTGCAGGTAAATTAGCCATCTACTAGGCTAGCTTCAGGTCAATTAGCTTTTTATCAGGCTAGCTGCAGGTAAATTAGCCATCTACTAGGTTAGCTGCAGGTAAATTAGTCAGCTATTGGGCTAGCTGCAGGTAAATTAGCCATCTACTAGGCTTGCTTTAGGTAAATTAGCTTTCTATCAGGCTAGCTGCAGGAAAATTAGCTTTCTATCAGGCTAGCTGCAGGTAAATTAGCCATCTACTAGGCTAGCTTCAGGTAAATTAGCTTTCTATCAGGCTAGCATGGGTTGGGGCAACCCAAGTCCCCATGGGTTGGGGCAACCCAAGTTCCCACGGGTGTGGGCACCCCAAATTCCCACGGCAGGTAAATTAGCCATCTACTAGGCTAGCTGCAGGTAAATTAGCTTTCTATCAGGCTAGCTGCAGGTAAATTAGCCATCTACTAGGCTAGCTTCAGGTAAATAAGCTTTCTATCAGGCTAGCTGCAGGTAAATTAGCCATCTACTAGGTTAGCTGCAGGTACATTAGTCAGCTATTGGGCTAGCTTCAGGTGAAATTGGTCAGCTATTGGGCTAGCTGCAGGTAAATTAGCCATCTACTAGGCTAGCTTAAGGTAAATTAGCTTTCTATCAGGCTAGCTGCAGGTAAATTAGCCATCTACTAGGCTAGCTTCAGGTAAATTAGCTTTCTATCAGGTTAACTGCAGGTAAGTTAGCCATCTACTAGGCTTGCTTCAGGTAAATTAGCTTTCTATCAGGCTAGCTGCAGGTAAATTAGCCATCTACTAGGTTAACTGCAGGTAAATAAGTCAGCCATTGGGCTAGCTTCAGGTGAAATTGGTCAGCTATTGGGCTAGCTGCAGGTAAATTAGCCATCTACTAGGCTAGCTTAAGGTAAATTAGCTTTCTATCAGGCTAGCTGCAGGTAAATTAGCCATCTATTATGCTAGCTTCAGGTAAATTAGCTTTCTATCAGGCTAACTGCAGGTAAATTAGCCATCTACTAGGCTAGCTTCAGGTCAATTAGCTTTTTATCAGGCTAGCTGCAGGTAAATTAGCCATCTACTAGGTTAGCTGCAGGTAAATTAGTCAGCTATTGGGCTAGCTGCAGGTAAATTAGCCATCTACTAGGCTTGCTTTAGGTAAATTAGCTTTCTATCAGGCTAGCTGCAGGAAAATTAGCTTTCTATCAGGCTAGCTGCAGGTAAATTAGCCATCTACTAGGCTAGCTTCAGGTAAATTAGCTTTCTATCAGGCTAGCATGGGTTGGGGCAACCCAAGTCCCCATGGGTTGGGGCAACCCAAGTTCCCACGGGTGTGGGCACCCCAAATTCCCACGGGTGGGGGCACCCCAAGTTCCCACGGGTGGGGGGAGTTGATTGACAACATCAGGTGAGGGTTGTTGTGTAAATAATTGATTGACAACAAAAGGTGTTGTTATGTAATGTTATGTAATTGATTGACAACAACAGGTGGGGGGAGGGGGGCTGACCTCTTCACCTCTGGGGTCATAAATCACTTTTGGACACATTAGGGGTACCTATATTCTCCCACTATGAAGTGGACCATTGATGACCCAGCCAACTCTAGTTCTGACAGCATAAGGTCCCTTATCCTGGCTGTTGATTATCTCCCAGGGCTCCACCTTCGCTGCATCAGTTCCGATAAGCAAATCAAACCCCTTCATTGATGTCGTGAAGTTGAACATCCTTGAGATACGACCACTGGTCAACATCCTCTTGTCGTGGAATATTGAGTGTGGAAACAGGCATATCCTTTTGAGTTAAAATATCGGGTAGCTCAATAAAGTCATTCATATTTATACCTGACACTTCAAGGCCAGACAGCACATAAGCATTTACAATCTTCTTTTGACCCATTGTTCTCAACAAAATGCTTGTCTTTTTACCCTTTAAGTTCAACTTTCTTGCCAAGCTCTCTGTACAAAATGTTCCTGAACTCCCAGGGTCCAAAAAAGCATATGTCTGGACAGTTTTGTTGTTCTTTTGACTTTTGACTTTGACAGCAACAATAGAAAAAATTGCGGAATCTTCATGACCGGCCCCAATATGACCACAAGTCTGAGACACTGAAGGCGAAGCATTTGAAAGACTCACAGACTGATTGGAGGATGTTCCTTTATCTTGCCGCTCTATGTGTCACTTGCCGTCACTTGGGTGCTTTTGATGGCACACATCACAATCCAACCGACTCCTGCAGTCTTTGCTGATGTGACCCACTTTCAAACATCCAAAGCAGATTCCTTTTTCTTTAATGAAGTTGACCTTGTCCCTGTGTACTTTCACTTTGAACTGTGAGCATTGATCCAGACAATGATTACCTTGAGAACAGAACAGGCAATTGAGAGTGGACGGCTTGGCATTATTTCCTGTATGTTGACCTATGATTCCTTCCTTGACTGCAGAGACATTGGTGGCAAAACTGCTCCCCTTTTTCATTTGTTTGAAGTGGCCAGCAGTGGATGTTTTGGACTTGGTGGGCTGAAGGTCTTGAATGTTACCAAAAACTGGATCTGAAGCTATTTTGACTTGTCTTTCAATAAACCTCACAAGATCAGTGAACATTGCTCTCTCACCCCTTTGTTCTTGCAGATCACAAGCAACATTTCTCCACTTTTCCCTTAATTTATAAGGAAGTTTTAAAATGATGCTCCTCATGTTTGATGGTAAGTCCAGCTCTTTCATGTACATCAGTTGTTCTGTTAAGTTTGCACAACCACACAGAAACAAAGAGAAAGCTTGTAACCCTTTAATGTCCTCATTTTTAAAAGGTGTCCAGCTGAGTATCTTTTCCATATATGCAGCAGCAATTTTATGTTCATTTCCAAAGTGCTCTGCAAGAAGACCTTTGGCTCTGTGGTATCCCTGCTCTGGTGGTAAATGTTGACAACTCTGCACCAGGTCCCTTGGCTGCCCCCTGGTGTACTGTTCAAGGAAATGTAGACAGTCACTCCAATTATCTGTTTTAGCTTCCACCCCATTTTCAAAAGCTCTGATAAAAGATCTGTATTGGAGAGGGTCTCCATCAAACACAGAGATGTTCCTAGATGGGAGGACAGAGCACAGATTTTGTTGGACAAGCAAAGCAGCGATGTCATTTTGCCTTTGCATGATGTTTACAATGTCATTTTGATAGCTGTCAGTCAGTGGTTGAGCCTGATGGTGAGTATGTCCCATTTGAATTCCATTGACAGTTTGCATCACTTGAACTGGAGCATCAACCTTAAATGTCATTTCATCCATTTGTTTTATCTGTCTTTGTTTAGGCTTGACAACTGGTGGTTGGAGTACAGAAGCAGACAAACCAAGAGCATGATCCTTTTTATCAATGACATCAGGAATAAAAGTGCAGGCGTCAGTATTTAATTCACTCACTCCTTGTGGCTTATTCCTTTCATAATAAGAATTCATGCCGTTTGAACGTTTTGAGCCACACTGTGAACTGTTTTCCAAGACTTGAAGTTTTGCTTTCGCTGCTGCCAGTTCCGTTTCAAGCTCAAGTTGCTCCTTTTCCCTCCTTAGCTTTTCCTGTTGCTCTTCTATCTGATGTTTCCTTTTTTGCGCAGCAATGCGCTCCTCAAGCGCTGCTTTATCGGCCTCAGCCTTAATGCGCGCGGATGATGTGTGGGAAACCTGTGATAGGCGAGAGGATGCTTTCTCAGAGTTTTCCTTTACACTTGGAACATTTGAGACACTGTCTTCAGGATTTATTTTTCATCAGCATTGCATTGATCATCAGGCATGTCTTTATTTGGCTCAACACATGGATGACTTGCGTCAAAAAGCCAGCCTTTAACCTTCTCCGTGAAATCACAATATTCTGTCATTTTGTCCGTGAAGTATTTGCTTTGTTTTTCAGCATCATCTTTAGGCAAAGGTAAACTCATAAAAGACTTGTGGATATCATGTGCGTCTTCATAACACTTTACGAACACAGAGAGCTCATTCTTTACTGAATCGTCATTTTCCTTTGATGCCATCAGCGCATTTATGTTTTCCATACATCCTTTGGCTTGTTTGCATTTTGCTCTTCGTTTTTCCTGGAGTGTTATTAGACTATATCCATGTTTAAACTGCTTTATAAATAAAGTTGAGTTGAGTTGAGTTGAGTTCTTAGGCATGTATGAAGGATTAGGGCGTAAAACACCCGAGCTGCAATCTCCCTGAATGTGCAGGCAAGATGGAGCGACCGAGAGAGCTGACAAATCACTCACTCTCTTAGATGACGTGAGAGCTACAAGCAGAGCTGTTTTGAGTGATAAGAACTTTAGTGACATTCAAGACAGGGGTTCAAACGGAGCCTTGCTCAATGCCCGTAAAACCAGAGATAAATCCCACTGAGGAGCAAAGGAGTGAGAAATCGGTCTGTCTCTCCTCACGGCTTTAAGGAAGCGTTTTATCAGCGGGTGACTACACACAGTTCTGTCACCAAAACCTTCATGAGTAGCTGAAATCGCAGCTGCATAAGTTTTAACCGTGCTAAAAGACAATCCTCTGTCCATTAGGAGCTGGAGGAAAGACAGCACGCGAGGCAGGGGACAAGTCACTGGGTCCCAGCCTAACTCCATGCACCAGCCCTGAAAAGCTGCCCATTTCCCCGAGTATGCTGCTCTCGTGGATGCAGCTCTTGCGCTCTGGATTGTGCGCACGACCCCGGGTGAGAGCGGCCTGGCCCGCGGACGCTGACCTATCACTGGGAAACTCCTGATCGTTCCCCCTGCTTGGGAGAGAGCATCCCCCCGCCATGGGATCATCCATGGCAGGCCCACTAGCAGGCGCTGTAACCATGGAAACCATGATGCTCCCGTGCGCTCCGGAGCTATAAGAATAGCTGACAGCTGCTCTTCCTGAATCCTCCTCAGAAACCGAGGAATCAGAAGGATGGGCGGAAGACCATAAAGAAGCTTTTGGAGCCAGGGGCGGTGTGAGAACGCTTCCACCCCCAGAGGGGGGTTGTCTCGTGCGCTCAGAGAAAACCACAAGGCACACTGAGTGTTTTCTCGTGCTGCGAACACGTCCACCTCTGCCTGTCTGAACATAGACCAAATCTGAGACACCAGCTCGGGATGCAGGCTCCAGTCTCTCGCCTGATGACCTCCCTTCGACATGATGTCCGCCCCCCTGTTTAGCACACCAGAGATTTACACTGCTCTGATAGAGAGGAGATGTCTGTGCGCCCAACATAACAGCTTTCTGGCTATGTCTAGCAGCTGCGCCTAGCGCACACTGTCCTGACGGTATATATATATAAGCTGCTGTTACTTGGTTTTCTGTGTGGATCAGAACATGCTGCTTCTGTAAAACAGGAGCAAAATGCTGAACCACTTTCCACACTGTCAGAAGCTCCAACGCATTTATGTGGAGAGACATGTGAGCTGGCCACTGTCCCCCCACTACCTGAGAGAGACACGTGCCCCCCCACCCCGAGAGAGAAGCATCCATGAACACAGAAACGTGACACGATGCCTTCCCTGACTTCAGGACTTCGGGGTCGTTCCAGTGAGCCAAATCGGGTGACACTAAAACCATGTGTCTTCGCTGACGCACCGGGTCGATGCGCAGACGGATAAACCACCTCTGTAGCTGCCTCATGTGAAGTAATCCCAACGGTACTACCACATGAGCCGATGACATTGTGCCAAGCAGCCGCATAATAGAGAATGCTGTCACCACCCTGCTGGGGACAACTCATCTGAGGAGGGCTGTCAGAGTCTGCAACCTCTCCTGAGATAGCTGCATGCTTATTGTGGCTGAATTCAGCTCCACTCCCAGATAAATTATCTGCTGAGACGGGAAAAGCGAGCTCTTTTCCAAATTGATAGTGAAGCCCAGCTTTGACAGGTGAGACACCAACACCTGAGTCTGTGCTGCCGCCTCCTCCCTGGATCGAGTAAAAGCAGGTCATCCAGGTAAAAAAGAATTCTCATCCCTCTCCTGTGTAGTGGCTGCAGAGCTGCCTCCACACACTTGGAGAACGTGCGGGGAGCAAGAAAGGGAGACAATTGTACTGGTATTGGACCCCTTGAAACGAGAAACTAAGGAATTTCCTGTGTTTCTGAATAATAGACGTGGTAGTATGCGTCCTTCAGGTCCACCGAAGTGAACCAATCGTTTTCGTGGATGCATTCCAGTACTTCTTTTATCGTCAGCATGTAAAACGGACGCTGCATTATCACTGTGTTGAACAGTGACAGGTCCAGAATGAGTCTCATCCCTCCCGTTTCTTGGGAACCAGGAAATAGCGGGAGTAGAACCCCTGATTCTCCTCTCCCCGTGGGACTCTGGAGATTTCATTTTTTAGCAGAAGCTCCTGCACCTCCTTCTGTAGGAAGGGATGGTTGCAGAGCGGGATGATTGCGCTCACTGCCTTGCTCAGCTCCTCTGCTCTTTCCGCCAGCTTCTCAGGCTCCGCTGCCATCTGCGTAATGGAGTACCCCAGCAGAGTGATGTTGTTGGCTGCTGCTGGCGCCTGGCTGGCACACTGGTGGGACCTGTCCACGAAGCGGCCCATGATCTGGTCCCGGGGAGAGGGGAGGACCTGTTGTCGGCCGCCAATCAGGTTCGGTTGAACCCTTGAGGACAGCCGCCAGGCCTGGATCCAATGGAGGAACGGGCCGGAAGCCCTCATTCGTGAGCCCCTCGACTCTGGTGATGGGAGCGTACGTAGCCACCGGTGCCCGAAGCTTCCCTGGTTCAGCCACAGCCCCGGACTGGTAAGGGATAATGGCAGGGAAAAGTGGCCAGGTGGGCTCACAGCGGCTGTGTGTGATGCTGCGAAACAGCCCACCATATCATCAGGTTCAGCCGGAGCCGGAGCTGCTGGCACGGAGAGACCTTTGTATGCAGCTGCCCTCTCGATAATGCCGGGAAGCTCCTGGACGAGCGCTCCGATGACCGGCAGAGGTGAGAGAGGTGGTCGACGACAGGGGGACCCCAGCAAAACCTGAGCGACCCCCCCACGTGCTCATCCTCGAAGTCAGTCTCCTCCAGCTAGAGTGAGACTGACAGTGCCTCCTTGGGGGCGGCTTTATCCGAAGCTGGCCCTGCGAGTAGGTTGGCTTCTTCCAGACTGCAAGTGTCGGCGACGGTGAAGTCATCCTCAGCAGCCGTGAAAAAATCCACCCAATGCTGCTTCTCCTCTGGGAACAAGTGCTTGCAGTACGGGCCCTTATCTGGCAAAGTCAGCACTTGCCCGGCATGCTCCGGGCCAAGGCAGGACTTGCAGCGAGAGTGCATGTCGTTGCTCATGATGTAACCCGTCTGACATACCGGGCAGAGCCGGACGGTCTCCGACGACGCCATACGTGCTGCTACCAAAGTTCTCCAAGTGTTGCTTATGACTGCTGAGGAAAAAGGGGGAGCAGATTAAAGGCAGGTAGCCCGGGAGGCCCATCACGTGGGTGGGCGTGGACTACGTTTTTTTCAGTGCTGCGAGGGTAAACCCACTAGCGATAGCCTTAAAGGGCGAAGCCTATATGAAATAGAACTGCGTATGAATGAATGAAATGAAATGAAATGAAATGAATAGCAGAGAAAGATCATTATTTTAACATCTAAAAAGGAGTCAACCAAACAAAGTTCATTTGTAGTTCTAAACACACTAACAGTGTGCAGTGTTTCCCCTACCATTACATTCAGGGGGGAGGCCCGCCCCCTGAATGTCGAGTTAATTTTATTTTCCATACATACTGGATCAAAGCAGAAGTGAATTAGAGTTCCCTCTCCCAGAAATCAGGTTAATACCTTGTTTTTATAATCTAACAGACAAATTACCTTCCGTTATTTATCACATTTTTATGATGGGATATCTTTTGAACATCATTGGGTTCACATTTCTCCCTGCAGAACTTCACCATGCGCGAAAGAGCGTGTGATCTTTAGCGTAAGGTGAAGTTCTGTTCCAACACCTTTAAAATTTAAGTGTGTCATAAAATGTTGATTTTGCAGCACTAATGCAGGTAGGTTTGTCTAAATAAAAAAACATTGAAACCTTAGGTATTTTTACAGCTTGTTAATATGTTACTCTCTGATTAATATTTAATCTGATTTTTGAAAAAATAAATACAAGCCTGTTAGAGTGCATGTGCTAAACCTGACAGGGCCACCATCATGAAAACTGTAAAATTTCAGTTGTAACATTTTTCAAAGTTTGCAACAACTTTCAATTTAAGTAAGTGAATGAAAGAATCGCGATTTGTAATTTTTAAATCTTCTGCAGAAAATAATTTGAATTAATCGATTTACTTGATTTATTGCCCAGCCCAAGCTTAAATGATTTCAACTGAGTATTATAGTACTTTTCGAACATTTTGAGCACACTGCAACAATACTATGATAATAATGATAACCGTGACAATTTTGCTCCCAATAACTTTGATACAAAATTTTCATATCTTACATCCCTACATATGAGTAAATGTAGCTTTTCCAGAAGGAATAATAGTTTTATTTCTGCCAAGTACTGATTTCGTTTCTGTTTGTTGTTTAAAGCAGTTCTGACCCTAATTTAACTTGACCTAACTCTAGTTTTCCCAAAATGTGTCCATTTGTCGCATTAAAATTTTTACATAACTGATTTCTTTTCTAGGTTGTTTAAGTTAGGTTTACAAAAATAAAAGTGACTATTTGTGAAGTGAAGAATCTCTTGTGAAGGTGGAAGGGAGGGACAACACATCATTGCTCATAAAATCGTTTTTCATAATATATATTATGATCCATTAGAGGCCAGGGATAACTTGCATTTTAAAAATAGAAACTAAATATTATCAAATACTATATGCAAATACCATATGCTTTAAAACGGATATGGATCCAGTTTATTATAATAAGGAAAAATTGCATAATTTACTTAAGGTGAAAGATTTATTTCTGGAAATCAAAACAAAGAACGGGACCTTTTGGGTCACCTTTCAAGTAAAGCTAAAATATCTAGCCATTACCTGATATTGACCTAGTTTTTACATAATATATTATGCAAATTATGCTAATGAGAAAAGGTTAAATGATAATAAATGAAGTTCCGCACATCACAAACATGGACTTAAGACTTTTAGATCCCCTTTCTAAGTTAAGCAAAAGCAAAATTATTGCCATTTCCTGTTTTGTTTTGTTTTGTTTTATTTTTGTCATTAATAAGCTCATTATGTTATTTACTCATATTGCCCAACATGCAATTTTTTTGCAACCAAGCTTATATCTTCTGCTTAACCTAATGATGACATTTTAATCATAAAAGTTAATAGGAAACAACATTTCTGGGTTTTATACAGGGTTTTACAGTAGGCTATCTGTGTTGCACAAGGGGGAGATTCGACCAGATGCGCCATGGTACACACACTTACAGAGCTGTGTCCACACACAAATGAACACAGTCTCGCCAGTGAACAGAGAGCAGCGTCCAAAAGCAGCTGGAGTATTGTTTTTTATTTATTTTTTTTTTAAGAAATCGAGATAAGTTATTAAATGAGTTCAACAAAATAAATACAATGCTGTTGTACAGAATGTATATATATATATATATATATATATATATATATATATATAATTTCTTAATTTTGAGCACAGAATTTAATTTCCAATTCATACTGTTGTGTATTAAATATTCTCATATTTACTCCCTTTTTCCTCTGGGCTTTCAGATGTGAAAACCAAATAATAAGGTTACTTCTAAAGCAAAGCTAGTTAGTGCAACAACAAGTGCTAACAGGTTGAGCCTACTTACCTAAAGTTTAAGATTCGTCTCTCTTGGCAGCATCAAGGGTGTCACTGAAAATTTAAAAATCATCTTCCCCATCTTGGATAGAGTTGGTTTCCATCAAATTCCCAATGCTCACTGCCATTGATACTGTCATCCACCATGATGCTAACGTCAGGTGCAGTTCTGCAGCTGTCATCGTCAGGTTGTATTTTTCCTTTGCACGTTGGCAATGTTGCCAAGTTGTTCTCTTTGAGTTTTTTTTTCCAGATCTTGTGAATGGTCTTTTTGGCATATTGAAATGAAATGTTACAGAACAGTGACACCCACAATGTCAGAAGGCTAAAGAAGCAGGGCTAAAGCAACCTGAATCTTCGTAGAGTGATGCTGCATTCAAGTGCGATTCGGGGGTTGTAGGTTCCGACTTCTGACGCTAACTAAACAGTATTACTATGAATAGTTGTTTGCAGGAGGGGCCATAAGGGTCAGGTGCAGTGTGAGTTGGGGGGCAGCAAAATGCAGGATCCTTGGTGGGCTGATCGTGGGCTGCAGAAGCTAGCTATAGAGACATGGAATGTCACCTCACTGGCGGGGAAGGAGCCTGAGCTGGCGTGCGAGGTTGAGAACTTCGGGCTAGATAAAGTCGGCCTCACCTCGACACATGGCAAGGGCTCCAGAACCAGACTTCTCGAGAGGGGTTGGACTCTCTTCCACTCTGAAGTTGCCGATGGTGAGAGGCAGCGGGCAGGGGTGGCCATACTCGCTACCCCATGGCTCGGTGCCTGTACATTGGAGTTCACCCTAGTGGACAAGAGGGTAGCCTCCCTCAGCCTTCGGGTGGGGGGGCGGTTTCTGACTGTTGTTTGTGGCTATGGTCCAAATAGCAGTTCAGAGTATCCACCCTTTTTGGAGTCCTTGGAGGGAGTGCTGGAGAGTGCTCCATCTGGGAATTCCCTCATCCTACAGGGGGACCTCAGTGCTCACGTCGGCAATGACAGTGAGACCTGGAGGGGCGTGATTGGGAGGAATGCCCCCCCCCTTTCTAAACCCGAGTGGTGTTTTGTTGTTGGATTACTGTGCTTGTCACAGATTGTCCATAACGAACACCATGTTCAAGCATAAGGGTGTCCATATGTGCACATGGCACCAGGACACCCTAGGTAGCAGTTCGATGATCGATTTTGTAGTCGTGTCATCAGACTTGCGGCTGCATGTCTTGGACATTGGGGTAAAGAGAGGGGCTGCGCTGTCAACTGAACACCACCTGGTGGTGAGTTGGCTCCGATGGTGGGGGCAGATGCCGGTCAGACCTGGTAGACCCAAATGTATTGTGAGGTTCTGCTGGGAATGTCTGGCAGAGTCTCCCGTCAGAAAGAGTTTTAACCTCCAGGAGAGCTTCAAATGTGTTCCGGTGGAGGTAGGGTCCAAATGGGCTGTGTTCCTTGCCTCCATTGTTGAGGCGGCAGATCGGAGCTGTGGTTGGTGCCTGTCAGGGTGGCAATACCCGAACCTGCTGGTGGATACCTCCTCATTCCCACCGTCATGCCCTCCTTGGAGGAAGCAGGGCCTGGGAATGCAGGGGTGGGCTCTTTCATCTTTGGGGTTGAGGTCGCCAAGGTGGTTAAAAAAGCTCCTTGGTGGCAGGGCCCCGGGGGTGGATGAGATCCACCAAGAGCTTCTTAAGGCCCTGTACGTTGTGGGTCTGTCTTGGCTGACACAACTTGGTGGTGGTGGTGGTCCCTTTTTTTAAGAAGGGGGACCGGAGGAATTGTTCCAACTACAGGGGGGATCACACTCCTCAGCCTCCCTGGTGAGGTCTATTTGGGGGAACTGGAGAGAAGGGTCCGTAGAATAGTCAAACCTCGGATTAAGGAGGAGCAGTGTGGTTTTCATCCTGGCCGTGGAACTGTGGACCAGCTCTATACCCTCAGCAAGGTCCTCGAGGGTGCATGGGAGTTTGCCCAACCTGTCCACATGTGTTTTGTGCATCTGGAAAAGGCATTTGACCATGTCCCTCGGGAATTACTGTGGGGGGTTCTCCGGGAGTATGGGGTGTCGAGCTGCTTGTTACAAGCCGTCTGTTTCCTTTACAACTGGTGCCAGAGCTTGGTCCGCATCGCTGGCAGTAAGTCGGACTAGTTTCCGGTGAGGGTTGGACTCCGCCAGGGCTGCCCTTTGTCACCGATTCTGTTCATAACTTTTATGGACAGAATTTCTAGGTGCAGCCAGGGTGTCAAGGGGGTCCGGTTTGGTGACCTCAGGATTGGATCACTGCTTTTTGCAGATGATCTGGTCCTGTTGGCTTCATCAGGCCATGACATTGAACTCTCTCTGGATCGGTTTGCAAGCGAGTGTGAAGCGGCTGGGATGAGAATCAGCACCTCCAAATCCGAGTCCATGGTATCAGCCGGAAAAGGGCGGAGTGCCCTCTCCGGGTCAGGGATGAGATCCTGCCCCAAGTGGAGGAGGTTTAAGTATCTCGGGGTCTTGTTCATGAGTGAGGGAAGGATGGAGCGAGAGATCGACAGGCAGATCGGTGCAGCATCTGCAGCAATGTGGACTCTGCACAGGTCTGTCGTGCTGAAGAGGGAGCTGAGCCGGAAGGCAAAGTTCTCTATTTACCGGTCAATCTTCATTCCCCCCCCTCACCTATGGTCATGAGCTTTGGGTAGTGACCCAAAGAACAAGATCGTGGGTACAAGTGGCCGAAATGAGCTTACTCCATGGGGTGGCCGGGCTCTCCCGTAGAGCTAGGGTGAGAAGCTCGGCTATCCAGGAGGAGCTCGGAGTAGAGCCGCTGCTCCTCCACGTTGAGAGGAGCCAGATGAGCTGGCTCGGGCAGCTGATGTTAGGCTGCCTCCTCTCTGCTGGCACCCCTCACTTCCTCTTTCAGTAATTAGGATTTTTAATTAACTAGTGATTGGAAGTGTCATTTTAGTCTCCAAAACCAACTATTTATATTGTAATAAACTTTGATATTTTCTCAAATTGACTATTTAACCTTTTTTCACAGCAATAACTACCCCCCCTTTTCTTCACAGATACTTCCAGTCTTAATAATTAATAAAATTTACAATTTTCTTTTGAACCACGTCTCTGTCTTAATTCAGTTGTTGAACTTGTGTTGCCTTTAGCTTTTTGAGGTGTTCATTTAGTTCCTGGGGCACACCTCCCCAGTGGCGTTGTCGGGTCAATTTGGTTGTCAGGTTGTTTTCCTACTTAGCATGCACCAATGTTTAGGGACTACCCCCCCCGCCACATGAGCAACAGAGGAGGGATCCCTCACCCTGGATGGCAACAACAGATGAACATACAGACAAAACAACAACAACAACAACAAAAGTATATGTGACCAAGTTCGGACTGACAGGGACTTCTGGTGTTACAGGTTCCAACAACGCCACCTTAGGACTTTCACCTAAAGAGTATTTAACTTTGACAGAGATCTATGACCCTTCAACAGAGGGTTTCCCCTTTAGAGATAACGCAGGCACGTGCACAAATGAATACAGAGACAGTATTAGAAAAATATAAATACAAACTTTATTTTCTTTATACAGTATAAAAAATAAGTTTCTGTATTTAATAAATAAGCACAAGGACAACTCTGGAATGTAATTCGAGCCGACACTCCTGGATGGACAAAGGAACTGATTAGACAGACCAAAAGCTAACAAAAAACAAACGGGCATATGAACCAAAAAAAAACAAGGAAGATAAGGCTAGAAAAACAAGCGAAAAAGACAAGAAAACAAACCAAAAAAAGGACAAGGGGAAAAGAAAGAAAAGACAAGCAAAAGACAAGGCAACAGCGGCAAACTGTAAAAGAGAAGCTGAGCTTAATTCACTGCACAACGAGTGATACATGGACTGTGTGAGCTACAGCTTCTATTACCTCGGCTGTCCGACCTCACTCCAGTGCTACCCCGCACATAACACTGGGCTCCGCTCCACCGTCAGCACAGACACGTCGAGGCTTACGCCGCCGCACCAAACCTTTTAACGACAATAAAATGATCACCATAGAGTCAAAAACAACAGCGATCATTGAACATGCAGCTCATACCTGCTCCAGTCCCGGGAGGAAACAAGGACCGAGCTGCATGTCCGGCCGAAATTTATCTCCCCCCCAACACCTGTTGAGCCAATCATTGGTTCCGCCCCAGCTGCAGCACATAACCCGCTGACCAGCCGGTTACATATACAATACAGGACAACACAACCAAAATGTCCTAAGGCTACAATTGGGCTGTATGCTGCTGAGAACCATGGATTAAGCCCTCACAAAGGTTAGTTTTAACTGAGCATTGACAAAATATATGTAATAAAGATCCCACTGCAATACAACATCTGTCACACATAGGAGAGAAAGAAGTATCAATCTTGTAGTGTATCCAGGGTAGTTGCTAGGAATTCTGGGCCCCCTGAAAGAATATTGGTATGGGCCCCTCTGCCCCATTCATTACAACCTTCAATTTTCCAGTTTTTCACTGTTCTTGACGGTGTGCAATTTATTGTGCAATCAGAAAGACGGACCAGACGAGAGCTGATTCCCCTGGTTCTGCACCATTTTCGGACAGGATCCACAATACTGACTGATGAGTGGCAGGCATACCGCCAGGCTCTGCCTGAAATGGGATACAAGCATTACACAGTCAACCACAGCATGGGGTATGTCAGTAATGATAAAGGCTGCCACACCCAACACATTGAGAGGGCCTGGAGAAGCTACGACTTTCAACTTTCAACTTTATTTTATTTGTATGGCACTTTTCATGCTTGTGCAACACAAAGTGCCTCACAGTGGATAAAAACAAAAGGCAAGACCAAACAAACAAAAAAAACAAAACAAAAAGACAAAGGAATACCATTAAAACCCCAAACCTCCCACCCCCACAAATATACCCATTGCAACACGGTAACACCCACGCACATACATAGACATACATGCCGGCACACACAAACATACACGCACGCACACACACACACACACACACACACACACACACACACACACACACACACACACACACACGCGCACACACGCACACACACACACACACACACACACACACATAGACAGGTTGTTGATGGGGAGACATGGCTGGGCACCAAGATCTGAGGTGAGGAAAAAGCTACCTTTGGGGGCTGCGCAGACCGGGAGGAGCCATGGCCCATGGCTGAAAGGGGCGCCACCACAGGGACCACCCCAGCCCAGGCAGACAGGTGGCTCCACACCAAGGTGTAGAGCTCACTAGCAACCAGGGCCGGAGCCATCCATGGGACAGCGCCCCAATCAGTGGGCCAAAAACAGCTCCCGGTGTGGCAGGCCCCCAGGAGGAAACACTGGAAAACCGAGGGACTAAAATAGTAGAATGAGATAAAAGGTCTAGAAGCTAAAACTGAAGGAATAAAACAGTAGAGATTAAATAAATCTTTATCCTAACATAAACATCAAACAACATTGAAATGAAACAACATAATAGAACAGGATAAACTAATCTAATAAATAGATAAATAGATAAATAAATAAACAAAACAGAATTAATAATAATAGTATAAAGTAGAGTAATAATAAAAAAAGTGTAAAAATAGGGGTAAGCATAAAAAGAGGTTAATCTAGTTAGTTAAAAGCCTGATTAAAAAGATGGGCCTTGAGCCTCTTTTTAAAAATATCAACATTCTCTGCGCCCCTGAGGCTCTCTGGGAGGCTATTCCACAATCGGGGACCATTATAATAGAATGCCGCCTCCCCGTGAGTTTTAGTTCTTACTTGTGGTATTGTTAAAAGGCCAGCACCGGAGGACCTCAGGGTCCGCGAGGGTCGATAGGGTAAAAGTATTTCAGATAGGTAAGATGGGCCAAGACCGTTAAGACACTTAAAAACTAATAAGAGAACCTTAAAATCGATCCTGAAACGCACGGGGAGCCAATGCAGCGATTTTAAAACAGGCGTAATGTGCTCCCGCCCTCTGGTCCTCGTCAGCACTCGTGCGGCTGAGTTTTGCAATAATTGTAAATTGTGTATGTTCTTTTTGGGAAGACCAGAGAGCAGGGCATTACAATAGTCTAAACGACAGGAGATAAAAGCATGCATCAGCACCTCCGTGCTGGCCTGAGAGAGAAACGGGCGGACTCTGGCTATATTCTTAAGCCTATCTTCGTTATTTTTTTAATGTGTGGAATAAAAGTGAGCTCAGAGTCCAAAATCACGCCCAAGTTTTTTACAGATTTTGAGGATTTAAAATCCTGTAACTTAGGTAAGAGTTTCTCTCTCTGGCCTTCAGGACCAATAACTAAAACCTCTGTTTTGTCCTGGTTGAGCTGTAGGAAATTAGCTGCCATCCATGACTTGATGTCTAAAATGCAGTTAAAAAGGGCATCAATTGGCCCTGTATCATCAGGAGACACGGCAATGTACAGTTGCGTATCATCAGCATAGCTATGGAAGCTGATGCCGTGCCTCCTGATGATGTCCCCAAGGGGTAGCATGTATAGATTAAAAAGAGTTGGACCTAAAATTGACCCTTGGGGAACCCCACACTCTATCTTATGGGTTCCTGAGGAACATGTATCCATACTTACAAAGAAACTTCGATCAGTCAGGTAGGACGTGAACCAGTTAAGAACAGTACCAGAGAGGCCGACCACATTCCTCAGTCTATTTAATAAAATGTGATGGTCTACTGTATCGAAGGCGGCGGTTAGATCCAGTAGAACCAACACTGTGAGTTTGTGGTTATCTAAATTACATCTGGTGTCATTTAAAATCTTTAAAAGTGCTGTCTCTGTACTGTGGTTCATCCTAAAACCAGACTGATGAGTCTCCAGAATATGTTTTAAGTTAAGAAATTCATTTACTTGGTTAAAAACAAGTTTTTCTAAAATTTTACTTAAAAATGGTAAGTTGGATACAGGCCAGTAATTATTTAAAACATTTGGATCTAAATCATTCTTCTTCAGAAGGGGCTTCACCACCGCCGTTTTAAAGGAGGTGGGGAAGACACCAGTCTGAAGAGAGCAGTTCACCAAATATAACAGCTGTTCCTCAAAGAATCCATAGAGTGTTTTAAAAAACGGTGTGGGAATTGAATCTAAAAGGCAGGTTGTGGGCTTTACCTGGGAGAAAACTCGACCAAGTGTCCTCGCATCAACCAGGGCAAAACTCTCCAGTGTTTCCTCAGGTAAATTTTATGATCCAGGTGTTGGAAGCTGTTGGAATAAAAGACTGGATCGAATGTCGTTGATTTTTCTTCTGAAGTGGTCTGCAAAGTCCTCACAAAGGGCATTACTTGGAGTCATAGAGGATCCTTTAAAATTTTTGTTAGTTAAACGGTCAATGGTGGAGAATAAAAATTTTGAGTTATTTTTATTGTCTTGGATTAAGTTTTGGAAGTGTAAGATTCTTGCTTGTTTCAGTGCGTTATTGTAAATTTTGAGATGCTGGCGTAATATGTCATAATGGACTGTTAATTTAGATTTCCTCCATCTCCTTTCAGCACTCCTGCATTCCCTTTTGAGTTTTTTAATTTCTTTAGTTCTCCACGGGGATGTGGGTTTTGATTTAACTGTTTTAATAAAAAGTGGAGCCACTGAATCCAGTGCTGACTTCATATTTTTATTCAAGTTGTCAGTGATAAAATCGCAGGGTGCTGGTAAAATTTCTGCAGGAGTGCTCTGTAAAATCTGGATAAAATTTGCAGCCACTTCAGAAGTTAGGTAGCGTTTCCTCACTGTTCTCACAGGGGCCTCCCTCTGATTAAAACTGGTGATTGTAAAAAACACACAAAAGTGGTCAGACACAGCCAGGTCCACAACAGAGGGCGCTCCAATGGACAGACCATAAGATATAACCAGGTCTAAGGTGCGCCCCCTGCTGTGGGTCAGCTGCGTGACGTGTTGCTTAAAATCAAGACGGTGTAAGAGGTTTAAAAATTCTCTTGAGATTAAGTCCGAGGAGATGTCCACGTGCAGATTAAAATCACCAGTCATTAAAATTCTGTTAAAAGTGGTATGAATGATTGATAAAAACTCTGAAAATTCACTAATAAAAGAGGTGGAGTACTGGGGTGGTCGGTAGACTGTTATACAGAGGATAGGTGGGCTGCTAAAAACGAAAGCATGGTACTCAAATGATGAGTACCTACTAAAAATGATTTCTTTCGCCTGCATATCGGTCTTTGTTATTGAGGCCGTACCACCCCCTTTTGGGGTTTGCACCCTCTAGTTGAAAATAAAAAGTTAAAATTTGGTGGGGAAGCCTCGGTGAGAACAACAGGTGCATCAGTGCCGAGCCATGTCTCAGTAAGGAGAATACTGTCCAGGTTGTTGTCCACAATAATATCATTAACAATAAAAGATTTGTTTAAAAGGGAGCGCACGTTCAGCACAGCCATTTTAACATCTAAGCTGAACGTGCGCTCAACGCATTTTTCCAGCGGAACATTAAAAGCACATTGTGGTCTAAAAACAGTCCTCCTCTGTCTCTTTTGTCTATGTGAGATTATTTTTTTTACTGTGCTTATACTGTCCTGTGCCACTGAGGTCACTGAGGGAGGGGCGTGTATGGTGTACCTATGGGGTGGTGAAGGTGAGTGTGAGTGAGGTGGAGAGCGCCTGTGTGTAGTGAGTCAGGAGGTGGTGGTGCAGGACCGGACAGTCAGGTCAATGTTGACTGCTAAAAGCCTCGACCCCTCCTGGTTTGGGTGCAGGCCGTCTGATTTAAAAAGGTGGGGTCTGTTTAAAAAAGCGATAAAATTATCCACAAAAGGAAAACTTTTCCTCAGGCAGTATCCCTTAAGCCACAAGTGCAGCTGGCGAAGGCGACTGGTGGTGACGTCACCATAGCGCGGCGGGGGAAGCGGGCCAGAGATGACCAGTTGCTTCCCCGTGTCCAGCAAGCAGTCGACCATGGACGTGAAATCCCGCTTGAGGGTCTCGGATTGCTGGTCTCTGAAGTCGTTAATCCCAGCCTCCAGAACCAGCGTAGAGGCCGCGCTGTGCTGAGCACACAGCTGGAGGGCGGAGGACTCGACCTCCTTGACGCGGGCTCCAGGGTGGCAGAAGGTCCGGCCGCTGTGCACCCTCACGTGCCGGACCATCGAGGTCCCGACAACCAGCACGGAGGGGGCGTGTTGCTCCGCGGGCTGCCTGGAGGTGCGTCGCTGGCGGGATGGGACCCGGGGTTGGCGACGTCGGCCCGCGGTTGAACCCGGCCGAGATGGAGTGTCGGACCTCTTTGGTGAAGGACGATCGGTCCTGTCGTCCAGGGGAGGGAAATCCTTGATGCCATGAGTCTCATATTTATTATTGACTTGAATGTTAAAGTGCGTGGATGCAGGTACAGTGGAGGAGGAGCTCCGCCTACTGGCGCCTACTCGAACCCAGCGCTCTGGAAGAGTTGTTGAGGAGCGGGCGACAGCTTTGGGCTTCGCTCCGAGCCGTGCCCAGGAGTCATTCACCGGCAGAGAAGCGCCAGCCTCGGAAAGTCGAGCGACAGGCTGCAGGAAATCCTTTCCACTTGACCGCCTATTGACCGCCTCCCGTAGCAGCCTTCGGCGGTAAGAGGGAGATGATCCTCCCCGCCGTCTGCCCTGCCTCCCAGCAACGGGGACCTCAGTCGCCCCGCCGACAGCAACGGAGCCAAGAGTGGAGGACACGGCAGCAGCACGGCATCCCTCGGTGGATGGATGAGTCGCTGAGGCAGCAGGAGAAGAGGGGGCGGCCACATCGGGAGGAGAAAAAGCCGCAGGTGATTAATTTGATGGAGCGGGGACAGTCACAGAGAAGTCGGACTGGGCACCACATGCAGGCTTCGGAGGGCAGTGAGCGGATCTGTTGAAGGCACGAGGAGAGACCGAACCGGCCACCTGGTTACCCTCACCCGGCTCCGCCGGTGCCTCCTCTAGCCGCGGTGCGTCAGCAAGGTGTAGTGGTGGAGGAGAGACCGACAGTCTCATCGTGCTGCCCCTGACCATCACCTCTGTCCAGGGCTCCCGGGGATTTGGGGTCGAGCAGGAGGAAGGACGAGGACGCGAAGAATCCCACAGCAAGGTATCCGAAATTTCGGAATGCATGGACAGGATTCTCTTTGACTGTGCGGCAGCCATGTCGATGTAGCTGGATAACATTGCGTCCTTCTGCTTCAAATCCTCGGAAAGCCTGCGGATGTCTTCTTTAAGGTTAGTTACCTCAGCTTGGGTGTGTGTCAGAACCAGGCAGCTTTTACAGGGAGCGCCCGGCATGTTGACGGCGGAGAGAGTAGCCATAGCGGCTAAAAATGCTAACAGTACACAGGTACCAACTATAGTAGTGTTTTTGCAATATCACGATGGCAAAAAGCAACGCCGAACAGTCCAATACAGTAGCGGCAGTCCACAGGAGAACAGGATTAGAAATCAGATCAGGTAAAAACGCATAAAAACAGATATAAAACGTCGACAGCAGCCGAGTCTAGTGACACGTCAACCGGCCCTAAAGAATTATGATCAAGTGTGATCAATTATGATCAAAAACATATTTACAGCCTCGTTCAAAAACCGGTTAGGGTCTTAAATGCTGATTTCACATCAGCACACACTGTACGGTGAGTTACTTTTTCTAACTCAGCAGTTTAGAAGTTATTTTAATAGTGTGATTGACACGGCTCAGGTCATGTGACTCAAGGAGACCACTGGGAGACTGTGGGGGAATCGAACCGAGGATTTACAAAGAAATCACCTGGTTATGATTGAGTGGAATGAATGGCTTGGTAAAAAACTCTGTAATGGTTCACTGGGACGCCTGCTCCATGATATTGCAAAGCAATACAGACAGAAAAACAAGCTATACCAAGAGGGCAACACGTGTGATGTTCAGTGTTCATTGCTTTGCCGTTTAATGTTAATTTGTGGTAATGTGGGATGAGGAGACAATGAAATATTCCATTTTTAAGTGTAGTGTGCCTGAATATTATATCATCAATTCAAATTTAATCATCAAGTTTAAGTTGCCTTTGTTGTGTTGGAGTTCGGCCATTGTCGCCTAACACCATGTTGATCTGTGGTACAGTGCTGCATGATATTGACTCTGTTTATAAATGTGTTCAGAGATCATCATTAAACAAAGTCAAAAAATGGTAATTGATGTATCAGGGTATCATTCGTTCATTCCATATCCGTTTTAGAATCCAAAATCGGAAAACGGATAACAACTTGTTATTCAATTTCTCGCTTTCAAATCAAAAATCAGAAAACAAATAACAGTCTATTTTTCGCTTTTTTGATTTTGTTTTGAGATTGAAATTAGAACATGACAGAATGGAATTATATTGGGATTCTTAATCTGTGTATGGTTCGTTCTTTCGTTATTCTGTTTCAAAACAAAATAAAACAAAATAAAAAAACTGACTTGTTTTTTTGTTTTTCTGTTTTAAAACAAAAACGGATAAATGGAATAACACTAAAACAGAAAAACTTGGTTCCATCCTAGTTATAAAAATGAAAAAATGGAAAATAATAAAAGATTGCTTCAAAATTGTTTGTGTGATATTTTGATATAACATGAACGTCTCTACATAAAAATTGGACAAATCAATTAACTCACATTGAAGGTTTATGGGCAGGGTACTTTAGTATAATTCGTTTTTCTATCAATACCAATGAACAGAGAAAGCAAAAATGGAGCCTTTTATCGTTTTCTAACAAAAATGAAAAAATGTTTTTTTCATTTTTGAATTGAAAACGAAAAAAGGAAACCAACACAATCAAATTACAGCCGAGTTTTGTTTTTTGAAGTTTCCTTTTTCGTTTTTTGTTTCAGGCCTAAAAACAAAGAAACGAGAGAGCGCCATCATCACTGGACTCCCTACCAAAATAAAAGCCTTCTGATAAATGGGTAATAAAAGATATATTACGTTAAATGACGCTTTTATTTTTGTACAGTGTTTATTATGTACACTGCTATGATAATAATAATAATAATAATAATAATAATAATAATAATAATATCCATTAGAGACAATAAGAGACATTTAATGCGTGGAAACGAGATAGTTAATGCTTGGCTACGAGTCAGTTCACCTTCGTGAAAAGTGTTGTTGATATGGCTTTGATTATGAAATATGTGTCTCATTTTAACTTTGTGCCAGCTGCATGGTGCGTGCTGATGGGTGACATTAACGTACCCTGCACGAACTAGCTACCTGACAAGATCGCGGGTACAAGCAGCTGAAATTAACTTTCTCTGCAGGATGGCTGGGCTTATTCACAGAGACGGGGTGAGAAGCTCGGTCGTCCAGGAAGAGCTTTGGTGTAGAACAGATGCTCATCCACCCTGTTCTCCCCGTTGAGAAGAGCCAGATGAGGCGGCTTGAACAGAACATTTTCCCCCTTTTGCCCAGTAGATGGCAGTCTGAGCCAATTCATAAGAAAATCCAGGACTCTGTTGAGGGACTGTCAGTTTTGTTACATAATGTTACATGACTTTGTTTATAATTTCCCTTGTGTTATTTGTTTCTAAATACAAATTCACATATTTCTTGTCTACTGTTATTGTACGGGCAGCTGGTCCCTTTTGTGTGAGGTTTTCCATCTCTGAATCCTATGTTTACAAATGAAAATGAACTGCTGTGCATCTATGTGTTAAGGTATAGTTTTTAATGTTTCAAGTGAAGGCCTCAGGAGATTTTCCAATAGGTCATAGGTTGACTACAAGTGTTTTAGATAGTCCAGGTCGAAGGTCATTGGTCAGATGAAGAAAGGTGCCTTATAGTCTAAAAAGAGTTCTGCTCTTTTTGGTTAACTAGAGGTGTATTGCTTTATATAGTGACTGTCTTATGTAAGCAGGTATTTAGAGCCATATGTGACTGGTTCACATTGGCTTTGAATCCTCTTACAGGCATGCCTGGGTGCCTAATTGACACATGCCTTTTCGTAATCGACCCTTTCATTCATAAAATCAAAACTGTCAGCAGGTTTTTCTTCGTCATCTTCACATCATCACCCCTCCGAAAATAACACTACCAATGACTTTGACTCAGTTGATGGCAAGGTGGAGGGAGCTGTTGAGGCAGCTGATGAAGAGTATGCCTGCAGAAGAAGGGATATGTGTGTTTTTTTGTATCGAGACAGTGATGTGTAAGCAGCAGACTGCTTCTCTTGCCCAAGTTTCGATATAAGTCTGCCCAGGTGAGAAAAAGAATATGGTCAGCTCCTCCAAAGACTTTTATTTTTACAGTAACTCTTGAAAATGAAAGAATGTGTATCCCAATGCCCCTAACAAAGGGAGATATACTGCTTACTGTGCATATATGTTTTCTTATTATTATCACTGTTATTATTATATCTATATCAAAACACCTTAGCTCCCAAGAAACCGTTGAATGTAGTAAGGATCGTACAGTGTTTATGCTCCTATGGACAGACTGTGGCGAGCTCTTCCACACTGTTGGGCCTCACCTTGTAACGCTCAACGTACTTTTTAATCAGCGCTATTAAAAAAAATAAGGGGACTCTTTTCCAAAAAACCTTTTGAAGTAAGGAAAAAAAAAGAAAAGAA
Organism: Halichoeres trimaculatus; assembly: GCF_033239565.1. Taxonomy (NCBI): domain Eukaryota; kingdom Metazoa; phylum Chordata; class Actinopteri; order Labriformes; family Labridae; genus Halichoeres; species Halichoeres trimaculatus. Next base: position 1,717,862 of record NW_027437188.1, on the reverse strand, counting down.
ATTATACATATCACGTCAGAAGCAACAATTGTGCTTGAAAATGAATGAAACTCTCCACCAAACGTATTCATTTCAAAGCACCTCAACTTCAATGAATCCCACACCAGAGTGTAAACGCATCACCTGTGTATAGGCTTAACTAAAAGCAGGTAACACCAAAACCATGAAGATAATCTCCATCTGAAACCCTCCAAAAACTAAATAAAACTATGACACTAACGAAAGTATTTTAAATGTCCACATTGTGACAATAATAATAATAATAAGAACAAGAATAATAAAAATGATGGTAAAAACTTAAATTTATTTAATTTAATCTTTCAAGGAACCCAAGGTTGCTTTCCACAGTAGAAGGGACAAACAAATAAGAATCAACAACAAAGACCTAAGCTAAACAATTGAACAGGGAAGGCCAGGGAGAACAAGTGAGTTTTAACTAGAATCAACTTGAATCATTCAGAAATAAAAAAATGACAGGCAGGAGCTTAGAAACTAACTATGCTGAACAACAAAACTAAGAACTGAAATTCACCAGCAGCTTAGTTGCTGGTGATTTTAAAAAAATAATCACGGATTATTGGGAAATCTCCTGAGGCCTTCACCTGAAAAATTAAAAACTATACATATAGATATATCACACATAGATATACATTAGTCCATTATAGATTTTCATTTGTAAACATAGGATTCAGAGATGGAAAACCTCATACTTAAGGGACCAGCTGCCCAAACAATAACAGTAGACAAGAAATATGTGAATTTGTATTTAATAACAAATAACACAAGGGCAATTATAAACAAAGTTATGTAACATTATGTAACAAAACTGACAGACCGTCCCTCAATAGAGTCCTTGATATTCATTTGAATTGGCTCAGACTGCCATCTACTGGGCAAAAGGGAGAAAACGTGCTGTTCAAGCCACCTCATCTGGCTCTTATCAAGGAGGGACAACGTGGATGAGCATCAGTTCTACTCCAAGCTCTTACCGGACGGCCGCATTTATCACCCTGTCTCTGAGAAAAAGCCCAGCCATCCTGCAGAGGAAGTTAATGTCGATCTTGTCAGGTAGCTAGATTGCTGTTTTCAGTCCCAGGGTAGGTTGATCAGCACACGCTGTGCAGCTGGCATGTCACAAAGTTAACATGACACACGTATTTCATAATCAAAAGCCATATCGTCAACACTTTTCACAAATTAAATGTCTCTCATTGTCTCTAATGGATATTATTATTATTGTTATTATTATTGTTATTATTATTATTTTTATTATTATTATTATTATTATTATTATTATTATTACTATAATTATTACTATGATTATCATAGCAGTGTACATAATAAACACTGTACAAAAACAAAAGCGTCATTTAATGTAATATATCTTTTATTACCCATTTATCAGGAAGGCTTTTATTTTGGTAGGGAGTCCAGTTTACCTTTGATCGCGCTCTTCTGTTTCTTCGTTTTTAGACCTGAAACGAAAAAACGAAAAAAGGAAAGTTCAAAAAGCAAAACTTGGCTGTAATTTGATTGTGTTGGTTTCATTTTCCCCTTTTCAATTAAAAAAACAAAAAACAAACAAAAAAAAACAACAAAAAACAACGCTTTTTTGTTTTTGTTAGAAAACGAAAAAATGAAAAAAGGCTCCATTTTCGCTTTTCTGTTCATTGGTATTGACAGAAAAACCAATTATACTAAAGTCCCCTGACCGGGATGCCAAAACAGCACTGAAAACTTACAACAGTGAATAATATGGATTTTTTGTACTACACAGATCAAAAAGCAGTGATTAAGTCACAAAGTAGTGAGGATGGCAATACCAATGGACCTGTTTAGGCTTGTTTAGTGAAAAAAAAAAGCCTTGCAGAGCGAAAAAAGGAAAATGAAAAATTATTTTAAAATTGTGCTTTAAGTTCCCATGAACACATTTTGGACTGTTTCCTAAGTAATTTTGATGTAACTCGTGTGTGTTCTATGTCAAATGTGAAAAGCTAAAAAGGAGAGAGAAAGCAGATGTATTGATGTGCAGTGACCCAAACAGCGCAACAACACAGCACCGAAAAGGCTCAGTACACGGGAAATGTTCTCTGATTAACTAATTTCAGTAAGTGTGTCACAAAAGCATAATTATGTTACAGTTCCCATGAACCTGCATCAAAGGACCACTGTGAAGTTACTTTTAGGTTGGATATTCGTTGGATATTCAACAGATATTCACTGCCGACCAAACCGTGCCTTCCCACTCTTTATATCCAGGAATAGCAGCAGAAATACTGTTAAGTTTACTCTGCACCTCGCTGTTATCATCCCGTTTTGAAATTAAGGGACCGTCAATAAATTACCAATTAAAATCCACAATAAGGCAGATTTTCTTCAATAGCTTCCATGTCAAGTGACCAATTATCCTGAGATCAGTCTTGAAAAATTGAGGTGTACTGAACAACAAGACACATCCCCTTTTAATTTTTAATAAGTCCCGCAAAATTTTTCTATTGAATTTTTTTTTGCAAAAATTGGACCCTTTTCTTCAAAAACTTTCATGACAAGTGACCAATTTTCCTGAAACCAATCATGAAAAATTGAGGTGTATTGAAGCAACAAAACACACCTCTGTTTATTTGTAATTTGGTCCTGTAAAAAAATTCTGTTGAAGTTTTAGCCAAAATTGGACTGTTTTCTTCAATAGCTTTCATGTCAAGTGACCAATTATCCTGAAACCAATCATGAAAAAATTGAGGTGTATTGAAGCAACAAGACAAACCCTTTTTTAAGTCTAACAAGTCCTGCAAAATTTTTCCGTTGAATTTTTTTTTTGCAAAACTTGGACTGTTTTCTTCAATAGGTTCCATGTCAAGTGACCAATTTTCCTGAAACCAATCTCAAAAATTTGAGATATATGAAAGCAACAAGACACATCCCCTTTTAATTTGTTATTGGTCCTGCAGAAAACTTTTTGTTGTAAAAATTTTGTAAAAATTCAACAGAATTTTTTTTACAGGACCAAATTTCAAATAAAAAGAGTTGTGTCTTGTTGCTTCAATACATCTCAATTTTTCAAGACTGATTTCAGGAATGAGCGAGAGATCGACAGGCAGATCGGTGCGGCGTCTGCAGTAATGCGGACTCTGCACAGGTCTGTCGTGGTGAAGAGGGAGCTGAGCCGGAAGGGAAAGCTCTCTGTTTACCGGTCGATCTTCGTTCCCACCCTCACCTATGGTCATGAGCTTTGGGTAGTGACCGAAAGATCAAGATCGCAGGTACAAGCAGGTACAAGCGGCCGAAATGAGCTTCCTCCGTAGGGTGGCCGGGCTCTCCCTTAGAAATAGGGTGAGAAGCTCGGCTATCCGGGAGGAGCTCGGAGTAGAGCCGCTGCTCCTCCGCGTTGAGAGGAGCCAGATGAGGTGGCTTGGGCATCTTGTACGGATGCCTCCCAGACGCCTCCCTGGTGAGGTGTTCAGGGCACGTCCCACCGGGAGGAGACCCCGGGGCAGACAGACCCAGGACACGCTGGGGAGACTGCGTCTCTCGGCTGGCATGGGAACGCCTCGGGATCCCCGGGGAAGAGCTGGACGAAGTGGCTAGGGAGAGGGAAGTCTGGGCTTCCCTTAATTTCAAAAATGGATGATAACAGCGAGGTGCTGAGTAAACTTAACTGCATTTCTGCTGCTATTCCTCGATATAAAGAGTGGGAAGGCACCGTTCGGTCGGCAGTAAATGTCTGTCGAATCAACTAGTCGTGGTAAAGCACCAAAAACGCATTGCTTTAGCGAGAAAAACCCATTAATGACATATTATTTAAAATCATACTTTTAGGTCTAGCTACACTCATTTGTGATTGTCTTTCCTTGAATTCGAAAGTTTCTCACGTTTTGGGGGTCATATATCACAGCTTTTGCAGGAAAAAGCTAAAGAGGACAGAGAATGCAGGAAGGTGCATCATAGAAAGCACAACAGTACCATGCTGGATGCCATAAAAACACTGAAAAGGCTCAGGACACGGAATTACATGGATTTGTACTCTGATTTGCTCTTTTCAGTAATAGTGTCACAAAAACATATTGATTGCACAGTCTTTCTTGTACCTGCATCAGAGAGTCGTGGTAATGTACCACAATGCGTTGCAGAGCGAGAAACACCAAAAAAATGACCTATAATTCAAAATCACAATTCAAAACTATGATGCTCACACTTTGGAGTATTTTCTCCTGAATTTGAATGTAACTTGTGTGTTGGGTGACAGTTGTAGAAAACACAGAGTGAGAAACAAACAAGTAAAAATAAAACATCAATGAAAATCATACTGTTAGCTCTCACGCAGTTGCTTTTGTTTTTTCATGTTGGTTGTCAAGTGTGACAGCTACTGCAGGAAAAAGCGAAGGAGAACAGTGATAGCTGATCTGAATTTCTGCACAGTGATCCTTCTAATAGTGATGACGCTAAGAAAAATTAAAGATTTTGCAAATTAACCTGAATCACAGTGTTTGTTTGAACCAAAAATTTTTTTAGAGCAAAACGAACAAATATTGACAAAATATTAAAAGCATTATAAGATGACACTGATTTATTACTTTTTCCTGTTTGCTGTTATATAAGTGTATGAGTTAAATATGGTCACTAGATGGCGCCCTTGATCAATTAACAAATTGAGTACTGTTCTGAGAAAAGGTTGCACTGTGCGTGCTGTACTGATCCGCTTGTATGCACCCTGTTTGAGCAGTGTTCATGGAGTGCAAGAGCAGGGCGGCAAGACACCTGCAGTTCACGTGTCAGATTAAAGTCTTAAAAGTCTAGTCATAAAGATTAAACTTGGAATGGCACTGAATAGGGTTTTATGGAGCACCCAGAGCAGTAATGAAGAAATTGTTGTACAGGTAGGAATATGTTTCAGTTAACACAAATAAGATAAATGAAGATAACATAGTACAACATATTGCTGGGCGCCGCTCTGTTGGTTATGGCTGCCTTTGCAGCAGCTCTCTCTTCTCTGTCTGTTTCTAGTAATTTTTTCGTCTCTTATTTTGTAATCTTTGTATTTGGAGTGGATCATTACTTTGTGTGGCTCGTTTGTTGGTCATGGACACCAAACTTTTTCTAGCATCAGTGATATTTTTACTACTTTTTCTCCTGTGTTTGTCTGGAGATCCTACATGTGTGACAGTGTCACCAAAAAAAAAAAAAAAAGGTTTGATTAAATAAGGAAAGAGTTGATGTGATCAATGAAGTGAATGAAAGGAAAGCAGTAAAATGAAAATAAATCCCTGTAAGAAAAAAAAGTAAGATAGGACAGGGTACCTGTTTGTGTCCTGATTTGGTTTCTTGGTCAAAAAAGAAAAGGACAAGATCATAAAAGGAGGACAGGGAAGGGGCGGAGAGGTGTTCGAGAGGGAAAAAAGACAAAGAAACTGGCGTGCCGGTGGAAAGGGGCCGGGAACCTAAGAAAAAGTAACAAACTGTCTCGGGAAAAGGTGTACTAATCTTAAAATAAGTCTCCCAGAGGTGTTTACTTACGCGTGCCTCTAAAGCCCTATGGATCTTGTGGATTATCGCTTCCCAGGACCAGAAGGAGCACGGACCACGGCTGGGTGGATTTAAGTTGTGTCCAGGGGGGTGAGACTGAGAACGTTTAATTTTTGTATTTTTGTCCTGGCATACCAGTGATTTTCTGTTGATCGATCATGTTTTCTGTTTTTTTTTTTTTTTTTTTTTTTCAGTGTGGATTATTTTTTTATTCGTTACGGCTTTCGTTCGGAAAACAGACACACAAACTGCTTCAAAGACATTTTAAGAGGGTTTGGAAAAGGACAATTTGGGTTAATTTTCGTTGAAAGGGAACTTTTGCTTTATTTACAGACAGAAAAGACTGGGTTTGGGGTTTTTCTTATAGAAATATTTGAGTTTGATTTCCATTACGCGCCGGTTGCACAGGCCATTATTATGAGACATTATTTGGGTTTGATTAAAGGGAAAAATTTTTATTTGATCTAAACGCTGCTTCGTGTGAGTTTCTTTGATTTCATTTATTGACCTCTATTGTTTGGTCCGTGTAGATGTGCCTTTTTGTGGGGATTTAGAAGTTATCCCCTTGTGTGTTTAATGCCGACTCGTTGAGGGTTGGTTTGTTACATATGTAACCATGGCTGCATTGTTTACATGTGAACTCAGCTGTTTGCAGCCTGTAGCATGTCAACGCTAACTGGTTTAAGGCCTGATGTCTTCCCACAAGGTGAGGAGTAGGAGGTGAGGACAACGTGATGGTTCTCAGGTGTGAGCCAAGAAGTGACCACAAGGACCTGTCCTTCCATCCATCATTATTGGATACGTAAGATCTATCTCCAATAAGATGGACAAGCCAGCCATGCTAACCCAGCAACAGAGGAAATACAGGAGGGCAGCGTAGCATCATGCTATTCACAGACATGGCTAACGGAGCTAACATCAGACACCAAGAAGAGCTTCACCTGCTGTGAGTAGACAAGATACAGGAGACAGAGATGGAGCATGGCTGAAAGAAGCTCAGTCCTGGACCCTGTGAAGGTGGAGGCTGGCTGAACTGGAGAATGATGGACAAGCTGTCATCATCTATTTTCTTATGGACCTTTTTGCACTTTCTTACTTTTGTTTTCTTGATTGCTGCTGTGACTTCAATTTTGTTGTACTTGTTACAATGACAATAAAGTTCTATTCTATAGTGAGAAGTAAGAGTGGCACTGAAAACATACAGGCCAAGAATTGAAGGAACTTATGGATAACCCCCCCCCCCCCCAAAAAAAAAAAAAAAAAAAGAAAGAAAAAAAAAGAAATTAAAAGCGACCAAAACATCAGAGATAATTCCTGCCTTCACTATTTCTCACTCCAAGATTTTTTGAAAAGTTGGCAGCCCTGGGTAACATAACATGCATTGTCCTTCCTATGGATATTTCATAGATTTAAATAATCTTTTTCGGCTCCCACTCAGTACTTTGTATTAACTTTTCTGTAAACTGGTTTTATGCTCATTATTGATAAACATAACATTCGTGTTTGCACATATTCGTGTTTGTATGCATGGGTTTGCAGCAGCCAGACTATTCTAATATCGAGAGAGCAGCACAGAATTTGCTGTCCCTGTTATCATCATTCCAAGAAAAGGTTGAGGTTCCAGGCCAGAGTCATGGCCCACCTCCCAGCCAGGGATCTTGTCAGCCAAATGTACAAAGACCAGCCAGTGTGCAACAGGAGATGTCCAGGTAACAGAAAGTGCAATGTGTCAATAATATTCATAGTTTGTAGGCTGTTCATTTTTTGTATGACATGCCTTTCAATTTACTTTGCAGATCTTTTCCTGCTCTTTCCAAAGACAACAGAAATAAGGGAAAAAACGATTCCCATCCCCTTTTAAAATGGTGTCGAAAGAGTCTATAAAGACCATAAACGTTCAATTTTATCTTCTTCCTAAACCAAGCCGTATGAATTGGAACTTCAAGCCTATGTTGTCACATACAGAATTTCAAGGTGAAATAGAATCAAACTGGTTTGATATAACTTTGTTAATGCCCCTGTTCTCAGTCAGCTGTCATCAGACTGTTGACACTGCTCTGCAGGAAATACTGGAATTTTATGGGATTCCTGTCTTAAATATATTCTATTACGATTTATTTGACATATAAATGATTATATCAAAAGCCAAATGAACAAATAGCACAGGGACACTAGATTACAATGGGGAACATTTTTTTCTGGGAACACTTTTTTACTTAATGAGGCACTTATTGGAGGATTGGAGGATTTATTGAGCATTATACAGACAGTATGCTTTGGTGTACCCTTTTTTATACAATTACTGAATCATGGATATGTTGGGTTCATATTTGGTCGTGGAATTTCTTGTTTTCACAGGAAATTCTGGAAACACAAAGCTGTTTGATGGAGAGCCAGACCATCTTGTACCTTCATCATCTGCATTTCTTGTTGACAGTGATCTATTTCTGATGGTGGGCCGTATGATTGGCCATTGCTTTCTGCACGGAGGTCCTACACTGACAGGTCTAAGCCTTGCAGTTGTTAACATCCTGTGTGGGGGCACAGCGGAAACTGCCATCATAGATATCAGTGACTGTCCAGACATTGATCTAGGGGAGAAAATTTCACTGGTTTGAATCCTGCAGCATGTGTGATGTAACAGTGTGCTTTACATAAGTATACGTGAAAACACACACAAATACACACCCATTCAAGAAAATTGTTTTGTGCATGTATAAGTGTTGATTGTGTTTTGTCTTAAAGCTCCAAGGAAGTTCTGAACTCTCAGCTGATGAAAAGGAGTCTTGACAGCTTATGTCTCGCATGGGACCTTCCTTTGATGACAGAAAATAATCCAAGATGGCTCTTTGAAAGGCTTCTACATCATGCAGTATTCATTTTTTAAACTATTAATTAATTAATCTTTAATTAATTAATCTTTTATAAACCAATATAACAAAAAAAATTCTTTGTATTTTTTCATTAGGCCATTGGATGGTTCATGAGGCAAATAAAGCAAATAAGAAAGGGGCTCAAGGAAACCATGTTCAGTCAGACAACTCACGGTTGAATTGTTTATTTAGCAGCAAATATATTTTATGTTTGGCGTCCATGCTCCTGCCTCATCACCCCTCACAATAAATGTACATGGTGACATTGAGGAGTGATAAGCAAAACATACTGAACATAATTGCCCCTGGAGCCTGCAGGTGGTGGTGGGGGCAAAAAAAAAATGCAGCATTACAAACGCAGGGCAGCCAAGGCATTGACAGGCAGAGAGGGATGGGAGACTCCCGGTTTAAAAAGACCGCCCAATTGAGAGAGTGTGATTGCAAGATGGTTATGACGTGTGAGAAACGTGGTATGTGCATAGCAGTGCTCCTCGAGTTGACTGCCTGAACTAGCTCGCGAGCTCGCCCCATTTCAGTCGGACGACTCAAGTTTGAATTGTTTATTTAGCAGCAAATATATTTTATGTTTGGCGTCCAGGCTCCGGCCTCATCACCCCTCACAATACATTTACATGGTGAAATTGAGGAGTGATGAGCAAAACATACTGAACATAATCCCCCAAAACAAAATTTAGGAGCCTGGGCCAGAATGTAGAGCCTACTATGTGTGGCCATGGCACCAGCCGCCATGAGGCCATTCCCCACCAGTACAGGGCCTGTCGGGGAATATACTATCTAGTGTTCTCTACTATGTGTGACCATGGCACCAGCTGCCGTGAGGCCATTCCCCACCAGTACAGCGCCTGTCGGGGAATATACTATCTAGTGTTCTCTAATATTTGTGACCATGGCACCAGCCGCCGTGAGGCCATTCCCCACCAGTACAGCGCCTGTCGGGGAATACACTATCTAGTGTTCTCTACTATGTGTGTCCATGGCACCAGCCGCCGTGAGGCCATTCCCCACCAGTACAGGGCCTGTTGGGGAATATACTATCTAGTGTTCTCTACTGTGTGAGGCCATTCTCTGATAGCACTGTGGCCGCAGGGGAACATTCTATGTGGAAGATGCAGACCTATAGCATTTATTAGATACTTTCTTTAACCCAGCAAACCACCTGATATGCATTGACAGTATTAAGCAGCAAGTAAATCCAACTTTTCTTTTCTTAACACTTTCAAGCAGAAGTTCAAGGGCTTTTGAGCAAACTGGATCTCTTAAGAACCATCGTAGCATTGCTAGCAGAAGACAACCAGCAACCCAGGGATTTGAGTGTTGAGGCAGGCAGATGAGCAGCAATGGGCATCGTTGATCGTCAGGGACTGAAGGGACTAGAGTTTGTCTGGCAGGCAGTAGCACAGGCAGAGAGTAAGCAGCTTTTGGAGAACCAGGATCTCATCATAGGTTTGTGACCATCGATGATGAACAGGAGGAGGAATAATGCCAATATTCCATCATAAAAAACAAAGAACAAATAATGGTATTAGTTTCAGCTATAACCATTGGCAAGATCTGTCAGAGTTTCAAGAATATGGAATACATGTGCTCTTTTAAGTTAAATCAGAATAGTGAGCTCAAAGGATAATAAAGGAGAGGCCTAAGATTTGGATTTGCCACACCTGAGAAACTATAAAGCCATGAAGAGAACTGCTTCTCGAAGAAGAACAATAGAAGTCAAATAGGTCCTAATCTCAACACTGACTTGTGCACCAGTGATTTAAAGAGGGGCATTCTTTATCATTGCTTGGAGGATATACCTTAAGTCATTGAGAGCATCAGAATGGAAGGGTCCCCAAGAAGACTCTGAAGTCTTAGCATCTAATGTAAAACTAAATCCAGACGAGCAAACCATTAACCATAAAGAATCCCCCAAAACCAACTAATGGAGCAGGGTCATTATAAACTAGAGAGAATCTTAAGTCTCCAGAAAGTCATTGCAACTGAAGAGAGATCTAATGAAACCTATATTATTATTATAACTTCACTGAACATTCCTTGTGGCAACACCATAGCTCTGGCTCCAAATGGAGAAGGGAGTTTGACCTTAACTTACTGAGAATTTGACAAGGTTGTTGAAAGAGCACAAGACTGCTAAAATCTTTTAATTAAACCAGTACTCAGATGATTCACAAAACATCTATTGGGAAGAATAGACAGAGCTTTGGAAAGAGCCGGTACTTGACCGGAGTTGAAAGATGCTCCCTATTAATTCCTCGATTTAGCAGGAGTGAGCCTCCTGAAAGACAGAGTGAGGGTGGCTGTCGGCACACCAACTCCACATAGGCATTATTTAACAATTAGGAAATGCAAACGTTTTCATTGCAAAAAAAAAAAAAAACACACAAACAGGGAACTCATATCCTGAAGAAAAAGCTAGACATGAATTTGGCTTGAATTCTGGGGCCGGCAGGTCTTGTAACAGTTATCGCACAAAGAGAAGTCATGAAAGAGTCTCGGGTTTTACGCCCTGTAAAGCCAGCTTGTGCGGTCAAGGAAATAGGCTCTGAAGTTTCAACATTTTTTTTTTTTTTTTTAAGTATATCTTCATTTTCATTTATAATTATATTTATTATTATTGTGTATTATTATCATCCTGTATTCATTAATTCGTTATCTTTATTAATAAATAATAATATGACTATTATTATTATTTATTTTATTATATTCCTAATTGTCATGAGTATTATTTTTGTTTTTATTTTTATTTCTAATTATTTATTTTTAATGCCACAATAAATATAACTTAAAACCCAATTCACGTATCCACTGGCAAAAGAAGACATAGGACATGACAGATTCAGAGCAGGGATTGAAAGAAGAGTCAGATTAAGATTCTTCTTAACATTTTAAAGGACTTCCCTAGCTGATGACCAGAAATTAGATGTTTCCACAACATTCATCTGTTAATGAATTATCATTTGCAACACATTGATTTCTTTTTTGTAATGTTATTATAATTATTATTATTATTTTAATTCTTATTTATTTAATCATTTATTTTTATTTTATTTTATTATTATTTTATTATTATTATTATTATTTATTTATTTTTCTTTTTCTTCCGGTCTCACAGTCTGACATAAATGCACTGGCAGAGGTAAAAAGACAGCAGCTCTGCCTTCAAACATACCCCCATGCAGAGGAGCAGCAATGAAACTCTGAGAATTGGTCATAACTGCATGACCTCTCCCAATCAATTAAAAACAACTGAATGCATTGCAATAAAACACTGAATATATGCTTTTTTGTTTGATTATTTTTATCATTAAACTATTATTTATTATAACTATTATTATTTTATTTTTATCATTATTTATACTTCTGTACCTTTGTTATTCCATTATTTCTTTCTTTATTTTATTTATTTATTTATTATAACTATTATTATTTTATTTCTATTATTACTATTATTATTATTATTTTACTTCTATACCTTTATAGAAGGTATAGCATACTTCTTATATCTTATATCCATTATTTCTTATATCTATTCAATTTTTTTAAAAAAATATATAATATATTATATTATAATTCATAAATGTATTTATTATTTATTTATTTATGTAGTTTAACTGACACTGAATTGCCTTGCTGCTAAGATAAACTTTCTTTTAATCTTTTATTTCTTTATTTATTTGTTTAGAGAAAATGTCATACATTTCAGCTCTTAGCATTCATATTCAGGCATTTAATGAAAAAAGAGGATTTAAGACATTTAAGATCTTAAATTCAAATTATTGGATTTTATGATTAAAGGCTTTTATACCTTGCAGATACCCTGAATCGAATCTCTGAATGTACACGACATCTTGGCTGAAAGATTGAGGTGCTCAAAGAAAGAGCCACCATAGATGAGAGTGAGGTCTGATATCATGGCAGAGTAACAAATTCCTCACTGTATTGAGGATAAACTGCAAGCAGATTTTAAAACGCCCAAAGCCTTACAGATTCTGCCATAGTAAAAGTTTTACAGACCTGGATCACTATTCTCAAGAACCTGCAGAATTTTATGCAAGCCACAAAACTTTTGTCTGCAAATCCGAACCCACGCAACGTAATCATTACCAATGTAATGTCAAAGCCAATCAGAATAAGAGCAAAGTTAATAAGCATATTAAATGATAAAGTAACTACATCTTGCAACATCTTACAACCCCCGTGTCTGCTCTGATACGACAATAAATAAATAAATATATAAAAATGCATTAAATAAGTAAAGGGTAATTATACACAGCAGGACAGTGTTGGCTGAGGGGCAATTAAAGGCACAACGAGATTACCTGCAGGTATTATTCCCCAAAGAATCAAGAGCGACAGCAGGGAGCAGGGACCGAGAGCCAAGGCAGGGGCTGGGACTGCAGATCCCAGGGACCTTAGTGGCGTCAGTGGGGAAGATCGGGGCAGGTACAGCAGCCATGGGAGAGCCCAGGTAGCTCACATGGCGAGAAAGGAAGTCCATGGTATTTAACTAGGCATTTCTCCGAGAGACTCCCCCGAGAGGTGAAGACAGAAGGACGCGTCGATGGAGGTGTCAGGATCCGGCAGCTCCGATCTCCGGTTCGGAAGAAGCAGAGTGAGGAGCAGAGTGCGCGCTTAAGCTGGAGCTTTACCTTCCCCCTGGAGGGACCGCTGTTCGCTGTGCCTTCGCCACCCGGCGTCGAGGCATCGGAGGAGGTTTGTTGGATCAGCAGATAATCAAAACTGTTAACGGCTGAGGCTGACCAGGAACGTTAAGTTACGGCTTACAGCTCTCCCAGGTTGAGGTGCATGGGCCACCCGGCAAGTCATTTGCTGGTAATGTAGAAGGACGATTCTTTCATGGAGCAAACCGAGCCTGGGTTTCAGGAATAAAATCTTCCCCTGAAAGTCGAGACTCACCCTTGCTTGTCACAATACTGGATTTCTAACTTCGGTACGATATTTTGAAAAATATTGATTTTCGATACGATTTTTGATACCACGCAACCACAGGGATTTTCAGTGCAAAAACTTCTCTTTTTATTTAACGAACGCAAAGTGCTATGCAATCTAATGCATTTCAAAAGAGGAACAAGATTCCTCTCACTTCAGATTTTGTGAGAGGAACACCAACATGTCAATGTGCTCCTCTGTAAGTCGTGCTCTTCATGGACTGCAAATAAGTCCAGATGCACCAAATACATGCTCTGAAGCGACACTTGAAGCAGAGATACACAAATACTTTTTAGCAAAGTAGGCAAGGTCAGGTAACATTTTGTCATGTTTTCCCCACCATGTAAGTGGGTCCTCTTGTGCACTGAGTTCAGGCATCTTTTCATATATTATGAACTGGGCTTGACATTAACATTTTTGCCCACCAGCCACTGTGGCTAGTGGTTATCCAAAGTTACTAGTAGCCACTCAGCATTTTCACTAGCCACAATTTTGTTGTTGGATAATTATGTTTAATATGATGAAAGCAGACAAAAACATGCTAAAGTTTACTTGAACTAGATTTACAACCTTTTTAAATGTAAATGACCTCTGTTTACACTTAATAGACTACATAAATGTTTAACCCCATTATCAGTTATTTAGTTGTGAAACGGTTGTGCTCCTTTAATATGAAAATATGCAGACGATTAAGACAAAGTAATTAAAGGAGAAGTTTATTATTGCATTGAATGAAATTTGTTATGCTTGAAGGTTAGTTGAAAAGATAAAAACTAAACTGAAAAACTAGCAAGAAAAAGATATTTATTTACAACAGTAATTTTTCAGTAATAAACAAAGTACCATACTTTCTGGACTATGTCACCTGGTAGTATAATTATACATTTTTTTAAAGTCATATCAATCAAAAGAAAAAGCTGTGTCATGAAGACGAAAACAGCAGATAGGCTATAAGTCACACTGGACCATAAGTTTCATTTATTTAGAATGATTTTTTTTTTTTTTTACAGTATTTCCAGAGTGAACTTTTTACATACAACTGTGATAAATGTTTGTATATTAGGAGGTTTAAATATTGTTCCTTCAGCTCCTCGTATCTCCTCTCCTCCTCCCATTATGACCCCAGTCTTTAAGTCAGGGGAAAAAACACAAATCATAAATAAATTACCAACCAATCAGCATTTTGTCTGCTGTTTCCAAAATCACTGTGAAGTGTATCGCAAACCAATTAATTTAACATCTTGACAAGGGATTCACTTCTCTGCGCAGAATGCAGTTTGGCTTTTGGCCTAACCACTCTACAGAGAAGGCGAATAGTTCTTTTTATAGAAAAAAAACTGTCATTAGATAAAAATTCCTATGTCGGCGCTGTGTTTTTAGATCTCAAGAAAGCGTTCAACACCGTTAACCATCATGTTCTTCTGACCAAGCTTACACATTTCAATTTCTCAACAGATTCACTTGCATGTTTCAATTCCCATCTCTTTAACAGAAAACAGTGTGTCTGTATAAATGGACAACTGTCCTAGTGTCTCAGCAGAAACGTTGGTGTCCCACAGGGTTCTGTATTGGGACCCTTGTTATTTTCTTTATACATCAATGACTTGCCGGATGTTTGCCCAGAGCTTGATATGTTGATGTATTCTGATGATGCAGTGATATTCACTTATGGTTCAAATGTGCACACTATCGCTGCTAATCTCACAAAGGGTCTGAGCAATGTGCACGGCTGGCTTAAGCAAAGTTGTCTCATGCTCAACCCAAAAAAGACAGTGTGCATGATGTTCAGTAAAAAAAAATAAAATAAAACAGTATAGGTCCTTTGTGTTTCTGGATGGAGAGGAGTTGGAGTTGGTGACACATTTCAAATATCTAGGAGTGATCTTGGACTCCAATCTCACATTCAAAAAGCATATTAAAATGGGCCCCTAACACCATCAAATTTGGTTTGCAAAACTTCAAACAAATTTGGTCCTCAATAACAACGAAAGCAGCTAAGTCACACCATTATTGCATGACATTCGCACATATTGAATACTGTACCACAGTGCTTAAACCAATCGAGCAGCTGTATAAAAAGGCTATCAAGGTTCTAGATAAAAAAACCCTGTCCTTTCATATATGCATTTTAATTGAAAAATACAATTTTTTAAACTGTGGAAACCTGAAAATCTTTAAAAACATCTGTCTTGTATATAGAGTGTTGCATGGTCTGGCCCCTCCACCTCTTAACTATTTTGATAAAATAAGAAACTCTGAGACTGGCACTCGATCAACATCTAGGGGGGACTGTGAAGTGCAGTTCAGGAAATGCACTTTTTCCCAAAATGTGCTCTCTATTCAGGGCTCTTCTAGTTACAACACTCTACCAATGACAATTAGAGAGTGTACCACATATGTGACTTTATTTAGGGGTCGAGCTGGTCGCTCCCCCTGTTACCCCCAACCCCCAGAACCCTAAGTGTTGTGAATGTGCCCGAAAGTGACAATATAAACAAAAGTGCAATGTGTGGCACGCTGTTTCCCTCTATGGTGCTATGGTGATGATTTCCAGCACAGAGAAGACTCATTTTTTTCGTTGTGCACCCCTTCATGTTGTAAACTCTGTGGGTTAGGTTAGCTGAACCTTGATTATTCACCGGCGTGTTATTTAAATTACAGTTGTTTTCAGCGGCCACATTTATCAATACCTGATCAGGCGTACGCTGTGATTGACCCTGGTACACACGTTTCATAAATCACAGATGCTCATTGCTGTAAGCTCTTTTTTGGGGGGATTGTGACAATCCCCCCAGAAGACTGATAAATGGGGGCCATTAAGTTCAACCACAGTTACATGTCCAAAAATGCACTGAGCTCCTAAAGTGACTGATGAAAACAGAATCAGGTCTGGAAATGACACAGGAAACTCTGCTAGCCACATCACCTGACCACCCCCCCAGAGATCAGCTTTTCATAAAGGATGTGTTTTTTTGTGTATGTGTGTGTGTGTGTTTGTGTGTGTGTGTGTGTGTGTGTGTGTTTGTGTATGTGTGTGTGTGTGTGTGTGTGTGTGTGCAAGCTATGGAGAACCTCATCGATTTGTTCCTTTTTTTCTGTTCTTCATCAGCTTCTTCATCATCTGGACAAAATAATGGTTTGCCTCTCTTCACCTACGGCTTTGTTAAAACTCCCACAAATTATGCATCAAAATGTGGTTTGATTGTGCTTTGACTTTTCTTGTTATTTTGCGAAATTTTGGCCAGGTTATTCACCAAGAGTTGTGGAAAAAGTCCCATAGAGAACGAATGGGAATCTTGGAATCCGTTGACAGTTAGTTCGGCAAGTTATATCACCCTTGTATCACTCCGCTGTGCGCGTTACCATAGCAACGCATCATACACATTTCAACGCATGTGAGAGCAGCCTGCCCTCCTACTGGGCCCCGTCTGGCTCACACTACAGGATTCTCGCCCCGATTTAACCCAGATTCGGTCCTCCTGACAATCGGGGAAGAAATCTGGTCAGGGACTAAAATCGGCCCTGACTTTAGGCAAGATTATCTTCTAGTGTGAGCAGTTGACAGATGAATCTTAAGCCCCACGATCATCTCACAGACTCGTCGGAGCCGCCCCGATAATTTTCAAACATGTTTGATATTTATCTGGATGATTACAAAATTAATTCTCACTGAGGATGACAACAGCCAATTAGAAAGAGCCCCAGAGACTGGACAACAGACAACAAACGCAGGCTCAAAGTGCAACTGAAAGGCTCCACTGGCCCACTAGAGCCAGTGCAATAATGCCTTCAAAAATAACACATAATCATGCCATTTTCAGTAGCAAACTGTTGTTTTATCAGTGATCGGTGTGAGATCATGCCATTATTGGCTGATAACGCAACAGTTTCACCTCTGTCTCTCTGCGTGCATGTAATGGATGCAGACAGCTCCGCTTCTCTCTCCTTCTGTCCCACCAGTGCGCTAAAAACCTCAGATCAAACAACTGAGCACATGGTCCATCACTCTCTCTGGTCGAATAACCTTGTTGAAATCCTGTAGTGTGTGGTGGTCAGTATTTTCAAATCTTGTAGTTAGTGTGTGCTTAAGATTTAAGAGAAGAGAAGAGAAGAGAAGAGAAGAGAAGAGAAGAGAAGAGAAGAGAAGAGAAGAGAAGAGAGGACATGATGATCTGTGAAGATTCTCCTTATGTGTGAGATACAGCCCGATTTCAGAATCTTATAAGATTTTTAAAATCCTGTAGCATGAGCCAGGCTTAAATGACAGGAAGAATTGGAGTGTAATTCTGTCTACGGGCTCAGCAAATAACTCAGCAGCATCCCTGCCTCAGAAAAAATCCAGCAAGGAAAACACGCCAGTGTCTTTTAATAATTGCACAATCAACTGGAACATTCAGTTAAATTTTACTTCTATCTTGACAACGATTGCTAAGACAAAAAAACTTTTTTGGTTGACTAACAAAAAATAGTTCCTATATTTGAGCACATTTAGCAAGTTTACAGCAATTTTTCATCATTTCTTTTAAAGTTCACAGTTTGTGGGACCAAGGTATAAGGGGATTAAACAACTCGAAGCGTGAGTTAGAGTGTTCTAAGGCACTCCGCGGAGTAACACCACTCCGCTGCGCGTCGTGGTGTTCCCACTCTACATCATGCCTTAGAACGTCTAACGCACGCTTCCGAGTTGTTTAATCCTTACATATTTGACACACTTTTTCTCCTGAGCTCTTTTCTTAACTACGTTTGTAGATTGCTGTCCTGCTCTCATTTCTTGCTGTACTAACTTCTGAAACACACCACCCTGTTCATCAGAGTCTTCTGATTCTCATGATGTCATCATTTTTCTGATAGCCCCTACAGGCTTGACACAAATGCAGGGTTTTTGGACCCTTGCCAACCCAATACTCCTGCTTTGAATCAATGGTCACAAAGGAGTTCCAATGAGTCCTTGATGCGTCATTATTACCATGGTAACCACACAGCCGTGTATACTGACTGATGAGGCCATTAAGGGACAGAGAAACACATATCTTTGTTTACCTGCCTAAGCAGTCAACGCACACAGGTTAAATGGGCTATTAGATCTAAACTATTGATACTTGCGCACAGATTTAAAGTCAGGACAATCTGCTTCAACACCTTACCTCCCTTTCTCTCTCTCTCTCTCACACACACACACAGACACACAGGGTGATTCTGGATATAAAATCTCAACTACAAAGCACAAACATACAGAGTCAGGGAAAACTGCCTCGCCAACAATCTTCATTTTAGACCCATATTTACACAAAATATTGGTTAAATTTGATTGTAAATCTTGCAAACAGAATGATCTCTTTAATGACAGTACTAGTGGAGGATTGATTTAGGAAACTCAGAAATGTTTGCCCCTATCTATAAACATAGGCTATGATGTATGGGTTTTGTCATGTTGACATTTGGTGGGCCGTGGGACCGCTCTTCTTCTCCTCCTTCTGTTTTACTGTAAAGATAAACCTGTGTGAGAACTAGAATGACATCCTCATGTGTCTTTAGTTTGTGTTTGTCATGTTTTAAACTGTTGTGAAACCTCATGAGCACCTGGAGGCTGTTATCTGCTCCCGAGATTTGTGTCTGTGCAGATTAGATCTGAAGTCTTTTAGTTTTGTTTCTCTGTTGTTCAAACTCAATAACAGATAGTTTGGGGAAATATCTCACACCATGAAAAAGAGAGAGGAGCTGGAGTGTGACCTCAAAGAGATAAACGCTGTGAATAAATCCAGGCTTTGACTGTAGAGCACCGCTCCATCCCTGACAGCTATAAGGAATGTTGGCTCATAAGTGTGTTATATATCACAAGACCCAGATGTCTTCCAGGCTGCTATGTTACCTAATCCACATTATATCAGCCGAGGCAGACGCCCTGCACAGAGGAGGAACACATAGTTTAACTGTTTCTGGCTCATTCGCACAGATTCAGTGGGTTCAAACTTTCTGCAGCTCTAGAGTTCATCAGGATTTCCAACCTTTAGTTTTTAAGACGCCAACTTACCTAAAGACAGTCTGCGTGTATTGAAGTCTGAGTCCAGTACCAGAGCTGAAAAGTGTGTGACCCCTCTGTGTCCAACCTCAGAGGGAGTCTGCCTCAGAAAACCCACCACAGTCGGTCATTATCACAACACAGAACTGATCTGTGGGAAGCAGTTCAGGGAGGACTTCTGTCATTATGACAGCTCCAGGTTTTCATTTCATACTCTGCTCTGATTTATGGGGTTGAGACCATGTTACCTGCTCTCACTTTTACTGGAAAGCTTGTTCTTAAAGTGGGGCCCAGAGACCTGAAGGAGGGCAAGAGGGACCTATAGGAGGCCTTCAGCAGTGTAAGAGTTTAAAGTCAGTGTTAACAGTCTTTACTTTAATTCTAACAGAGGTCTAATCACCTTTTGATCGCACAGAAAATGATATGAATGAACATTTGTTGCCACAGAGCAATGGCAATCTCATTGTTGTTCACTAAAAATAAATCCATCATTGTCCAAAAGATAATTTCAGCCAGGATGACTTTGTCAAACATTTATTACAACTAATTCAGTAAAAGCATAACCATTTGGAATTACAATTACTGAGGCAGCTGTGAGGACGCATGCAGCTGTGATCGAACTCCCGCAAGACTGAGCGAGATCCAACATGGCAGCCTGCTGCTAGACAAACAGTAGAGGTGTGCTGATACATCGATTATTAGATTAATCGCGATGCGACACATAATGGTTTGATTACGATTCATAAATACTCAAAATCGATGATTTTTCATAATAACTAGACGCCAGGAGCACGGACTCCACTTGCGGAACCAAAGTATTGTTCCTACTCACGACCCGGACATCTGTAGTGACGGACAAGTTACTGTGGCGATGGCGACAGCTAGCTCTTTAGTCACAGTCACAGAGCGGGAGATTCGTTCTTCTGGTTTAAAAGCTAGTGTTTGGAAACATTTCGGATTTTATGACCAGGAAAATGGAAAGGGTATTGACAAAACCTACTCCATCTGTAAGGCGTGTAAGGCCAAAATTAAGTACAGTGGAAACACAACAAACATGCGCCAGCACCTCACACGCTTCCACCCCGGATTAGAGAGGGAGAGGAATCCGCCGGTTGTTGCTGCTAACCAGCGAACAATAGAAGAAGGACTATCAAAACTTCCCCGCAGCTCTGAAAGGGCAAAACGAATCTCATCATCCATTGCAACCTTTATTGCCAAGGACCTGCGTCCATATAATGTCGTCAACAACGAGGGCTTCCGTGCTCTGATGCGAACATTGGAGCCGAGATACAAACTCCCGAAGCGAAAGTATTTTGCACAGAAAGCAGTTCCCTAACTCTATGACATGACGAAAACCGAAGTGCTGGAATCACTGAAGAAAGCATGCAGGGTAGCTCTGACATGTGATGCATGGACTTCAGTTGCTACACAGTCATATGTCACGGTAACGGCACACTTTGTGAGTGAGGGACGAAAGGGCTGGGAGCTGGTGAGTTATGTTCTCCAAACCAGAGTGATGACTGACAGCCACACCTGTGCCAATGTTGCTGAACCGCTACAGAAAGTGGCAGAGGAGTGGCAGATAACGGACAAAGATTTGGTTTTGGTCACAGATAACGCATCCAATATGATTGTAGCTGCTCAGTTGGGAAACTTCCTCCATATTAAATGTTACGCACATACCCTCAACCTTGCGTCTCAGAAAGCACTCAAGTTACCCACTGTGACAAGACTCCTGGGCAGGATCAGACGGATCACCACCTTTTTTCACCGCAGCACTACTGTCAACCAACTGCTAAAGGAGAATCAGAACATGCTTAGTCTTAAAAATCACAAGCTTAAGACTGGTGTGTGTACAAGGTGGAACAGTGCATATCAAATGGTTCAGAGGTTTCTCGAGCAACAGCCTGCAATCTGTGCCACCCTGCTGTCTCCTCAGGTGAGAAAAAAAGACTCAGACAATTGCCACTCTCACTGAAGCTGACATCACAAATGCAGAAGATCTCATCGCTGCCCTCAAGCCGATGAAGGATGCCACTACTCTCATCTCTCAGGAGAAAACCCCAACTGTGTGTTTGATTGCTCCTATACATGCCAAGCTCATCCAAAACACAAGGCATTGTGCCGAAGATTCACCACTGGTCCGAGAGATAAAACAGGCCATCAGTGAAGATCTCAGCAAGCGATACAGCATTGAACAAGAGAGAAACACTCTTCACACAGCCTCTGCCCTTGACCCAAGGCCTTGGCTTTCCTTTCTGAGAAGGAGAGAGAGGATACATATGGGAGAGTGATTGCTGAGGCTGCAGCATTAGAGGTAAAAATCTTTAATTTTCTTTAAAAAATCAAATGTGTAAATGTCCCACTGGGCTAACCAAGAAAAAAATAACTAATACTGGTATTCCATCATAAAAGATTTATGATGTCCTATTAAAAAAAATCCTAAAAAATAAATAGAAAGTGTTTTTTGTCAAATGGGGTTTTATGATTTTGGAGTTGTGATTTTAATAGAACTTTAACTTTACCTGTTTTTACATTGTGCATTCATACAGCAAGAGATAGAGATAAAAATAGAGGCCCACCCAGACCACAACTCAGCCAGCTCAGCAACCAGTGAGGAGGACCCACACCAAAGTCCTGCTGCCAAAAGAAGGGTTTCATCATCTTCTCTACTAGAGAATCTGCTGGGGCCTGGCTTCTCTGATCAGAGTATGAATCCAACTTTTAAAGGGTTAACATTTACCCAGTATGGTTTTTTTTGGTTTCTTTGATATCTAAAATCCACCCTAATATTGGATGAGCACTTAGCTGGTGGCTGATGCTAATTTCCCATCACTCCCTCTACGGTTTTACAGATTAGCAGCAACCCAAGTCGGTGCATGCCAGAGCTGAGGAGGAAGTCACCACGTACTGCCGTGCTGAAACACCCTCTCTCTCAGAGGACCCTCTCTGCTATTGGAACAAGAATCAAGTGCTGTATCCTATGATTTCTAAGTTGGCTAAGAGGTATCTGTGCATTTCCGGCACCAGTGTCTCTGCGGAGAGAGTGTTCTCTACCGCTGGAGACATCGTAACTGCACAGCGGAGCACACTTGATTCAGAGCATGTTGACCAGCTCCTATTCCTTCATAAAAACTTGAAAATGTACAATCCGGAGACTGATGACAGCAACGCTGATGATAGCGAAGACAGCAATGATGATGAGTAGCTGTAGCTACACACATGCTTTTATGTTCCACCTAAATGCCCTGGCATGATTTAGCCTAATTCATTGTGTTCTTTTATTCATCCAGCATTAATTAAAAAACCTCAGTTACACAAGTGTAATGAAAGCTTACGTTACAATTGCAAAATGTTGTGGGATTTATGCTGGATTTTGTTATTGAGGATTTTGTTCGGAAGTCCTTCACATTAATAAGCTAACACTTTGTGAAACTGAATAAGCTAACTGGGCATTTAGAATTTTTGTTTAAGGAGACTTATTTATTCTAAAGGCACTCTATCTTTTTATGTTTTCTGGAAAATGTGGAGTTCATTCCACCAAAGTTAATATTTTTGGACTGTTATAGAGAATTCTATTTTTTAAATGTACTGTTTTTGTCAGTAAATGTGTGCACTCAAGGGAGTTGACTTGTATACTGTGGTCAAGAAGGGCAGCTTTTTATTTAGTAATAGACCTGCTGTTATAAAAGCTAGAAAGCATTTTGGATTTTTGCAAGAGAAGAAGACTTGTTTGTTTTCTAAAAAATATGGAGTTCATTACACCAAAGCTAATTTTTGGGTTGTTTATAGAGAATTATTATTATTATTTTAAATGTACTGCTGTTTTTTGCACTTAAAGGAGGTAACTGTTGATCTGTTGTCAATAGTGGCAGTCTTTTGTTGTATTGGCTCTTTAGGCCACAGTTACAGGCACAAAGTTTATGCCATGGTTGCTGATGGACCACTTGACATCAATAAAAAATCCTTTTTTTGGATTTGAATTTGTTTGATTACCGTACTTTGACTTATGTGTACTGAGAAATAGCTGTACATTGTTTAAAAGTATGACGTGGGCACTAAGTGAGGGGAAAAAAAGATTCACAAAAAATCGTGATAATCGTTTTTATCATTAATATCGTGTTAATCGTTGAATAATCGAATCGTAGCACCCTGAATCGTAATCGAATCGAATCGTGAGGTGCCCTAGATGGCACACCCCTAACAAACAGTAAACAAACTTTTTGATTCCCTCTTTTTCTCTTCTTTTTCCACCCACCTAACTACTCACTTTCATACCTCTGACTACTTCTGATTTCTGCCTCACTGGAACGGATGTCAGACCTGGTCCAACTGGAAGACTTCAGCCAAGATAAGTATGACAAACTCTGCAACATGGGTCGCTCACAAAAATCTAAGAAGCCCCGTACACAGGACTCACCCTGTACATCTACCGACTCTTCGTCGGTCACAGCACCACAAACGCGGTGCTGCACTGAGGTGAGTGAAATACTTCTCTCGATCAATAGTAAGTTAACTATCCTGGATGCGAGAATCGGCATAATCGAGGCTCTCCACCAAGAATTCCAGCACCTCCGCCACAGTCTGGAATTCACACAGAACCAGATAGAGAAAATAACCCAGGAAAATAGGGACCAATAGGGAGCAAAACTCGGTGTCCACCATGGCCACTGAGCTCCTAATAGTCCAGACACAGCTAACAACTGTTACTGCCGAAAATAAACAGATGAGAGAGAGCATTCTGGACCTGCAGGCTCGTAGTATGAGAGACAATCTTGTTTTTTCTGGAATCCCCGAGTCGCCCAGTGATGAACCTGAGAAGCTAAGAACTTCATGCTTAAACGCCTCAAATTTTCACCGGAGACCGTCACATCACATCACATCACCTTTTATCAAGTGCACCGCATAGGACAGAAGCGTGCGGATGCCACTAGATCCCGGCCCATCGTTGCAAGATTTGAACATTTTAAACAAAAAGAACTGGTCCAGCGACAAGGCAGGCAGCTGAGAGGGATGGACTACGGACTGAATGACCAGTATCCACCTGAGATCGTCCGCAGACGTAAGGTACTGCTCTCGATTCACAAACAGAAGATCAGCGAAGGTAAGAGAGCGGCCCTCTCTGTTGATAAACTGTACATTGATGGTGACTTGTTTAAAGATAGGGACATCACCCCCAGGCTGTTCTGAATCTTAGACCTCCCTCTCCCCCTCACTCTCAACACCACCCCCCTCCTCCACTAACCCCCCACACTCTCTTTTTTAAACACCACCCTCTGAATGCTTCTATATCTTAATTGTATATCAGTTTATTCATTCACAGCCTAGATCCTCTCTTTCTCTCTCTCTCTCTCCCTCTCTTTCTCTCTCTCTCACACTACCGATATACATACAGACCAAACTTGGTTTATCATATTTATTTATTTATTTATTCTTTTTTGCTCACTAGTCTAGGTATCCTGCACCATAATGGCATTTTGCTCTGCTGCTTGATTTGTTGTTGTTTGTTCCCCCCCCCGACTGTTTGTTTTGTTGTTTGTGTTTTTAATTGCTCTGCTCCATCTTGTATTACAGGTCCTGCTGTGCACACCATACAGTACTGTAAAAGCTGTCCGCACTCAGACTGTCCTGCACTCAGACGGGGCACACGAGCAGACGGTAGACGAGCAGACGAGCAGGGAGGGGGTGTTTGGTGCGAGTGCTCTGGGCTTCTGCTGCACAAAAAACACTGCTGTAGGGTCATGTGTGTGCCAAACCAATTACGTTGATCCGAATGGATCATGGATCAATGATGATCCGTTGCACCACTACTAATAAGGTACAGTCTGATTATGTTTATTTTACAAAAATCAGTTTTCAAGAGTCAACTGTCAGTTGTGACCTCAGCTTTTGCATGTGTGTTCTGTAACTATGACTGCAGAACGGAAAAAAGAACAAAAGAAATGGACCGCGGCTCGTAGGCTGGGCCGAATAACTTACCATACTCCCGGGGTTTATTTGGAACGGGCGTCTATTTTTCTAAACGTGTTGCTACACTTGGCGTTTATTTGGAACCCGGCGATTAATTGGAACTTGACGTTTATTTGGTATTTTACGGTAATGGCAGAAATGTGAATCAGCGATCCTTTCCTATCCTTATCAGTCTTAGAGTGTTTAAGCAGTAATGAGAGTGAACAGATACATCTGCCATCATAAGATCATGAGAAGGATTAAAAGAATCATTGACAGATGTGAATTCCCCACCTCTAAGCAACCATAGAAAGCTGTGAGAATGATTGTTTCCAATAACAAATCAGTGTAGTGACCAAAGCACCCAGCTCTCAACTGAATAATTATCTTTTGCACAAGTGGGAGAGTTAAAGGGAGATGAATGTCATTACCTTGAGGTTTTCTCTCTTAAGTCCGTTTAGCAGGAGGTGGTGGATGAGTTTTGAAGCAGGTTGATGGTGGATGGATCCAGACAAGGGAGGTGGAACTGAATACCTGCTACAAATCCCTTTATAGAGAAAGGCAGCATCTTTTTTGATTCAAAGCAGTGGACTACAAAAGCACATATCACTGGAATATTGCCAGGTGTTACTGCTACAGAAAAGATGGCACAAAAGGAGACAAATAGGACCATGTAGAATCAAATGATTTTAAAGTGGATCTAGCTAGCCCACACCACATGGAGTGAGTAGCAGAGTACAGATGGAATTGCAGGGCTGATTTTAGTCTAGCACTGTTACAGTGAATGGGAGGAAGGTCAAGCTGGTTGGGGCAGCCTCCAGGCACAACTGGTGAAATTTCTGAAACTGAAACTGTGACAGAGAATCCGCAATTTAATTATCCAAACCCAGAATATGAACTGCTCCCATTGTGTATTTTTCATTACAGATGTCCAAACCAAGCATCTTACAAATCTGTTAATAAATGTAATTGATGATTGGCCCTTGTCTATAATGATAACTGCAGCCTCGTTATCACAGAAAAAGAGAATTTGTTTCCTTGCCCAGTTATCATTCCACAGTAAACAAGCAATGACAATAGGATATATTTCCATGAGAGTAGGAAGTAGCATTAGCCGGCAAGGCTGATCATTCTTTTGACCACAAATCGGCAAACCATTGATTATTGAAAAACCCTCAAAAACCTATAGAAGGTGCAGCATCTGTTTTCAGCTTGAGAGCAAGAGAAGATTCTAAATCCTCATTGTAAAAGAAAGAAATACCATACCATTTATCAAGCAGGAGTGACAAAAAACAGAGCTCTGATCTGCAGCCAGCATCCAATTTCACCAAATCACTTAGATTTTGGACAGACTTGGTGAGGTCAAGAAGTCAGGACATGAAAGCACAACCTTGCATCAGGCGACTATCTAAAGTGATACCCAAGAACTCTATAACTTGAAGAGGGCCTAAAGTCTTTTCTTCTGAAAGAGGGATACCCAGCTTGGAGAAAGTACGCCTGAGGGTTGAAATGCAATGATCTGGCTTCGAGTTTAGATAATCGACAAGCAAAACGTTGTCTAGGAGGTGGAGCACAAAAGGCAATCTACAGTGGTTCAGGAGAATCCAGCAAAGAGCCTCAGACAGAGTATTGAATTTTTGGGGCTGCTGTGACAACCAAAAGTAAGTCTGACTGTGAAATACATTTTTTCTCTCCACTTGACACTGCATAAGTGCCACTGAGATGGATGCAAAGGCATGACTTTAAACTAGTGCTGTCAGGCGATTAAAAAAATTAATCTAATTAATTACAGGATTTGTAATTAATTAATCTAATGAATCGCATTTTAATCTCATTTCTGCTTAAGGTCCCAAAATAAAGAATTTGAATTCCAGGACATTAAAATTACATTAAAAGACATTTAAAAATAAGGTGGGAAGAAATACAACACATTTTTAGGTACCCTGAGGCATAAGGAACAAATGAAAAAAGTGTTATGGTTCTATCTTTACAAAATCTACACAGTCCTGCACCTAAGACAAGCTGATTTGATTTTTAGGACGTTTTTTTATTCTGTTCACATTTTTACTCGATGTGGACTCAATTTTCACTGCAATATGAACTTCCATACTTCTATGAGGTCAGGAGAACCAGGGCTAAAGGCTAAAAACTGTGAGGAACTATGTACAAAACACTTAATTCAAGTCTTGGATCAAAGAAAAGTGAAGTATTCTCAGTTTAACATGCTCTGAACACACAAACTGTTGCTCATTGGTGCAAAGCAGCCCCAAGCTGAAACATGACACCAGGAAGATGGAAGGAAATTTTCAAAGAATTCTTTAGATTTAAATACAAGACCTTTTTCGATCATTCAGGGCTTATTTGATGCAGTAGAGAGTGTAAAATTACCTGTTTTTTACAGAATTGAGCTAGAGCAAACGGTTGATTTTCTGTAGATTTTCAAAAAGGACGTGTGAATAAACAAGATGTGGAAGGCAGTCCCCTTAAAGGATAAGTTCGGTTTATACAGCTTTTACATTGTTTATAGAATGAAGTTGAACAAAATACTCACCAAGAAGGCTTTCCTGATCCAAGCAGTGCTTCAGGAGATATTTAGATCCAAAATCGTACGGCGGATGTCCATATGATGGGATCCATCGGGGCATAGACAGCGCCGCTCCTTAAAACGGCATTAATTGTCCAAAAACTCGTGTTTTTCACCAATATTCCATCATGGTCGGCTCCGAGATAGTCTTCTGCTGCAGTCTGTGTCACTCCAGACAGCGCTGTGCGGCTGTACTGACCTCTGAACTGACGAAGACTTAGTTTACGCTTGCCCCTCAAAGAAAGGAGTCAGTGCTCCAGAGAGTACTGCGCATTTTTAGGAGTGGCGCTGTCTATGCCCCGATGGATACCATTATACGGACGTCCGCTGCACGATTTTGGATCCAAATATCTCCCGAAACACTGCTTGGATCAGATAAGCCTTCTGGGTAAGTATTTTGTTCTATTTCATTCTATAAACAATGTAAAAGCTGTATAAACCGAACCTATCTTTTAACAGCGCTCTCTCTTCCCCACGGTTCAAAGCATGTTGCCAGATGTGATACATTCAGGGACCGTCGGAAATTTGAACATCTGATGAGAACACCACTTTTTTCATGTAGGACAAACGGTTTGTAAATGCTAGACATTTGAAAATAAGTGCGTCTTTGAATGCCTCGCGGGTTTGGGATCCAGATTAATCTGCGTTAATTTTTATGATGCGTTAATTTGCGGTGTAATTAATTAATCTAATTAACGCGTTAAAATGACAGCCCTACTTTAAACGCATCTGTGATATCTGCTTTGGCTAGCCACTCACCTCTGCCTGCTTTCTTAATGAATTTGATGGCATTATTGACTGTCACATAACACAAGGAAAAAGGTGCAAGAGGAATGAGACTGTTAATGCTCTGAGTTTCTTCGTTGTAAGGGGGAGACAGGTCAACTATTAAGCGCTTTTTTCACAGAGTATTTGTGAATGGCTACACCTATAGAATTGATCCGGGTAAATGGAAAAGGGGATTTAACAAATGGGCCGATCATGAAACCTTTTTTGACTTCTTTTGCCAGTAACTCGTCTACCACCTCAGGCTCCTTTAAAGCAGCTTGTAGATTATTACAGACAAAAGACACCTTAGGAAGCCAAAGCAAGCCAGCTCAAAACCCATGAACCAGACCTGTAATCAAATAATTGACAAAGCAGAGGTTTGGATGCTTTTCAAATTGCTTGGGGATGTTGACAGGCATTGATGGCTTAATTTTTTGTCTTTTTTCATGAAGCGGGTGCGTTTCTCTGCAGTAGCTTGGCGACCTCCTTCTGGGAGCTTGAAACAGGCTTGGATGGATGATCATTAATTGTAGTTTGAGGGCACAGATTTGGGGAATGAGAAGAGGAGCCACAGATGGAACAGGAGAGGGCCTGATGTCCTATGAAATGCCTACTAATAAGGCCCAAAACAACTGCTGACCAGTCCAGTCTTGGATTGAAGCGTTGAATGTACATAGCAGTTTTGGCCAAGAATGACTAATGGTATTCCTAAAACAAAGCACCTCCGTAGGTTATGGCCAGTTCTGAAATAATGGCTAGATATGAAATGTCAAGCTCTTCTCTACGGGATGGGTAGACTTCACAAATAACATAGCAGAAAACACTAAATGCTACGTTAAATTAATCTAAAGCCAGAGTTTTTGACAAGCGGGGATCACTATCCTTAAGCAGCACTGTCATATCCCCACATCCCACAATATGCTGTCAGAGAGCTCTGCACACAGCAGGATTTTAACAAGATTAATGTCATAACCTGCGAGAATGTGGCTTCTCAGACTGGGAGAAATCGCAGCAGCTGGAGGAAAGAATGGAGCGCCAGTGGAAACGGGAACTGCACTCCCCAGAGTCCTTCATGGGAGGGTGATACCGTCCATGGTTGCCGGGTTGACGTCACCTGCGCCGGAGTCCAACCTGCAGACAGCATGGAAGCACTAACGGATTCGTTCAAATTGTACACACACACCTGACAACCTCACACAAAATGCTAAACCTGACACTCCCTTTTCAAGATGACTCTTTGCTGTCAAATTCCTCAACTGTTCACAAAATGGAACTTGTGTTCTCATTTGGTACACACAGCCACATTCCTGCACTGTAAAAAATGTCTGTGGAATTAACAGGGAAATACTGTAAATTCATGACATTAAAAAAATGTAAATGAAAAAATAGTTTAACACCGTAAAACTTACAGTTATATTCCGCAAAATAGTGAACCGAGCACAACTGTTAACTTGACAGTATTAATATGTTACAAAAAAATGTACTTTTTTGTATAATTTACGCAGTACTGTTGGTTAAACGCAAAAAAACTGCAATACAGTAAGCAATGCAATACAGTAAAAATTACGACATGAGCGTGTCAAATTCATGGTTTTCTTAGATAGATTTTTCCTAGCCTACAGAAAAGTAATGTATTTAATTTTACAAATTCATACTATGTAATCCACAGATGAGAATATGTACAAAAACAGTCAAGTTATGTTAAGATATTTTAAAAAACAGGGTCACCTATAACATGTAATTGACATAGCTAAGTACAGCATTATGCCTTATGCATTGCCCTTTATTTCCTATGGATTCACGAGAGGTTACATTATCCATTATAAAAAAATAAATTATATTATTATTTAATCTGCTGCTCACATGAAACATAAATATTAAATTTTTTTATCATATTATGATATATATTTTTTTTAATGTAAATTTTTAGGTGAAGAAATAATATGTTAGTCCAGTAAATAGGCAATTTGCTTTGCATTACAACTTTAATTTTGAATGATGTTAATCACATCTATATGATCAGAATTGTGTTTTGTTTTCATAAATTAATAATTTATATCGATTTTATAATTTTCTACATACAGTTTGCATACCCGCAAAAAGTAACGGCTGTGCTTTACTTTAAAAACTCTGCCGCCATAGAGCGCGCAGCAGCAGGGTTTCAACTGTGGCTGTTTTCGAATTCGCCTACTACATACTGCTTATTAAAGTAGTATGTAGTAGGCACTGCCTACTACATACTACTTTCATAAGCAGTATGTAGTATGACTGTTCAGTTGGGTTAATTTTTGTAGTATGCTACGCTGGTCCTCAGTTCGAAGAAAACGGAAGTTGGCTACGGCTGACTTTTTTTCCCAAAAAATCTTTACTGAAAATGTAGAAAATAAACAAACCACGAGTAACTTATCTGCAAATATATTGCCAGAGAGAGCATTTTATATTAACTTTCTGTGGTGGAGATGATGAGGATTTAAAGATAAAAAAGAAATGGCTCTTATATTTATATTCCTCTGCTACTCCAGTTGTTGTTGCTCTGCTCTCTGCCATTTTCACTTCTGATATGGGACCAGGCGCGTTGCATTGTGGGTAACAGTATGCGAAGCAGACTGGTCCGATGCATACTGTGGATTTTTCCCGATTCAGTACGTCATCCGGGTGTTTTTCTCATACTACAACTCTGATATTTGTTCGCATACTGAATACTGCATACTGCATTTTGGTCGAATCAGTAGGCACTGCTAGTATAGTATACAAATTCGAAAACGGCCTGTGATTTCATTGGGCACTGTACTTTTGTGGGAGGAGCCGCCCACTGTGCGTCGAGCAGAGGAGATACGCGAGCTGACCGTGACCAGACCAACTTCTACATAGCGATTTACAGGATTTGAGCAGGTAATTTTGTGTTTACATCTTTCCATCTCGCTTACATGTCAGTATTTTGGAAGTAACGCCGACCTACTTGAGTTTGTGTTGGTTTTGTACAGAACTCCGGCGTTTCAGTATTGTTTTCATGCAAGGTTAGCAGTAAAGGAGCGCCATCTAAAAACTGAAAAAGCTGTCAGTCTTGTTAGTTTGCTGCAATGATTACCTGCCGTTTTTGTAGCAAAACAATTGAGACATTAAGGGGTTATGTGCTGCATTGTAGAGTTCACAGAAATGAACCTCACTGTTTTTTCAAATGTGTTGGAACTGACTGTAAGCGGACATTTTGTTGCTACGCAGCTTTTAAAGCTCACTTTTACCGTGCCCACAATGTGACCGAACCCCCTGTTATTGCCAGGGCCGTACGGACTTGAAGTGTGCAATGGCACTGTGTGAGCGCCAATTTCACACTGTGAAGGAACTTATCTCTCACTTAAAACAACATATAGAAGAGGGGCAACCTGTGGCATGCCCATTTGCTGGTTGTAAAAAATGTTCACTGTTAAATCGTCATTTACTGCTCATATGTCGAGGAATCATCGAGCTTTTACAGTGGATAGCTTAAGTGACTTGTACAGGGGACGTATGTCTGCATTGTCGGCGTCTGAACCTGCTACTGCACGTACATATGCTGGGGAGTGCTCAAATGATGCAGCAGTGAATGAAAGCACAGAGTTACCACACGATTTCAGTGAGAGCTTTCTGAGGAATCTTTGCTTGTTCTATCTAAAACTGCAAGGGCAGCTCCTCCTTCCAGCTTCAACAATACAGAAAATTGTTGAAGAGATTCAAAACGTGCACGAGTTGGGACAGGAGTACACTATGAGTAAACTGCATTCACTTCTCAAAAATGACACGTGTCTAACAGATGATTCTGTTCCTAAATCTGTGATTGTGTAAAGGATTCAGATTTGTTTTCCTGTCATCAGGGACCTCTCAGAACAACATTTTCAAGAGCCCAGACATTAAAAAAGATGTTCAATTACATCGAGCCTAAAAAAGTAAAACTGGGAAATGATGAAAACATGTCTGAAAGGTTTGCCTATTACATACCTTTGAAGGAAACACTAAATAACTTACTGGAATCTGAATTATGGAAGAATTCAGTGTCACAACGTTGTTTTGAAACAGACTGTAACCTTGATGATTTTGGTGACATAAGTGATGGAAAAAACTTTACATCCAACCAGTTCTTCATTGAAAATCCAGGGTGCCTAAAGCTTATCCTGTACCAGGACGCTTTTGAAATAGTAAATCCACTTGGCTCTGCCAAGAAAAAACACAAAGTTGTTGCAGTGCATCTCTCTGTGGCTAATCTACCTGTTCATGTACGGTCAAACACTGATCACATGTCACTTGTCCTGTTGTGTGGTGAAAATGACCTCAAACAGTTTGGCTGTGCTAAGGCTTTCTCAGAGTTGCTTGAGGATTTGAGTGATTTGGAGGAAAATGGCATCACTGTAGGTGGTGAAACAGTCAAAGGGGCACTGTATTGCATTGCTGGTGATAACTTGGGTTCCCATGGCATTGGTGGGTTTACTGAGAACTTCAGTCGTTCTCAGTACTTTTGCAGGTACTGTGAAATAACACTGGATGCTTTTCATAACGATCCAAATGTATTTGGTCCACAGCGCACCCCAGAGAGCTACGATTCTGCTGTTTGTGAGCTACAAGCTGGAGACAGTGAACACAACAGAGGCATCAAGGTAAACTCAGTGTTTAATGCTGAAGTCTTTTCATGTTTGCCTGCCAGGTCTCCCTCCTTGTTTAGGCCATGACATATTTGAGGGCATCTTATCATATGATGTTGCACTGTACTTGAAATATTTCATTAAGAAAAAAAAGTGGTTTACATATTCACTTTTGAACCGACGCATCAAGCAGTTCAAGTACAAAGGAACTGATGCACTCACAAAGCCATGTGCTGTCAACCCAGAGGCTTCCAAGCTTTCAGGTCAAGCTATTCAAAATTGGAATTTCTTAAGGTTGCTGCCTGTAATAATTGGTGAAAAAATACAAAATCCAGAAGATGATGTGTGGCAGTTAATGCTCCAGCTCAAAGATATTGTTGATTTTATTTGTGCACAAAAAATTTCCCTCTCACAGGTAACATATCTCGATGTTTTAATCCAAGAATATTTGGAATCAAGAAAGTGCCAGTTTCCTGAGACTCCACTCAAACCAAAACACCATTTCTTGCGGGACTATCCAGGACTTATTTTGAAATTTGGCCCCTTGATTAGAGTGTGGACGATGAGATTTGAAAGTAAACACAGCTACTTTAAAAGATGTGCCAGGCATATGAAGAACTTCAAAAACATCTGCCTAACATTGTCAGAGAGACATCAGATGTTCCAGGCATATCTTTCAGCTGGGCCAGGATGCATTCAGCTTCTGCATGTCAAAGACAGTTGTACTTTTTACCCCAGCCTTTACAGTGATGCAATTAAGCATGCAGTGGAAGACTTTGGCTTTTCAGAGAACAATACTAGAGTTTCCACACACATACAGTATAAAGGCACATCCTATCGAAAATGGCATTTTGTTGTGTCAAAAAATGGGTTCATGGAGTTTGGAGAGCTTATCGTTGTTTTGATTCACAATGACACAGGTGTGTATTTTGTGGTGGACACATTTAAAGCTGACTATCATTCTGAATACCATCTGTACTTGGTGACAAAACAGAGTACAAGGCTGCAGTGTCTTAACATCAACAACCTGGCAGATTTTTTTCCATTAACATCATACATAGTTAATGGGCCCCAAGTTATTCCATTGAAACACAGTGTGCTGTCAAAGTAAACATGATGCTGGTTTCTGTGGTGGAGAAACCATTCCAATAATGCCTGATGCTATACTATAAAACAAAAAAGATAAATTGTATCAAGAGAATTGTGAGTGCTGGTTTTGTCCCTGTAATGTTACACCACTGGCTGAGTTATTGTTCGCTATGTATTATGCCATTTGTCATATTGTACAAAATTGCTTACCTGAATGTTTAAAAAGTGCTGAAATAAGTTAAAATCCTTGCTCATATTCTATACTCGTGGTGCAGGCAATATGTGTATATGTACAGTGATACTTCACAAAAATGCACAATGCCTTTTGTTGTTCAATTTAAAAAAACACATTCTTTCTTGAATCCAGAGATGACTGACTGCACGCAAACCTTTCTATGCACTGCCATAACTGAGGTCTTGCCAGATCTTCCAGAGGTTTCCAAAGCCATTCCGTCAGAGACACTTCCAAACCTCGGTGTGGAGACCTATGATGATTTTCAGTTTATCGAGGAAGCAGATTTGCTGTCAGCACTAAGGCCAATTCAAGCTCGAAAAATCCTTGCAGCTTGGAAGCTAAGATGTAAGTATTGAACCACAGGGTGCAGCCAGGTTTCAAAGTTAGACCCTATAAAGATCAATTTGAAATATCGAAATATTTTGATGAGCACCATGAGAGCTCCTCTAATGTGCAAAATGGGTCAGAAATGGCTTGCATTTCTTTCGATGGCTTTTTAATGGCTGTGTGTATGTGTTTGTAGGTCAAACTCCAGAAACCAGCAGCTCTCCTGCCTGTGCCTCGCCAGGACATCCCTCATCATTGTTGTCTATATCACCCAGAAGCTCATCTTCAACATCTTCCAACAGCTGCCAGAGCCCCGACATAGACTGGGTGGACACCTTTATCATCCTATGGGAGGAGTTTCCAGAGGAATTGATGCAGTTGTTAGAGAGAGGTAAACGTCCAAGTTCACGAATTAGAAGAGAGATGGTTCGGATTGTGGTTCGTGAAATGTTGAAGAAGAGCTCGTCCGTAAGTAAAAGGAGCACCACTGAAGTTGCAAAAAAGATTGTGGCAAAATATCCACAGTCTTTGCAAGATATAATAGAGGGAGAAGTGATTGGGCCAGGCTATCACTCTCTAGTCAAGCAATTGAAAAACAGGATAGAGAATTCAAAGCGATGTTCGACCCCAAAAATAAGAAAACGAAAGCATCACTCTGATGAGTATGACACAGAAGAAGTCCCTACAGAGCAAAGAGCAGCCATCCAGGACACCTATGGGTGCATTAGTTGGGATTTGAAATTCCCACCCCGTGGCAAGACCCATGAGAGCCAGCAGGAGACAAACTCCAGAAGATGTCTCAGCAAGCTGATGCAGATCCAGAAGAGGTCAAGCATCTGATGAAGTTGACTTTCTACACACAGCGTTAGCAAGTAAACCAGGGAAAAAACATAAAATACCTTCTGGTGCAGTGGCCATTTTGGTTCAGTGAACTTGGCATGGCAGTCCACTTCAAGGAGCTAACTGGAATTGGGCTGAAAGAAACCTTCACAAAGAATGTGGATCTGAAAGGGAAACGGCTCCTGAACTACATGAATACTGTCGCTGTGAACAAAAACAAAAAGTTCCTACAGGCTTCAACAAGATATAAAGTGATGAGGGGAGATCTGAGCGGTTGCTCTGAAGACATCAAGGAGATTATTCTGCTTCTGCTGGCCTACTTTGATGAGAAGGAAGACATGATGTTCTGCTACGTGGAGGACACAAGCCTGGCAGGGGAAGTGAAGATGGATCAAGTGCCCCTGACTCCGACCATTGTTGTTTGTGGTAAGTTAAAGTGAATTTCCTTTTTTGGAGACCTTTCGTTTTTCAGACCAGTAAGGGGCGTTCTTGTTTCACATTGTTGTTGACTTTTGCTCACTTCTTAGATTAATCGTTTTGCATGTTTGAAGTGAAATTATATGTTGTATAAACTACTAGACAGTGGTCAGCCTGCCCCAAATTTGGTACCGTTAAAAAAATCTTTGTACCCTGAATTTGCAGTTTAAAGCCACAATTTTGGCTACTGTAAACCAATCATGAACCTTTTTTTTAACCTAGATCTCTTCATCAACATCCA
Source organism: Halichoeres trimaculatus (assembly GCF_033239565.1). Taxonomy (NCBI): domain Eukaryota; kingdom Metazoa; phylum Chordata; class Actinopteri; order Labriformes; family Labridae; genus Halichoeres; species Halichoeres trimaculatus. The sequence goes on along the minus strand of NW_027437188.1, from coordinate 1,681,356 downwards.
CCCTGATCGAAAATATGATTAGATTTGTTTTATATTTTGTGATTTTACCCTTTACATGCCAAACTCACAAGAGATATCACTAATTTGGAAAAAAAAAAACCCACAAAGCTACACATTTTTATTTAAAAAAAATGATCAGAGGCTGGAGATATATTACGTGCCTTTCAGTCTTGAATATCTTAATTTGGTAAAAAAAAAAAAAAAAATACAATACATACAACTTTGGTGCATGATAATTTTTTTTGCGTGGCATCAGATTTTAATTTTTTCTCGAGAATTTTTCTTTTTTGCTCAAATCTCCTCCTTAAGCTCAGCCCTGTTTCAGGAAGACATCTTATTTTTTTATTCATTTTTAATTTTTTTTTTTCGGGAAGTTCCTGCTACTCTTCAAGGCGGTTTATGCTGAGCATCAATCAAGACATTGTACATGACAACATCCACTCCTTCATTTCTGCCCTGTGCCTGATGTTCGGAAGTTATTACTGCTTTAATATCTACTACCCATCAGAGCTGGCATCAACCCTGGAGTTTCTGCAGAGGTGAGTCTTTTTGGAAAGGCCTTATCCAACATAAATACATGCTTGAATATAAAAATGGGAAGTTTGTCTCGTTGTTACTGAGGATGTGAATTGATACTGACATCTGTTTTATCTATTTTCCAAGGTACTTTTTCTCCATCAACCCAGAGAAGGGCACCAAAGTGGAGAAGACCCGAACGTCTCGTCTTCACGTGAACCCAAGAGTCTTTACTTTGATCCAGGAACTTTCTGATCATGAGTGGCGGGATGTCTGAACAAGGACTGAAACCAAGCAAGACAGGCATTACATTCAAAAAATTACTGTCAGGCATGTGATGTTGTGCATTGTTAAGTTGAAAGTGTTGTTTCAGCTCACCTGCCCAGATTGTCATCATTAAAAGCGAGTCAGTTTTATTTTTGTTGGTTAAAATATGCAATTGTTATTACACTGTTGTAGTTCTACATAATATCTTAACAAGATCTCTAATGTGACGTACGACTATATACGAAACACATGTGGTGATGTGCACCATTTAGGTTAAAATTTCATTTTTGGGTCATAATCTGTCCAGTTTGTCATGCTTTAGAAACAGATAATGATTGAAGAACAACATTTTTCTGAGTTTGTATTGTTAAAATGTTATAGATTAATGAGACAAAAAAAACCACACTGGTCATTCCATTGTTCATGCTGGCTGCATATCACTATCGCTGGAAACCTTAATGGAGCAGAACCGCTGTTATAAAGCCGACCTGTGTTTTTCCAGCTTTGGTAGAACCAAATGCCTGTTGAACAGTTAGTTTACTGTTAGAAAGCTTGTTTGAATGTATTGGTATGCATTTATGTATGTTGAAAAGGAATGCAATAATCACCCAAGGATGTTTCATTTAAAACTTTCTTTATAGAAAAAAGAGGGGAAGTCTTCTCCTAACTCTTTCTTGCCCTTTTTCAGTCCCGGTAAAATAATCTGACCGACTTCTTGTAAAATTCATGTAGCAAATGCATGTTTTGGGAAAAATCACATGTTGATCACTGCTCTTATATGAATAAATTCTTGGACAGGCAACTTACTTTTTATGATTTTTTTTTTCAGTACAGTAACTCTCAGGGTTAATCTTTGCTTTATAACTTTCAATGTTAAATCTTGGTACACTATTTTGTATTACAGGTAAAAGTCACATGTCTATGACAACACGGTGCTATTTAAATATCCAGTCTCTGTAATGTGTTGAACATGAGCAATAATCCAGGTTTTAAAAATGAAAAATATTTTTTCTGTTTATATTTCATAGTTGAAATAAGTGTTATGTATTCATACAGTGCAGATTTATCCCTTTGTTGTTACAGTTCTTAGATGTTACTATTAATTAAAAAAAAACCTTATAAATACTGTAAAAGACATTGAATTATCGATCACTTTCCTGTTGAATTCACAGGAAAATTCATTTTAGTTACAGTTTTTTAATGATGCTTTAACAGTTCAATATTGTTTTTTCTGTTAAATTGAGTGGGATTTAATATAAATTTAGCAAAAACTGCATTTAAATTTTAAAGAGTTATTTTGTTTTAAAAGCAGCATGTTCATGCTAATTTAGCAAAACAAACTGTTGGATTTACTAGTTAAAAATGTATTTTTAATACAGAATTTAACTGTAAAATAAACTGGTTGTTTTATAATTGTATTTACATATATACTGTTTTTTTAACGGAATTTCTCTGGCAACCACAGCTGCCATTTTTTTCCAGTAAAAACTACGGGATTTTTTTTTTTACAGTGTGGATGACACACACATACCAGTCAATTGATACACACAGCTCAGCATTTGCAGCACACTTCCAAGCATTCACAGCACACTGAAGTGTAAAAAACATAAAATCACACAAGTATGCAGCAAATCATTATTTTATGTACAGTGTTTCAGTGCACAGGCATTTCTTAAGAAAATGTAGGTTAAAAAAAAACAAAAACACGGTCAGCACACTGTATTCTATTGATATGCAGTATTACCGTACAGTAGAGAACACAAGGAAAATTAAGCGTAGCGTTAGTTCAGGCAGGTCACGACGTCAAGCTCTAACAACATAGCTGTCATCATCGGTGCAGATCAGCTGATGGCTCGGCTGACTCCCGTGTCCACCTCCTATTGGAAAACTGCTGTTAGAGCGGGCTATTTAAGCTGCTCCTGTCAAACCTACTTCCTGCTTCCTCTGCTGGCACTTCACAACCCACCTCCACCCCAGCTCCTCCTGTTATTTTATTCATGTTTTGCTGTGCTCTGTCTGGGTTTTTATTTTGCTGCTGCGCTCCCTGTTTATGCCGTTCATGATGGCTCATGATGGGCAGGAAGCATAGACTGTAAAAAAATGGACGAAGCGTCGCTGACGTCACACGATTTTGAAGCCAATCCATGGCTGCGGCCATCATGGAAATGCAGCCTTCCGGTGGAGCCAGGCTCTGGTTCAGAGGCGGAGTCTGGGCAGGCTGAATTGTGGTTGGGCGATGAAACCGCGCCCATTTAGTTCGACGCTACGGCTAAGCTACGCTAAATGCTTCTTAGCGGAGCTAACGTAAGCTAACTGGCTACTGACCGGCAATCCCCCTCGTCTCCGAACCTCCGCACCCTTCGATCGCACTTTGAGGTAAGTTGAGCCAAAACTTTAGAAAAGTTGTGAAAACTGTCATCTTGTATGTCAGTATACAATTTTATTATTTAAACATGCAAGTTGTTTTCTAGTGTACAAGTATAGTAAAAATGACAGTAATTAGATGTTATCCTGACCATATACTTATCCTGACCGTACTCCTAGCTTGAAAAATTACTAGATTACTATTTTAAAGTATGATTCGGTGTCTACATTACTTATCAAATGGTTAATATGAAAGAAATTCAAAATTTCATATTCACATTGATATGTGTTTGATTTGGATACCACTGGATGATAATTACATAAAGTTTAGGTTTTGTAAGAGAAGTATTTGTAATTATGCGGTGCTTGTGCTTGCTCTTTTTTAAAGTTTGTGGGGGGAGCATAATATATAATAAGATGAAAGTTATGTGACTAAATAAGGAAGTACATCATACTGCAATGCATTTAATATTATGCTGTTGTGGTTTTGCCACAAAGGAGTCCAAAGACTGTGTAAAACTGGTACTCAAATAGCAAAAAGTATGGTAATTACTTGGACATGAAAGTTAAAGAAATCTCTTTCTTAACATATATATTTTTACTTTCCCTTATACACCTAAGGAACAAGCCACGGCTGCCTGCCCTCCAAACACCATCCCTGTGGATTTTGAACCACCTGTGGCACCTGCAGCAACCTGGGATGAAAGATGACCTCCAGCAGCTCCGTGTCCAGCACCCAGACATGAAAATAATTTTGTCTGGCATCACCCAGAGATGCCAGTGGAAAGTTAAAACTCAGCAAAGATGTAAAAGAGCAGAAAAGTTATAAATAGTGGTGTGCTTATTGAGCACCCTCACATTAGACATGACAGCCCTGGACTATTTTTGGGGGATGGAGATATTTCACACCTAGGGGAAATGATATATTTTTTTAAATACATTAGCACAGTGTCTTAAAGACGCAATGAACTGTCTCTGCCTTTGGAGCTGGTCTTCGGGAACTTTTTATTTGATAGTCCATCATTTTCATTTCAAATGTTGAGTTTCAGGTTAATTTTTAAAAGAATCCAAAGCCATAACACTGTTTTTTCTGTGCTTTTTCATCTTTCCAAAACTATTTTCATGTTCGTGTCTGTATCTGTTCCTGACACAGTGTGGATTGCAGACCTAACTGGCAGGCTTCGTGAGACTCTCACTGACCGCTAGTGTGCTAGGTTCCAGTCTGCAGTCAGTCTTAACCAGACTTTTAAAGAAGTGACCCTTTCAGCACATGGACTTCATTTTTTAAGACTTTTTTTTTCCAAGCCAGTGTGTTGAAGTAATTTTTTTAAAGTTTGTGTTAGTCTGTACAGTTTTGTTTCTTGTTACGACAGTTTAAAAATATGTTTGCCCTGAATAAATTATTGTTATGTTTGAATCACTTTGTGTTAATTACTGACAGAAAGTTTTGGGCTTCAGATACCCTCAAAAGCATGAACTATCAACTCATTCACTCGTTGAAAAGGCTTTATTAACACAAAGCTTTTCTGTGACGGAACATTAATAAGAAAGCATTATATTTCTGTTTGGAGTGAGTTACTTTTCTATACAGAATAACTAATGACTATTGCCCCCAAATTGTAAGTTAGGTTTAAAGAAAGCCCTTTTTTTTTAACAACATTCTGACCAAAGTCAAGATTCAAAAGGAACAATGCATTGGAAAAATATGTGCACTAACAGCACAAGTAAAACAGCGGGTCAGGTGCTGGATAAACTGTCTCAGATCAAGAATAAGATACCTGCCTGCTGCACATAGTTTTTAAGCTTAAATGATAATGTCCTTCCACCCACTCACAGGCATTGTCTGGCTGTGATAATGGGAATTTAGTAACAATCAAATATTGGATCCAACTGTAAGCAATTCTATCAACCTGATTTGTTTTTGTGGACACTTTCACAGTTCTTCCACTTGGCCGCAGTATTTTTCCCACTCACCACCGTTTTGGACATACTCACCTGTACATCAGGTAACACAGCGCACCTGAGCACCCAGTTGCAGCTGATCTGCCGTCAGACCTGTTTTTAAACCAGACTGTACTCAGCATCCCCACAGTACTTTTCAGCATTTAATTCTGTTTTGGTTTCTTGTACTGATCCTCTGCCTGTCCTCAGCTATGGCCTTTTGGGGACTTATTGCTTTTTTGGACTGATTCCTGTTTTTGATCCTGCTGCCGTCCTTAAAAACATTCCATTTTCCCTTACAGTACTGTTGCCTTGTTTTGAAATTTTAACTGTTCAAGTTTCTCTCATCCAAAGACATTTCTGGCCTATTTTGAGCTGGGCTTGGGTCCAATCAACACTTTTTACTATCACATTACAACACTAACTATACATTTCTCATACAATGACAGCAATGCATGAGATGATTTTAAGAAAAATGGAGGAGGCCCATTGAGTTTTGAAAAAGTCTTTAGTTAGCAAATATCCCTGATTACAACAGAATTTTAATTAATTATCCATTAAGTCAATACATCTACTTAACAGTCAGCATTGAGTCTTGAACCCCCACAAGTTTACCCAAAAAGTATGATTAGTTTAAAGCTGCGTTTCCACCAAGCAGTACGGGTCGGTTCAGTACGGTTTGGGACGGTTTGGGACAGTTAAGTCTCATCCCGTTTGCGTTTCCACAGCAAACTGTGCCCTCTCGTGGTGGGCGGCGTGTAAGCCGCATGCCGGAAGCCACAGCTGGTAAACAATAGCGCGACGCCGTAGCAGCTTACCCCGCGATTAAATCCAACAAAGAAGAAAACGGGACACAGTAAACAAAGAGCACGGATGGAAGACATGCAGCATTTTATCCTCTCTATGATTTTCATGTAACTCTCTGTTACAAAGTGCAACCAAGCTTCGTTTCAGAGAAGTCTGTGAGCCGCAAAGAGAAATGCAGCCGCTGTCGGGGTGAGTGACGATTCTTTTGACCAATCAACCGTCTGCAGTGTGTTGCTCCACCTCCCGAGAGCGGATTGGTTCAGTCTGGCACCCATTCGAAAGGGTCCCAAAAAAGTGGGACGGCTCGTCTCGGTTTTTAGGGATCCGTCCCGGGATGAGTCGGTGGAAACGCCGCTTAAAGCGCACCGTACCGAGACGAACCGACCCGGACTGCTTGGTGGAAATGCGGCTTAACAAGCCAAAAGGAAATACTAGTACTACCTTCTTAAACACTTTCAATTGGATCAAGGAGAGTAGTTTAAGGGTTTTATTGCACAAGATGTATGTTGTTCCAAAGTCCAGAGATCCAGATCCACAGAGGATGTAACAGAGAGAGCTAGGCAGTGTGGACGAAGGGCGGCAGGACAGGAGCTTGAAGGAGGCACTAGAGGTTAAACACAGACACACAGGGTAGGTCACAGGTAAAATCACGGAAATTAACTTCAGAAAGTTTTGCAGTCACTAATATCATCGACACTGAAAATGCTGCAACTACTAACAGAGCATATAAGCCACTTAGAGGCTTAGTTTCAATTATGAATCATGCGTCATTCATCACTCTCATCTGAAAAAAAGATATTTCTAAAATGACTGTCAGAGATTTTATGTATAAAAGCAATTACTCTTCCATTACCTCTCTATGAAAAAAGAACTCCCCACAAATGACTGGTTTGATAAGAATTTTTACAGTGACAATTACTCTATAAAACATGCTCATCCTATTTATGCCTTAGTTTTGATATAGTGTGTATAAGTTAGAATTTAGTTTTGGGTATCACTTTATCAGTTTACACCAATAAGGTCTCTGTACCCTGGAGTCAGTGCTGAAGTGACAACTTTCAACGTGTTCACTGCACAAGCGAGAGGCCTCGTTGGGAGTCCAGTTGTCTCTTCTCATGTTGATCACCCACTGGTTCAGCCTGTCTTGATCACCTAGGGGAAAATTGACAAGTGCATCAAAATACAGGCAAGCTGACCTTAATCACATGTCTTTTGACAATTACAGCTGGGATTTTGTATTTTGGATGTTTCACAATGACTTCATTTTATTTCAAGATATCTCTCCTGCAATCAAAATAGTGTTGTAAATTCTACTGTAACCACATGAGAGTTGAAAGATGAGATTCCAACATGCAGTGTTAGAGCTGAATCTTGTAATGCAATTGCACCTTGCTACTGGCGCACAGTAGTCACTGAAGTCAGCAGCAATTTAAAGTCATTTTCCTCAAAATAAAATAGTTTTTATGGTGGGACTGCATATCAGCCTGTCTATATCATGCCATTTTTCTTAGTGCATGGAATTTTATTTTGATGAAATATATATTGCACAAAGTTAAAGAAAATGTGTGCATATATGTTAAAATGTTTTGAATAGCATAATAGAAAGAAATAATTATTCATCGATTTACCAAAACATTTATATATTTAGTTCATACCCTTTTATGCTAAATACTCAGATACATGTACTTCACTGGCGTAGACATGTCTGTAACTTTTTGAAAAGATCAAATATTTGAAAAAAATCAATGAAAACACATTTTTTCAAAGCCCAAGGAGAGTTTTAAAGATAATGAAAAAAGTCTGGGCACTGGCTTTCATATTTTGCACACCCGAGGGGTTAAGCTGTACTCAGATAATAGATATTGTCCCCTTCATTGTAGTGAGATGTCCTGCTTTCACAATGTATCCCACTTGGAGTTCACTGCAGTCATCTATTTAGCTCTCATACATACTGTTTAGTCTGGTTTTAAGAGCCTCTCTTATGGCCTCTCCCCAGTTTTAACGAATGCAGCACAAAGTATTTCAAGGCTATTGTAGTGTAATTAAAACATAACGTAGCCTCATAGACTGTAAATCACATACCAATACATCCTCAGATTCTCATAATGAAAGCTATTGAATTATGGCGTTATACTTTTCAGGAATTTAAAATATACAGATCGATCAGTCGGACCGTTTTCTTCGTTGATATTTTTTGTTGTTGTTGGACAAATCGACGTTCACAGTACCAGATTAATGATCATGTGGTGGACTTTAAATTATCCCACTCGGTAGCTTTGCACTTCACATTTCAACAACCGCGAAAAATTAATTATTCTACATTTAAATCCAAACACATGCCAGTATGCTTTTCTATCATAGGTTCCCATTAGCACTGCCTGCATGTGTGACTTGATCGGCAATTAAAAGCAATCCAAAGCCACAGAGTTAGCTGGCGAACAAGCTCAACTCATAAGCCGTGGGCCGTGAGCAGTCTACGGCATAGGTGTAGAGCCGCTAGCCGCTCGGTCCGGCTCCGGTCTACGTGCTAACACCTGCTAATAACGTAACACAAAAAATATAGAAAACGAATTACTCACCGTAAAAGCTGCAGCACCGACTTCTTGGACGGTCTGTCAGTACATTCCAAGGCACAGCAGGATACTTTGGATTCATTTATGATGAAAACAGTTCAAGCTCAACTACACGATCTGTAACCTTGCCTCCGAGCAAAAAAGCTAATAGACGCTCTCTTGTCAGTCAAGTCAACCACGCCCTCATCTATCCAAATATGGTAAAAGTCGATAAATGTGGATTTAATCAAAAGGAAAATATTAGAAAAAAATTCACCCCCCTCACAGTGTGTGCCGATGGTGAAGTCAACGTTTCAGACCAAAGCCGTTTTTTGAACCAGGCTGTAAATATGCTTTTTAATGCCGTAAAAGTCTGTTTTTTTTTGGCTGGGGGTCTACGTGACTTCCGGTCTTTCTGCAGCTAGCCTCAAGCGGCTTCTCGAAGAACAGCGGCTTTTAGCACTTCCGCATAAGCTTCATTTTTACGAACCGGATGTTGCCCCTTGACAGGAAGGTGTGCTCTTCCTGCCTCAGGCTTTCCACGCAAGCACGTGGAAGATCAGGGAGTCCCAGAACAGAACCATACCGCCAAATGAAAATTGTGCAAGTTAATAAAGTTTATTTTTGACAAAGTGGTCCTGACTGAAATAGATTTACTGTAGTACCTGTTCTCTACTCTGAAGGTCCTGATGATTCCAGTGACGGTGAAACAGCTGACGTTTGGCTGGACTCTCTGGCCAGCCTCTCTCATGCTCAGACAAGAAGGAAAGTCAGAGTCTAATGCAGATTAGGAAGTGTTTGGATGTGGCTAATTGGGCCGAGCAATTGGTACTTGAAGTGAGGGTTTTGCAGACTGTGCCAAATTATTGCTTTTTGTGTGCTAGAAACCATGAAAAACTAAAACAGCTGAGCGGCAAGTGACTGCTCTGAGGAAGACTGTTTGTAAACCTGCCTGGGTGATTCAGAAAGCCTACTGACTTGTCTTTTTATAATACGAGTCCATCTTTTCTTCTTCACTTTTTCACTCAGTTTAGGTCTCCTCCCACACCAAAAAAGTGCTCTCCTGTTTTTAGCCTGTTCTCTCTCACCTTGGTATCCTGAAGAGGTGCATGCTTATGACTCAGCTGTTTAATCCTTAAGAAACTTTTACAAACCGTTGAGTCAAACCATAGAAAATGAGCTCAAAGGATAAAATGCAGAATAAGATCTGTGTGTGTGTGTGTGTGTGTGTGTGTGTGTGTTTGTGTGTGTGTGTGTGTGTGTGTGTGTGTGTGTGTGTGTGTGTGTGTGTGTGTGTGTGTGTGTGTGTGAGTGTGCGCGTGCGTGCATTGCTGCTGTTACACACTCCCTCACACGCACTCCCTCATACAGACACGGTAACTCCCTGAGGGTTCACAGGCTAAACTTAATAAAAGCATTTGTTTGCATGTGTTTAAGTTTCTCTCACACATCTTTGAACTTGTTTTTTATTTGGAAGAAAAGAAAAAAATTCAAGCAGCATCTCATTTGTGCATGACTCGACTTCTCTGGATTTTACTGTTGAATATCTCAAACAATCCACGAGCAAGCAAGCACTTTGGAAACCAACAGTTGTGAGGACAAACTTCCCTTTAGCAGGAAGAATCAAAACCAGTGGTATACAAATATCAACCTTAAGTCATTTGTCAGGTCAGAAAGTTTGAGAGAGTGACATGCAGAAAAAGAGGGATAGAAGACACAAACACCTGAGTGTGATGTAGAGTGAGCAAGTGATTATGCAAACTAGAGTCCTGACAAGGTGAGCAAGACCTCTTTGCAAAACAGAAGACTCTTTCCCATCCTGAGGGAAAGCCATACTGCTGTACTATTAAACAACATATCACTCTTGAGGTGCCCTCCACCTTCCTCAACAAAGGAATGAGAAAAAGAGACAGAAGATGTTTCACAGAGCTGAAAAAATAACACCGTGATAGGAGGAAGAAGGAGAGGAGAGGAGAGGAGAAAAAGGAGGAAGAAGGATAGGATAGGAAAGGAGGGGAGAAGAGGAGAGAAGAGAAGAGAAGAGAAGAGAAGAGAAGAGAAGAGGAGAGCAGAGGAGAGGAGAGAAGAAAGAAAGAAAGAAAGAAAGAAAGAAAGAAAGAAAGAAAGAAAGAAAGAAAGAAAGAAAGAAAGAAAGAAGGAGAGGAGGGGAGAGGAGAGAGGGGGGGAGGGAGAGTCCAACTTCAAAAAGTTAACACAGAGTGGGGAAATAAAGCAACCCCCCCTACACACACACATTTACTACTCTTTCCATGTTGTTTCTTCACCTCACTGCCACCAGCACCCTCCCCCTTTCTACTACTCCTCCCTTTCTCCTCCCTTCTCCAGTCAAGCATGGAGGAGTGATCAACCTGAGAGTTTAAACAAACCAGAGCACTGGCAGAGCTCACACACACACACTTTGCACACACACTGTGCACATATATGTGTACAGCTGTTCAGTGCTGAGAGTATTCTGGGTGAGCTGAACCAGGACGTGAAGAGACGAGCGGGTGAGTGAAGATGAGAATCACTGATTTGAGCTGTTATTTCTCTGAAGATTGATGTGTCAGAGCAGTTCTTGATGTTTCAGGCTTCAGGGGTGATCTTGAAAGCAACTTGAACATTTCTGATGTCCTCTTCCTCAGGCTGTCCCTGTCTGGTTGGTTCCTTCAGAGTTTTTACAACTGGTCACAGCTAAAGGTCAAACACTCCCCCTTTGTGTCACCAACAGTCAGCCAAGACACATCTCTACTGGTTGAAGAGGGAGCAGAGAAGGACAGAGGACAAAACTGGGGTGAAGATAAAGCAGAACAGACGTTTGCTCCCCCCTGCAACTACCTCTTCCCTCTTTCCTCTGAAGCCAAAGCCTCTGCATGCTGACTAGAGTCACATTTCCCTCTGACCAGAGGATCTGACCCTCTGGCTGCCCAAATGGAAGCTCCAACTCTGGCTGAGATGGGAGACCTGTGTCTCCCCTGTTCTTCCTCTGCGGAGGGGGAGACAGTTTGTGATGCTCTGGCTCGTTTCGAGAATACACTCTGTGACGCCATAAAAGAGATTCACGAGGACATCAGTGCCTTTAAGCTGGGCATAGAGCGCCGTGTGGAGGAGACAGCCACCCTGTGTGGGCCTCTGGGACGAGCTGTGGCTCAGCTCCAACAGGAGAACCAGCAGCTCCGGAGTCAGATGGAGGCTCTGACCCGGCAGGTGGAGCTCCTGAGTGAGATGACCTATGACAGGAGCACCCTGCTGAACAACAGCCTCAACCACAAGAACCACCTCAGTGACATTCAGGAGAACCACCAGGGAAGTAGAGAGGTCATCCACGGGAAGAGTGAGGCTCACACTCAGAGCCAGGCTCCCCTGCACATACAGCCGTGCAGTCTGGGTAGTCTCAGCACTCAGTCCAGTCCTGCATCTCCACCTGAAACCTTTTCGACCTCCCCGAGCTCCAGCAGTCCTCCTGTGGGCTCCAGAATCTCCTCCGTGGTAACAGGTCCAGTGTTGAGCAGCAGCCCGTCCACTGGCCGCTTCTCTAGCCGAGCCACGTTTGCTGTGTCAAGCAAGACTAATGTGAGTACAGCATGACTATAATGGGGGGGGGGGGGGGGGGGGGGGGTTGTCCTGTAATTAACTAAAAGCTATTTTCATGATTTCATGATTAAACCTTTCGTGACCCGGTCACATCATTTCCTGAACTTTGAACAGAGCAGTGTTAGCCATGAAATCAAACTGATAAAGAAAGATTTACTGACTTTTTGACTTTAATCTGCATATCATGCTGCCCTCCTGCCACTAGAGGCCAGCGTGCATTTCAGCATTCATGATTTACTTGTAGCATACATTAACGTTCATATATTATTTATTTTCAGACCTTTCGTTCATTTTTTTGGGCTAACTGCTCATTTTAACAATGTGCTTACATCTTTGAAAAGAAATAGCTGATCTAGCCACCTGGCTAACATTTTCAATCATGATCCATTACTCTTAGCTGACTTCAGTACATTTATATATATATAAAAACAATATATATATATATATATCACTAATGTGAGTATATATATATATATATTTATATATATATATATATATATATATATATATATATATATATATATATATATATATATATATGTTGATATATATATGTATAAGGCTCTGTGATTCTTTTCAAGCTACAGCTCATCTTCATATGTTACGATTGTACAATAATTCAGTAAAGTACAGAGCCATGTTCTTTCAATGCATCTTGCTGCAGCTGGAAATGGCAGTTTGGCATGTGCACAGAGGAAAAAAAAGCTTCAGAACAATTAATCTGAGATGTTTGTCATCTGTGACCTCCTGTGCTGCTGCTCACTGAAGCGTTTAACTTATTTGTACTGACGCACGGTTGCAGACTTCATTTTCAGACACTTGTCAACACAGATGAAAATGGTATAAAAGCTAATCTAGTGACTTGGTGTAATGTCTGCTTTAAGAGAGGGCTGCTGTGGCAGAGAGGCAGACTGAGAGCTTTACTGAAACTGTGTTGCATTGTGGCTGTGTGGATAAGTCATGGGGGGCTCTGCGGTTTCACAATAGTACTCCACAGGGATGTTAAAGGATTTATGAAGCACGATAACATGAGCCCAGCTGCTCCTGGGAGGTGAGGTGGGTGTGGTTGTCAGACCTGATTTAAATATGTGTAAAAAGCATTGTGAAACGCAGGCTCTGGTTTTCAAGAGAGTGCTGGCAGGATGCCAACACTCCTGAATATGGAGGGAGTCTCCCATTGTTTTAACCCTTTCTCTTGCTGGTCTCCTGGCTTGTGATTTCTCCTGATAGTCTCCCAACTTTAAGTATACTTCTGTGAGCTCTAATTTTTCAAAGTCAATCAAGCCCCGTACTTGGGCGTTATATTGAAAACTCAAAAACCATCCACCCTTCTCTCTCCTAGTTGGTTTGATCCAGACGCCGTAGGAAACCTCAAAGACTGAGACAGATAACTGTGCTGCACTTGTTGATGAAGATTTTATCAGAGTCTTAGCTGTTTTCTTTCTTTCTTTTTTGGTGTTGACATGTCGTAAGTTAAACTGACGTAGCTCTGCTCTAATGTAGCATCCTCTCCAATATGGAGAGTTTAGTGCATCGTGAATCTTATAGTGAGAAGGCTGACTAACAGTGAAACACTTGTCGCTGTGAAGATCTGTCTGTCCTTGGTGTGTGACGCACATATGCCCGTGTATGCGACAGCACTCTCTCTTCAGAACAGGAGAGAGTTCAGGTGTCTTGTACAGTGCCTGTGATAGATGAAGTATTGAGACATATGCATTTCCACGAGTTTCATGTAGGGACGTACAAAGGGCCGGATGTGGCCGGTGGACCGTAGTTTGACCCTGCTTTAGGTCATTACCATCCAGCTGAAGCTCACATCTCGCGGTACAGCTTCTGTTTCCACAGCAGGTGTTATCTTTTGTGTAATAACTCTTCCTCCTGTCAGTCAACAGATGATAATAACAACCTTGATTAAGCACTGCATTAAAAACCCCAAGTAAACAGTAAAAGCAGACACCGTAAATCATGTGCCAGTGTGTTGTACTCTTAAAACTCTATAGCAGGGAACCTGAACGTTTCCTTATTGTATTCTCGATTCAAACCTTGACGGTCCTCCATGCAAACTGTGTGGTTTACATTTTAACACACACTCAGTATCAAAGTTCCAGCAGCTCTTATTAAAGCTTACAGCTTTAAACTTACAGGAGAAGATAAAAAGTGGGAAACACAAGCACACTCTGGCACACTCCTTCTGCAGATGATCATCCTCCTCTACTGGCAATTACAAAACTATGTGGTGGATTCTTCAGGGGAATGTTATCCTCTATGAAACTGTGCGGTCAGAGCTATACTACACAAAGGCACCTTTGTTTCTTTGTGTGGGTTTCTGTGTGTGGGTGCTGTGGGAGATCCCCCGCTGCCAGCCAAACAGACACACGTCAGATCAAAACATGGTGGAAAAAACACTCAAAGATACAGCTAGGGCATCATTCAGGATGAGAGGAGCAAGGACAGAGCAGAGAGGACAGGAAGTGATGGTTTTCAAAAGTATGATGAGGGAAACAGGTTGCTGTTCAGTGTCATGTATGTGCAAGGTCATTGTGAAAATAGTCTCTGGGCCTGAGATTCTTCTCTGCATACTCTTTTACCTGCTGATGTTAACAAGTTGAAGTCAGAGGTCCCGCCCCTTCTTGATTCTGATTGGCTGTGGGCTAAGAAGCGACATCATAGAGCTCAAAAGTGTTTGAGGTTGAAGTAGTTTAAACTACAAACAAGTTTTTTGCTGAGGATGCTGAAAGAGCTGACCAGACCTTCAGCATAGAAGCTCAGCCCTGACACTGATTTGTTTTTCCTCCAAGGAGCAGTTTCTACACTTCAGCCAGAGATTGGATAACATACAGATGGAGCATGAGTGACATCACCCATCTGTTTCTGGAGAGAGTTTTGAAGCCTGTACACAGTGGGTGATAGAGAGGAAATGCTAACTCAACCTTAGCCTTGGGGCTCTCAGAGCTGTTAAACAGTCTGATGGCAGTGGGCACAAAGGAGCACCCGAAGCATTCAGTCTTACACCTGGGAAGGATGCATTGACTGAAGGAGCTGCCCATCTGCCACAGCCCCCCAGGATGGCCTCAATCCTGTCCTTCATCCTCTTCTCTGCCACTGACTCCAAACTGTCCAGTTCAAATCCAACCACGGAGCGGGTCTTTCTCACCAGCTTGTTGACTCGGCTGGCTTCACCACACTTGATGCCCCTCTAACGTACCACAACAAAGAGCAGTGCACTGGCCACCACAGACTAGCAGAAGGTCTTGAGGAGTTTGCTGAAGATCCTGAAAGACCCAAGTCTCCTCAAGAAACAGTCTGCTTTATCCCTACCTGTAGACAGCCTCATTGTTAGGGGACCAGTCCAGCTCATTGTTGATATGGACCCTAAGGAACTTGTAGGAGTCCACCCTCTCCACAGCCTCCCCTTGGATAATTACAGGGGTAGAGGGGCTCCTCTTCTGTCTGTAGTCCACTACCAGCTCCTTGGTCTTGCTGATGTTGAGCTTCAGATGGTTGTTGTCACACCATGTTGTGAAGCTCTCAATCAGTCCTCTGTACTCCTCCTCATCATCATCGCTGATGCATCCCATGATGGAGGGTTCATCTGAAAACTTTTGGAGATGGCAGGAACCAGAGTCAAACCGGAAGTCAGACGTGAAGAGGGTAAAGAGAAATGGCGCCAACACCGTCCCTTGGGGTACTCCAGTGCTGCTGTTCACCACCTCAGAGGTACAGCCATCCACCCTATTCCATCCACCCTCATTCCGTTGCTAGGCGCTACCCAAGTAGCTGCCTGTTGCAGCAGCTCTCTCGTCTTTGTCCGTTTCTTGTAATTTTTTTGTCTCTTTTTCGTCATCTTTGTATTTGGAGTGGATCATCACTTTGTATGGTTCATTGTCGGTCACTGACACCAAACGTTTTGTGGCTTCAGCGATATTTTTGACTACTTTTCTCCTGTGTTTGTCTGGAGACCCTACATGTAACCATGGCTGCATTGTTTACATGCAAAATTAGCTGTTAGCAGCCTGTAGCATGTCAATGCTAACTAGTGTAGGGCTTGATGATTTCCCTTGAGCTGAGGAGGAGGAGGTGAGGACGATGTGCTGGTTCTCGGATGTGAGCTGGGAGGTGACGACGTGGACCTGTCCTTCCATCCATTGTTGTTGGGAATGTAGGATCTATCCAGTGGGATGGACGAGCTAGCTGTGCTAACCCAGCGGCATCGTGCTGTTCACGGACGTGGCTGACGGAGCTGACATCGGACGCCGGCACCACATTGGAGGAGCTTCGCCTGCTGTGAGCAGACAGGATCCAGGAGACAGAGACTGAACAGACTTCTGGGGAGGCTCAGTCCTGGACCCTGTGGAGGTGGAGGCTGGCTGAACTGGAGAGTGGTGAACGAGTGGTGGACGGGATGTCGTCATCTAATTTCTTATGGACTTTTTTGCACTTTCTATACTCTTTCTTACTTTTGTTTTCTTAAATGCTGCGGTGACTCCTGAATTTCCCCTCGGGGATAAATAAAGTATTTTCTATTCTATTCTCTCTATTCTAACGTACTGTGGTTGGCCTTTGAGGTAGTTTGTGATCCATCTGGTGGTGTCAGGATCAAGTTGTATGGCCAGCAGCTTGTCATTCTTCTTTCAGGAGGCAGGGCTGGATGGTGTTGACTGGAGATGCCAAAGAATATGACTCCCACAGTGCGCCCCTGTCTCTTCAGGTGTGACAAGGAGTTATGTGTCACTAAGAAGTAAGGAGGTGCAGTTAAAGTAGGCTATTAGCCTCCTGGCTCAGAGCTGCAGTTAGCCCCACAGTCAGTCGACTTGTGTCACAGCATCTTCTGATCCCCAAGTTTTAGCTTCTGCTGAAGATAACTTCGGTTTGCCATCCACGATTACTTTGAGGGTACAGAGATACAATAATAAATTTTTGAAGTCAGCTGCAAGGAGTTTCTTTTACGGGATCAAACTGGCATAGTTTCTCGGTGAGAGCAGGGCTGAAATCGGGGTATACATGGACCCGAGAGCCCATATATTTAAGTTCACTTCTCTCCGTGGCCAGGCGCAAGTCCCTCACTTTGTCTTGAAAGTAAAAAAAACTTTACCAAGATGGTGCGAGGAGTGGATCTATTGCTGGAGGTGAGCCTGCTCAATGACTGTAGTCGTGGGAAAGCTATTCTTTCGCAAGAGTAGTGGGGTTAGGGTTGCTGATGAAGGCCATTACTTCCTTTCCTTCACGTCTCTCGGTGTGACAGTGTCAACATGAAAAAAAAGAAGGTTTGGTTAAATAAGGAAAATTTTGTTGTGAATGAATGAAATGAATGAAAGAAATGAATGCAGTAAAAAGAAAATAAATCCCTGTAAGAAAAAAGATGTATGAGAAGTCGGGGTACCTGTTGCTGTCCTGATTTGGCTTTTTGGTCGAAAAAGAAAAGAAAAGAATGGATGAAATTATAAAGGGAGGACGTGGCGTCAGGGAAGGGGCGGAGAGGCGTAGGAGAGGAAGAAAGACAAAGAAACTGGCGTGCAGGTGGAAAGGGCCGGGAAAACCGAAGAAAAGTAAAAACTGTCTGGGGAAAAGTGTTATCACTCTTAAAAGTAATCTACCAGAGTTGCTTACTTGCGCGATGCCTCTACAGCCCAAAGGATTCATAAGGATCATCGCTTCCCTGGACCAGGAGGAGCACGACCCGGCTGGGAGAGGTTAAGTCCTTTCAGGGGGGTGAGCCTTACAACGTTTATTTTTTTGTGTTTTTTCCTGGTATACCAGTGATTTTTGGTTATTGATCGATCACGTTTTTTTTGGGGGTGTTTTTTGTTTTTTTTTTCCCTGTGTGGATTATTTTATTTCGTGACGGATTTCAATCAGAAAATGGACACACAAACTGTTTAAAAGACATTTTAAGAGTGGTGAAAAAAGACAATTGGACTTATTTTCGTTGAAAAGGATTTTTGGTTTTATTTACAGACAGGACAGACTGGATTTGTTTTTTTTCTTGATGAGCTATTTGAGTTTGATTTCTATTACGCGCGGGTGCGCAGGCGACTTATTCAGGGACAGATCCCCAAATAACCAAGACGTGCCATCCCACTTTTTGGGACCCTATCGTAGGGGTTGCCAGGCTAAACTGATTGGATCTCGGAAAGTCGAGCTACAACACTGCAGCCTGTTGGTCGGTCACCTGGCTGTATTTCTCCTGTCTGCACACAGTCTTCTCTGAAACAAAGCTTGATTTCACTTTGTATCTAACGGCCACATGCCACTTACAAAGAGGACCATGTGCTGCATCTTGGCTTCTTGTTCACTGTGTCACATTTTTCTTCTTTGGGGGCAGCAGTAGCTCAGGGGCGGCAGTAGCTCAGTCTGTAGGGACTTGGCTTCGGGATTGGAGGGTCTGTGGTTTGGACCAAGATTGGAATTAGGCTGATACCTGGAGAATGTGTTGGCTTATATTCCTGAGCACTGTCGGGTGCCCTTGAGCAATGCGCCAAAATTCCCAACTGCTCAGGTGCGCGCTGAAGGTGCAGCACCATCACTCTGACCTTGGTCAGTGCATGGTTCCGTGCAAAAAGTGCTGTTTGTGCATGTGTGTGTGTATATATATAGCATGTTCGGAGTGTAAAAACAGAATTTCCCCCAAGGGGATTAATAAAAGTAAATCTTAAATCTTTGTTGGATTTATGTGTCATGCTTTTAAGTCGTCACACTATTGTTTAACAGACATGGCTTTCGGCATCCGGCTCAAATGCCACCTACGACAAGGGAGCACAGTTCGCTGTGTTTGATGTGGAAACCCAAATGGCTGGACCATACCAAACTGTGCCAGACCGTACTGAACAGAACTGGACTGCTTGGTGGAAACGCAACTAGGGACAGAAAAAGGTTGGTGAACAATGGTGGGTCTCCTGGACAGTGAATACACCAGTTGCACAAAGTTGTGTAAGATTGGCCAAGTGTGGCTGGATATCAGAGTGCTGTGGAAGGTCTAAATGTTTCAGATTAGGGTTCACATGCACAGCACTATGCAGCTGTGTGAATAGAAAAGTAAGCAGCCAGCTTGAGTCTTTGGTATGGCTTAGCTTTGTGTTTTCAGGTCGACCTATGGCTCAGCTTTTGATCAGTGTGTCTCTAATTTCAACAATCAACCACAGTTTTTAGTTTAGTTTTTGTGTATTGTTGTCCACTGACTTATTATCAGTAAAAGATATTTCAAGTTGAGTGAGTTAGTAAAGTCAGCACCTCCATCTTTCATTTGTCAGGTTTTTCCTACTCTGCAGGAAAAACCTAGTCAGTTAGAGCTGCTGTTGCCTTGGGAGCTGGTCATATTGCCATTCAGCATCAGTTGCTAAATTATTGTAACGGACTGTTTGAGTTATTAATGTTTCTGTCTGAGAACGTGTTACTGTTAAAATGAGTGTTATGTGTTTGAGAGTTACAGGGTTCAAGTGAACGCACCATGAGCTGGGCTGTTCTTCAGGTTATGTATCTGTGTGTGTGTGGGTTGATGAGAGGGAGGTGAACGGCGCTTGTTGATTCAGAATTCTAAGAGAGCTGAACTGTTGTATTCTTTTTTTGGCGTGGTTACGGCCGACAGTAGCTGGTTCAGGTTTCTCATTAAACCGTTGACTGCAAACCTCTCAGAGCCTCATTTGTGGATGCTACATTATGCTTTTGGTGCTCTGTCAATTCAGCACCACAGCTGTGTTACTTTACTAAGTAAGGAGCTCATCACAGATGGTTAAGACTTTATTTGTCTTATCATGTTTCATGTCAAGCAGCAACTTCTCCAGTGTCCACTTGAGGCTGGCTCCAAGTGTACAGGAAGTCACAAACACCAAGCCAAAAAAAGCAGTTTTCAAAGAAGAAATGAACACATTTACAGCCTGGCTAAAAAAACGTCTCCTTTCTGAATCTCTAATTTCACCATCTGCACACACAGTATGGGGTGCCCTATAGCTGTACTTGAAGCCCTTGCCACGTCCAATATGGCCCCAATAGCCAATTTGCACCATTTTCCGTTTCAGAAACAGACGGGTGACATCAGGAAGACTATGTCCAATAATTATACAGTCTATGTTCATGCCTCGGTATCTGGGCAGTGGCTAGAGGACCATAAAAAGGATCAGTGTTTCCCTCTGAACCTTCATCCCTCCATCATGGTGGAAAAGTTGTGTTGTAAATGTACGTTATTTGTTTTTGTTTTGAAGCCTCGGCCTGAGATGTAGTAACTGGCAGAATCAGACATCCGTCTCATTCTGCACTTTACAGCTTTTCTCACTCATTATGTCAAGAATGACATCAGAAATACCTGAGCTGTGTGCATTTTGCACGGCGCGTGCGCGCACGTGTGTGTGTGTGTGTGTGTGTGTGTGTGTGTGTGTGTGTGTGTGTGTGTGTGCGTGCGTGCGTGCGTGCGTGCGTGCGTGCGTGCGTGTGTGTGTGTGTGTGTGTGTGTGTGTGTGTGTGTGTGTGTGTGTAACCATGTGTGTATCTGTGAGTCCATCAGGAAGGTTTGTAAAGATGCAGCTGTGTAACTCTTATATGTCTTCTGATGATTCACGGTAACTAGATGTAAGTAAGTAAGTAAGTAAAATTTATTTGTAGAGTACTACTCACAGATAAAAATCACAAAGTGCTGTACATAGATATGTGCAATAAAACAAACTTAAAAGGGACTAAAAAATAAAATACCAAAACCAAAAACAAAAACAAACATCATCCAAAAGCTTTCCTAAATAAAAATGCTTTCAAGTGCCTTTTGAAAGAATCCACAGAGTCAACAACACGGAGGGACAGAGGCAGCTCATTCCAGAGTCTGGGAGTTACAGCCTGGGAGGACAGGTCACCACGAGTTTTAAAACGAGTTTTAGGGACCTTCATGAGGTTCTGGCCTGAAGACCGAAGGGAGCATCCTGAAGAATATGGACACAACAAGTCAGCAATATATTGAGGAGCTTGACCCTGCAACGCACGGAAAGTCAGGACCAAAATTTTAAAGGCAACACAAAATTTGACTGAAAGCCAATGAAGCGCTGACAAAACAGGGGTGATGTGGGCTGTTCTAGCTGCACCTGTCAGAAGTCTGGCAGTAGAGTTCTGCACAACCTGAAGTCTGTTTAGAGTTGTTTTATTTAAACAAGTGAACACAATAGTTGCAATAATCAATGCGACTCGAGATGAATGCATGGATGACCATTTCGAGATCCGATTTCAGCAGCAATCTCCTCACTTTAGAGATATTTCTCAAATGATAAAAACAGTTATTGGTCAGCTGTCGGGTCTGACCCTCCAAAGACATGGCCTGATCAAACACAACCTCAAGGTTTCTGAGGCTGGTTTTCACAGACGAGCCAGAGCACCAAGGTGGTTTTTGATCAGGGGAATCTTTTTATTAGGAGCAATGATCAGAGTTTCTGTTTTGTCAGAATTTATCTGAAGGTAATTTAGGATTGGGATTATAAGGAAGGGACCTACACTTCCTGAAAATTGTCTAACCTTTCTCCTCTGTGGATCAACCCGGAAAACACCATCACACTGCAGTCACCAGCCCTGTAGACAGTTACAGAGCAGCAGCCTAGTCAGTGTATGGATGACTGTGCAGGTTTCTGAGCTTCATGAGGGCTGAGGGATCACAGAGTAGACCTCGACCCCCTGACCCATCCTCACCCCTCCTCTCCATCAGTTTTTTTTTTCATCTAAAATAATACAGCCATGGCTAACCAGGGCCCTGTTCTACGAAGCAGGATTACTGCCTAGCGAGGTAGCTTTTAGGATAGGTTCCGGATTCCCTGTTCTACGACATGGGATCACTCCTCAGCAAGGCAAGTCTCCATGGCAACATATGCTGAACGGCTAACCTGCTCCGGGGCAGGTTAGCCGTTCCAGATTGAACTCGCGGACTATAAAAATCCCGTCCACTGACCAATGAGCCCTCACGAAAAAAAGTGGCTTGTCCGTTCTTAGAGGATCACTTGGACATCAGAGCCCGGCCCACTCTCTTTTTCAGATGACCACCTTTATGAAAGTTACCGGTTTTCCAGGGAGGGGTTGGTAGTACATGACACTTTCTACAGGTAGTTAAAGGGAATGAAGAACTCTCATTGACGTAATAAGATCTTCAATGTCTGTTCCATGACAGTATTTTGTTGCCCGTCTTAAAGTTGTGACAGGAATTCATGTAGGGCTTATGTGGGCTGGAGATTTAGAGCCGGGCTGGGCTGTGAGCACCAGGCGTCTTTCACAAGCAGAGCATAGTGGGCCAGTAGGAGTGAAGACTTGGAGTGTGGACCAGGTAGGCAGGAGCTGTTCTTGTCACTGTTTTGTAAGCCAGAGGAAGAGCTTTGAATTTGATTGGAGCTGCCACTAGAAGCCAGTGAGGTTAACAGCGGGTGATGTATGTGCTTTTTTAGGCTGGTTTAAGACCAGATGTGCTGCTGCATTCTGGGTAATCTGCAGAGGTTAACAGACCCCCCCCCCCCCCCCCCCCCCCCCCCCCACACACACACACACACACACACACACACACACACACACACACACACACACACACACACACACACAGGGCCATTCCCCAGCTGGAGAGAATGGCCAGGGGTCACACTACTCCAATATGTACCAGACTGTAGCAGGTGTCACACACACATATGACCCACTTACGTCGTCAGGAAGCGTCTATTTACATGAAGCGAGAGTCAGAGTCAGCACAATGAGACACAAAGCAGAGAAGTAAATCCTGTTTTAACACGGCACACTTGCGGTCACACTGGCCAAACAAACTGGACTTTGGGGTTGAAGTGTGCTTAAGCACAATACGGTTTTCCAGTGTGACAGTGTCCTAAGTGGACACACTGGGAGGCCTGCTAGAAGAGAGTTGTAGGAGTCGATTCGTGAAATCATCAGGGCCTATACCAGAAGCTGTGTAGCCTGTTGAGTCAGACAGGGTCTGATTCTTCTGATGTTATAGAGGGCACACCGACCTGAACCCATTTCCTATGCCCCACACTGCTTCTGAGCTTTTCTCCTGTGGACCCTGTACTGCTGTCAGGGTTCAAAAGTGTTGGTGTGGACCTTCTCTGACTGAGGAGTTAAAGCACCAATGGCTGAATTCAGTGACTGCTTTAAGAAATGAGTCATGTTGGTTTGTTGGTGCAGCATATGAACTGATGGTTGTATTAAACTCTGGCATGTTGCTCCATGTAAGTTGATGTCAGTTATTACATTATAACATTACATTACCAGGGACGTTTTATTTGTACATGTTCCAAAAAATTCAGAACACATGCATTTAAATCTCTTTACCTTTCCATACTAAACAAATAACTGAAATTTAATCAGGTTTACATTTTATTTTTAGTTCACTGTTACTGCCAGCCAGGCAGACAACAAAAAAGGAGGCAGCACACAACAGAAACGGTTACATTAATTTATTAGCAAAACCCAAACAAACCCCATGTATATGAAATTAATGAAACCCAAGTTCAATATTGCCAAACATGTGCATGTGTTATAGTCTATGTGGTGGATGATGAATGGAAAGCAAACCGGGAGAGAAGATGGCTGTTGAGGCCTACCAGGCCCTGCTGAGAGAGACAGCACCTGCCACCAGGAAGGCCTTTATGCCTTCTGGTGGCCCCGCCTCTCTCAGGTAACAGCCCCTCCCAGCTCAAAACTCCACCTCCTTCCAGAACTGCAACAGAGAGCAGACTGAGACAAAGGCAGGGAGGAAAAGAGGAGAAGGAGAAGCAGGAAGGGTTGTCACACCCCCACCCTCAAGACTGGGGTTCACACCAGGAACCCCAAACACCACAACCAAGAAATGAACAACCTCAAAACAAAATATTCATCTTCACTTTACAAGTGCTTAATCTGGTGAGAAGATGGTAACATTAAAGTTTTCTACAACCTGCAGGCAGTCACATCCCTTCACCACAAGACCACTAACTGAGCAACCTCGGTACCTAGGAAGCATTTTAAGAGAAGAATAGCCAGCACGGACAGGGAGAGACACTACAGGGAGAACACCACTTAAACAGACATGGCACGTGACATAGCATCAGCTACGGTATTTTCAACCCCCTTTACATGTCGAATGTCTAGGTTAAAAGGCTGGAGGAAAAGACACCAACGCATAAGTCGCTGATTTGGATTTTGAAGTGAGTGAAGAAAAGAAAGAGGATTGTGATCAGTGTACACCACCAAGGGTGTCACCCCTCCACCCACATAAACCTCAAAGTGCTTCAAGGCCCAGATGAGAGCCAGAGCTTCCTTTTCAATGATGGAATAGTTCAGCTGGTGTGAGTTGAATTTTTTAGAAAAGTAACTTACTGGACATTCCACACCGTTGTCATTTGCTTGCATGAGGACAGCACCAGCTCCAACCTTGCTAGCATCCACATACAATGTGAATGGTCGATCCATCTGCGGAGCAGCTAAAACAGGAGCGGAGCACAACAAAGACTTGACAGAATCAAAAGCATTTTGACATACAGGAGTCCATTCAAACTTCACCTTTGAACTAAGGAGAGATGTAAGTGGAGCAACTACTGTGGAGAAATTCTTACAAAACCCACGATAACCCACCATACCCAGAAACCGAGAGAGCTCCTTTTTGGTTGCTGGAGCAGGAAACTGATCAACAGCCAGCACCTTCGCTCTCACAGGACATACCAGACCCTGGCCCACCACTTTACCAAGGTATGTGACTGTTGCCTTAGCAAACTCACATTTTGCAAGGTTAACAGTCAGTGATGCCCTGGCCAGCCGATCGAACAGTCCCCTGATGCGCTTCAAATGATCCGGCCAGGTGTCACTGTAAATAACAACATCATCCAAATACACAGCACACCCCTCCAGGCCTGAGACTGCTTTATTCATGAGACGCTGGAAGGTGGCAGGAGCATTACGCAAACCAAAAGGCATCACAGTATATGAATACAAACCACTAGGTGTAATGAATAATGCAATCTCTCTCGCTCTAGGGGTCAAGGGGACCTGCCAGTAACCCTTTAATAGGTCAAATTTGCTGACGAACTTGGCAGACCCAACCTGATCCACACAATCTTCCATGCGCGGGAGTGGGAAAGAATCAGGTTTGGTTACTTTATTCACCTTCCTTAGATCAGTACATGGTCTAAAAGTACCATCAGGTTTGTTAACAAGAAGACATGGAGAGGACCAACTAGAAGCACAAGGCTCTGCAATACCGTTTTCCAACATGTATCTAACCTCTGCCTCTAAGTGTTCGCGCTCGTCAGGAGACATGCGATAAAAACGCTGTCTGATGGGTTGAGAATCACCAACATCAACATCATGCTCAATAAGATGAGTATGAGATGGAGTTTCTCCAAACAGACAGGGCTAGCTTCTGATAAGCTCTACCAGATCTTTTTTGCTTTGTCTTAGACAAATGTTTCAACATCTCATCAAGATGAGCAAGTGACTCAGAATTTTTAAGATGACCTCTCAAAATTCCATCATCTGGAGTTTCCAATCCCTCCTCACTTTCTCCCATCAAACACAGAGGAGGAGGAGAGGGATCCACTGCAGCCACAGCAGCCACGGAGGACTGTTTGGTAACACAAGAACGAGCATAGTAGGGCTTCAACAAGTTAATGTGACACAACTGCTTAGACTTCTTCCTGTCAGGAGTTGAGATCAAATAGTTCAAATCTGACACCTTACGATCTACGGTATAAGGGCCTGAGAACTTAGCCTGAAAAGGGGAAGAAGCTAAAGGCAAAAGGGCAAGAACTTGATCCCCAGGGCTAAACTCTCTGTGCTCCCCCCGACGATCATAAAGATTCTTCATCTTTGTCTGAGCAGCACGCTGGTTGTTCCTTGCCAGTTTATTTGCCTGATAAAGCCGCTGTCTGAAACCATTCACATAATCTATCAAGTTTGTGGGGGTCTCTTCAACCTTCCTGTCGCTGTGTAAAGAGGCTAATGGGCCACGAACTGTGTGGCCAAAAACCACTCTCCTGAGAAACCTCTCTAGCAGCTAGCAGCAACCAGGGCAACCCCTCCTCCCAATCACGGTCCAGCTCAGTGCTGTAGGCACGGAAAAGAGACTTGAGGGTTTGATGAAACCTCTCTAGAGCTCCTTGGCTCTGGGGATGGTAAGCAGTGAACTGGGAGTGTTTGATATTTAGCTGCTTGAGCACCTCTGTAAACATTTTTGAGCAGAAATTAGAGCCCTGATCTGACTGAATCACCTTTGGAACACCGAAGATTGAAATGAACTGTGTCAAAGCTTTAACAACTGACTTTGTGGTGATGTTTCTAAGAGGATAGGCAGCTGGGTAGCAGGTAGCTTGACACATCACTGTAAGCAAAAAATTGCTTCCAGCTTTTGAACGTGGCAAGGGTCCAACACAGTCAAAGAGAAGATGGTCAAATGGCTGATACACAACAGGAATTGGATACAAAGGAGCAGGCTTTATGGACTGATTTGGCTTCCCAGTCAGCTGGCAGGTATGACATGTTTTAACAAATGCAGAGACATCCCTCTTCAACCCAGGCCAGAAGAAATGCCTTAAAATCCTGTCATAAGTTTTCCTTACTCCTAAATGACCCGCTACTCCATCATGAGCAACCTTCGGCACAGTCTGTCGCACCGAGGTAGGCACAACAATCTGCAAAACTTCATTACCCACAAAACAGTCCCCCTGAGGAACCCACTTTCTCATTAACAAGCCATTCTGGAGAAAGTAACCACGGGCCACCTCATCTTCTGGAAGCACCTGACTATAGAGAGCCTGAAGTGTGGAATCCTTCTTTTGCTTCTCCACCAAATCACTGGAAGACATAGACAAAGGTAAAACAGGCACTGGAAAAACAGGCACACTTTCCCTATTTGAGTTGTCAGGACCAGAGCAACCCACACGGCTCATAGCATGTGTCACCACACAGGTGGGGAGTGTTTCTGAAGAACAACCTGGAGACTCAGCAACCCCAACCTGAGAACTGGGGGAAGCCACTTGAGCAGGGGAATCAGGCCATACACGAGCTCCAGCCAGATCATTTCCAAGAATGACATGTATACCCCCATGGGCAAAGCAGGGCGTACTGCCATTACTACCTCACCTTGCACCAGGTCTAAGAATAATGTTAGTTTATGCTGTTGGGCAGAAAAAACAGTTAAACCCATACCTTGTACCCCTACACTCGTACCACTGAGCATTTCAGGAGAGAAAGGTAAGACTGATTCCACAATAAAGGAGTCTAAAGCTCCTGAAACCCTTAAGATTTTCACAGAAACTCTTTCCTCCCCCCAACCAGTGAGACGAAACCATCTGATACAAAAGGGAGATAACCAGGGTAAATTTCATCGGTGGAGCAACCCACCAGACATGGATTCACAACAGGAGACACACCCACTGACACTGAGGAAGAGGTATTAGTGTGTGCCTGTACAGCAGCAATGACACTGGCCCGCTCCTCTGCACCCACAGTCACAGCGGCGCCGGCAGGCTTGGGCGGTAAATACCCTGACTTTACTTTTTTTTTCAACACTGGACATTCATTTTTCCAGTGACCCTTTCCAAAACAGTAGTTACAAACCCGACTGGAGTCTAACTTACCTAGTACCCCACGGTCCCCTTTGACGGGTAACTTTGTTTTCCCTTCGGACAGACATCTGCTGCTGGAGTGAGCACCACCACTACTCTCTCTATATACAGCGTTATCCCGACCACGGTCACCAAAAAAACCTTTATGTGTCAGAACAAATTTATCTGCTAACTGAGCAGCCTCTGAAACATTGGTTACTTTTTGTTCATTTAAATAGGTCAGAACACGGTCAGGGAGAGTGTTTTTAAACTGTTCCACAAGTATTAACTCCTGAAGATCCTCAAAGGTCTTTACCTGAGATGAAGTACACCAAAGCTGAAAGTGAACTGCTAAGTCACGAGCAAACTCAGTGTGAGACTGCCTTTCTTTCCTGGCTAGCCTGAAGCGTTGATGGTAGGCTTCTGGTACCAGTTCATAAGCTTTAAGCACTGCAGCTTTCACTAACTGGTAACTGCTACTATCAGCAACACTGAGGGCCGAAAAAACCTCCTGGGCCTTACCAGTGAGTATGCACTGAAGCAGTAGAGTACATTCAGCGTCAGACTAATTTCGAGCATCAGCCAAACGTTCAAACAAGACAAAGAAAATATCAGGGTCCTTCTCATTAAATTTTGGAACCAACCTGAGGTTAAGAGCGACATCAAAAGATGGAGCAGAAGGAACCATCATGGCTGACTCTTGAGCCTCAGGCGTCTGAAGTTTACCCTGACTCACAAGCTCCAACTTATAACGTTCCAACTCAAGCTGCTGACTGGCCTGAGCATGAGCCATTTCAACTTCTCTGAGATGGGCATCCTGTTTCAACTTCTCTTACTCCAACACATGCTGTTGTGCAGCTGAAGCAGTAGGAGATCTTTTTGCTGCTCAAAAGACAAACCAGCCCCAAACCCAGGAAACGCGGCTACTCTGGGCATTTTACCTGGTAAACTTGGTTCTGGGAAAGCTTCATCAGACATGCTAGTCTTTTCCCCAAGGGCCTTTTCACTTTCTACCCGAACACCCAGTATCTTTTCCTCCACTAGGTGGTCTCTTAATGTAACGAGCAGATCCTCCTTACTTAATTTTCTGGAGACCTCAACACCATAATGCTCAGCTAATTGCAAAAGCTGCTCCTTTTATACGTGTTAAGTAGCCGTTCACTTGGAAATTGAACAAAATCCTCAATGGAAGCCATCTTATTTGACATGTAGGGACAATTTAGATATTTACCTTTACAGTTTCTTACCATTCACACACCACAATTAATAACGCATAACACAGAATTTTCCTCACTGCTTACCAGTTGAAAAGCTGCTGTGATATGGGCTCCAAATTCCTCTGGCTATCTGCCTAACTAAACTAGCTGTCTATCTCACCCCTAGTCTTCGTGCAGGCTAGCGGCGGGATAAATTAAGCACAAAAAACAATGACCCGGTTGACTCTTAGCAAGCTAATTGCCACCTAGACAGTCATGGAGTGCACCCAAGCAACAGCTCCAACCACCTTGCTACACAAAAATAACAAACTAAAACAAAAAAGGGCCAATGTAGACAGCTAGTGCCCCCATTGCTTGTGCCTAGCAGGAAGATGGTTCCCAAATGGATATGCAGCCTTAATCAACCAGCAGATTTGAGGAAAAAGAAACCTCCCCAACAGGCCAACCAGCAAAGCCAGACAAACTAAACCAGTACATGAGTGGAAAACCTCCCTTTAACTAAGGCCCCGTTTACACGGAGACTCCTGCAACGATTCTTCCTTTGCGTTTTCAAAAGCCACCCGCGTTTACATGAGGACGGCGTGAAAACGATCCGCGTTCATACGACTCCAGGAGGACGAGTCGCTTCAGCTGTTCTTTCTTTTTCTGCCGTTTTGTTGTGTGAGACGGTCGGCAATCCAACCATAAAGCGCATTACCGCCACCTACTGGCTCAACTGGAAATGTGGCTGAGCGTGGAGCCTTCACCTGAAACTGCGAGTGCGCATGCGGTGACGTCAGCGTTTCACCCTGAGACGCTCCGCTCTGTGTTTACACGAAGCTGGATGGAGGAGCGGATTCAGATCTTTCCACTCTGGGGAGCGTTTTCAAAAGTTTGCGATTTCACTGAAAACGCAACGTGGTCTCGTCTAAACGGAAGGCCAAAACGCAACGAAATGTTTGCGGAATCGACCGTTTTCGGCGTCGTGTAAACGGGGCCTAAATCTGGTTCCACAGCCCAACTCTGCCTGGGAAACAAAGGCTGAGGTCTCAGACGAGCCCCCACTTGTTACTGCCAGCCAGGCAGACAACAAAAAAGGAGGCAGCACACAACAGAAACTGTTACATTAATTTATTAGCAAAACCCAAACAAAACCCCATGTATATGAAATTAATGAAACCCAAGTTCAATATTGCCAAACATGTGCATGTGTTATAGTCTATTTGGTGGATGATGAATGGAAAGCAAACCGGGAGAGAAGATGGCTGTTGAGGCCTACCAGGCCCTGCTGAGAGAGACAGCGCCTGTCACCAGGAAGGCCTTTATGCCTTCTGGTGGCCCCGCCTCTCTCAGGTAACAGCCCCTCCCAGCTCAAAACTCCACCTCCTTCCAGAACTGCAACAGAGAGCAGACTGAGACAAAGGCAGGGAGGAAAAGAGGAGAAGGAGAAGCGAGAGGGGTTGTCACATTCACATTGAGTTTTATTTTCCTCAGTTTAGGGGCCAGGCTCTAATCATGTCTGAGATTGAGAGGATCATATACTAGTTTGATAGAAAAGTGAAAAAGTTATTAACATCCTAACTGAGCTCCCCATTAGGCTCTCAACAAATCAAGAATCCCCATTTTCATCTTATCTCAAAGTTCACCCCAGCAAACCTCACCTGAACTTTCCCCCTCCTGTTGATGGTTTATATGCTCCCCTGGAGTTAATCATACACCATCATTTTAACCTCTTAAGACCCAGGGCTCTAATTTTGTGGCGCAGCGCAGGGGGCGCAAGCCTAGCGCAACCCACACAGTGTTAATTTTGTGCAGCACACCTCCGTGCGCTGCCAATTTGACAATTTGGTAGATGTCTGCGCAGAGATGGGTGTGACTGCACGCCAGGGGGAGTTGACGGCGCACCAGAGGGAGGTGTCAGCAGATTCATTTTGGCGCAGTGACAATTTTGTGCCAAAAAAGTGCACTGAAAGCTCGCCAGCTCCAACCTGGTCAATCCTCGGCGCAAAGCGGAGTGCACCCTGGGCAGCTGTAATTTGGTGACAGGCGCACATGTGTGCACATGTCAACAAAGCCTCAGAGGCAGGTTTCCAGAGTGTCAGGCACATTTTAATGCAGTAAACAATCACAGCAATCACTATTTAATGTAACTGTCTGAACCAGCATATACATTTATATCTATATTAATTTTCCCGTTGCATCTGATGTCAGATTAAAGCCGTTTGTCATAATGGAAAGTTAACCTGACGGCAGCTGGAAGTTTGATGCACATCTTATAATAAACAGCCTTAACACCTGATACTGAGTATATATCTGGTTCTCTCATTTCATTTAATTCAAAGAAAAGAGGGAGAGAAAAGACAAAGAAAAAAGAGACAAAATAAATGAATGTCACTCAGGATTTACCTGTGATTTCCCATATTTCTCTGTAGTCTTTATTTTTAACATGATCTAAAAAGATGGAGTACATTATTGTTCAGAGGATGAGGTGGAGACACTGGGAGAGTATACAATATATCAACAAAGGTTCTGCTATTTGGCGATGACAAACCAGGAGTGCAGGTGGATCAAAAGTATTCTGAATGGATAACCCAGCTGTGTAACTGTCTCTTGATTTTGTACTCCTATTAATGACAAATTAACAGATTAC
Organism: Halichoeres trimaculatus; assembly: GCF_033239565.1. Lineage (NCBI taxonomy): Eukaryota > Metazoa > Chordata > Actinopteri > Labriformes > Labridae > Halichoeres > Halichoeres trimaculatus. Next base: position 1,649,936 of record NW_027437188.1, on the reverse strand, counting down.
ATCTGTCCCAGGAGCTGGCCCACACGGTGACGCGCTTTGTGTCCTTTGTGTCTCCTATGCGCTATTCATTCTCTTGCTGCAGGGACAGTCTCCACGATCGGGTCTTTCCAGCACACCGTGGTGCTGGGGATCACTCAGACCAATTAGACGCTGCGCCTCGGCCGCAGGGCATTTAAAGGTGAGGAGAGGCGCTCATTTGATTGGTGAAAACAGTGCTCGACTGTGTTAAACCCATTCACGGCTTTTTTCCTCCCTCTCTTCCATTTGCGCGGAGGGAGGCGTGGACGTGCTCCTCTGCGCTCCTCTGTGCTCCTCTGCGCTCCTCTGCGCTCCTCTGCGCTCCTCTGCGCCTTGACTGTGCCTCTCTTGGCACTGCAGGAAACTTGCAAAGTGCGCTGGTCACGCCCTGTCCGCGCGGCGAAGGCCGGTGCAGGGCAAGTGCAGGGCAGGTGCAGGGCAGGTGCGCCTGCGCTTGCGCCTGGTCTACAAAATTAGAGCCCCCAGTGTCCACATATGTCAGGGGTTCCCAAAGCTTTGGTAGCTGAGGGCTAATTTAAGAACTCAACATTGAACTGGGGGGCCACCAAGGGAAAAAAAAAACAAAAAACATTTTAATGACCAGGTTGCTTTTCTACAATTCAGGTTTACTGGTCTGCATCCAGTAATGTACAATTATCACATTCCAATTGATAAATGTTGCTAAACCTGGCAAAACTTGAGAAAACCTTGAGAAACATTGTAATGCACACAAAATCCCTTGGGTTTTCTGCCCCCCTATAGTCAAATTTGGGATATAACAGTCCTGTGTGCAGTCCATTTCAGAATATATGTAAGAACTTATTTAGAACAAAAACTCAGTCTCAGTGTGCCTTGCTTCCTGTCTTATCGGCATGGACCTTATTCAGGAGAAATTCCAGCTACCAAAGCACCTCAGGAAAACCTGCAGAGACAGACACATACACACACATACAGAGGGAGGGGGAGAAGAGAGAGAGAGAGAGACTTTTAAAACAGAAGCTTACCAAACAAGTCATTATCATCATCACCATCATTAATATCTATTATTGCCTGTCATCAATTAGCTTGTCATTAAGAAACACAGAATATTTATTACTAGGTCAACATACCTTTTTTTGTTGGCATGGGATTTGTGGTGCTGTTTTCGGTTGGCCACAATTCCTCTGATGTCTGGCTCCATCTCTGTTGTTGCTATACGAAGGACAGCATGTAGATGGCCATCTGTCAGCCTGGACCTCAGCTTGGATTTGTTGATGGCCATGGTGGAGAAGTTCCTCTCACAAAAGTATGTACTTCTGAATAAAGAGACCAATTTGATAGCATGCTGGCGAAGTGCAGGGTAAGTAGATGGAGAAAGCCCTTTGTAGAATTTGATGAGATCCTTGTCATGATATGCTAGTCTTGCCTCGGAGCTCTCCAGCAGGTCGATGAGCTCAAACTGCATTTCTGCAGGCTCTTCCTCAGGGACACATGAGAAAGGATTTTGGAAGAGGTTGAATGACTTCTCATGGCCCCTGAAGTTGGAGAAGCGATGGTCGGATTCCTCTCTGAGTTTTTTTTATGAGGTTATGGTTCTTGTCTAAACGCAGGTGACGTAAAACAAGGCGCTCATCTGTGTCTGTGTCATCTACGAGCTCCTTGCAGGTGGGAAAATGGGTTAGATCTCCCTGTTTGAGCTGGCCCTGCAGCAGTTCAAGTTTTCGCTGGAAAGCTTTTATGTCGTCAAAAAGTGTGGAAATGAGCTTCCCATGGCCCTGCAGCTCCACATTAAGGTCGCTGAGACAAGTATTCAGGTCAACAAGGAGCGCTAGGTCACACAGCCATTTAGTGTCACTTAACTGAGTCACATCTTGTCCCTTTGACTCCATGAACTCCCTTATTTTTTTTCTCAGGTTGAAAAAGCGCTGCAGTGTGGCACCTCTGCTCAGCCATCTGACGGCAGTGAAGCATATGACGTCACCAAAATCTGCCTCTGATTGCTCCAGAAAAGTCTTGAATTGGCAGTGATTCAGACCTCTGGACTTCAGGAAATTAACTGTCTTCACAACAATGTCCACCACATGTTTCATATCAAGTGTTTGAGCAGCGAGAGCTTCCTGGTGTATTATACAGTGATATTTGATTAGCTTCTCACCTCCATTGTTCGCCACTTTCTCGGAGAGCAGCGACACAGCACCTGTCTTTCTCCTGATCATTGCCGGTGCTCCATCTGTCGTGACACCAACCATAGACGGCTGCTTCACATTGTGTGCATCAAGACTGCGACACACAGCATCACAACTATCGACTTCCCTTGTTCTGTCTTTGATACTCCCCAGGCTTAGCAGCTCCTCACCTATTTCAATGTTCTCTGTGACTGTTCGGATGAAAACCATCAATTGTGCCATGTCGGAAATATCCGTGCTTTCATCCAGTGCGATAGAAAAGGCTCCCTTTTCCAGGCCCTCCAAACGTTGTCCCAGCTGCTCTTTGAGTTTGTTCGCCAGATCTTCGATTCATCGTGCCACTGTGTCATTTGATAAACTAATGTCACAGAGTTTTGTTTTCTGCTCCAGGCATACAATGTAGGGCAGTTTCAAAATGCAGTCTTGCACGAATTCCCATCACTGAACGGCTTGCTCCGCCTGGCTATTTCTTGAGCTACCATGTAGCTAGCCTGTGTCACAGCTTCACTGGATTTGGCCAGATTTGTGAAAACTGACTGCTGTGCAGTGTAGCCTCTTTTAAGTTGTTCAAGCTTACTGGTATGCTCCTCGCCGGTGAACTTGTCGTACGTTTTGTGATTGGTATCATAATGTCGTTTTATGTTGAAGTCCTTTAGCATAGCATTAACCTGCTTGCAAATCAGGCACATGACTTTATCCGACCCGTGAGGTACAAAGTAAGCCTTGGTCCACTTATCTTGAAACCACCTTTTTTCCATGCAGACGCATTGTTTTTTTCTCGACGGGCCCGGCTACGGCTCCTGCTCCTGCTCCATTTTCCCAGCTGCGGTGACAGTCCAGTGCCGTCAGCACTCCAGTGGTGAGAAAAAACATTGCACCGTGGAACTCTGGGAGTGAGGTCAAGCAAGGTCCAAACTACACCTGCAATTACCGTTTATTCCTATAGATGCCGCCAGACACCACGAAACGGAGATTCATCCTTACAAAGCAATGTATAGTTGGATTCAATTTAACAACTGTAATTCATTGCGGCCGCCAGAAATGTTTCGGCGGGCAGCCGTTAGCCCGGGGGCCGCACTTTGAGAATCTATGACATATGTGGACACTGCATTTCCGCCTCTCAGACCCATGATACTTAATTTCTAAAACTTTGACCTATTAGCCACATCTAAGGACACTGCCCACATCATCTTTTAGTGAAATCACAACATTACATTCATTTTAGTGAAAGAAAAAAAAATGTATTTAGGTTCAGTAACACTACTTACAAACAACTAAAAGAGAAATCATAACACAAATAATCAAACTTCCCATACAAAGACCAAGTTTAGTTATTATTAGGGCTGGGCAACGATTAAAACTTTTAATTGTAATCAATCGCATAATTTCCCTGATTAATCATAATTAATCACATTGTGAAAGTGCCATAACATCTGTCATGCAAACACTAAATCAGTACTTGTTATACAGTAATATTTAAATCACATATTTAGTGCAAATCAAATTTACAAAATGTAAATACAAAACTAAAGCTTATTGCTACTGTCAGGGCATTAAAGTGATACTCCGGGATGGAACAAGTTGGGTCCTATCACAAGGTTTAGGGCAGAAATTACCCCTACAGCAGTGATTTTGTGCAGCAGAAGCCCAGAGCGCACGCACCAAACACCCCCTCCCTGCTCCTCTGCTGGTTTCCTCTGCACTCAGACGGGGCCTTATTTTACTTGACCAAAAACACAAATAAACGGACTCCCACTGAAAACCTCTGAATCGGTCTGCATTCACGCTTTATTAAGAGAATTTTCAGCGTGTTGCTTTCACACGAAAACACCGCTAAATAAGGCTCTAGTTCTCACCGTGTCTTTTCGTCCTGCGTTTGTTTATATCTGGCACGCCGTGCGCGCAGACACTACAAGGCGAGCGCCTTTAAAGGGCAACTCCGGTTTTTTGACACCTGGACCTTATTTATAGGTGTGTGCATGCTCATATACTCACTCAGACAAACATTGTGCTGCTCGGAGTCCTTCAGAAGTTATTTAGGTCCAGCTGATTTTAGCCGCACTTAGCGGGGGCCACGGCAAGGGAGCTTCAGCGCGGGACACAATCTCTGCAAAATCGCTCATTTCGGCTATATTTTTTCATCCATCGCTATCCATCGTTATCACAAACACTGTCCTCTTCTGTTGCCATAGGCAAACACTGTCCACAAGCGCACCACCAGTTCGCATTGAGTCGTAGGCATGCTCCTGTTTGTTGTTCTTGAGCCAGCTCTTCGTCTCTCTCCCTCTGCATCCTTCTTTCATGGAGCTCCTCGTCCGTGTACTCAGGCTCAAACTGGTAAGTACAACCGTCAAACTCGAAGTCGTAGTCTGAAGACGGTAGGCGAGCTGACTTTATGATAACACTGGCAATGGATGAAAAAATATAGCCGAAATGCCCCTCTTCTCCATGCTTGTTTTGGTTACTCATCGTGTTTTTCTGCCAATTTCACTTCCGGTTAGCGACAGACATTTACAGCAACATTCACTAATGTGCGAAAAATTATTTAACGGCGTTAATAGATTGACGAGTTACAGCAAAATTAACGCGTTAACTTTCCCAGCACTAGTTATTATACTTATAAGGTCTAACTTATCCCAGATAGGGAGGTGAATTAAAAATTGCACACCAGACAAAAGCTTAGGTCTTAAGAGGGTATAGATGTCCACTGTTCTGCTGATGACACCCAGCTCTATGTCCCTCTAAAGTCTGGGTCAGCAGATGTTTCCAACATAATGTCCTTTCTGTCTGACATTAAAAACAACTCAATGGTTCCAGATCAGAGGTTCTTAAAATTAAACCCTTTGGACCCTGTGCCAACACCCTCACCTCCTTCCTCAGACCTCTATGGAGCAGTGTGTGCAGGGAGGCCCACAGCCTGGACCTGGTCTTTTGCAGATGGCTGTCCTTTGATGCACAGGTGACCACAGTGGCCCAATCCAATTTTGAGTAACTGAAGCTGTTCACAAAGATGAAGTCCTTTCTAGCCTGTACACACTTGGAAACAGTCATTCATGCTTTTATCTCCTCTCCACTGGACTACTGTAATGCTCTACTACTATGGCATCGGTGAAATATTCAAAGACTGCAAATGCTTCAAAACGCTGCTGACAGGCTTTTGATGTGGACTTCCAGAGGTGAGCACATCACACCAGTCGTTGCTGCCTCTCACTGCTTGTGCGTTATCTGTGAGGTTTAGAATTGATATTAAGATTTCACTGCCTGTTTTAAAGCCCTCAATGATGAGGCAAGGTCACCCAGCCTTTGCTGTTCAGTTATCATGTTGCATTTTATTTACCTTTGACTTATCATACAGTGTTGAATGAATTGCTAAATTTAAGTTATTAACAGTATTTTGTTCTGGTGTCAAGCACTACTTAACTTTGTTTTGAATGGGTTATACAAATAAAGCTGGACTTTTTAGCTCAGTACACAGTTTTCTTCACATTATGTAAGAGGACAGCTTTGCCCTTCAAGTGGCGTTAGAGACTTGGAAACACTTCCTATAGGCTGTAAATATGTCACATGACTCTGCACTGTAATGGGACTGATGTTCCAGAAGTCGGAGAGTAAAGCATTAAAATCTTGTATGTGGAGCGTTTAACTCTCACCTTCAGCAGAGTGTGGACTTTCTGAGGGCTGGTTGATGTGCTGTTGTCTGCTCAGGCCTCCACTAACCCAGGAAGTTATTCTCTGCAGCTGGTCTGAAGCTCCCCCTTCTCTCCAGCTTGGACCATGTGTGGTTTAGCAGTTAACACATTACAGCAGGTTAAGTTATGAAATGACCTTGAAACAGTTGAGTTGCTTCACAATGACCTGCTTTGATCCCAGAGGGTGGGTAGTTGAACTCCCCTTGACACCACTCCCTCCATCCTTTCCTGAGCAGCCATCAGCTCCATCCCCCACCAATATTACACAACCTATCTGCTCCTTATCCACACACACACACACACACACACACACACACACACACACACACACACACACACACACACACACACACACACACACACACACTCCAACTAACAGCAGACAATTGTTTTGGAACAGTCGAGAGTAATCTGATGGAGAGATTGGATGCTGGAGGCCCTGAAGTGCTCTGATCTTGGTCCAAACTGAACCACCAACCATGTGATTGTGAATGGAGTGTAAACGCTGAACAGAGCACAGCATGGGACACGGCCATGCTTAAAGACAGAGGGTTTACAAAATACAGGTCAGATGGTCTGACAGTTGCTGGGTTTACATGCGCTTGTTGTACTTCAACCAGTCTAAGATAATCCAGATCAGATTCAGCTACACGAGACCCCTGTGATCTGATTAACAGGTGTGTGCATCAAGCATTAACTTGTCATTTGTGTAGTTAGTCTCGTTCCTGAAGTTAGATGAGATCCTCAGCAAGTAGTAGTAGTGGAATCACTGATTAGGAAAATTTCTCATTTCAGGATATCAAAAGAGGAAATTAAAAAAAAAAAATCTGTGAATGGCTAAATAATTTGTTTTCCAAGTTTCTTGAAGTCATAATATTGTCTAAGCACAACAAACCGAACAGTGAAGTTTCCTTTCTCCATTGGTAGATTTTGTTCTTTGCGAGCAAATCAAGTGTCATTTTGTCTTTTGAAATCCCGAGATGAGAATTTTCTGTCTCTGTGTCTGGACTTGTCAGCTGAGTGTGGCCCATGATCAGTCTAATAATACATTTGTAACAAAGATAAACACATGAACACCTGCTTCGATTTCAGTCTTCAGTGTGCAGGCTGTCTTACTAAGCCCATATTTCAGTATGTCCTCTTGAGTAGAGGCTGTTGGATCATTTGTCTGAGAAGACTCTCCATGAAGGCCGAGCTATCTCCGACTGTCTTGCTCTCTGATGTCTGATCTTTACACTATGCACCGATGTCCCTGTGGCCCTCTCCTCACCCTTTCACCCCTCCCCCGCTTCCCTTGTCAGAGCTGCACTTAAAGCCTGGATTCTTGGCACCCCCCACCCCCTCTCTTTGTGGCTATTAATACAGCCCTGACGGAGACAGAAAACAGAGCCAGAGGGAACTTTGTAATCAAAGACATGCAAAATCCTCTCCGATTGACTATTTTGACTTTCCCTGCTTCAGTTAAGCTTGTTTGAAACTTTCACAAACATTTAATGATGCATTTTAAGAATGATTCTCTGTTTTGGACTCATTGACCTTTTATTTTATGTCTATGGATATACCTTCAGCTTATTTTATTGCATGTCAGTCTGTGAATCTCTACTGGAAGATGTCTGAGGAGCAAACAGGGTCAGACTTTGAGCTCAGCAAGACTTTATCTAATGAAAACGAGCAGGGAAAAGAACAGTTTGACCTGATATAACAGACAGACAACAAGTGGAAACAGGGCAGAGCTGAGGGAGATGCAAGAAAAGAGAGAGTGTATCCGTTTATGTGTGTGTGTGTGTGTGTGTGTGTGTGTGTGTGTGTGTGTGTGTGTGTGAGTGTGTGTGTGTGTATGTGTATGTGCGTGTGTGTGTGAGCTCTCATGCTGGGGGTTTTACAGTGGTATGCAGCCACTCCCAGGCTACCCCTGGCTCTTTTAATGACTTCCAGACAATGGGCCGTGTTCTCGTCATCATTTCTGTGGGAACAGGTTAATAAGTAAGCGGTAGGTGGGACAGCTCGCCCTCTCTGCACTCTAAACCACAAAGTCTGACTGGAAGTCACATCAGGAGCACATTTCAAGCTCTCCCCTGTTGGTTCATGGGCTCAATCCACCGTGGGAATACTGAATGATCTCATTAGGCTGCTCTCAGATCCAGAATCTGGAGGAATGCCCAAAAAGCTCATTAAAGTGAGGGACTCCATTAAATCCCTCTTCACCTCTATAGCTTCAAATGAAAATGCAAAAGCGCACAGTGAAAAAAAAATTGTATTTACACAGACCCTATGAGGGAATGAAAAATCTGTAGTATGCATGCCAGCTCTGTAGGTGGAGCTATAACTGTAAGAGAACACCCCACTGGACCTCTACCTGTAAGCCCACAGACCAGAAGAAGTTCAGCAGGATGCTAATAAACAAAACCGATTGCAGAGGTGTTAATTGCAGAGGTGGTGTAGTGGAGGTGCATTATGTTAAAAGGCAGTCAGCAAGAAGATCCAACAGATTCAGAAGATTCAACAAATTGAGAAGATTAAACATATTTAGTAGATTCCACAAATTCAGTATACTAAGTAAATTTAACAGATTCACTAAAATCAACAGCTTTCGGTGATCAGTAGATACAAACAATACCACAGATTCAGTACATTTAACAGATCCAGTAGTTTCAGTACATCTGGTAGATTCAACAGATTGATTTGATTTAATTTATTTTGGTCAATTTAACAGTAGAAAATAAATACAGAAAGTAGAAAAATACAAAGGCAAAACAAACAGAAAATGGCCGAGTCCTCAAAAACAGGCTGAAGCAGAGCTTAGAAAAAAGGAAAAAAGAAAGAAAAAATAAAAAAAAATAAAAATAAAATAAATAAATATATATATATATATATATATATATATATATATATATATATATATATATATATATATATATATATGTATCTTTCTATATATTCTTGCTCATTTATAAATAGAAACAATATAATATCTTCAATATAAGTATCTAAAATAGAGTTTTAGTCTATATCCATGCATACGTACATACATCCAAGTACACAAATATACATATTTATATAAAAATATATGAACTTATGCATAAGTATGCACAGTGTACAATATATTATATACAGGCATATTAAGAAATATGTATATTAATACATACAATACATATATATATATATATATATATATATATATATATATATATATATATATATATATATATATATATATATATATATATATCATATCATCAGATATATACTCTCCATATCAGACCGGTAATATGAGATAAATAAGATTTAAAGGCACTTAGATATTCAGAATAATAGACATATACGCTTAACAGGAGCGATACAAGTTTTCTACAACACGCTTAAGTGTTATCTATATGACATATGAATAATGGAATATTTTTGTAATTTAGAACATTATTATTGTATTGATCCAATAAATAGGTTACATTTTTCAATATATAAGTTTAGTGAGCATAGTTCAATTCTTAGGTATTAATATAGGTAGGTGCACACATTTCAATAAGAATGAACATTCACGCGAAATATAGATAGACATGTAGGCATATATGTATATAAAAAATAATCAAATGTATTACTGTATACTTATATCTTTTTATATACACTCACTGTAGGCTAAACCGTATTATTACATATGCACGCTTCAATTCAAATTTATAGTGAGGTATTGCATCATCAAGGTGTTTTTATAAAGTTTTTTTACACTGGCTAATGTTGTAGAAGTTTTTATATTTGCAGCAGAACTATTCCACAATTTCACCCCTTTAACAGATGGACAGTGACTCTTGCTAGTTGTGCGGATCCTGGGTAACTTGAAAAAGATAGTTCCCCTTAGATTATAGCAGCTGTCCCTCATTTATAACAACCTCTGGACACTATGTGGTAGTTCCCTATTTCTGACTTTATACATCATTTGAATTAACATATAATCTACTAAGTTATCAAATTTAAGAATGTTATGTTTAATAAATAATGAATTAGTGTGCTCTAGATAGAGTTTTTTGCTTATGATACGGATAGCCTTTTTTTGTAATAGAAAGATGGGGTTTGTATTTGTCTTGTAAGTATTACCCCATATCTCCACTCCATACGTCATATACGGAACAATGAAAGAATTGTATAGCACGAGAAGGGAGCTCTGATTAAGGAAGTCTTGTGATTTAAACATAATTGATATAGATTTTCGACATTTTGGCTTTGACATGCTCAATGTGTGGTTTCCAGCAGAGTTCATTATCGGTGATTACTCCTAAAAATTTAATTTTAGTTACTTTATCTATTTCGATGTCATTAATTTTAATTTTTCTATTAATATTTTAAGCACGATTTCCGAAAATCATGTATTTTGTTTTACCAAGGTGAAGCGATAATTTAGTAACATCGAACCATTTCTTAATGATGAGCAATTCTTCTTCTACTTTATTTAGAAGTTGATCTAAATGTTCCCCACTACAAAAAATAGTGGTGTCATCAGCAAATAATATGCACTTTATTGACTTTAAGATCAGACACAAGTCGTTAATGTACAGGATAAACAATAACGGACCAAGGACTGAGCCTTGCGGCACTCCACATATGACCTTTAAACTGTTCTCCAAATAACTGGATAACCAGTCATGGGCCAGGCCCCTGATTCCGTAACTCTGTAGTTTTAACAGAAGTAAGTTATGATCGACCGTATCAAAGGCCTTTTGCAAGTCAAGGAAGATTCCTATTGTGTGTTCTTTTTTCTCTGTGGCTTCTGTGATTTGCTCAACAAAATCTATAAGTGCTAGTGTGGTGGTTCGTTTTTTCCTGAATCCATATTGTTGTTCCTTGAGTATGTTATTTTTAGAAATAATGTCGTTTAACCTCCTCACAAATAACTTTTCTTGAATTTTCGAGAACTGTGGCAGTAATGAGATAGGTCTATAGTTGGATAGAAGGTGTTTATCACGAGATTTGTACAGCGGGATAACTTTAGCTAATTTCATTTGATTAGGGAATTTGCCCGTCATTAGAAATTGATTACAAATATACAGCAAAGGGTCAATGATGCAGTCAATAATTTTCTTGATCAGAGTCATGTCTAAGTCATTACAGTTGGTAGATTTTTTACTTTTGCACCCATGTACAATATCAAGTATTTCTTTTTCGTTAGTTACCCTGATAAACATGGAATTTGGATTTTTTTCTATAATATCACTGTTTACACTAGCTGTACTGTTTGGAGGGATGATAGAGTTGGCTAAATCCCTTCCGACATTAACAAAATATTTGTTGAAACAATCTGCACTCTGCTTATCTTCATTTATCTTAACTTTGTCTGTACAAAAATACTGTGGATAAGTTCGTTTAATTGGTTCTTTTTTAATTATATCATTCAAGATTTTCCACACATTTTTAATATTAGTCCTATTTCTTTCAAGTAGTTTATCATAATGCATTCTCTTGCTATTTCTCATTATATTAGTTAGTTTGTTTTTATACGTCTTATATCTGCTTTCAGTATCCTTTGTTCTATGTTTTATAAATTCCTTATACAGTAATTGCTTCTTTTTACAAGCATTTTGTAACCCCTTTGTCATCCACGGCTTATCCTTAAATTTATTATTATCATTTTTATCCATAAGTGGGCAGTGTTTGTTATATAAGTGAGATATAATTGAGATAAATGCTTTATAAGATTCATTTACATCTTCAACATAGATTTCACTCCAATCCTGATTGGTTAGGTTCATCCTGAGATGATCAATAGCACTGTTTGTTATTCGTCTAACCAATTCCCGTGGCTTTTTTGCTTCCTTTCCTTTGAAACTAGACTCTAAAGTTAAGAACACAGGCAGATGATCGCTGACATCATTTATTAGCAAACCTCCGTTTATCTTTCCTTCAGTAATATTAGTAAATATGTTATCAATGAGCGTGGCAGAATTTGTAGTAATCCTGCTGGGATGTGTAATTGACGGATATAATCCTAAACAAAACATAGAGTTTATAAAGTCTGTTATTTGGGATGGCCTATGAGGATTCAGGAGATCTATATTAAAATCTCCGCAAACAAACAGTAATTTCTTTTTTGTATATTGAGGTGTAGATTTCAGATAATTCTTCTCTGAGTATGTTTATATTTGAACCGGGAGCTCTATACACACAACTTATGATTATATTCTTTGACTTCTCTGACTTAATTTCAACTTTGACACATTCCAAAAAGTTATCTATTGAGAACGACAAATTTTCAACAAGTTCACAGTAGTAGGATGATTTGATATATAACGCAAAACCTCCACCTCTTTTGTTAAGTCTATTCGTTGTATAGAGATCATATCCTTCAAGTTGAACAGAAGGACTTAGTTCATCGTTGAACCATGTTTCTGAGATGGCTATGGCAGAATAATTCAATTTAATTTGTTTCAGACATTCTTGGATTCTTGTGATATTCATACAGAGACTTCTACTGTTGAAGTGGATTACTGAGAAAGTATGTTCTGAACTGACATTATCTCTAAGTTGTTCCTCAATGAAATAGTTACATTGTCGGTCTATGTTATGATAAAACTGCTTGTCAGGGTCAACATCCTGCTCAGTACCATGAGCTCTGTGGTCAGTGATGTCAAATGTTTGGAGGAGGAGTTCGTTAGCAGAAGTCACTGACTGAACGGGATTTGCAATTAGAGAATCAGTACTTATATACCCAATTTCATGAGATGTCATGAGTAAAGAATCGGTACTTACTCATGTGAAAAGGGCATGATGATGGGTTTAGTCTCATTCACTTCTCTTTCTTGAACCTGTCCAGTTCAGAGATCTCTCTAATCCAGATAATTTTTGCTTCCTCTGGTGTTCCATTTGTTTTAATCCATACCTTACAGTTTCTTGTCCAAGTTGCTTGTATTTTGTTTTGTTTCCTGAGAACCCTGGCTTGCCAGGCAATGTCCGCGTTCTTCTTAGTTAAGTGATCATTAATATAGACATTCGTACTCTTGAGTTTTTTTCCTTGTCTCAACAGGTCAGTTTTAACTTTTCTATTTACAAATCAGATAACAATAGCGGGTCTTGCTTTGTTATCTTTCTATGGTAGTGCATGACAAGCAGAGATCGAAGTACTATCAATATTAATGTCTTTTGAGGCAAAAAAACGGTATCACCTGCTGTTCCAATGAGTGCGCTTCTCCCGGTGTGTCGTCCATATTTTCGTTCTCGGGTCCGGTTGCTACCCTCGCATATGAGCGGTGTCTGGTGTTTAATCCACTCACTATTACGTCATCCATACGTGTATATTGTTCAAGTTCATCCACTCTCCTTTCTAAGAGAGTGATTCTCTTGTCCTTTTACAGGATTGTTTTCTTAAGTTCACAAACTTCTTCCATTAATCCAACCAGTTTCTTTTGTTGTTGTGCCACTTTGGCCATCTCCTCTGATAAAAAATTCAAAGATTGTTTCTTTGGCGCCATGGCAGGGCCTGAGGGTGGAGGGTTACAGGTGTCCAGGTGGACCAGGGGGACCCGGTGGTGGAGGGTGAAGGCCTGGTGGACCGGATGATGACAACTACAGGGCTTGCAGGACCAGGTGGTCGAAACAGGCTAGCAGGCAGGCTAGTGGGGTCGTCGAGGCAGCTGGCGGCCGGCAAAACAGGCTAGTATTTAGACAGCAGAGCCCCGATGTTTCAAGCTACTGGTCCGGGTGGTGACGGTCGAGACAGGCTAGCGGGCAGACTAGCGGGGACGGCGGAGAAACTGGCGAGCCGGTGAAGCAGGCTAGCGAACAGGCTAGCGGCTTCGATGTGGCTCGCGGGCCGGCGAAGCAGGCTAGCAGACAGCCTAGCAGGGTTGTCAGGGGAGATTGCGGCCGGCGAAACAGGCTTGATTATAGACAGAAGAGTCCCGCTGTTTCAGGCTGCTGGTCCGGATGGTGAAAGCAGGCTAGCGAAGTCGTTGTAGCAGCTGGCGAGCTGGCGAGGCAAGCTCGCGGGGTCAACAGAACAACAGCTGGCGGCCGGTGGAGAAGGCTAGTATGCAGGCTAACGGACAGACTAGTGAGATCGGCGGAGCAACCTGCGGATCAGCGAGCAGGTTGGCGGGGCCAGTGGAGCAGCTTGCGGGCAGGTTAGTGGGCATTGATTTCCATCAGCGTCAGGAACTTTTGTGATACTTGTGTTGGAGAGGAAGGGACCGAAGCACCGTCATACCGGGCCTGTACAGGCCGCCGGCCGGCACCCAGTGTGTCTTCCTCACCGTCCACAAGTCCGTTTCTGTTTCTTCACGATTTAAGCGGTGTGCTGAGAACACGAGGACTGAGGGCAGAGCAGAACAGAGCAGCGATCTGACTGAGAGCAGCCTGAGAGCAGATTCAGAAGATTCAACAGATTTAGAAGAGTCAGCATATTCAGTAGATTTATCATATTCAAAAGATTTAACATATTCAGAAAATGTATCAGTTTCAGCAGTCAAGAGATTCAGAAAATTTAACAGATAAAACAGATTCAACAGATCCAGAATATTAGTGGATTCAACATACTCAGAAGATTCAGTACATACAGTAGAATGAACAGATTCAGTAGATTCAACAGATTCATCAAATTCAACAGATTCAGTAGACTTAACAGATCCAGTAGAATAAACAGATTTTGTTGATTCAACAGATTTAGTAGACTTAACAGAATCAGTCTATTCAACTGATCCAGTGCATTTGGGAGAATCAACAGTTTTGGTGGATTCAACATATTGAGTAGATTCACTCGATTCAAAATATTTAGTTGATTCAACAGATTTAGTGGATTCATCTGATCACTACATTTAGTACATTCAACAGATTCAGCAGAATCAACAGATTCAGTAGATATAACAGATTCAAAATTTTCAAAAACACAGAAAACATACTATCATGTATGTTTTCTATGTTTTTATGTCTAAATGTGAATCTCCTGAAAACCATATAACCCTTCAAGGGACAAATCAATAAAATGAATGAATGAATCGATGAATGAATGCATGAATGAATGAATGAATGAATGAATGAACATTCGGAATTTATCCAACATATTTAGTGATTTGACGCATTTAACAGATTTATTAGAATCAACAGATTAAGTGGATTTTAAAGTTTCAAAAAATTCAACAGATTAAGTAGATTAAACATATTTAGTAGATTCAACAAATTCAGTTTATTAAGTACATTTTATAGATTCACTAGAATCAACAAGATTTGGTTGATTCAGTAGATACAAACGATACAACAGATTCAGTACATTCAACAGATTCAGTAGATTCAGCAGATTCAGTAGAGTTAATAGTTTCAGTTGTTTTTAAAAATCAGATGATTCAGCAGATTTAGTAGATTTAACAGATTGAGTAGATTCAACTGATTCACTAAATTAAACAGAATCAGCAGACTACGTGGTATCAACAGATTAAGTAGAATTAACATATTTATTTGATTTATCAGATTCACCAGATTCATTGGATTTAGAGCATTTTGTAGAATCAAAGAATCAGTTAAGTCAGTTGCTGTTATTTAGCCTCTTCTTAAAAAGCCTGCACTTGATTCAGGCTCTTTGGTCAACTACAGTTCGATATCTTACCTGTCTTTCATTTCTAAGATCTTGGAGAAAGTTGTCGCGGATCAGCTCTGTGAGTTTCTTCATAGCAACAGTCTCTTTGAGGTCTTTCAGTCTGGGTTCAGAGCCCACCACAGCACTGAGACTACGCTGCTGAAAGTAACCAACAATCTCCTATTGGCTTCTGACAGTGGTCTTCTCTCTGTGCTCGTCTTGCTTGATCCTAGTGCCGCTTTCGACTATATTGATCATTGCATTCTTCTGCGGAGATTAGAGGGTCTTCTTGGTATATCAGGAACCGCTTTAGCTTGGCTTCGAACGTATGTTTTGGATTGACATCAGTTTGTTCATGTCAACAACGCATCTTCTTTGCCAGGGCACAATACGGAGTTCCTCAAGGTTCAGTGCTCAGACCAATTCTTTTCATCTTGTATTTGCTTCCTCTTAGCGCTGTACTGAGGACACACTCTGTAAAAATCCCCGGACTTGTTCCTTTACCTGCCAGGAGAGGAAAACTACAGCCACACCCACACTTCCTATTTCCTGATGTGTGGCACCAGGAGGCTATAAAGCCCTCCCCATACCTGCAATCTTCCTTTCACTACCAGACTGAGAAGGAGAAAGGACTGTGTGGCTTCCTGAAATGTTTAACTGTTAAATGAGAAGTTAGTATTTGATTATCCTGTGACTACTATGTCTTTATTCATTAATTCAGTTATGCATTAGTGTTTTGTGTTGTATGTTAGATTAATACTACCTCAGTTGAAGATTAATGTTTTCATCTGGTTTTGTTTGGTCTAATACCTTTTTACTGTGTTCTTCTTTGTCAGACAACAGCTCAAAAAATTGTGAATTAAACCCTTAAACTGGATCCCTGATTGTGTTCCTCTGTCCTAACTGACACACCATTGAGTTTTAAAATTATCCCTCCAAACCAGCCAACCTCTCTCACTGAAAATATTCTTCACACTCCATAAACTTTCACTGTTATGCAGATGATACTCAGCTTTACTTGTCAATGAAGCCTGAAGAAACCAACCACCTATCTAAACTTGAAGCATGCCTCAAGGACGTAAGGTCCTGTACGAGCAGAAAATTCTTACTGCTGAACTCAGAGAAGACTGAAGTCATTGTTCTTGGACCTAAGCGCCTCAGAGAGGCTTCTTGAACAACATCGCCGCCTTGGACGACATCAGCTTGGCTTCCAGCACCACTGTCAGGAACCCGGGAGTTCTTTTTGATCAGGACCTGTCCTTTAACTCTCACATCCAACAGGTATCAAGGATGCCATTTTTTTCATCTTCATAATATCAAGAGAATTAGACACATCTTGTCCCAGAGCGATGCTGAGAAACTAGTCCATGCTTTTGTTTCTTCTAGGCTGGACTATTGTAATCTGGCTGTCCTAATAAGTCTATTAGGACTCTTCAGTTGGTTCAGAATACTGCGGCTCGGGTACTGACTTGGACCGGGGGGCAAGAACACATCTCTCCAGTGTTAGCGTCTCTATACTGGTTACCTATAAAATCTAGGATAGAGATTAAAATTCTTCTTCTGACTCCAAAGGGCTTAATGGCATAGAGCCATCCTATCTTAAAGACTTAATTGTTTTGTAATACATGTACATCACTGCATTCTCAGCATGCAGGTCTGCTCATTGTATCTAGGGTCTCTAGAAGTAGTATGGCAGGTCAAGCCTTTAGTTATCAGGCTCCTCTTCTTTGGAATAGCTTACCAGTTGAGGTCCGGGGGGTAGACACGGTCTCAACCTTTAAGAATAGACTTAAAACTTTCCTTTTTGATAAAGCTTACAGTTAGAGCTGGATCAGGCCTGAACCAGCTCTTAGCCATGCTGCTATAGGTTTAGACTACCGGGGGGAACAGACACACAGGGCTCCTGATTCCCTCTCTCTATCTGTCAGTCTAACTTCTAGTCATAATGTCCTGTTATAGTTACTGACCATTCACCTCTCTGGAAGGCTCAGAGTTAGTCTTGTAGGTTCGTCGGGATCGATGAAGTGAATAGTCTGCTGCTGTGCTCCTGTCAGACTCCAGCTACTGCGGATTTAGGTTATTGCCGGGAATGGCCTGGGAACATCAGATTATGTCTGTGTGTGTGTGTGTGTCTCTTGCTCCATTTCTGTGTGTATGTGTGTGTGTGTGTGTGTGTGTGTGTGTGTGTGTGTGTGTGTGTGTGTGTGTCTTGCTCCATTTCTGTGTGTATGTGTGTATGTGTATGTGTGTGTATGTGTGTGTGTGTGTACGTATGTATGTGTGTGTGTGTGTGTGTGTGTGTGTGTGTATGTATGTGTGTGTGTGTGTGTGTGTGTGTGTGTGTGTGTGTGTATCCCTCTAACCCCCCACACTCTCTACCCTCTTTCAGTCTCTCTCTAACCCCAACACAGTCTCCTCAGATGTCTGTCTAACATGAGTCTGGTTCTGTCCAAGGTTTCTGCCCGTTAAAGGGACGTTTTTACTTGCCATTGTAACTTGCTAAATGCTGCAAAGTCCTGTACTCATGGTGGATTAAGATAAGATAAGACTCCTGATCTTGTCTCGATGTTGGGTTTCTGCTAATAAACTTTTAGATTAACATTTACAGGTCTAGACCTGTGAATGTTTTCGTGCAGTGTCTTGAGATAACGTTTCTTGTAATCTGGCGCTATAGAAATAAAGACTGATTGATTGATTAATTGAGTTAACCCAGCATATTCAGAAGATTCAACAGATTTATTTATTTCAACATATTTAGATAATTTAACAGATCTAGTAAATCCGACATATTCAGAAGATCTGACACATTCAGTACAGTCAACAGACTTAGTAGATTCAGGACACTTTGGTTGATTCAACAAATTTTGTTGATTCAACATATTCACTACATTTAATATATTCAGAAGATTCAACAGATTCAGGAGATTCAAAAGATTCATTTCATTTAGTAAATTTAACATGTTCAGTAAATTTAAATTTGGAAAAAAAAAATTCACTTGATTCAGAAAACTCAACATATTGAGAAGGTTCAAAAGTTTCAGTAAATTGAAAAGAATTAGCAGATTCAACAGATTCAGTAGATTCAACTAATTCAGAAGGTTTAACAGATTCAGCAGTTTCAACTGATTTTTTATATTGAGTAGTTTTAACATATTTAGTAAATGCTTCATATTTTGTAACAACATATTCAGAAGGTTCAACAGGTTCACTTAATTCAACATATTCAGAATATTCAAAAGATTTGATAACTTAACCAGAAGATTCAAGTGATTTAGACAATTAAACAGAATTAGAAGATTCAGCAGATTCAGTGGATTTAACAGAATCTGAAGTTTCAGCAGATTTAGAAGATGCAACAGATTCAGTAGATTCAACAGATCCAGTGGATTCAACACATTCAGTAGAATTAACAGATTTGGTACAATCAACAGATTTAGTAGACTGAACAGATGCAGTAGAATCAAGAGATTCAGACAATCAACAGATTCAGTAGATTCAACAGCTTCAGTAGATTTAACAGATTCAGTAGATACAGCAGCACAAGCACAACATGGTAGTCTGCCCTGGTTCCTGTTGTGTTGTCTGATTTGTGCTTAGAAATTAAAGTTGCAACAGCGAAAGTGTAGTACTTAAAGTGGAGCGTGTTGTTAGCATTTCTGCTGAAAACTCTGGCCGGCTTTTTACACGGCGATGGTGACCATGGTGTTTCAGAAAAATTCCATTCTACTTTTAAAAGTTTTTTTTCTGTCTGGCTTATGTTTTTCTCACTAAGATAAGATAAGATAAGATAAGATAAGATAAGATAAGATAAGATAAGATAAGATAAGATAAGATAAGATAAGATATACTTTATTGATCCCCGGAGGGAAATTCATGTTGTTTGGGCTCTCTTCCAAGCAAAGAATTGTACACTCTGATGGCTGTAGGGAGGAACGATCTTCGGTACCTCTCGGTCCTGCAGCGCAGAGGTAAGACGTCCCCTGCTGCTGATTCTCTGGACTATGATATTGTGAAGTGGGTGATCAGAGTGACAGATGATGGCCTCCACTTTCTTCTGTGTATACCTTTCCACCACAGCCTCCAGTGAGTCCAAACTGGATCCAACCACGGAGCTAGCTCTCTTCACCAGTTTTTCCAGTCTCCTCTTGTCCTTCTGCTTCAAACTATTTCCCCAGCAGACTGCACCATAAAACAAAGCACTGGCTACCACAGACTGATAAAACATCTACAGCAGCTTTCCACAGACGTCAATTGATCTGAGCTTCCTTAAGACAAAGAGACGGCTCTGCCCCTTCTTAAAGAGTGCATCTGTATTAAGGGACCAGTCCAACTTGTTGTCCAGATGTACACCAAGATATTTGTAGGTTGGCACCACCCCCACGTCCACCCCATGGATGTTAACTGGCTGATGGCAGAGCCCAGTCTTTCGGAAATCCACAATCATTTCCTTTGTTTTTGAGGTGTTCAGTAGGAGACAATTTCTATGACTCCAGTCACAGAAAGCTTTTATCAGATCCCTGTATTCAGATTCCTGTCCATTTTGGATACACACCGCAATAGCAGTGTCATCGGAGTATTTTTGGATGTGGCAGGATTCAGAGTTGTATTTGAAGTCTGCAGTATAAAGTGTGAATAGGAATGGAGCCAGAACAGTTCCTTGCGGAGCCCCCGTGCTGCTCATGACCGTCCCAGAGACGCAGTTTCCCAAACTGACAAACTGTGGCCTCTCTGTGAGATAGTCTGTGATCCAGGAGACAAAGGATGGGTTCACTCCTATGTCTTTGAGCTTATCTCTCAATATCATGGGCTGGATGGTGTTAAATGCACTTGAAAAATCAAAGAACATAATTCTTACATAGGTGCCAGGTTCTTCTAGATAGCACAGGGCACGGTGGAGCATGTATGTAACTGCATCATCCACTCCAATATGATTTCTATATGCAGCAAACTGCAGAGGTTCTAGTGTGTCTTTGACCTCAAGTCTCAACAGACGTAAAAGCAGCCTCTAAAAGGTTTTCATAGCATGTGAGGTGAGGGCAACTGGTCTGTAGTCGTTAAGTTCAGCTGGGCATTTGAGTTTTGGTACCGGCACAATACAAGATGTTTTCCACAGAGCCGGGACCTGACCCAACTGTAGACTCAGGTTGAAGATCCTCTGAAGGGGTTCACACAATTGGGCAGCACAGTCCTTAAGCAGTCTTGGACACACACCACCTGGACCAGCAGCCTTCCCTGAGCACAGTCTTCCTAACTCTAACCTCACTCCTAAAGCTGTGACAGACGGTGACGGTGGAGGAGGCACAGGTGTAAGAGGGGATGTAGCAGGAGTGATGGAGAGACACAGATGTGTAGAAGGAGCAGCAGTAGAAGAGGTCGCTGTGTCAAACTTGTTGAAGAACTGGTTGAATTCATTAGCACATTCAACATCACCCACAATTGGCTTCCTTGTCTTTGTGTTATAGCCAGAGATGTTATTGATTCCTCTCCACACCTCGCGCATATTATTATTTTGTAATTTTCTCTCAATGTTTTTTTTATATTTCACCTTAGCCTCCCTTAATCTCCTCTTCAGCACTTTTTGCACCAGTTTGAGCCGTTCTTTGTCGCCATCTCTAAAGGCTTCCTTTTTCTGATTGAGGATATCCTTGATGTCACTTGTGATCCAGGGTTTGTTATTGGGGAAACGGAGTACAGTCTTTGATGGTATGATTTTGTCTTTACAGAAGTTGATGTATTCAGTAAAACAGTCAACCTGTTTATCAATATCTATACTATTTTCATCTGTTTCTAACAATACATTCCAGTCTGTGCACTCAAAGCAGTCTCTCAGAGCCTCACTGGCCTCAGGTGTCCATTTTCTAACTGTTACAGTAGTTGCATGCTGCCTCAATACGCAGGGTCTGTAACAAGACTGAAGTAAAACCAGATTGTGATCCGACCTGTCCAGTGGTGGTTATGCAGTGGCACTGTATGCATCTTTGACATTGGCATATAGAAGATCAAGTGTTCTGTTCACTCTGGTTGGGCAATTAACAAATTGTTTAAATCCAGTGAGATAAGAGGAGAGGCTAACATGGTTAAAGTCTCCAGATATTATTATGAGAGCCTCAGGATGTTGAGTCTGTAGCCTGGCAACAGTTTCTTGGATAACGTCACAAGGAACTTCATCAGTTGCTTTGGGTGGAATGTACACTAGGATTGTTATTATGGTGCGGCCACACCAAAGGCGAATTTGCGGCGCGATTACATACAAAGTCAATGCAAAGACGCGTTTAGCCGCCGATTCGCCTCGGGCGGCGCGATTCGCACGTTTGGCGCGGCGCGTTTGGAGCGTTCACGCGTTTGGGCGGTAGACGCGAATTCGCTCGAGTTCAAACTATCCCCCCACGACGTCATTGTTTTGACGACTTTGGGGGGCAACT
This sequence comes from Halichoeres trimaculatus, assembly GCF_033239565.1. NCBI lineage: Eukaryota > Metazoa > Chordata > Actinopteri > Labriformes > Labridae > Halichoeres > Halichoeres trimaculatus. The sequence goes on along the minus strand of NW_027437188.1, from coordinate 1,628,092 downwards.
GCCGCCTGCTCCGGCTCCAACTCCGCCGGAGGATGGAGGAGAAAACAATCTGTGCGGTGTGTCATCATCCAGAGTTATACGATACGACGTGTGTACTCTACAGAGACCGGAAAAACAGGAGCAGGCTTGGTTGAAAGTCTCTGAGGAGACAGGTTTTGAATGTAAGTTCTGAAAACATTCGTTCCCAGCTGGATCTGCCTGCACGGGCTATCACTGAGTCCGACTGTGTTTTCCTCAGCGGGGTTTTAAGCCTGATAGAGAGGAGGAAAGAGTGGGGCAGGGGCAGAGCCAGGGAAAAGATGGAAGTTCTCTGTGCTCCTCTCTTTCCTCCACCCCTTCATTATCCCCAGGGAGACCTCCGGGAACATGGGTCGGGGGTTCGGGTGGTCGGGGGTACAGGGTGTCGGAGGTTCGGGGGATCGGGGATGAGATCGCAGGGAACAGCCAAGCAGGGCTGGTGGATTACCAGGGAGAGGCAGCAGGCATTGATTGTGATCTCCAAAGCTTTCACACACTCTCCTGTCATGCTTTGGAAACCACAGCTCATTGTTTTTCAGATGCTCTTTTGGACTTTCGGTCTTTAAATGAACGAGCTCTCTACTCCGCATGCGCAGTACCGCGCATTCACGTGTTCGCGCCTCAGCTTGTCAAAAAAGTCCAGCGGCGAGACTCGGGCGTTCACGCGGCGCGTGACAGGCCATTCGCGCGAGTAAATTTGCGTGTTCCCGTTTGGTGTGGCCGCGGCATTATATGACTGAATTCTCTGGGAAGGTAATATGGCCTCATCCCAACTGCCAACAGTTCAATGTCCGGACAACACATCTTCACTTTGACTGTAGTATGATCAGGATTACACCATCTCTTCATCATCATCCAACTTTTCTCCTGTGTTTGTCTGGAGATCCTACATGTAACCATGGCTGCATTGTTTACATGCAAAATTAGCTGTTAGCAGCCTGTAGCATGTCAATGCTAACTAGTGTAGGGCTTGATGATTTCCCTCAAGCTGAGGAGGAGGAGGTGAGGACGACGTGCTGGTTCTCGGGTGTGAGCTGGGAGGTGACGACGTGGACCTGTCCTTCCATCCATTGTTGTTGGGAACGTGGGATCTAGCCCCGGGGGATGGACGAGCTAGCTGTGCTAATCCAGCGGCATCGTGCTGTTCACGGACGTGGCTGACGGAGCTGACATCTGACGCCGGTGCCACATTGGAGGAGCTTCGCCTGCTGTGAGCAGACAGGATCCAGGAGACAGAGACTGAACAGACTTCTGGGGAGGCTCAGTCCTGGACCCTGTGGAGGTGGAGACTGACTGGGCTGGAGAGTGGTGGACGGGATGTCGTCATCTAATTTCTTATGGACTTTTTTTGCACTTTCTATACTCTTTCTTACTTTTGTTTTCTTAAATGCTGCGGTGACTCCTGAACTTCCCCTCGGGGATAAATAAAGTATTTTCTATTCTATTCTATTCTATTCTATTCTATTCTATTCTATTCTATTCTATCTCTGATTGATGTAAAAAACCAGTCCTCCACCTTTTGACTTGCCACTAGCTTTGGTGTCTCTGTCCAGACGTATCAGCGTGAAGCCAGGGATATCCTTTTTTTTTTTTTTTTTTTCGAATGATGCGCTTCTAGCGGTAGCAGCAAAGCTTGGCAGCTCTCTGTTATTACTCTGCTTTTTTAGCTATATTTTTTGATCTTTAATTGTTTCTTTTGCTTATTTTTGCTCAATTCTTGACTTTTTTGACAACAACTCATGGATATGTCTGCTGGAAGGAGAGTTTATTCAAGAGAGGAGCTTCTTGCATTACGATGGAGCAAATCTGGAGGATATCACCCTATTCCTGTTGAGATAAAGAAGCCTTTCCGTGGATGTCGTGCTGGTGCAAAGTTAAAGGCCAGGAGATGGAGATACAAGCCCTTTCTTCCTTCAGTCATCATGGGGAATGTCAACTCTCTGCCCAACAAAAAGGATGAACTAGAGATACTGGTGAAGACACAGAATGTATACCGTGAGTGCAGCCTCATGTGCTTTACTAAGACCTGGTTGAATCAAAACATCTCTGATTCCTGTGTGGATATCCCTGGCTTCACGCTGATACGTCTGGACAGAGACACCAAAGCTAGTGGCAAGTCAAAAGGTGGAGGACTGGTTTTATACATCAATCAGAGATGGTGTAATCCTGATCATACTACAGTCAAAGTGAAGATGTGTTGTCCGGACATTGAACTGTTGGCAGTTGGGATGAGGCCATATTACCTTCCCAGAGAATTCAGTCATATAATAACAATCCTCGTGTACATTCCACCCAAAGCAACTGCTGAAGTTCCATGTGATGTTATCCAAGAAACTGTTGCCAGGCTCAACATCCTGAGGCTCTCATAATAATATCTGGAGACCTTAACCATGTTAGCCTCTCCTCTTATCTCACTGGATTTAAACAGTTTGTTAATTGCCCAACCAGAGTGAACAGAACACTTGATCTTCTATATGCCAACGTCAAAGATGCATACAGTGCCACTGCATTACCACCACTGGGCAGGTCAATCTGGTTTTACTTCAGTCTTGTTACAGACCCTGCGTATTGAGGCAGCATGCAACTACTGTAACAGTTAGAAAATGGACACCTGAGGCCAGTGAGGCTCTGAGAGACTGCTTTGAGTGCACAGACTGGAATGTATTGTTAGAAACAGATGAAAATAGTATAGATATTGATAAACAGGTTGACTGTTTTACTGAATACATCAACTTCTATAAAGACAAAATCATACCATCAAAGACTGTACTCCATTTCCCCAATAACAAACCCTGGATCACAAGTGACATCAAGGATATCCTCAATCAGAAAAAGGAAGCCTTTAGAGATGGCGACAAAGAACGGCTCAAACTGGTGCAAAAAGTGCTGAAGAGGAGATTAAGGGAGGCTAAGGTGAAATATAAAAAAAATATTGAGAGAAAATTACAAAATAATAATATGCGCGAGGTGTGGAGAGGAATCAACAACATCTCTGGTTATAACACAAAGACAAGGAAGCCAATTGTGGGTGATGTTGAACGTGCTAATGAATTCAACCAGTTCTTCAACAAGTTTGACACAGCGACCTCTTCTACTGCTGCTCCTTCTACACATCTGTGTCTCTCCACCACTCCTGCTACATCCCCTCTTACACCTGAGCCTCCTCCACCGTCATTGTCTGTCACAGCTTTAGGAGTGAGGTTAGAGTTAGGAAGACTGTGCTCAGGGAGGGCTGCTGGTCCAGATGGTGTGTGTCCAAGACTGCTTAAGGACTGTGCTGCCCAATTGTGTGAACCCCTTCAGAGGATCTCCAACCTGAGTCTACAGTTGGGTCAGGTCCCGGCTCTGTGGAAAACATCTTGTATTGTGCCGGTACCAAAACTCAAATGCCCAGCTGAACTTCACGACTACAGACCAGTTGCCCTCACCTCACATGTTATGAAAACCTTTGAGAGGCTGCTTTTACGTCTGTTGAGACTTGAGGTCAAAGACACACTAGAACCTCTGCAGTTTGCATATAGAAATCATATTGGAGTGGATGATGCAGTTACATACATGCTCCACCGTGCCCTGTGCTATCTAGAAGAACCTGGCACCTATGTAAGAATTATGTTCTTTGATTTTTCAAGTGCATTTAACACCATCCAGCCCATGATATTGAGAGATAAGCTCAAAGAGTGAACCCATCCTTTGTCTCCTGGATCACAGACTATCTCACAGAGAGGCCACAGTTTGTCAGGTTGGGAAACTGCGTCTCTGGGACGGTCATGAGCAGCACGGGGGCTCCGCAAGGAACTGTTCTGGCTCCATTCCTATTCACACTTTATACTGCAGACTTCAAATACAACTCTGAATCCTGCCACATCCAAAAATACTCCGATGACACTGCTATTGTGGTGTGTATCCAAAATGGACAGGAATCTGAATACAGGGATCTGATAAAGGCTTTCTGTGACTGGAGTCATAGAAATTGTCTCCTACTGAACACCTCAAAAACAAAGGAAATGATTGTGGATTTCCGAAAGTCTCTTTTTCTTAAGGAAGCTCAGATCAATTGACGTCTGTGGAAAACTGCTGCAGATGTTTTATCAGTCTGTGGTAGCCAGTGCTTTGTTTTATGGTGCAGTCTGCTGGGGAAATAGTTTGAAGCAGAAGGACAAGAGGCGACTGGAAAAACTGGTGAAGAGAGCTAGCTCCGTGGTTGGATCCAGTTTGGACTCACTGGAGGCTGTGGTGGAAAGGTATACACAGAAGAAAGTGGAGGCCATCATCCGTCACTCTGATCACCCACTTCACAACATCATAGTCCAGAGAATCAGCAGCAGGGGACGTCTTACCTCTGTGCGCTGCAGGACCGAGAGGTACCGAAGATCGTTCCTCCCTGCAGCCATCAGAGTGTACAATTCTTTGCTTGGAAGAGTGCCCAAACAACATGAATTTCCCTCCGGGGATAAATAAAGTATATCTTATCTTATCTTATCCACACAGGAATCAGAGATGTTTTGATTCAACCAGGTCTCAGTAAAGCACATGAGGCTGCACTCACGGTATACATTCTGTGTCTTCACCAGTATCTCTAGTTCATCCATGGTGACTGAAGGAAGAAAGGGCTTGTATCTCCATCTCCTGGCCTTTAACTTTGCACCAGCACGACATCCTCGGAAAGGCTTCTTTATCTCAACAGGAATAGGGTGATAACCTCCAGATTTGCTCCATCGTAATGCAAGAAGTGTGGTGAATCTGCTGCGCTCTGGGAGCGCTCCTCTCCTTCCCCCTCCCCTCCCTGTTCCTCTCTCCTGCGGCTGCAGCCTGCACGGCTGCAGCAGATCTGCAATCAGGCGCCGGCTACTTAAGACGCTCTTCAGGTGTGGACCGGCGCCAGTGGATTCCGTCTTGCTTCGTGGTAGTTTGGTCTCCTTCGTGATGAGTATACTGACCTCACATTGTTGTGTATCTTTTTCTGTGAGTTTTTGCTGATCCTGTCTTTGTGCTGCTTTGTCCTAGTGCCTCCCTCGAGCTACTGCTACAGCCCTTGCCACCTTCCACAGCCACAACTCTCTGTGCCTAGCGCTCTCAGGAGAGAGCTGCTACAAACCGGACTCTCATTCTCACTTACTCCCTCTGTGCAATAAAAACTCTTAAACTGCTTCCTTGCCTCCGCCTCGCTTTTGGGTCCAGCGAGTACCTTGCTAGTTCTGCCCAGAACTGTAACAGAATCCACTGGCCAAGAAGTATGGATCCAACCTCTCCAGAGGAGTTTAAGGAAGCCCTCACCCACCAAGGCATGCTGCTTGGAAGGCACGACAAGATGCTACAGGGGATTTTGGAGACACTACAGGGCCTGCACCTCCAGATCAACCAGCTCACCCCGCAGGCTTCCTCCAGTGAGGTTAGAGTGCCCTCTGCTGACAGCAGTCCTGTGCAGCCTGCCCCCCAACCCTCTGGCACTGTTAGAGAGCCTTATGTTCCCTCTCCCGAGCCTTTTGCTGGTGATTTAGGAGCTTGTGCTCAGTTTTTGTTAAATTGCTCTCTTGTTTTTGATTTGCAACCCTCCAGCTATCCCAGTGATAAAGCTAAAGTAGCGTATGTGATTAATTTACTTCGCGGCCGGGCCGCTAAATGGGCTACTGCCCTTTGGCACAGTTCTTCACCTGTGCTTTCTTCTTTTTCAAGTTTTTCCTCTGAGTTAAAGAGGGTATTTGATCACCCGGTTAGGGGGAGGGAGGCTACCAGGAGACTCCTAGCGTTAACTCAGGGTTCTCATTCTGTTGCCGACTACTCCATAGAATTCCGTATTCTAGCCAGTGAGTGTGGGTGGGACGAGTCAGCCCTGATGGGGGTTTTTGCTAAGGGTTTATCTGATCAGTTAAAAGATGAGTTGGCTACCAGGGATGAACCAGTCTCCCTGGAGGATTTAATTTCGCTCGCCATCAGGATTGATAATAGACTAAGAGAGAGGGTTAGAGAGCGGGGTGCTAGACCTCGCAGACCAGCCCTTCTAGGTGAGCCTGCAGCCCCAGAGATCCCGTCCTCAGCCTCCCCGGTCAGGCCACCTAATCCCCAGCCCCCAGAGGAACCCATGCAGCTGGGCAGAGCCCGCCTTCATCCACAGGAGCGCAGGAGGCGCATGAACAACAAGTTGTGTATTTACTGTGGCGAGGCTGGCCACTACATTGCCTCCTGTCCTTCATCAGTAAAAGGGTAGGCTCACCGCTGAGAGAGGGGATCACGGTGAGCCAGATCTCTACCCCTGCCAGTTCCATTCCTCGCATGTTGGTACCTGCTCAGATCCTGTGGGGACAGGAGTCCTCTTCTCTTCAGGCTCTTATTGACTCTGGTGCGGATGACAGTTTCATCCACGAAGGACTGGTTCAACAGCTCAGGTTGTCACAAGTTCCCCTTCCCGAGCCCAAGAGAGTCACCGCCCTGGATGGCCGTCTCCTCGCCACAGTGACTCACCAATCTGAGCCCTTCACCCTCATCATCTCTGGGAACCATAGAGAGACTTTTCAGCCATTCATTATCCACTCCCCCACTACTCCTCTGATCCTCGGTTACCCCTGGCTGAAACTGCATAACCCCTCTATAGACTGGTCTACATTATCCATAACAGGCTGGAGCGCTTCCTGCCATGCTAACTGCCTTCAATCTGCCGTCCCTACTACCAGAGCTCCTCTGTCTTCTTCTCCACCTCCGGACCTGTCTGCTGTTCCTCCCGAGTACCACGATCTCGCGCCAGTCTTCAGTAAGGACCGTGCCCTGTCTCTGCCACCTCACCGCCGGTATGACTGCGCGATCAACCTTCTCCCTGGTTCACCTCTACCCTCCTGTAGACTGTACAATCTCTCTCGCCCTGAGAGACACGCCATGGAGGCGTATATCAAGGACTCGTTGGCCTCTGGATTTATCCGACCCTCCTCTTCCCCTCTCGGAGCTGGATTCTTCTTTGTCAAGAAGAAGGATTCAACCCTGCGACCCTGCATTGACTTCCGGGGGCTCAACGACATAACCATCAAGGATAAAACCCCACTACCCCTTATCGACCCCTCGTTTGAGCCTCTGTGTGAGGCGCGGGTCTTCTCTAAACTGGATCTACGCAACGCCTACCATCTGATCCGCATCAGAGAGGGAGATGAATGGAAGACAGCGTTTAACACACCTCTGGGACATTACGAATATCAAGTAATGCCATTTGGCCTCACCAACGCCCCCGCTGTCTTCCAGACCCTGATGAACGATGTTCTGCGTGACATGCTGAACCGCTTTGTCTTCGTCTATCTGGATGATATACTGATCTTCTCCCGCGATCTTCAGGAACACAAGCAGCATGTCCGTTCTGTCCTCCAGCGTCTCCTTGAGAACAGGCTCTTCGTCAAACCAGAGAAGTGCGAGTTTCACGTTTCCTCTGTGCACTTCCTGGGCTATATCATCGCCCAAGGTAAACTTCAAGCGGATCCTGCTAAGATCCAAGCGGTTGCCGAGTGGCCCCCTCCCTCCACTCGTAAGGAGTTACAGCGCTTTCTGGGATTCGCTAACTTCTACCGGAGGTTCATCCGCGATTTTAGCCTGGTGGCTAGCCCGCTCACCCGTTTGACCTCTACCTCCTCTCCCTTCCTGTGGACCCCTGAGGCTGAGACAGCCTTCAACCAGCTGAAGGCGCTGTTCACCAGCGCACCCATCCTCCGCCATCCTGACCCTTCTCTCCAGTTCATTGTGGAGGTGGATGCTTCAGACACAGGAGCAGGAGCTGTGCTCTCCCAGCGGGATAAATCCACCCAAAGGATTCATCCCTGTGCCTTCTTTTCACGACGCCTCTCTCCAGCAGAGCGCAATTACGACGTGGGTAACAGAGAGTTGCTGGCTGTGGTATGGGCTCTGCAGGAGTGGAGGCACTGGCTGGAGGGGACTGCCGTCCCCTTCATCATATGGACGGATCACAAGAATCTTTCTTACCTTCGCTCTGCCAAGAGACTCAACCCCAGACAAGCTCGGTGGTCCCTTTTTTTGAGCAGGTTTGAGTTCACCCTTTCCTACCGACCTGGCTCCAAGAACACCAAACCTGACGCACTCTCTCGCCTTCATTCCCCCTCTACGGATTCAGAGGACCCGGATTTTATCCTTCCCTCCTCCTGTTTCGTGGGAGCAGCTCAGTGGGAGATAGAACAGGAGGTTAAAAAAGCTCTCAAGGCCCAACCAGATCCAGGGACAGGACCCAAGGATCGGCAGTTTGTTCCCGAGTCCGCCCGTGCCAAAGTCCTCCAGTGGGGACACTCCTCGAGGCTGGCCTGCCACCCCGGAGTGACCCGCACTCTCGAGTTTTTACAGCAGCGTTTCTGGTGGCCCAACATGAGCAAGGACACACGGGAGTTTGTCCTTGCGTGCTCTGTCTGTGCCAGAGGCAAGGCTTCTCACCACCCGCCTGCTGGTTTGCTGCGCCCCCTCCCTGTGCCTAGTCGGCCCTGGTCCCATATCGCCCTGGATTTCATCACTGGTCTGCCCCCCTCCGAAGGTAATACAGTCATACTCACCGTTATTGACCGATTTTCCAAAATGGTTCATTACATTCCCCTGCCCAAGCTCCCAACTGCTCTAGAGACTGCCAACCTTCTTGTCCTCCACGTCTTCAAGCTTCACGGTATCCCTGCGGACATAGTTTCTGACAGAGGACCCCAGTTCATCTCCCAGGTTTGGAAGGATTTCTGCTCCTCGGTGGGCGCAGCAGCCAGCCTCTCCTCTGGATACCACCCTCAAACCAACGGCCAGACAGAGCGGGCCAACCAGAATCTCGAGTCTGCGCTCCGGTGTGTGGCGGCCCAGCATCCTGCCTCTTGGAGCACCTGCCTGCCATGGATTGAGTACTCCCACAACTCCTTCACCAGCTCGGCCACAGGTATGTCCCCCTTCATGGTCTGTAACGGTTTCCAGCCCCCTGTGTTTCCCGAGCAGGAACAGACTGTGGCCGTGCCGTCGGTGAGGGAGCATCATCGCCGCATCAGGACCATCTGGCGGGAGGCGCGGGCGGCGCTCCTCAGAACAGCTGACCGAAATAAGCGTCTGGCTGATGCCCATCGCTCCCCCGCTCCTGTGTATCAGCCAGGCCAAGAGGTGTGGCTCTCTACCCGGGACCTCCCCCTCCTCTCGGATGCACGTAAGCTCTCGCCACGGTTCATCGGACCCTTCCCAGTGGTAAAGGTCATCAACCCCTCATGTGTCAAGTTGAAATTGCCTGCCTCCCTTCGGATTCACCCCACATTCCATGTGTCTCTAATCAAGCCTGTCTCCTCCAGTGACCTTAGTCCTCCAGCCGTCCCCCCCCCTCCCCCCCGGATCATCGATGACCATCCGGCCTTCTCTGTCTCCCGGATTCTGGACGTCCGTCCCCGGGGGAGGGGATTCCAATTCCTGGTGGACTGGGAGGGCTATGGTCCGGAGGAGAGATCCTGGATTTCCCGTAAGTTGATCTTGGACAATTCTCTCATTGATGACTTTTACCGTGCCAACCCTGGGAAGCCTGGAAGGACGCCAGGAGGCGTCCGTTGAGGGGGGGGTACTGTGGTGAATCTGCTGCGCTCTGGGAGCGCTCCTCTCCTTCCCCCTCCCCTCCCTGTTCCTCTCTCCTGCGGCTGCAGCCTGCACGGCTGCAGCAGATCTGCAATCAGGCGCCGGCTACTTAAGACGCTCTTCAGGTGTGGACCGGCGCCAGTGGATTCCGTCTTGCTTCGTGGTAGTTTGGTCTCCTTCGTGATGAGTATACTGACCTCACATTGTTGTGTATCTTTTTCTGTGAGTTTTTGCTGATCCTGTCTTTGTGCTGCTTTGTCCTAGTGCCTCCCTCGAGCTACTGCTACAGCCCTTGCCACCTTCCACAGCCACAACTCTCTGTGCCTAGCGCTCTCAGGAGAGAGCTGCTACAAACCGGACTCTCATTCTCACTTACTCCCTCTGTGCAATAAAAACTCTTAAACTGCTTCCTTGCCTCCGCCTCGCTTTTGGGTCCAGCGAGTACCTTGCTAGTTCTGCCCAGAACTGTAACAAGAAGCTCCTCTCTTGAATAAACTCTCCTTCCAGCAGACATATCCATGAGTTGTTATCAAAAAAGTCCAGTATTGAGCAAAAATAAGCAAAAGAAACAATTAAAGATAAAAATATAGCTGAAAAAGCAGAGTAATAACAGAGAGCTGCCAAACTTTGCTGCTACCGCTAGAAGCGCATCATTTGGAAAAAAAAAAAAAAAAAGGTCTGTAAATATGCGCTCTTTGGGACTGTTTTCTGTTAAAACCTGGAGATGGTTGTGGGTTAAAATCCCAGGAGATCAGCATTTTGTCAGATACCCAGACTATCAGCCATTCCATGTTCAGAGTCCCTCAAATTCCCTGTCTTCAGTTTGAAACTCTTGAAGCTCTTTTCTCCATGTATTTTTCAGAGAAGCACATGTGAAACCCCGCCTCATGATCAGCAAAGACTGTAACCTACACTCAGAGGTTTTATGATGAGAACATTTCGGCATACAGCTGCGCTTACCTGCAATTACAGTTTGTATCTCCTCCTGGTTCAAAGACTGCATATGTTTCCCTCTCAGCTCAAAGTGGTAACCCCGGGATTTCTCAGGAGGAGAAATTGTAGGCTGTGTGACTGTATCTGAAGAACAGGTGGTTTGACTGAGTCTCTCTTCCTCTGAGGAGAATCTTGTGAAGACTCCTGAGAGGAAATTAAAGAGCAGGAGCTGCTCACAGCTTCCTCTGAGGAGCTCTGGTATCTGTTCAGTAGCTGTGTTCCCAACAGATCAGGTCTTGGTTCTGTGTCTCTCAGACCTGAGCTGTCTGTGGAGATGTTTAATGGTTTTGTACTGAAATCCAAAGCTATCAGTCCATCCTGAGTGTAATCTGCTAAGTTATGTTCACTCTCTGATGATTGACGACGTGCAGAAGCATCTTTTTAACAAGCTCTGTGCAGAGCTGAAAGTCAATCTGAACAGAAATACATAGCTTAATGTAGATCTAGCCCTTCTGTGTATGTTTCAGACCCTAACATTAAACACTCTCCCCCCTTCAGCCCATCCTCTCCTCCCTCCTGCGTCCCTCAGTCTTTATTAAAGTGTTCTCTGAGCAAACAGCGGAGGAGGCTCATACCTCCTCCTGTTTGATCTGACTGGTCTCCAAAGATATCATCCACTACAGGAACAGCAAATATACCACAACACCTAGCACTGGCCCATCTCTGTTCACAAGAGTGGTACACGTTTTAATTCCTGACAATGGACTCTACGTACAGATCACTTCCGCATTGGCGTGAAGTGGCTTGGGCATTTCTGGATACCAAAAGAAACTTTAGACAGTAACAACAGACAGTTTTATGATGGCAGAGATTAAATAAATAAGGTGTTTGCTGGAGTTTCCTAAAGTGTCTGTCAACAATATACGGAGAAGACACACAACACCATGTTCAAGTTGTAAAGACTTTAAAATGCACATGTCTACTTCTTTGGAGCTTTGAAGGTATATATATATATATATTTTTAAATTACAATTTATTATTTGAAGGTTATTCTGAATTTCCCCTCAGGGATCAATAAAGTATTTTCTATTCTATTCTATTTGCTAACACTAGCTAGCCTGAGCAAGAAGACTTGCTTTGGTGTTAAGAGCTTTAGGTCAATCATACTTTAAAGTGTTTAAGTTTAAGTGTATATACCTCTCATTTCATGTGTTTGTACTTTTATTAAAGCAGAAGGTAAAAACAAAGCTACAAGAGATCTCACTGAGAGCCCACTAATACAGCAGGGCAAAAAAGTATTTAGTCAGTCACTGATTTTGCAAGTTCTCTGACTAAAAAAGATGAGGGAGGTCTGTAATTTTAATCAAAGGAACACTTCAACTATGAGAGACAGGATGAGAAAGAACAATCCAGGAAATCACACTGTGGGTTTTTTAAAATAGTTATTAGTAAATTATGGTGGAAAATAAGTATTTGGTCACCCAAAAACAAGCAAGATTTCTGGCTTTCACAGACCTCTAACTTCCTTTTTATGAAGCTCTTCTGTCCTCCACTCGTTACCTGTATTAAGGATAATCTTACTTTATGGCTCTAATTTCGTGGCGCACCGCAGGGGGCGCAAGCCTGGTGCCCCCTGCGCAGTGTTAATTTCGTGCTGCGCACCGCCGTGCACTGACAATTTGACAATTTGATGGACCGTCTGCGCAGAGATGGGTGTGACTGTGCGCCAGGGGGAGTTGACGGCGCACCAGGGGGAGGTGTCAGCAGATTCATGTTGGCGCAGTGACAATTTTGTGCCAAAAAAGTGCACTGAAAGCTCGCCAGCTCCAACCTGGTCTATTCTCGGTGCAAAGCGGAGCGCACCCTCCACAGCTGTACTTTGGTGACAGGCGCACAAGTGCACACATGTCAACAAAGCCTCAGAGGCAGGTTTCCAGAGTGTCAGGCACATTTTAATGCAGTAAACAATCACAGCAATCACTATTTAATGCAACAGTCTGAACCAGCACATACATTTATATCTATATTAATTTTCCCGTTGCATCTGATGTTGGATTAAAGCCGTTTGTCACAATGGAAAGTTAACCTGATGGCAGCTGGAAGTTTGATGCACATCTTACAATTAAACAATAAACAGCCTTAACATCTGAAACTGAGTATATATCTGGTTCTCTCATTTCATTTAATTCAAAGAAAAGAGGGAGAGAAGAGATGAAGAAAAAAGAGACAAAACAAATGTGTCACTCAGGATTTACCCGTGATTCCCCATATTTCTCAATAGTCTTTATTTTTAACGTGATCTAAAAAGATGGAGTACATTATTTTTCGGAGGATGAGGTGGAGACACCGGGAGAGCACGCAGTATATCAACAAAGGTTCTGCTATTTGGCGATGACAAACCATGAGTGCAGGTGGATCAAAAGTATTCTGAATGGATAAGCCAGCTGTGTAACTGTCTCTTAATTTTGTTCTCCTATTAATGACAAAGGAACAGATTACATCTGTCCCGTGAGCTGGCCCACACGGTGACGCGCATCATGTCCTCCGATGTGCCCCGCTGTCCATTCTCCTGCTTCAAGGACAGCGGCTCTGACTGTCTCCGCTACCAGCACTGTTTCCGTGGTGCTGGGGATCACTCAGACCAATCAGACGCTGTGCCTCGGCTGCAGTGCATTTAAAGGCGAGGAGAGGCGCTCATTTGATTGGTGAAGACAGCGCTCAGCTGTGTTAAACCCACTCACGGCTTTTCTCCTACCTCTGCTATTTGCGTGAAGGGAGGTGTGGAACCCCTGCGCTCCTCTGCACCTTTAGTACGCCTCTCTTGGCACTGCAGGAAACTTGCAAAGTGCGCTGGTCACGCCCTGTAAATGGTAAATGGTGAATGGACTTGAGCTTATATAGCGCTTTTCTAGTCATGGACCACTCAAAGCTGCTGTACACCACAGGTCACACTTACCCATCCACACCCATTCGCTCTCACATTCACGCGCGGCGAAGGCTTGCGCCTAGTATACGAAATTAGAGCCCTATAAGTCTATATCAGATACCTAAGACAAGGACCACATTCAGGATTCACTGATTGTGGTTGCACGATATGTATGCTAACATGTAAACAGGTGAGGTATAGATCCTTCTTTTTACACCAAAGACTCTGATTTGTTTTCCAAATAATACGGACTAACTACCTATGTGCAGGATTTGTTGTGTTCAAAATCACCATTAAGTACATTCCCAGGGGAATGTGCCACCATCAGCCTGTGGGATTATCATCCCAACAACTGTTTCTGAGACATTTTTCTTGGTTTCTTCTTGTTTGTTCTTGTTTTGTATTTTGTTTTTTTCCCATGCTGTCATGCTTTTTTCACTTACACAGGTAACTTCTATCGTACCGCATAGGATGTTCAGAAGCACAGTAAAGACTCCAAATACACCATTTATCCCTCCTTATCTTTCCTATCATGCTGCTGTTCCTCCTCCTTTCTCATGCACTCAGGATTCTTCACATTCCTCTCGGTTTCATTTATTTCATCCAAATATTTTATAGTTTTCCTCTCACCATGCAGTGATGCACTCTCAGAGAAAGGGGGATTAGTTCTTCCCAGAAAGGAGAAAGGGAGCTTTTGTCTGCTCATTGGTCTGTCGCTGCTTTAGAAGACTGTTACGAGAGTGTCTACCCTCTTTATAGGTTTTCCTCCCTCTTCTGTTGTACTAAATAGGGGTGACAGCTGCTATTAGTCACCAGGACCAAAGAGCTTGATGGTCTCCTCTGGGCTTTAACTTCTTCATTTCACTGAAAGCACATAAGCACTTCTGACTGAAAATCAGGAAATCTTCAAACTCACCTTGGTCTATTCCTGCCACATCTTGACCCAACAGTTTTTACCAGTGGTGGACTGGGACTGAAAAACAGCCCGGTAAATCACCTTTATTCCCCATCTTGATGCTCGGTTTGAACTTCAGCAGATTGTCTTGACCGTGTCTACATGCCTAAATGCATTGAGTTGCTGTGATTGGCTGATTAGAAATTTGTGTTAACAAGCAGCTGGACAGGTGTGTCTAATAAAGTGGCCAGTGAGTGTTGTTCATCCCTCCTCCTAAGTCTCTGCCATGGACATCTTGGTACTATGCTACATACGTCTTTTGCTCGAAGAGTGGTGTGATTTGTGTCATGTGCAGGTGCAACAGATTGCGTACAGACCAAAAGTGTGTTGGAATGGTATTACATTTATACATCTCATCTATCCATAATCTAATTCACTCTTTCCAGGTTGTGCAATTTCATGGATTTAAGGATTGATTTTTACTTTATTTGGTGTTTGTTTTTTTGAATGATGACAAGCTGGAATGAAACAGTAGTAGCGAGGCTATTTTTAAAATGTAAGGAGTAGAAAGTACAGATATTTGCTTGAAAATGTAAGGAGTAGAAGTAAAAATTTGGCTAGAAAATAATTTCTCAAGTAAAGTATAGGTACCCAAAATTTTTACTTAAGTTCGGTAACAAAGTATTTTTATTTAATTACTTGAAACCTCGGCAGACTAGTTTAAAATGAGGATACCATTAGTATTACGTTCTGCTGGACAGAACAATTATCCTGGAGTTTTGCCCTATACTGAAACACATTTATACCTGTAACCCTGGTACCAACTCTGAAGAGTTCAACGTGAAGCTGTTAAGTCATCTAATCTTGAACTTCCATTTGTCTGAAATATGGAGATAGGCATTGACACGTTTGACTGCAGAGGTCTATAAGAACATCAGCCGTGCTGGTTTCTTAGTGGGGCTGAAGAAGGTTGGCATTTTGAACCGATGTCACATCAACATGATAATATTAAGTTATTTGTAAGTGGCCTCTGGAGCCAATAAAAATGTATGTATTCATGTTCCTGGTTGAAGCCTGACTGGAACGGATTTAAAGGGCAAAGCTTTCACACACCGGGTTTGCATCTGATTAGGCTTTCCTCGTGTTCAGAGAATCACAGCGACACAGTATGTTAAGTGTTTCATTTAAGAAAATTTCTTTGGTATTCGGTCAGGTAAATCTCAAATATATTCTCATTTTGCGGAGCAGCACATTATGTCGGGAATAGTCGGGTTCTGAGCTGGATGATGGTCGCTTACAAAAGTTTGCACTCTTGGCAGGCGAAGCAAGGTATGTCGCTTTAAAGTTTGTTTTTTATGTGTGTCGGGACGTGGCAATATTTTCTATGTTGGGATGTTGCAATATTTTGGAAGTTGGGGTTGTGCAATTTAAATGTGTTTATGGAAGTGTGTGTGTGCGTGTGTGTGTGCGAGTGTTTACCTTTTTGTGATGTATTTTGATAATGTATTATTGAGAGAAAATGTAAAATGAATTAAATATGAATATGAATTGATGTATTTATAGTTTCACGGTGCCAAAATGGATCAATAAAGAAGAGTATGCACCAGTCGAACTCTCAGCCTCAGGGATGTCCCCATTTGGTTTCTGCTAGTATGAAACCTTTAAAAGTATTTTTATTTGCTCTACATCAATAAAATCTGTATATCCCATGTTTTAATAATTTGTATTGACTTGTGTCCTAACTACTCGGGTACATTTTTTAAAAGTGTGATAAACCTGAAACAATAAAGTGTTAATTTAAAAAGTTTATTTTTACCTCCTGGTGGCACTATCATTTTATCTTTGTTGTGTGAACATGAACAGCTGACTCATTTTTCATACTTAACCCCAAAGTGAGTCCTGCAGCTAACAAGTAGAAAGTTCTTCCTTAAAAACTCTACCTTTCCTGATGACATGACTGTGATACTGTGATTTCTTTTGTATCAGTTTCTATCTTCTCCAAATTTCCATCTCTTCCAAACACACCACAGTGAAATTTAAACCAGAATAAAGGCTTTACAAATAAGTCTCATTTCATGTGGAGAGGTAGGAAAAAATATATTTCTACTTTCTTGGCGACAGAGTATTTGGCTGTATCCCTGAGAGATACTCTTTACGCTTCAGTCACTAACTATGGAGAAAATCCACCAGGAGCTTTGCTAACCTGATAAATCTTCTGAGCTCATTTCCAGAGCACAGGCCCCAGTTTTCTGTTTTTCATCCTGACCTGATTCAGATTCAAGATAAGACAAGATCAGACTTTATTATCCCCAGCAGGGAAATCATTTGGCTCCAGCCCACAGCGAGTGGGAAGTGAAGAGCTGTAAAGAGCTGTGCAGTGAAAATATCTTGTACTGTGTATGTTTTTTGAGATGCTGAGGGCCTGCAGCAGATAGTTACCACGAACACTGAGTCAGTTCAGAGCTGCTGTTGTTTGCTCTGGATTTTGTTGTGTCTGCAGACTTATATACCACCCCACAGACTCAGTGTAAACATTTGCTGTGCAGCAGCTGTTAGAATCAAAACATTGACCTTCATGATGGAACAATGAGTCTAAAAGCTTCCTGACTCTGGTAAAGACTGTCTTTTATCAGATGGTGCCATGAAAACAGAAAGAGAGTGTGAAAACTGTGACAGACGCTGGACAAACTGGACTGATAGTGGTTGGTCTTAAAGCAGAGAAAAAGACACCACAGACTATTCAGTTATGAGACTTCTCTAAAGAACTCATGAAGGAAGTTTCTCTTAGTTTTCTAACAGTCTCGTAAGTCTCACACTTCCTCTGTAAACTCTGGTTCTCCTCTGGCGTCTAAAGCTAACAGCATCTCAGCATCACTGCCAGAGTCACCCGTTTTCTATTTAAGTTGTAATTTTATCTCTACCGAACTCCTCAGACCAGAAAAGCTGATCAGGGCGCTGTCAGAAGGACAACACATGCGTCTTCATACTGGGTTCAACAGTTAGACAGATGATAAGAGCCCATCTCTTGGCCCCTTACATTTGATGTGACTGCTCTGGGTTAGGGTTACATAAGACACTCAAATGGTACAGTTACACTAACGTTAGTCAGTAAGCACAGAGCACGGTGTTTCCAGGACATGAGGAGAGTTATTTGAGTAAGCTGTGTGAGTAACTGGATCGTAGATGACCTGATGACTTGGTAACTTGTGCATCTGGAATTTTTAAAAGAAGGTTGTTGAACATCTTGCATGTTTCCCTGGAAAAACGACACCAGAGAGGAGCTCTGGGTGACAGGAGCGTTGGCAGGTTTGGTGGTGTACTCCCAGCTGGCTTCATCACATCAGGATGTCTCAAGTATAGAAATGGATGTCTGTGTGGGTCAGGGTCTAACATAGTCTTTAATAAATGCTTTACAAACTGCTCTTTGAGTGTTCCTCTCTGACTGACTGACTGAGGAGTCACTCAGTAATAATCCTTCAATCGAACTAAAGTCCTTCAGATATCAGTTCATCTGTGTGTGTGTGTGTGTGTGTGTGTGTGTGTGTGTGTGTGTGTGTGTGTGTGTGTGTATGTGTTTATGTATGTGTGTGTGTGTGTGTGTGTGTGTGTGTGTGTGTGTGTGTGTGTGTGTGTGTGTGTGTGTGTGTGCATGTGTGTGTATGTATGTGTGTGTGTGTGTGTGTGTGTGTGTGTGTGTGTGTGTGTGTGTGTAAACATGCTTGTCTGTGTCAGATCTCTGTAATGCAGAGTGTTAAGCAGCAGTGTGTTCTGCCAACAAAGGGAAAAGCTCCAGATATTAGAACGTTTCTCAGAGCCAGTGATGAACAGGAGCGTAAGTGCAAGAAACATCCCATCCACAGTGCCAGACATTCTGCAATCCGTTACCTCCCCCTCCTTCTTCTCTCAACTGACAGACAGCTGGTTCTACCTCATTTCCCACCTTGCATTGCTATCCCATCACGCCAAACCCCTCCACTTTTCCTCACCTCTTCATACATGTTTATTTTTCCTCCACTTTTCCCCTGTTCTCTTCCAGTTGTGTCATACCCCCCCCTCAGCTCCATACACACACACACATACACACACACACACACACACACACACACACACACACACACACACAAATTCCTATATGATGAGCTCAGCCAAACACACGCTTCAACACACTCCAAGGCATTTCCTCAAGTGAGCACAGCGTGTTACTCACAGCAAGAACAGCTTTTTTTTGTTTGTTTTTTATATGTGTTTTTTATATGTGATTTCTGTGTGTGTGTGTGTGTGTGTGTGTGTGTGTGTGTGTGTGTGTGTGTGTGTGACAGGAGGGGTCACAGTAGTGGATTATAGTTTCATCCTTGCCAGGAACATTAACTTCTTCTCCCGGAGTGTGGAGGAGTCACAGTCATTGCTGGGTGTCTCCGCTCAGCTGACTCCTTTATTTTCCTTCACAATGTGTAAAAACCTCCACGACCTGATGTTCCTGAAATGTCTGGATAAACATTTGTCTCTAATAGCGTTATAATTTCTATAGATCGTATTCAGTCATTGCTTGCTCTCTTGTAGAGGAGAAAAAATGGCTCCTTCATTTGAAACATATTTTCAAAATTTCTAATGAAACTAAAGCTTTATTTGTATAAGTATATATTTTTAAACTTTAGTAGTCCCATCATCCTCCCTCTGGTGATTTAAAAACGTTTTTTTTTAGCGTCTGTCTGGAACTCTTTGTTTTAGCTGCTGTCTCTTTAAGACTCCCTGCCACACAAAGCCTCTTCACTCAGTTTGGCCAGCCCTCAAGAGGCCTGTCAGAGGGTGGAGCTATTGGCAGACATTCATGTTTAAGGCTCGCCCCTCTTCAGGACCTTGTGAGGATCTGGTTCCATTTTTAGAGGGGAGTGTTTTGATGAGTTCACAGACAGATTCAGTGAACATCCAGCACTGGCACTTTGGATCATGTTTATGAGAAGACAGTATAACCCTTCTTTAAAGTTTGAGCTGGCTTCTGTCTTTTCCTCTGGTACTTTTATGTATCCCCAATGCTGCTCGACTCTTGCTGCATTTGCAAATTTTTTAAAGCAATGTTCCTGGTACACAGGGTGCTGAACATGTGTTTTTAGGTGGACACACAAGCTAACCTTCACTTTAAACTGAGTGACTCATCAGAGCCTTATCCTAACAAACTAAAATTAATTTAACAGTTGTCATCACTTGATATGTCAGCATCCTTCTTTCAATCTTCCAAATCTCCCTGCAGCCAATGTTTGAATCCAGTCCATTTCCAGGTCATCCCTGCCCGGTCAGATTTACACCAAAAGTCCTTAATAGTCCTGGACTCACAGACATCCAAACTTATCCCTGTCCCTTTCTTTCAGGATTTTTCAAATAATTGAATGACCCAGAGATATATTTCTGTTGGATTGGTCATGTCTGTTTACTTTCTGCTTCCTGACAGCAGAGACAGGAGGTCTAGATGTCCTCATTCTTGTTCCAAAAGCGCTGACGTTCTTTAAACACAGAAACTGAAGCAACAGATTCATCAGTGAAATAATGCTTTCAGACAAACACAGAAACCTCCTTCTTTCTACGGCAAAAGCCAAGTCTGAACCACAACCAGCTGTTCAGACCTTTTTTTCCACTCCTGACCTGAGCCGTGCTGGTCTTCGCTGAATGGGGCTGATTATGAACATGCCAAGCTTTGAGTCTCTCTCTAAGGAACACAGGAGAGGTGACAGCTTGACCAACAACCTATGTGGGTCAGCAGCCTCACATGGTGCAGAGATAGAGGTTTCAGGGACGAGCTGTTTCTATGCTGCTGATTGTGTTTGGAGAGGAGAGGTGATCAGAAACAGATGGTGCTGACCCTGAACTCAACACGCTGATGAGGTTTGACAGTTACTCTGTCTGAAGCCTTTCAGCCATCAGCTCATTATCACACAGAGCATTTCAAATAAAGCCTCATAGAGCAGTACAGTGAATGAATAAATAACCAAACAGATAAAACACAGGTCATGGATAAAACAGGAAATCATGTGACCAGCTGACAAGGCCAGGGCAGAGCAAAGTCAGAGCAGGGTCAAAAGAAAAAGCAGAACGACCCAAAGACCAGCTTATCTCCCCGCTGGGCTGAACAAAATAGTCCTGAGCTTTCATCCTGTCATTAAAAAAAGAAAAAGAAAAAAAACACCTTGGAGAAAACCTGGAACAAGAGAAATGTTCAAACAATGAGTCAGAAAGCAACAAACATCTAGATTTCTTTTCTTTTTTTCTTTCTTTTGATGATCTTTGATCTTTCATCCCACTGAACAGAAAATCACACAAGATTAACAGGAAAAAGTGAAATTACTGCTAAGAAACAGCTATTTGAATCAACAAAACTGATCAATGTGGAAAAAAACAGAGGCAACCTATTCATTAAAACAACCAGTGGGGAACCTTCAGGGACTTTTAGGCCTTCAGAGAAGACCTTAAAAAAATCTGGACCAAAAAATATATACGTATCATATACCTATCTATCTATCTATCTATCTATCTATCTATCTATCTATCTACCTATCTATCTATCTATCTATCTATCTATCTATCTATCTATCTATATATATATATATATATATATATATATATATATATATATATATAATTTCTCATTAAGTTTAATAAAATACATTCAATACATTCAATACATTTAATACATTTAATACATCGTGTAAGTTTTGAAATTAAGTGTACTGCAAAGTTCACTTCAGCAATGAAAGGGTTACTGTCTTGAAACATGTTATCTCTATCAGAGCCCGGTTTGCTGGCTCATTAAGTGGTTAGGACTTCAAGAAGGCCAGGCTGTGTGTTTTGGTTTGGAGAGAGACAGGAAAATTGACCAATCATTTTTGGATTTGATTTTTTTGGGGCAGGACAAAAACAGAAGGTCATAGGCCTTTGTGAAGTCCAAACAGTGGGCAGAGTAAGTTAGAGCGGTGAAAGAAATGGCAGAAGACAAGAGCGAAGTTGTGGCTAGCTTGTTAGCATCTTTTTCAGCGTGTGCGAGTAAAAATTTCATCTGGTCATGCTTGTGCGAGTGCATATGTCTTAATACTCCATCTATCACAGGCACTGTGTAAGACATTGTGGTTTGAATTCGTCCTCTCTTCCACTGGCTCAGTCAGTCTACTCCATCTGAACTCTATCCTGTTCTGAAGAGAGAGCGCTGTCGTGTGCACGCGCAGCGGGTATGCGCATCACACACCAAAGACAGACAGAACTTCCCAACAATACGGGTTTTACTATTATAGAGTCAGCCTCCTCACTATATGATTATTTACAGATATGCTGCTCTAAACTCTTCTGATTGGAGAGGATGCTACGTTGGAGCAGAGCTACGTTAGTTTGACTCACGACCATACGTGTCATGTCAACACCAAAAAAGAAAGAGAGAAAACGGCTAAGGCTCTGATAAACTCCTCATCAACGAGTGCTGCACCGTCATGGGCGTGGTAGTGGGGGAAAGAGTGGACCTGACTACCCAGGGCCCTAGTAGGGAGAGGGGCCCATGAAAATCCTGTTTTTTTCTTGTTTTTATTTTGTTTGGTTTTTTTTTTTTTCAAATGAATTGGGCCCTCCAATTTATTGGTGTCATGCTTGATTTCATATATATATATATATATATATTTCATAATTACATCAGCTGAGAGAATGAACTTCATGTCACAGTCCTCCCAACATATTGGACATTCTGGAGGCCCCCTCTTAGAGGCGCAAAATGGTTTAGTCTGCCAGCGACAAGAGTAACGTCTGTGAACCCACATTGAATTGGCATCATGCTGCCCAAAAAGCAGAAATTGGGCTATAGCAAGAAGAAGGAGAAAGAAAAACAAAGAAGGCAGAATGAGGGAAGGCAGCTGTTGACTGCTTTCTTTCCCAAAGGTGAACCGAGTTTGCTTGTTATGCACAGTCCGATTAAGTTAACTTAGTCCACTCCAGACAGCTGCTGCTGATGTCTGTATGCTCATGTCAAGTCTTTAGCTTAGCTAGTTAGCAACCAGGCTGCATGCGGCTGTAGCATAAAGACAGTTATGGGCCAGCTAACGTTAGTTGTCAACATGAACCATTTTCAGAAACAAACAGTGGCGCAGCCACAGCAGCTGGAGCAGCTGGAGCAGCTGGAGCAGCAGTGGCCAGTCCTGGCGGCTCTTCCGAAGATGAGGCTGAGATAATAGATGAGCAAAGACAAGGTGAGATCGCTGTTCAAGTTTTCAAGGGCAAGCTCCCCCCTCCGACTACCCCTTACGGTGGTATGAAGGTTCGCGCCCGTGTGCGAGAGGGAGAGAGAGAGAGAGAGGGAGCGAGCTGCTGACTGGTAGATTGCTGCCTAAATGCAAGTTGTTTACCTTAAGTTTAAAGTAAGTCATCCTTTTGGTACTTTTTTAGTATACAAACCAGTAGCCTGACATGTAGCCGAATGTTTTAGGTATTTGAGCACAAGTAGGCCAAATGCATCAATTCAGGTGGTGGATGAAAGAACTACTCATCAATACAATCTGATCTGATTGTAGCTTAAAACCGTATTTATGCTTTTTTACTTTCAATAAATACCCCCTTTTTTCCCCTTTTCTTTTCTTTTCTTTTTTTTTTTTTTTGCTCATGCACATCATGCACTGACATGGATAGGGGCCCACTGACATTGAGAGTGTACAGGGCCCAGAATTTGGTGCTACGCCCCTGTGCACCGTTATCTGTCTCTGTCTCTGAGGTCTCCTGCAGAGGATCAAACCAACTAAGAAAGAGGGGGTGGATGGTTATTGAGTGTTCGATATAACACCCGAGTACGGGACTTGATTGACTTTCAAAAAATATTAGAGATCACAGGAGCATACTTAAAGTTGGGGGACAATCAGGAGAAATCACAAGCCAGGAGACCGGCCGGAGAAAGGGTTTAAAAAATGCGAGACTCCCTCCATTTTCAGGAGTGTTGGCAGCCTGCCAGCACTCTCGATTGGTAAATGTAACGAGTTTATGTATGACACAGATTGACAAAGACTAAAACTAAAGACATTTTCTTTATTATTTTAGGTTATTTTAGTAAGTTTTGTAAACTCACTTAATAATGTTGTCATTGTTTTATGTAAAGCCTCTTTTTATTTTTACGTCTCTGTAGAACAAAAGGAATTTCTAAGTTAGAAAAGTTTAGGTTGTCGTGTTAACCGGGATCAAACCTTCAATTTTGTTTTATTTTATTCTTGTTTTTCTTTGTTTTGTCTTTTTTAGATTTTAATGAGATTTTGAAAAATTTTCATTTAACAGAAAAAAAGATCAGAATTCCTATCAAACTTTAGGTACATTCCCAGGCCTTTGGGACCTGGACCTCCCTTTTCCCTGTGAGGAGTCTATAAGTAATCCTGAAATAATCCCACTTTTCTATATTTGCCCATTAATAATCCCAGATAAAGATGAGATTATCAGCTCCAAAATG
This sequence comes from Halichoeres trimaculatus, assembly GCF_033239565.1. Classification (NCBI taxonomy): domain Eukaryota; kingdom Metazoa; phylum Chordata; class Actinopteri; order Labriformes; family Labridae; genus Halichoeres; species Halichoeres trimaculatus. The sequence goes on along the minus strand of NW_027437188.1, from coordinate 1,604,305 downwards.
TATTATTTCTGGCCACTGTTTCTCAGTATCTGGGTAAAAGACTTGAAACTGATCAATGTTGACTGGTGTCAACAATGTTTCTCATAAAAAATCTGATGTTGTGAAAAAAGTTCCAATGAATATGATTTTAACCCACCATTACACTGTAAAAAATGAACTCTGAAATGATTTTAAACCAACTCACCCACAGTAGAGAGAAAACATTGATGTCTGCAGTAGACTGACTCACTCTGTACGTTACAACCGATCTTATCAAGTTCAGAAATCAAATATTTTGAATATACTTTGAGATGATAATTCATGACAAATTACTTATTTCATGAGTGCATATCCCGGCATAGACACAGTAATGACTCAGACACGGCACCAGTCTTTATCCAAGGCGTAGTCTTTATTTGTTCAAGGTTTGTAACCAATCGGCAATAGAACAGGCACAGAAACAGCAAGTGAGGGACGACAACAGAAGTCACAAAAAAGGTCTAAATACAAAGAGCTAGATATACGAAGAATACTTGATAAGTACATAAATTGATCTGGCGAGTGATGAGTGGACACCCTGGCCCTCATTTATCAATTTTAAGTGGAAATTGGCATAGATCTAGGTGTAAAAACAAGCTTACGGCAGTGTTCACATGTGATTTATGAAATGCGCCTACCAGGGCCAATCACAGTGTACACCTGATCAACTGTTGATAAACATGGCGACAGAAAACAATCATAATTTACATAAAACGCCCTTAAATTTCCAAGGTTCAGCTTTCTGAACCCACAGAATTTACAACATGGAGGGACACACTAAGAGAAAAAGGGAACGCCAAAGCAACAGAGGTAGAAAGAAATGACGCTGTGTTGTTTGGCAGTCAGAAAAGTGGCAGAACAGTAGAGTGAATTTGAAAAAACTCACCTGCAAGGAAATCACTGCAGTGATTCAGCAGCCTGGATGTGACAAATTGAAATACAGCAGAGTTTTAAACATTTAATTTACACATCCTTTGTTTACACTTTGATTAATTCATCTGTGATGTCTGACTATTAGAAGCCACAATGTGGTTAATTGTTTCGGTTCCCTGCTGAAAAATTAATGTACTAAGTGTACTAAAATTTAGTATACTTTTGCATACTTAAAGCCACAATTATCATCAATATACTTCAAGTTTTTTTTATGTTTTGTACACTTAAAGCATGCTATTTTGGAACAACTAATTTTGTACTTAGTATATTTTAAAGGTCCCATATTCTGCTACTTTTCTGCAGTTTAATATGGATCATTGATGTCTTCATGAAATGGTAGTAACACGTTTTGGTACAAAAAGCCAATAGATCAAGCACAGCAGCATTGTTTCCAGGCCCCTCTGTTCAGAAAAGTCTGATATAGTGGGTGTGGCCTTCATATGTAAATGAACCACGGTGGGGGTACCACCGATACTGCCCGCTCTTCTGCGTCACTGAGAGCGGCGCCACGAGCTCCGAGTGCACAATGTTTAGAAAACAGAGAAGCTCGTTTACCGTAACATTACAGGCTAAAACAACAGGCTAACCGCAGCTAAAGTTAGCATCCTGAAGCTAACACAGAGACAGGGGGACACTGAGGAAAAGCTCTTCCATCTGCTCCACAGCACACAGCATTTAAAATACTCACATTTCCAGGGTCCCAGGTTTGTTGGCCAATGGTTGGTAATGCGCCTGGATTCAGGACCAGTCTATTCACTAGCCCTCTGTTGGACTGTCCAAAGTTGGAAAAGCAGTCGGCCATGAAGTGACTAGCATACACGTGCACAGTTTTACTGGGGTAGCTGGCACATTTCCTTGATCAATGAACTCTAGACACTTAGTCTTGTCTCCTTCCGAGATGGGAATCTTGAGCATGGAACTCTGTGGCTGTTTACAGCCAAAAACAGCCACACTCACTGCTGATGAGATTTCTTCCCAGATGTGGGGAGAGGAGTGGGCGGGGAGGGGGTTCGGGGGTATTTGCTCCGTTGGACCAATCAGGTCAGACTTGCTCCTGATTATTCGAAAAAGGGAATTGCTGACGTCGACAAACCCCGGAATTTCCAAACAGCTTGTTTTAGGTCAGGATTTTACATTCACGAGCACTTCTAAGTTCAGGTTTTGTCATTAAATATCACATTTTTGTGGTCTGGAAGGAAAGATAAAGACCCATAAATTTAACTAAAAGACTTAATAAAGTGATTTTTGCATAATGTGGGACCTTTAATTGTCATTAAATTGTAATAAAGCTCAACTTAAAATTTATTTAGTGTACTTTTATGTGCTAAAGTGGAACAACTTAGAGTAAGTTTTGTATACTTTAAGTATTCAACTTAATATGTACTTATATATGTTTATTTAGTTAAATTAAAGAGTATTTTGGTTGTTTTTGAAATACATTCAAATTATTTTTAGTGTCTTAAAAATACATTAGCTTTGTACTTTTAGTATATTCCTACTGTGGTAATAATATGCTCAATTATACTATTGGCTTCTTCCAAATACTAAAAGAGCATATTCAGTAGTTAATAATCAATATACTATATATTACTTTGCTATACCTTCTTCATTGCACATTCTTGCAAGTGTATTACCAGTATACCACAGGCTGAAAGACAAGTGTGTTTTCATAGACCTGCTATTGAACACTTTCCAAAACAATGTCCTGAGGTAAAAGCACAAATAACTACATAATTAATTCAAATATAACATTTAATGCACTCTGACTTAATATTTGATATTAAAATGTGTACTTTTTAAAATATGCTTTCAGTGTACGTTACAATGAAATTTGAAGAGTACATTTAAAAAATACCAAAAGTATATGTAAAAACAAATTTTAAATCGGTACATTACATAATATGTACACTTACACACAATACACTTGACTTTTACTTAAAGAATATTCTTGTGTAATATATTTCCATAAAGTGCATTCTAGTGTAACTATTTTAAAGTGTGTTAAAAGTGTTAGCGTTAAAGCATGATGTTAGTATACTTTTTATATATTAACAAAAAGCACAATTTGTGTAAATACATTTTCAATATACTTTTGAAAAAAGGAATATAATTGAAATACAATAAAGTACTTTTTTTTTCACTAGGGTTTAGGTCCAAAAATGTGGAAAGTTGTCTCACCTGTCCTTGAACAATGGTGATCAGAACAACATTTACAACAACTCAGTAATTGAAAAACAAAATGAAATCACTGCACTGTCAATTCATCAACAATGCCTTTTTTCTGTGCCAAAGAGAGAAATTCAAGTTTTTGATGGTGATCCTCTCCAGCACCAGACATTCATTAATTCCTTTGAACATAACATTGGAGGTAAGAATGAAACAGTTGTATAAAATTGCTAGAGCTTACGTGGATAAGGCTCTTGCATGGCCAACAATAAAACCTGATGACATAAAATCTCTTTGAGCCTACACTCTCTTTCTTCAAGGATGTGGCAACGCCATGGAGGATGTTAACTAAATGAAGGAGCTTGACATGCCTTCAGACATGCTCATCATCAACCTTCTCCTCACCTACAAAGCTCTGCATAACCTAGCTCCCTCATACCTCTGTGACCTTTTCCATGAATACACTCCCTCCCGCACCCTACGCTCAACCTCTGCTAGACTACTCACAATCCCCACTTCACGCCTCACTACCGTGGGTGCCCGAGCCTTCAGGTGCTCAGCACCCAGACTCTGGAACTCCCTCCCCCCACACATACGACAGTCAGACTCCATCAACCGATTTAAATCCCAACTCAAAACTCATCTGTTTAAACTGGCCCACTCACTTTAATTGAACACTGTGCACCTCACTTGCTTTTATTCTGATTATTTTTTAATGATGTTTTACAATGTTTTTTATCTTTTGTTGTAAGGTGGCCTTGGGTGCCATGAAAGGCACCTCCAAATAAAATGTATTGTTTATTATTATTATTCATTATACTGAAACAGCCTTATCAACTTAGAGATAAATGGAGAACTGTGGCCTGTGATTTCCAGGAGAAAAATACAACCAAAGAGCTACCTTCAAGGATGTGGTGAATTTCCTGGAAAGACAAGTAAGAATTCTGACAGATCCAGTGTTTGGAGATATAAGACACTCCAGCAGTGAGCAAAGATGTAAAGAGGCCCAAGTCACAACCTCAACCAAAGATAAAAGGAAGTATCTTTGCCACCACCGTGACACTCAAAGATAAAAAAGGAAAAGGCATTAAGGAAAATAGTTTGGGTGACTTGAAACGCTGTTTGTTTTGTGAAGGTGGACATGCTGTGGATGAAGGTGGACATGCTTTGGATGTGTTCAACATTGGAAAAGAGGACACAATGAAAAAAATCACTTTTATGAGAGAGAATGGAATATGTTTTGGCTGTTTGTGTAAAGGGCACCTCAGCAGGGACTGCAAAAAGCGACTCACCTGTGATATTTGTGATTTAAAGCATCCAAGGATGTTGGATATCCACCAGAAGAAGAATGAGACGGACACACAGCAAACAGATATGAAGAGCACAGCTGAAAGGAGTGCTGTAGCTTCAGTTCAAACCAGCAGTCTAACTGGGGCCGGTGAGGATTACTGCAAACTTTCAACTGTGCCTGTGCAAGTGAAAGCCAAGAAGGGGAGTGCAATAGTACACACCTATGCATTTCTTGATCCAGGTAGCACTGCATCATTTTGTACAGAGGGCCTCATCACCAAGCTCAAGCTCCAAGGAAGAAGGTCAAGTATTCTACTGAGAACCATGGGTCAAATAAAAGTCATTGGAACGAACAATGTTTCAGGCCTTGAAGTTGCTGGACTGGAAAGCAACTGTTTTTGTGATCGTCCAGGTATAAACACCCAGAAGGCTATGCCGGTGCATCAAGGAAACACCCCACATCAGAAAGATATTAAACAGTGGTCTCATTTGAATGCTGTGCATCTGCGTAAAATTGAGTCTGAGATTGAACTACTGATTGGCTCGGATGTACCAAAGGCTTTGGAACCACTTGAAGTAATAAGGAGTGCAGGAAATGGACCTTATGCTGTTAAAACCATGCTTAAATGGACAGTTAATGGACCACTGGGGAAAGGGGGTTGATGATGCTCAGGAACAGCCAACAGTCAATGTCAACAGGATTTCAGTTGTGAAACTTGAAGAGCTGTGGGAGCAACAGTTCAGAAATGACTTCCCTGAGTGTGTCAGAGAAGATAAAGAACCGTCTGTAGAAGACAAGATGTTTTTGGATTTGGTCTCACAATCTACCACACTAGTTGATGGCCATTATTGCATCAATTTACCTTTAAGAGAAAAAGAAATATGTTTGCCTGACAACAGAAGTGTTACTGAACAATGCACGTTAAACTTGAAGAAAAGCTTCAAAAGAGATCCATCTTTTCACTCTGAGTACACCAGCTTTGTGTCTGACATGTTAACCAAAGGCTATGCTGAAAAAGTACCGAATTGGGTCTTGGAACACAGTGATGGCAGAAAATAGTCATCATGGAGCCTTTCATCCACAAAAAAAGCTAAGAGTGGTGTTTGACTGTGGAGTAACGTTTCAGGGAGTCTCACTGAATTCTAAGCTCCTACAGGGGCTGGACTTGACCAGTACATTAATAGGAGTCTTGGCAAGATTCCGTAAAGAACTGGTTGTCATCGCTGCAGGTATTGAGGCAATGTTTCACCAAGTCAAAGTGCCAAATGAAGACTGTGACCTGTTGCAGTTCCTCTGGTGGCCTGATGGCAACTACAGTCAAGAAATGGTGGAATACAGGATGACAGTGCATCTTTTTGGAGCAACATCATCTCCCAGTTGTGCTAACTTAGCACTTAGAAGATGTGCTGAGGACAACATGAATGAGTTTAGCCCTCCAGCTGTAAGCTCCATCATGAACAACTTTTATGTGGATGACTGTCTCGCATCAGTAGCATCAGAAGAGGATGCAAAGGTTCTCTATCATGGGTTGCAAGGTCTTTGTTTCAAGGGAGGTTTTCGGCTTAATAAGTCGATAAGTAACAGCTGTTGTGTGTTGATGTCTGATATCTGAAACAAAGAAAGCAAAAGAGATGACAAACTTGGACATGGATCATGACAACCTACCTGTGGAAAGACTGCTTGGTGTCTAATGGTGTGTGCAGTCTGATGTCTTCAAGTTTAAAGTCATCCTCAAAGCCAGACCACTCACAAGAAGGGAAATTCTTTCAACAGTGAGCGCAATATATGATCCCCTGGGATATTGTCACCTGTTGTCTTGACCGCCAAGAAGATCCTGCAAGATTTGTACAGAAAAAAGGTAGGTTAGGATGATGCACTGCCTGATTCTGTGATTCATTAATGGATATGTTGGATTCAGGAGCTTCATGAGCTGGAAAACTTCAAGGTCAAAAGATGTTTCAAACCCACAGATTTTGGAAAAGTTGCCTCTGTTAAGTTACATCATTTCTCAGATGCATGTGAAGATGGTTATGGAACTGCTGCTACTGCACAACAACCTTGGCCAAGTGCACTGTGGATTTGTGATGGGAAAAGCAAGAGTGGCTCCATTAAAACCAATTACTATCCCTCCAATGGTGTTGACTGCAGCCACAATAGCAAGCAGAATGGACACTGTGTGGAGAAGAGAGCTGCAGATGGAATTAGCAGAGTCTGTATTCTGGACTGATAGAACCTTTGTGCTTAAATATATTAACAAGACGACCAGATTCCACACTTTTGTGGCCAACAGAGTTGTTGAAATTCATAAAGTCCCACATGCACACCAGTGGAGATATGTCAACGCAACTAACAACCTGGGGTCTAAGAGTTGAATCTTTCCTTTAGAAAGAAGTATGACTGTCTGGACCTGGATTGCTGCTTCAGTCTCAGGAGGAGTGGCCTCAAAATCCTGATGGTTTGGAAAAAAATCTCACTAGCAGACTCTGAAGTTAAGAGCATAACTGTAAATGCCACTCAGGTACTGACTGAAAACATGGATCCAGTGACACACTTCATCCATCATTTCTCCTGGACTCATCTGAAAAGAGCACTAGCATGGATGCTCAGATTAAAAAAAAATGCTTTTGTGCCTCAGCAGGTAAAGAAAACAAGCTGCAGTAGTTTATGTTTCACTTCGTTCAGATACCATTCATCATCTTCAGACCCTGGAAAAGCCTCATCTCACTTTGGCTGCTGCTGAAATGGAGATAATCTGCTTTCGTCAAAAGAGGAGGTTTGCAGATGAAATTGCAAGTCTAAAAAAAGGAATGAGTGTCAAGCGGGCCAGCCACATTCATAAACTCAATCCAATCTTGGATTATGATGTGTTGCGAGTAGGATGCGGACTAAGCAGAGCAGCAATGCCAGAGGAGGTTAAACATCCTGTCATTTTGGCTAAGGATTTCCACATTTTAGATCTGATTCTGCAGCATATTCATGAAGAGGTGGGTCATGGTGGTCGCAACCATATGTTATCTAGACTACGTCAAAAATACTGGATCCCTGGTGCCACTGTGTTGATCAGAAAGGTACTTTCAAAATGTGGTGTTTGTCGGCGTGTAAACGCTACCCCTGGTCAACAGCAGATAGCAGACTTGCCACAAGAAAGAGTCACTCTGGAAGAACCCCTATTTACATATGTTGGAGTGGACTACTTTGGTCCCTTTGGAGTGAAGCATGGAAGGAAAGTCTTAAAGCGCTATGGTGTTCTTATCACATGCTTAACCATAAGAGCAGTTCACATTGAAGTGGCTTCATCACTTGATACAGACTCTTTCATCAATGCCCTGAGGCGCTTTATTGCCAGACGTGGTCAGATAAAAGAGCTTCGTTCTGATAATGGTACCAATTTAGTTGGAGTTCAGCGGGAGTTGAAAGAAGCAATTGAAAACTGGAATCAAAGTCAGGTTCATAACACTCTGCTTAACAAGGGAATCAGCTGGAGCTTCAATCCCCCTGCTGGCTCACACCATGGTGGCGTGTGGGAAAGATTGATTAAATCAGTGTAAAAGGTTCTGAACTCAACCTTAAATGTACGAGACCTTAATGAAGAGGGTCTTCACACAGTTTTATGCAAGGCTGGAGCAATCTTCAACAGTCCTCCAATCACCAAGGCCTCTACAGATTCAACGACCTTGAAGCACTCATCCCAAACCACCCCCTTCTTCTCAAAACCATGCCTTCATTCCCACCAGGACAGTTTCAACAGGAGGATCTGTACGCTCGACACAGGTGGAGACAAATTCAGTACATGTCTGATCTGTTCTGGAAAAGGTGGGTTAAGGAATATCTTCCACAATTTCAGGAAAGAATGGTCAAAAATCGGATTAAAAAAGTCAATGTCTCCACTTTACAACATGAGACATTGGGCTCTAATTTCGTGGCACAGCGCATGGGGCGCAAGCCTGGCGCAAGCCTGGCGCAGTGCCAATTTCGTGCGGCGCACCGCTGTGTGCTGCCAATTTGACAATTTGGTTGACCGTCTGCGCAGAGACAGGTGTGAGGGCACGCCAGGGGGAGTTGACGGCGCACCAGGGGGAGGTGTCAGCAGATTCATGTTGGCGCAGTGACAATTTTGTGCCAAAAAAGTGCACTGAAAGCTCGCCAGCTCCAACCTGGTCTATCCTCGGAGCAAGGCGGAGCACACCCTCCGCAGCTGTAATTTGGTGACAGGCCCACATGTGCGCACATGTCAACAAAGCCTCAGAGGCAGGTTTACAAAGTGTCAGGCACATTTTAATGCAATAAACAATCACAGCAATCGCTATTTAATGTAACTGTCTGAACCAGCATATACATTTATATCTATATTATCTAAGCCGTTTGTCATAATGGAAAGTTAACCTGACAGCAGCTGGAAGTTTGATGCACATCTTACGATTAAACAATAAACAGCCTTAACATCTGATACTGAGTAGGCTATATCTGGTTCTCTCATTTCATTTAATTCAAAGAAAAGAGGGAGAGAAAAGACAAAGAAAAAAGAGACAAAATAAATGTATTTCACTCACGATTTACCCGTGATTTCCCATATTTCTCTGTTTTAGTCTTTATTTTTAACGTGATCCAAAAATATGGAGTATATTGTTGTAAGGAGGATGAGGTGGAGACACTGGGAGAGTATACAGTGTATTACCAAAGGCTCTGCTTGGTGATGACAAACCAGGAGTGCAGGTAGATCAAAAGTATTCTGAATGGATAAGCCAGCTGTTATTAGCTGTTTATAGCTCTTATTCAAGCCAGGCTGATCGTGATTTAAGGGTTCCAATAGACATGTGTATGTTGTGATATGTGGAAAGCATTTGTAGAATCACACTATATGTATGTCCCTTATTAAAGTAATGTTCTGTGAAATGTTTTTTCAGATTGTGAAATGTTTTTGCACATTCATAAATAAAAAGCCTACACTTGATTCAGGCTCTTTGGTCAACTACAGACCGATATCTAACCTCTCTTTCATTTCTAAGATCTTGGAGAAAGTTGTTACAAATCAGCTCTGTGAGTTTCTTCATAGCAACAGTCTCTTTGAGGTCTTTCAGTCTGGGTTCAGAGCCCACCACAGCACTGAGACTACGCTGCTGAAAGTAACCAACAATCTCCTATTGGCTTCGGACAGTGGTCTTCTCTCTGTGCTCGTCTTGCTTGATCCTAGTGCCGCTTTCGACTATATTGATCATTGCATTCTTCTGCGGAGATTAGAGGGTCTTCTTGGTATATCAGGAACCGCTTTAGCTTGGCTTCGAACGTATGTTTTGGATTGACATCAGTTTGTTCATGTGAACAACGTCTCTTCTTTGTACACCAGGGTGCAATATGGAGTTCCTCAAGGTTCAGTGCTCAGACCGATTCTGTTCATCTTGTATATGCTTCCTCTCGGCACTATATTGAGAAAACACTCCATAAACTTTCACTGCTATGCAGATGACACTCAGCTTTACTTGTCAATGAAGCCTGAAGAAACCAACCGCTTGTCTAAACTTGAAGCATGCCTCAAAGATGTAAGGTTCTGGATGAGCAGAAACTTCTTACTGCTGAACTCAGAGAAGACTGAAGTCATTGTTCTTGGACCTAAACATCTCAGGGAAGCTTTCTTGAACAACATCGCCGCCTCGGATGACTTCAGCTTGGCATCCAGCACCACTGTCAGGAACCTGGGAGTTCTTTTTGATCAGGACCTGTCCTTTAACTCTCACATACAACAGGTCTCAAGGACAGCATTTTTTCATCTTCATAATATCAAGAGAATTAGACACATCTTGTCTTGGAGCGATGCTGAGAAACTAGTCCATGCTTTCGTTTCTTCTAGGCTGGACTACTGTAACTCTCTTTTATCCGGCTGTCCTAATAAGTCTATTAGGACTCTTCAGCTGGTTCAGAACTCTGACGCTCGGGTACTGACTTGGACTGGGAGGAGAGAGCACATCTCTCCAGTGTTAGCGTCTCTACACTGGTTACCCATAAAATCTAGCATAATGTTGAAAATTCTACTTCTGACTTACAAAGCACTTAATGGCATCGGGCCATTGTATCTTAAAGACTTAATCGTTCCGTATAATCCGTTTTTTCGCATTGACCTTCAGGGCCACCATAGGGATACATGCAGTCTTAGAAATCCAACCCACTCTCTGCACTCTCTGTGGAGCAGTTACAATGCCTTTACTTTAACAGCCCAATCATGTTGACTCTAAAATCCCACTTCAATTCATATCTGCAACAAGTGGTTATCAGGAAGTGGAGCAGGTGAGAAGCAATCAGCAACAGACGCGTGATAGGGTCAACGTGACTGTGCCACGAAGAAAAAGGTCTTAAAACTGTTTCAAAGAGAGAGCTTTGGATTACGTCTTGGATTCTGAGACTTTTTATTTTTGTTGAAAACAACTTTTATCAAATAAAATCTGGCTCTCTGTTGTTACTTTGTTAAATGTTCCTGGTGCCACCTATGGCCTCCCGACCCCACAAAAAAGACCTTATTCAGATGAATGTTTTGTTCAGTGGCAAATTTCATATCTGGCTTTTCAAACGGATCCTCCAGCTTCTTCTATGTTTGTAAGTACAAACTCCACAAACACTGCCCCTAACGGGTGCCATGAAAGGTCAAACATGACTCATTGACGAAAAGCAGCTCAAGGTGTTGCTGTGGATTTTTTTGCTGACTGTTTTTTGTTCCGTGTGTTTCAGAGCATCGAGCGAGAGGAACCCATCGAGGTGGACACCGTTCTGACACATCCTGCTCTGGCAAACAGACACAGTGCCAGCACAGGTAACAATCTGTGTGTGTGTGTGTGTGTGTGTGTGTGTGTGTGTGTGTGTGTGTGTGTGTGTGTGTGTGTGTTTGTGTGTGTGCGCGTGTGTGTATGTATCTGTGTGTGTGTGTGTGTGTGTGTGTGTGTGTGTGTGTGTGTGTGTGTGCGTGTGTGTGTGTGTGTGTGTGTGTGTGTGTGTGTGTGTGTGTGTGTGTTTGTGTGTGTGCGCGTGTGTATGTATCTGTGTGTGTGTGTGTGTGTGTGTGTGTGTGTGTGTGTGTGTGTGTGTGTGTGTGAAAGAGAGGATTTAAAATGTGTCTCTTAGTTTTTAACTCTTTGAGATTTGTGATTGAACACTCTTCCATCTTTGGGAGCAGAACACTCAGGGCTAGTTCACGGGAAGATCTCTACACCAAGTGACTCCCCCCACCAGCACACGGCCCCCATCGCCATGTGGATGCCTCACCTCCCCATCACAGCTACAACCAAGACTGCACATTTAAAAGATCCTGACACTCCCAGCAGCCCTGTCGGTTCCGGGACCTCCCTGGTCTCTGAGGCCGCACTGAGTGGCCAATCAGCTGCCAGAACTAGCCAGAACCAGCCAATAGAGCAGTCACCAGTTCCAGCAGGTGGCTGAACCAGTGAACTTCAGACTGCAGAGCCTGACTATAGAGACCATGGCTTCAGTTTGTGACTGACAGTTTCTTTGCTCTCTGTCGCTCTCAGGATCCTCCTCATGGACCCCTTCACCTGTCAGAGCTCTGAGCTCTCCACACTGTCAAGGTGAGGGCTGGCCAATCAGAGGGAAGGAGGTTTATGGAGCACAGAGTCTTAAAAACACAGCATCTGAAACATCAGACATCTACATCCTTTCCACCTGCTGTGTTTCAGAAACGCTTGCTGTCCTGCTTCATCAGACCACTGATCATGACCTGTGACTGTTTTCCTTTGCAGAGAACGTAAGCTCAGCTCCTGCTAAGTCTGTGACCTACTCTGGACTGCTGCAGCATGACAGGTTGGAAAGCTCCTCTAATGAAAACAAACCCAGGTGTTTATTAAGCACGTCTCACTTCATCTGAACCTTCTGTGCTCCTGCTTCCCCAGCAGGGACGCTGATATCTGCAGTGGCAGATCTTTGGGGCAGGTCGGAGAGAGAAGACGGGAGCTGGTGAGGTCTCAGACACTTCCTCGTAACATCGGCGCTCAGGCTCGTCGATCCGTCTTTGAGAGACTGGAGTCTGAAGCCAGCAGTAGGTAAGTGTTACCAGGTCTGTGTTTGTGTCTGAATCTTCCGGTACATGGAACATTGTGACACATCCTTCTGTAACCCTGCAGCCGTCCCAAACCAGTGGACTGCAAACCCAAACTGAAGAGGTCTCAGAGCTTTGGGGTCTCTAGTGCAAGCAGCATTAAACAGATCCTTCTGGAATGGTGTCGCTCCAAGACCATTGGATACCAGGTAAATACAGACACAGTGTGACCTGCGTCAAGTTTTATGAACTGTGCAAAAACAACATGATAAAAAAGTAGAAGGGGTAAGACAAAAACAAAGTGGTTCAGGAGCTGATGACCAGTGTTGGGAAGTAACGATTATTTTTCGTTACGTTACCTAACGAAACTACTTTTCCCTGTAACTTCTGATGTAACGCGTTACTTTTGTCATTCTGTAGTGCCGTTATAGTTCTTTTGAATTAAATAGGTGCGTTAGTTGCGTTAGTCGCGTTATAATGAAGCACTCCCCGTTCCTCCTCCTCTCACAAACGCATGGACGAGGAGCAGTGAGCTCTCACACGAACATGAATCTTGCTGCTGAGAAAGCGAGTGATAGTGATGATTGGTTAACACAGGGGAACTGCTGACGGTAAGCCAATCAGAAACAGAGTTGGGCAGGCCCATGCTGCTGCACACACACACACACAGACATGAGTATTATCAAGCGTGCACACACACAGTAAACAAACACGACAAGATGAGCAGCAGCGAGCAGACGAGTACCTCACAACCATCTACCATGGAAGGCAGCAATGCCAGTTTTGCAGGATGGCAGTACAACCATTATTTTGAATTTGTGGAGGTAAAGGCAGACTACAAAAACATTGTTGTGAAATGCAAACTCTGCCCAGGGCAAAAACATTTATCCACGTTGAAATCCAGCAATGCCAATCTTTTAAAGCACCTGACCACGAAACACACGACAAAGAAACTAGTCACTGTTACACTGCCCAATGAGAGCAATTCTGGTTTACAAAAATAAATATTCCTGTCAATGTTTCCTAATCTATTTCTTGTGTTTTATTGTTCCACTACATGTCATAAAAATATTAGCTATAATGATAAAGTTGACCTTTCTGTTACTGAGCCACCGACGTTTTTTTTTAAAGTAAAGTAAAGTAACTAGTTACTAGTTACTTTTATAATTTAGGAATTAGCAGTGGCGTTTTCTCCCGGAGGCCAGGGGAAGCCATGCCTCCACTCTTTTTTTAGACTGTAGCTGTGATTTAATGAAAATACTCCTTTTTAACAGTTTTGATAATTCTGTGTTTTGTCACTGTCATCTCTTCCTTATTTCTCTCCTCTAGTTATTGAGCATTTTACAATGTGTAAAACAGTGCCCTCATACATTTTCTGTGGCAAATGCGTGGTGAAAATACGATACTGCACGCTGTTGTCCGCAAGGAAGCCAAGCTGAGTTGGCGAATGATTAGCCAATCAGATGTGGCCGTGGTCATGACACTGCTCACCTGCGATTTGCCAAGACTGTGTCAAGGGAAGCCACCCCGTCTTTGGCCTCAAACCAATCAAATCACAGTATCGTCATCACCAAGCCACTGAATGAAATCAGGGAGGTTAGCACATTAGCAGTGTGCACGAAGCGGCCGGTTGTGTGTTTAAGTGGGCAGTTGAATGAATTAATAAGATGTTTAAGCTAAGTCAAGAGGACAATGTACGTGTGTGAATGAGTGAGTGAGGGTGGGAGAGTGATGGGTGTGTGTCGGTGTTCAAAGTAAGTAAAATGAGCACTCTCTGGGTGCTCTAACAGGTCGTTCCGTTACATGAAATAGTGATATACAAACTGAAACATAGTCTTTTATGTACCACACTCCCTAAAAAT